>NC_077241.1:9564168-10764168 GCF_947179165.1 Solanum dulcamara
TTCTAATAACGACAATGACTGGAATCAACGAGGCTAACTTACCCTTTATCGTGTTCCCTAATAACACCCGTCGAGAGAGATACCAGAACTGGTAAAGGAACAGATTTCTATGCTAGAGGGCCTTTTACATGGAACAGTCAACATGAACACACACACACACACACACATATATATATATATACAAAAAGTATTAAGGTTAACAATCAAGAACTAGATTATCACCGCTAGTCACAGAATAATCATAACCAACATAGTACATTTATGCCCTAAACAACAATAACAACACAATAGCCATCCAGACTCCGTTTCTGAAGTCCTAGATATGAATTCTCCCATCAATCAACAATATGTTATGCAAGAGGACAGGTCTATAACTACTCAGTTAAGAAACCTTTCATAAAAATAAATACCATTATTAAATTATAATAGCCTTTTTCTCATATGGTTTCCAACCAATCCAGATTGTCCTAAAATTGGAGTTTTCCTACCTTCACAAATAATTCTTTTCCCTTACCATTTTACTAGTGGTAAGTCCACGCACAATTAAGAGTTGTATTTCCCCACATAAGTATATCATTTAACATGTCAGAAATTTGTTCATTAATCACATTGTAGTTTATCACTAGACCATTGTGCATAACCAATTTATGACTCTGTTTCTGACCACGAGTTTATAGAAACCCAAGCAATCATATCTCACATAATTTCAAGAATTCAGGCAAGTACACTTCACAAACTAGAAAATATTTCAGGAAACATTATGCACACAATCACATTATATAATTCAGGCAAGTACACTTCATACACCAACAGTTATTCATGCCACACTATGCACATAATCACAATTTCAAGCTACATCACACTAGCAAATTAAAATTATTAACTTAATTCACTTCATGACCATTAGTTGATCATCCATGCATTTATAAATCCTCTAAGGACAGATATATTATACCCCAAAAAAATTTAAACTAAGACCCGAACCATTTTTTTTATGCGAATAGGCCTGAGCCCGATGACTTCTATTGTATATATATTTTAGGATCAATTCTTAAGTATTTGAGATGTATTAGATGTGAATTAGGGTCATAAAGAACCTCTAGTACTAAGTTGAGTTCAAAGATCCTTTACCGATTGAGTTTTCGTATAAGATCTTATAAGGGTCAACTTCAAATGACCATAACTCTACAATATTAATATTTAGGTGACCTATGATCTATCAAATTAAATATCTGCATTTTTTCTTTCCAACGTCATCAATTTTGCCTCATTTCAAGTTCAGAGTAAAATATTATGATCATTTTATCAGAGACTGCCAGATCAGAATTAAAGGCGGTAGTAGTTTGGGTCCTAGCGCGGTGCACCAGTAGTGTGCCCGAGCCTATTTTTCAAATTTATTTTAATGAAGGGCATTCCGTACTTTTTCCCACATTTTCCACACTTAACCCAAACTATTTTAGGACCAAAATTCATCCCTTATTAGTACCCTAAGGGTATTTTCTCTCATTTAACACTTAGAACAATGAGAAAAGAGAATTGGAGAAATGAAAGAAAGTTAGAGTTCAAGGTTTTTAATCCATTCCTTCAAGTCCCGATCATTCCTTTGATTTCCAAGTATGTAAGCTAACCTAAACGTTGGAATGAGTTCGTCCACTTGCCCTTTCACTCATATTGACCTCAATTGAGTTTGAGTTTGAGATCCCGCATTTCTTGAACTGAATTCTTAAATTATCTATCATCTTGTTAAGTTCTAGTACCTATTTAAATATGTATTGATAGTATTCATGAGTTGAGTAATTTATTTGAGATACATGTTCATGTTTTCATTCACATGACCTCTAATTGAGGATTGTATTTGATTTTATGCATAAATTGAGTTTGAAGGTACGAATTGAGATTATCCTTATTGGGATTGAGCTAAGCATAAGTTGAGTTGAAAGTGTCTTTAAAATTATTATTATTTTGATTATGATTTTACTATGCATTATTTTGAGTTGAGGTTAAAGTTAGTCATGTATTTAATGAAGTATAATTTTTAAATTGAGTCTTTGCATGTTTTAAAAAGATTTAAAAGAATTGAGTACTGAGTCTCAATGAGTTGATTTGAAAGAGTCTAATGATTCAAGATGAGATTGAGTTTTGAAAAGAGTTCAATGACACTAGTTGAATGATTTGATTGAACTGATTGATTTGAGTTAACCAAAGGAATTGATTGGAATTTTATGAGCATTGAGTCATGGGAGGAGTATCGAGCACCGAATAGAGTGAGAGTAACTAACAACTCAAACTCAATAACTACATAGCCAATGTAAGTAAGGAGTGTACTGTAAATTGAATAAGTTCCATTATTGTCCCTAAAGTGGACTTGATTGATTAATTGTGGATCCTTGATTGGTTGATTCATCCCTTACCCTGACAAGAGAAACTCTCAGATAGGTCTTGATAGTACTCTAAATAATTAGTTTGATTGGCATAAAATTGTTCCTGTCTAAATCATATTTACTTTAAACTTGTGATATCCTGATTGAGTTTCTTATTCTGATTTGAGCTTATTCTATCTTGATGGTTATTATTTTCTGTCGTTTTACATACTCATACATTTTATGTATTGATGCCATTTGGCCTGCATTATTTTATGATGTAGACACGGATATTAGAGATCCTTGACATGAGTACCGTTGAATATCCATTTTCTTCTTGATAGTGATGAGACTTCCTTGCTTTCGGAGGAATCATAATTATTTTATTTGTTGTTTATGAGTAGTTTCTTTCGAGGTAGCCATTGTATTTTGTCGGCACCTTCTTGATAGTTGATATAGGCTTCATAGATATAGACTGAGTAGATTAGAGTTGACGTCCCTTTTGAGTCTGATTTGCTCAAACTTTTATTTATGAGATTGTGTTGATTTTCAAAGATTGTCTAATTAAAACTATTATTTTATTTGAGTTGTTGAATTGGTTAGCCCACTAAAACATCTCTTGTTATTGCATTGATTCTTCCACTGATTGATTGAATGAGTGATCGGACCAAATGATTCACTTGCGGAATAGCACTGGTTTTCAAGTGTCGGCCACACCTAGGGTACCCTCTCGGGGCATGATAAGCTACCAATTGGAACCTTTTTGGTTCTAATTTCTCTTGCTTGTATTCCTTCAGTTGTGACAACGGCATCTAGTTTACTTTGTTGAGATACAGATTAGAATCCGGAGATACCAATTAGACTCTACCCATACCACTAGCGACAAACTGCACGAAAAGTGAGAAAAAATAGAATGACTTCCTAGATTGCTTCATAGCTTCCCGAGATTAGATATGGATGTCAACACACCAATCCACAGGAGTCTATCCCATAGTTGCTCTTGTACTTGGAGATCGATAACTTGAGCTCTCTTATACCAACTTGTCACGACCCAACCCACTAATCCATGAAGGCACCACTCTAATACCTAAGCGGGATAATCCTTAATTCCCAAATGGTATAACATGTGATGGTTCTAATGAAAATAAAATAACAACCTACAAGAGTCATGAAGACACCATATAACAATTTAAAACTTTAATGTTAATTACACAAAAACATTCTAACACCCCCTCCCCTTCCCCACAGAATACTAGTCTAAACAAGTACAAGAGCTTTTAAGGATACAGGGTATAATATAAAATAGTGACATAGCTCCTACCAATATAAAGGAAAAGTAGAAGTTATTGGAGAATCATCTTAGTCTGCGCCTGTAGAACATCACAGACCCTGCAACCAGACTATGTCAAGTAGCATAACAAGATTAGTACCAGTACAAACAACACGTACTGGTAGGCACATCGGTCAAATCGACACCCACCACATAATATAAAGAAATTAACTAGAAGAGAATATGCTAAAACAGATACCTTGAGCCAACCTTTATACCCACACTCTGTTCACTCTACTCGTTGGATCACCACTAGTATGTACTAAGATATCTTCCTTCTAATTGTTCCTTAGCCAATATTTGAACCCCCTTAACCGTTGAACCAAGCTTCAGGTCTAGCCCCTCTATCACATAGAGGAGTTTCCAATTACATATCACCCCAAATCCATCTAACCCACTCAGTATACTCATGCATGTTTCTATTTACAATAATCCATCCCTAACCCCATAATATACTATAGTAAGGCTTCACTAGCCACCAGACTAAATTTTTTTCACAAGGCATAACCTAGTCACTTCCTCCGCATATCGACCACTCACTTCTTACATGTACATCTTTTCATACCTGGAATATTGAGAACCTCTAACCATCACAACATAGAAACACAGGTCACACCACCACAATATAGTAACACAGATCACACCACTATAATATAATAACACAGATAACACCACCATATTATAGTAACACAGATAACATTCAGACTTCCAGACTTTTCACATCAATTATTAGCATGGTCAGTGACAGTTGTGTCACCTACATATGCAAAAGTCATCACACATGAATTTATATTCATTCTCAAGTAATCAGTCAACATTGACTCTCTCATGGAACCCACACCCAAACTGATAGTATGTCGGCGTTACACTCGATCCAATAGTTACACTACAACAAAAAAGGATTTAGCGGCAATTCTTTTGGACTTTAGAGGTAATAAAAATTGCCACTAAATATTTTACCGGCAACTACATATTGGCCAGCGTATCCAACATCGGCAAAGGCTTTAGCAACCATTTTTGTGAGTGCTGGTAAAGAGATTGTTAATTGTTGCTAATGGTCTATGAGATTTAGTGGCCATTATTTACCGACAATAAAATGGCCACAAAACCTCTCCAAAAAAATAATGTTGGACACTTTACGGCTTTTGTTATTGCCGGTAAAGACCCTCTCAATTGTTGGAAAAAAGAATCCTTTTAGCTACAAATGTAATGGACACCAAAGTTATCTATTAATTGGCCTTTATCCATATATTTAACATCTACTGTTATGGCCAGTAAATATCAACATTTCTTAATGCTAGTAAAACTTAAACTTAAGATAAGTTTTTTGCGTATCTTCTAATATACATTCTGCATATTCAAATTCAAAAGTAATAATAAAATTCATTCTAAAAATTTTAATACACTTCATTAAATACACAACAACCATGAATAAGTACTAATTCATAATCTCAAAATGTCAACAACATAAGCCAAAAAGATGGACAATCTCAATCTAATAACTACTGTCATTTGACACCTAATAACCTATATCATCAAATATCAATAACAATATAGAATAAATGGCACGCTTAAGTTTCTCCAACTCTTGATCATGATGAAGTCTTTCACATGCCAAATATTTTAACAACAGTCTATTTGGTAAAGTTTCTCCAACTCTTGATCATGATGAAATCTTCTGCAGTCAAAACATCTTAACAACAACTGAATCTTTGGCTAAAGGTTCAAACAACAATTGTTTGTCTTTCCTGACCATATACTACCTCATTGTTAGTCTCTTGAGCTATATACCTGCATATCACAATACATTTATAAGAAACAAGTCAAACTATAAAATTAATATTTCTTTTGATGTGAGTATAAAATATGAAGAGTGGGATTATTGCACAAGTACTTTAAACCAAATAAATATAAAATAGCCTTAAGCACTCTTACAAGAACTTATGGAATTAAACAATAAATCATACACAGAACAATTTGGTGATTGTCCATATTCACCATTCACTTAATAAGTTTCACATGCAAACTTCTAAGCCAACAGAAGAGAAAAAGTGAAGAAACTTCAAACAAATTTCAATTAAGAGCCAGAAGATCGATCTTTGAGGATCTCAACAATCTACCAACATTTGAGAAAATATAGTTTTTTTGGAAAAAACTTACTGTTGCACTCATCAAAGGACCAAAATTAGCAATGGAGCAACCACTACTAAAAAACGACAGAACACAAAGCGACGGACTGCGTCGCAAATAAAATGCGACGGATAAAACGACGCTGTCCGACGTTTTTTTTTTAAAAATTTTTTTTAATAGGAGCGACGGACAGTGACGCCTAGTCCGTCGCTTATTTTGGCAGATTTTTCTGCTAAAATTAAATATTATTTTTATATAAATATTTTATATATTTTATTAAAAAATAATTATTTATAAATTAAATATTAAGACGCCGTCCGTCGCTTATTTTTTTTTTTTAACGTAGCGACGGACTGGGTCGCTAAGTCCGTCGCTACTGGTCAAAATATTTGGTCAACAAATTTAAAATAGCGACGGACGGTGTCGCTTTGTCCGTCGGTTTTTGGTCAAAATGGCGGTCAAATATTTTTTAAAAAGCGACGGACTTAGAGACTCTGTCCTTCGCTTTTTGTTAAATATGTTCAACACAGAACGTTATTTTTTCAATTTTCTCTCTCTCTCTAAACTCTCTATTTTTCTCTACCTTCTCTCTAAATCCGTCCATCCCACCGCCGTCCCACCACCGTCTCTCAGTCCTCCGTCAGTCAACCACCGCCGTCGTCGTCTTGTGGAGCTTTTGGACTATTATTCATTTTCAAGAGGTTAGTGCTTAAACCTAAAACTAAATTTTAATTTTTTTTATTTGTCATTTGTTAATTAGGTGATTACATTTAGTTTGTTGTAGTTCATTTCCTTTTATGGTTTAGCTTGTAGTTTTTTTATATTGGTTTTGTTGGATTGAAGTTATAATTGGTTGCATTCCTTAAAGTTGGAATCTTTTGCTGTGATTTTTTGAGATTTTTGATTTACTTTTATGGTTTAGCTTGCTGTTTATGATATGGGTTTTGTTGGATTGAAGATATTATTGGTTGGAATTCCTTAAAGTTGGAATCTTTAGCTTTAATTTTTTGAGATTTTTTATTTCCTTTTATGGTTTGACTTGTAGTTTTGGATATGGATTTTGCTTGATTATTGGTTGGAATTCCTCAAATTTGAAATCTTTAGCTGTGCTTTTTTGAGATTCTTGATTTACCTTGATGTTTTAGCTTGTAGTTTTTGATACGGGCTTTGCTCGATTGAAGTTATTCATGGTAGAAATCCCTCAAAATTGGAATCTTTAGTTGTGAATTTTTGGAATTCTTGATTTCCCTTTATGTTTTAGTGTCTTGTTTTTTTTATATGGGGTTTGTTGGATTGAAGGTATTTTTGGCTGGAATTCTGCTAAATGGTAATCTATAGCTGGGATTTGCTTGCTTGAATTATTGATTTTGAACTTATTTATAACTTGAATTAATTAGAACTTGAACTTAATTATAACTTGAATTAATTCGGACTTGAACTTAATTATAACTTGAATTAATTAGAACTTGAACTTAATTATAAATTGAATTAATTATTATATGAATTAATTGATTATAACTTGAATTAATTATAACTTGAATTAAGTAGAGCTTGAACTTAATTATTACATGAATTAATTAATTAAAACTTAAACTAATGATAACTTGAACTGAATTATTATATGAATTAATTAATTATAACTTGAATTAATGTCAGTTGTAGTCTCGATGAATTGTAGTCCTTATGAACTAATTACGCTAGGGATGATCGGGCACCTTCGAGTTGGATGCTACCTCATATATTTGAAGAATTATATCGGTATTGGGATATCGAAGAATTCAAGGCCTTGTCCGATCAAGGTAAAAAAGCAAGAGCCAGCCTAAAGGGTGGCTCGTTGCACACCGGAGGTGCAAAGAGTGTTGGTACGATTCAGAGGGAGATGGTAAGATTTCTAAATTTTAAGTTTAAATTCATTTTCTGAAATAAATTATTTCACAAAATATTATTTCATTAATTATATTTTTATTTATAGGAAAAAGAATTGGGACGCACTCCCTATCGCCATGAAGTCTTTAAAAAGACTCATGTGAAGAAAAAGACTAATGAGTCGGATCCGGATGAGTGGGTGGAGGAAAGAGCCGAACGAGCCTATGTAAGTTATTCAAGATATATTATAATATTTTTTGTTTCTAAGTTTTATTTTTAATATATATATATAGTTTGATTATAACTTTTATTTTCTAATATGCAGCAAGATTATGAGCGGCACGTACATGGGATGGGAGATTCGGTTCAGCTAACGCCTGAACAGTCCACTCAAATTTGGACATAAAAAGTGGTTGGAGGCAGCCACAAGGGCCGAATATATGGAATGGGCTCTAGGAATAATGTACGACGACTCCAATCAGGTTTAGAAGGTATTGGATTGTCGCGTCAAGCCGAGGCCATTGACAGGATTCAGATAGATGCAATGTCTCAGCAAATTGCAGAACTTACACGCGCATTGGCAGAATTAGAGAAAACAAGGATCGAGGATCAAAAAAGTATGAATGTACAAGTTGAGCAAATTAAAGAACAAGTGTTCAACCTCGCCCGTCAGCCTCCGCTCCGTTATTCAAGAGCGTCCACTCCGGATGATTCTGACGATAGTGATGAATATATACCAAATAGTCCTTAGGGTTTCTTATGTTTGTTTATGAACATTTTGAATATTTTTTATTAACTTTGAAACACTTTAAATCGTTCTAAATTATGAATTTATTCATTTTAAATGTTTAATTATGTTTGTTATTATGTATTTTGCGAATTTTGTTTGTTGTTATTTGTGTTTGAATGGGCTGAATTGAATACAATTGAATTGAATTTTGATTGCAGGTGGGCAGCAGAAACTGCAGGTTTCTGCTGTCAAAATTGTTGCAGAAAAAGCGACGGACAGGGTCCTTTAGTCCGTCGCTTTTCTGGTTATTTTTTTAAAAATATTTTCCAGAAAAGCGACGGACAGGGTCCTTTAGTCCTTCGCTTTTTTGTTTTTTTTTAATTTTTTTTTTCCAGAAAAGTGACGGACAAAAGGACCCTGTCCGTCGCTTTTCTAGAAAAATTTCAGGTAAACAAAGCGGCGGACGAAGACTAAATGTCCGTCGCTTTAGATTAAATAATTTCTTTGTTTAAAAAAATAAAAAGACGGAGTCCGTTGTATTTTTTTATATTTTTTTTTAATTAAAAAAATTAGGAGCGGCGCAGTCCGTCGCTTTTTACGACCCTATCCGTCGCTCCTTCAAAAGCATCGAGCAAAAAAGCGACGGCAGTGACTGCGTCGCTTTTTCGTTGATTTTGACAAAAAAAGTGACGCAGTCCGTTGCTTTTTTGCGTTGCTTTTTGACAGTTTTTTAGTAGTGAACAATGTTACTTATTAAATTAATTCTCCACAATGATACTAAGCCTTGTTGGAATCTAAACTAACAAGATCACATGTCCGGGTTGTTACTTCACTGCATATATGTATAATGGAAAAAATCTCAAGTGAATCAGGACCAGGTTGATAATATAATTAAATTTATATTTTTTTGCTACTCGATATTGACAACCTATTTTCACTTCCAATACTATATGCTTTGTTTTTTTTTTTGGTTTTTTTCAATTTCTTATTTTTATTGAGCCTTTCCCGTGGACCTCAAAAATATGCCACTATCATCATCATCGTCCTTTAGGTTATGCAGTTAAAGCTTAAACATTGTCCATCCTTGACTCAAAGTTTAAGATAATTTCATATAAAAATCAGGCTCATATAAAAAGTAGTAAGTTTTAACGACCCTTATCCATTGTTTCCTCTTAACAAACTAGGTGAGTATTCATTTTGGTGTCTCTAAATTAAATATGTTTATAACACATGACTCAATGAGATCCAATATCATGAATTTTTAGTAAAGTGATAATTAAAAGACATAAAAAGAACTACAAGTACAAATTGAAGATATTAAATGCAGACACATATATTTCTACCTTTAAGATGTATTTTAAGAGTTCAAATCCTTCAAAATTCTTTAAACTTGTGATAACAGATTAGTTATAACAACAATAACAATGACATATCTAATGTAATTCCACAAATATGGTATGAGGAGGGTAAGATGTATGCAAATATTACCCCTACCTTTGTGGAAATAGAGAGATCGTTTTTGATAGATCCCCGGCTCAAAAAGTGAAGCTATTCGAAAAAGAGTTGTAGGAAAAAAATGACAAGCAAAATATCAAGCTACCGAGAAATATGAAGCTACAGATAGCAAAAAATATCAAAAAAAATACTAAGCTATTATTAAATACTACAACTAAATAAAGATAAGAGGGTATGAGGCTAGCCCCTACATCTCCCACCTAAGTGGAAACCACACATATCTACGTATTAACCCTCTACCCTAAGTAACCTGATTGTATAATGTTTTTTGTACCATTGCAATAAGCAAGTAACGACTAAACATATTTAAACCAGAGTTATAAGTTAAAATGAAAGCAAGAACATCATTTTTTATGGTAGTTTTTTTTAACTTTTCCTAATTCTCATACTTTTTACTGTAACAGATGATCCGAAGTTCAAAGATTCTGAAGATCTCAAGAAGAAATTAATGATGTTAAGAGATATGAGTTAAAAAAGTTTAATGACAGAAATTGATTATATTTGTGCTAGAATGATGAACTCAAGATCAGCAATTCCAATGGGGTTAATTATTTATTCAATGCAGGAACCAAAAAATAAGAGTGAAAAGCCAAGAGTCAAAAGAACCAGAGAGCCATCCAAATTAACAATGAATAAGTAGGAGCGCAAGAGACAAATAAAGTTTTATCTTGCTTAGAATCTTCAAAATATCAACGGGTAAGTGCTTAGATTCTCCAAAAGTAGTGTATTTTTTGGAGAACCCAACACGAATGTAGCATTGAAAGTGAAGAATTTGCGCAACTTAGACAATAATGCAATAAATTGTTAGAGTGGACAAAGCACTAGTATTTGCACCTCAGAGTCTCTAAAGATGATTCTAATACACCATGGAGTTGTGGTACTATGCATTCATTAGTATTTGAAAATATATAGCATTCCAGGAAGGAATTAATGTTTTTACTTGCTACTAGCAGAAGCATAACTGACAAACTCAATTCATATGTAAGGACAACTAAAAATTTGACTTTTTAAATATTGTACTAAACATGGAATAAAAGCAAACTCATTTATTCATTTTGAAGAAAGTTTCATGTCTAGCAATAGAAAATCTCTAATTATGTTTACAATAGAAGAAAAACAAAAGGAGAATGTACCTTAATCTGAAGTAGGCGGACTTTGACGGAACAAATCCTTGAACAACGAAGACCTTCATTTACCAAAATTATTGCATGAACCTATAAATGAGGTAATAACAAAAATATTCTCCATAAACAACTAGATGATTGAAATAAAAATGAATGAATATGTTGAGAGGCAAAATAGTTTAAGAAAACCATAATACTTTTAGCATTAGTTAAATTGATGTTTTACCACTTAGACATACTTTATGATAGAGAAATTATCAACGAACCTCCATAAATTTCGAGTTTCATCTACTAAAACAACTTAAAATTGGGGCACTATATAGGTGACAAACCAACTCAAGAAGAACATGTAAACCAAGTAAAAAAAGTGTTCTTTTTACGAAAGTTCTTGAATCTTTACAAGGAAGATAAGAACCTGAATAAACGTTACGATGGAGAAACAGAACCCATGTTATGGTGATCAAAATAGATCTGCGAATAATTGTACATTATGGTGGATGGAAAAGCCTCACAAGCACATTAACGTGAGCCCTAAAAAGCCTCATCCATATACCAATTTCTAATTTTCAATCCTCCTAAGGGTTTCCATAAAGAAATAGATATAAATAAATGAGATATGATGATTTGGGTGAAGAAATAAATTGGTTGTGGTACTCGTTAATTTTGCCGGAGATTAGAGAATATGTTGATAAGTGTGGTGAAATGAGGGAAAAGGGAGGCAACCTAGAAATATAAAAGAAAATTCATAAGTTTTCTTTCAAGCGTAGTAACTTTTTCTTGTCATTAGTTTCTGTAGCCGGTGAATGTGTGCTTACTTTCAGAAATTGTTCTTTGGCCGGTAATATTTCATAACAAACTTAATTTGCCTACTATTAGGTTATTTCCGCTATACAATTGTCGCTAAAAGTCATTTTTGTAGTAGTGTTAGTACATAGCGGCATGGTATCAATTCCAATATGTCACGATCCTACCTAGGCCTAGTCGTAACACTGTGATTAGAATCTCAAAGGACCCCAACCAAGCCTTTAGCATATCATTCATGAGCATACATAAGGTAATTGGAGTAATTAAATAAGAATCAAGATACGGAAACATAAACTCAATAGAACGTAAGTCTCAAAATGAGAAATGACAACATAAACTCTTTTCCATCTAACATGCCTCTACTACTAGATGGGGGCCTGAGACAATCTCTCAGCTCACCCAATAGACAACATAAGATTAATAAAGTATAATTGTCAAATGTGCAATAAATTTCATGTCCTTGAACTATGAGGACTCACCAACAAGAAGCTAATAGTAAACTCTAGCCACGAGCGGGAGGAGGATGAACGTGATCATCGGTCCTTACATTATGATACAATGAAGGCAAAAGTATGCGTTAGTACATGAAATGCAATAAGTATGTGAGAAGATGCATGATAAATAAGAACAGGAACTAATCAATATGAATCATAGGATGCAAGATCAATATCTTTAAAACATGAATAAAGTTATGAAAATATTAAAACATTTATCTCATTGGTCAATACATCAAAAGAGTCTTGTAATTTTCATAATAACTTGTAACTCAATTGAAACTATGTGGGACAAGACCTTTAACCAACATATAAGACCATGAGAGCTAATACATCGAATCTGATGACTCCTGCATCGAGACAGAGGAGGCTACCTTGCCAGGGCATACTTCATTAAGTAACTCTTTTAACTTTGCTATGTCGATCCACTAGCTTAGCCATATTGACATCTTTGAAAACTTATGTGGGCAACGTAGTTTGGGACTAAAGGTTGCTACTAGGTAACTAACTGCGTTACCGGACCGAACTCCACCTAAAAATCTACTTAGTACTTAGTCAATATCCTAACAGAACTCATAAAACATGATCATAAACATCATAGAGAAAGATAATAACCAATATCAATCCATCTTAATAAAACATCATAAGAATATCTCATCTAGCATAATCATAGTAACATCATAGGATTAGCTCATCTATCATATAACTCATGCAATGTGGTGTAGGCCTTCCATCATTACATATCTTTGATCATAAACATCTTTAGGGACTTAGCTTGCCCTATCGTCAACTTGCTTGAAACATCATAACATCATCATTCATAAACTTCTATGCATGAATCATTTTTAACTCATTCATAAACATTTTTAGAATATAACTTGAAAATCATGATCATATCTCGTAAGTCATACTTGAAACTAGCATATAGCACAGGTCATTAAAATTCAACTTGAAATCATGCAATATGATGTGAATTATGCATAATTAGGCTAATATCATTAAAATATATCATAATTGAGAAGACTTAATGCAAATCATGAAATTAGGGCTTTTAATTGAAGAATTCATAAGAGAATTGAAAAGAGATCTTTGGGATTCCATGGGTGAAAAGAATCCATGGATGACGTCCCACATACAACTTGATGAGCCCTAAATTGAAAAGAATGAAAGGTTCACCTTAAAGAAAATCCCTTGAATTGCTTGAGGAAGAAGAAGACCTTGAGAGAAAACTTGGGAGAGGGGGTTTTGAATTTTGGGAGTTATGTTGAGAATGAGAGGGTTAGAAAACTTTAGGGTAGTTAATAGGTACGAATTTAGTTTCAAAAACCATTCATATTCACTAAATAAAATATGGGAAATGACCAAAATACCCTTATTAAAACTGAAAAATAAGGCTATACGGGGGACTCACCATGGTTCATAACCTTCACCACGACTCGTGGTGGTGCCCGTGGTCAATGCCTTAATCTTAGGGTAAAGGATATCTTCAGGAACTCCTTCAAGGAGATTATAACGGTCTGTAAAGATCACCACAGTCTGTGGTGAGGGTTGTGGTGAGTATCCTCACATGAGAGTCTGCAGGGGTGACCACCATGGAACCCACCACAGTCTGTAAAAGTCTATACAGCCCGTGGTGATTGGGATATGGTCCCTTCCTTGGAATAAGTTCTGAGGGTCATAGGGGAGGGGTCACCACGAAGGGCATCACGGCTTGTGGTCCCTGTCGTGGACCCTTTCCTATAGGGTTTGAGGTTCAAAAACTCCTCCATGGTGGCATACCACAAACCATGGTGAAGAGCACTACCCGTGATAGCCTTCGTAGTCATCACCTGGTGCCAAAAGCTAACTTTTTTTGAGATTTCATCCTTAGATCCTCATTTTCCTACTTTTCAACTTTTGGATCCTAAATAGCGTGGTATCCAATCCAATTATGTGTCAGCGTGACACCTGATTCAACAATCACAATCACAATCACAATCACATATCCACAATGAATATTCTCACGTACTTGCAAAATCAAGTAACAAGTTTATTGCATGCAATTGATCACAGCTAATCATTTCATTAGGTTCTTTCCATCTTTCCATATTCACATGCACGCATGCAATACTATCAACTGCAATTAACAGGCACATATAACACAGATGGAAAAATAAAACATCACCTATAATAATACGTACAAGCATATCCCTCCATATATATTAATGACCAATATTGGACCTCCCTTCGATAACTCTCAAGTCTCAGGATCTCATAATAACCCAACGATTGTCTACCTTTAGTCTGACAAGGGTCATTTTCCCTCTAAATAGTTTTCACCAAGGTTTATATTTACATATTAGACCACAACCACTACACACAAAGAAATACTTGTCGCATCATGCATTCCTGCCCTAAGCAACAATAAAGAATCATCCCACCATGTAGACTCTGTGCCTGTAGGCCTAGGCCAGAAATCTCCCATCAATTTACAATACATCAAGCGATGAGAATGAGTTTATAACTACTCAATTAAGAAAAACCTAGCCTACCTGGGCTTCAAGAAGCTACAAAAGGATTATATCATGATCCCCGACTTTTGAAAGGAAAAACAATGGAGACAGGCCTGAAATCTGTGAGTTGTAACCTTCCTTGTGCTAGAATTTCCTTCGTCCCTTCTCTCTAAGACTAGAACAGCTTTTTGAGGGTTTCTGGGGTGACCCTCTCCCATTTGTTACTTAAGGAAAGAAGGAAAAAATAAGAATTCACATCTTTTAATTTTGTTCCCAACTATCCCGCCATGAGGATGCCGCTGTGGCGGACGTATTCCCACTATGGCAGGTTGGCACTGTTCTGAATCAACATAGTTCACAAAAATTTTTCCCTTCCTAGATAACTACGATTTGGGTCGTTACAAATGCTCGTAGGAATGAAATCTACTAATCATTTGAGTCATATATGAGGCTAAGCTCAAAAATTATATCTTAAAATAAATACATAAAGTTGTAATTCGTATCATACTTATTCTCATATTTAAAATGCCATAAAGGGTTTGAATGACCATAAATTAAATCATGATAAATCAATACTATGAGGTTTAAAATTAAAGTGAACAATGAAAATATATCTTATTGGAGAAAAATCATAACTTGATAAAGAGACCTAGCTTTGATTCTAGCAATATATCAATATTTTTTGAAGATTTAAAACATTTTTAGGCATGAGAGTGAAAGGATACTCTCATTGAAACCTTACATACCTGAGAGATTCAGACTCGAAGGAAGAACTTGCCTGCAAGACTTGGAACCCTAGCTTTCTTCTCTTGAACCCTTACTCTAAGTCTTGGGGAATATTTTTGAGAGTTATGAGGTCGAATAGTAATGCTAGGACCTTAATTAGGTGCAAACCATCAAGGTTTAGGCTTAAAAGGGGTGGAAACAAAACCAAAATGACTCCTCTTAAAATAATTCAAACGAGGCCATTTATGATCCGTAGAAGCTTCTATGGGCCATAGAAGCCAATCGTAGAACTTAGCTGGAAATCTGGAGGTCCTGGAATTCATTCTATGGGCCCGAACTACGACCCATAGATGCTTCAATGATCCGTAGTTGGGTCCATAAGAATTGGACCCAAAAAATGACTTTCAAAACTTTTTCCACGAGTGAACAGTTGGGTCGTACAACCGACCTACAACCCGTAGGTCAGGTCCGTAGTTACTGACCCTGAAAACTCTACTTTGGTAGTCTCTGGTAACATGGTCATAATATTTTACTCCGAACTTCAAATGAGTCAAATTTGGTGGCGTTGGAAAGAAGACTCATAAAAATTTAATTTGATAGGTCATAGGCCATCTAATTCATTATATGGTAAGAGATACTATTGTTTGAAGTTGAATCTTGCATGAACTAATGCAAAAACTTTAGCCAATAGGAAGGTTTTGAACTCAACTAAGTACTAGAGGTCTCTTATGATCCTAAACCACTTCAAATACACTTTCCACACGTAGGAATGAGCCTTAATACATAAGAACAAGTAGGACATCACTCGATTCAAGCTTATATACTTAGGACGGAAAATTCAAATTCTAAGAATAGAGTTGCGGGGTGTTACAATTAATGACTCCAGTTTGAAATAGTTTTTTAGTTTTGGCAAAAATAAATTGTGTAATTGAAAATTCAATTTTAATTTGAGAATACTTATATATTTTTGTTAATAAATTAATGATGGAATTGAGACATGCACCATGGAAACATTAGGGTTTGATATTAATTAGGTAGGGAATTTTGGGAACAAAAAAATGTGATATCACGTTACATAGGCATGGACAACATGGAACAAAAGAGTAATAATAATAATATGGTGAAGTTTTGCCCTAGGCAGTACTTAATGAAATGACCAATGACTTTGATTGCTCAACTAACCTTAAGTTTCCCTCTAAACGGCATAATCCTACACCACCATGCCTAATCCCACTTATGTTTTTAGGTTGTGCTTCGTTTCAAATTATATGATACAATTTGAATTGACATATAATTTATTTTTTTAAAAAAAAAGAATTTAAAATTTATAATTTCAAATACGAAATAATATTAGTGTTAAGGCCCCATCAACGAAAGAATAAATCAGAAAATAGTCAATTTGATGAATATTCATTTTATACGATCTCATCTTTATCACACTTCTTTGTTATAAAAGCATAATGCATTTACACTTGGTCTCACATAGCAGGTAAGCACTTCAACCTTAAGAGTAAAGATTTAGACACCTCAATTTAGTTTCAACTGACAACTAAACACTAAAACTCGTCCTATTGTGTCTCATCGACATCCAACACTAACTTGACACATATATTTTAGAGGTTGCTACATAAATATTTTGTAAGTCGGAGTGTTCAATTGACACAGGGGAGACGAATTGAGATGTCTAGATGTGTACATTCAAAGTTGGAGTACTTACTTGCCAACTAAGGTCAAGCTTGATTGTTTGTTTATATTTTATGCATGGTATAAAACTTCTGAAGTTTGTGATCTAAAATATGAGTCTCCTGGCTAAAAGGTCACTTTCAAAACTCGATTTGTAAAATAGGCACAAGTTTTGATTAATTGGTGAAATAGACACTCCAAATGACATCACCAAAAACACTTAGAAGGTTGTCAATTCTAGCACTAAGGTCTTGAAAAATACAAAATATTCCCCTACTCCAAAGTCTTAAAAGACTTACACTCTAGCTCCAAAGTCTTAAAAACTACAAAATGGTCCCTCCCTATCCCAAAAGTTTTAATTACCTCCAAAAGATTTCGATTTCTCCCTTCAAATCCCTTTTTCAGCAAAAAATTCAAGCTTCTCCAATTCATCCATTGTTATTACTAGATCTCAGTCATTGTTATTCAATTTAGCTATTGTTATCTCTATTTAATTTGTCCATTGTTGTAAAAGCTCAACAATCATCGACTACTCTTTATGTTTATGATGAACTTTGGAGTATCATAAATTGGCCCGTGTCAAATGTCAACAAATATATTTCTACTCAACTAAATCATTTGTCAATAATCGAGCAATAATAAGTATATGTAGACTAGGCTACTATCTACCTAAAAATCAATTAATTAATTAAATTACTATAAGGTACTTAATATTATTTAAACATGAAACTAATACATTATTATATCATATAAGAACCTCTATCAATCAAACATACGATCTACTGAATTTGATAACAAGTAATGGTGCTCAAAGCATTACTATATGGTTAAATACGCACTAACTTAATTAATTAAATTATAATAAAAGAGTTAACACTATTTAAACATAAAAATAATATATTATCACGAGAGTCTTCATCAATTGGTCACATGATCTAAAGAGTTTGAGAGCAGGTAATAATTCTCATAGCACATGATTAACGAGTATAATTTGAAAACAAGTAACGATTCTTAAAGCACATCCTTGTTTTAAGGTGGTGCTAGGACTATTGCTTATATGGTTATCACAAGTATTTATTTATAAAAAAAATAATGTGCATTTGAAAGTTTGTAATCGCAAATATTATTTATAAAAGGAAAATGAGGACATGTGATTTATTAATGCAGTACTCTAATTAGAATATTCTGATATTATGTTTGTGAACTATGATTTGCTCATTTGGTAAGATTGTATAAGAATTTTAAAAAAATTAATAGCTTTCACAACTTGTGAGATTTTCATGTTTATGAGAAAAAACACAACTTAAAAATGCAAATTATATATCCAAACAAAACATCAACTTCATATCAATCTAATTCATCATGATTTCATATTGCATGTCCATATAAGTCGTTAGTGACGTTTCACATAAAATAAATAGTGATATTTTGAGTGAAATGATAAAAATTAACTTACTTTTCTGATACGGGAGGAAAAAAGTGTGACTTTATTCACAGAAGTTTTGTCAATTATTATAAATTCTATGAATCAATATTTATAAAATGTTGGTGTAATATACCGATTTCGTTCTCTCTAAAAAGATTCAAGTCCACTATGTCATAATTTATATCGATTCTGCAGTAAATCTCTTGACTTGTCCCCTCCATGATACAACAGCCCAATAAAGTCATGTGACTCAAATAACTCTAGATTAGTTGAAGAGTCCAAAGTTCCATCGAAAGAACACCTTCCTTCAACATATGATTACTCTCTTTTGTATAGTAAATTAGTTGAAGACTTAGAATATTTTTCTTTATCTCAACTTGCTCTTTCACTACACTAACCTCACTACACACTACAATATTTTTTCACACTTCTCATCTTTTTTTGACATACATTCACAAAAGAAGAAACACCATTATTTATAGTTAAGTAATTATTCCTTGCAATGAATAGAAAGATTATGGATAGTAAATAGGGTAAATTAATGATCCAAATATTACATAAGTTATAAGAATAATTAGGTAGAATAATGAGTCAAATTGTAATGACCTCCAAGGTCATTTTTGTGCTTTTGCGTATTTTTACCATTTTACCTCTTTCTATAGCTTCTTCATAGCTTATATGTGATGTCGGGATGGGTGACTCGCCTCCCAAGGTGATCGGTTGAGTTTTGAGGTGGTTTGGCCATTTTGGGGACTTAAGGTTGAAAGATTTGACCTTAGTAAACATCCAGAGATTCAGGTGTCGTATGAAAATTATGACGGCTCCATCAGCTCCGGAAGGTCCATTTTAGTCTAGAAGGAAGGTTGGTTGGGGTTTTAAAATTTTCGTTCTGAGTTTATACAATTAGGCGTTTTAACTTTAAAGTTTTGACCAATTTTAACTTCGGTTAACTTTTTGAGTTAACGCGCTTGAATGAAAATTTTGTCAGCGCAGTTAGCTTTGAAACACCAATTTGGTCTAGAACGACCTTTGGTTCAGTTCCCGAGGTAATCTGAATGAGCTTTTGGCCGTATGGGCATTTTAAGTGTTTTTCTTTAAAATCCTTTGACTTGGGTCAACGTTCCGTCAAAACGACCTCCATTGGAAAATTTGTTGATTCCATTGAGTCCGAAATGCTGTTCCAATTGGGTAGCATGGTTCGTTCATGTCGACGGAATTTCGAACAAGTTCTGAGCCCGTTAAGGGACTTGTTTTCTTTGGTGAAATGCACCAGCACAGCTGCATCCACAGGCCCCTGACCGCATTCACCGAGGTCGAGTATTTTGTTCTCAGCATTTGAGGGCCTCTAGACGCGTTCTCAGAGATATGGATGGTTGTACTCCGCAATGACGGACAAACCTCCGCGTTCACACAGAGTTAGCTTGCTGACTTCTGCATTCACTAAGCTTGTCTCTGTGAATATTGATCATTTTTGACCATTTTTGTTCCGATGCGTTGGAGATTCTTGTGGGAACATTCTGAGAACTTTTTCTGTCCTGAAAACCTTGTAAGTTTCACATAAATTTTATTATTTCTTGCATTTCAACACTATTCTAAGGCTTGAAATTGGTTGGGTTGTTTGAGCTCTTTCGGTGCTCGGAATGTGCCCAGTTTTGGGACACAAGTTCCAAGAGTTATTTGAAACCTTGTGACAGAGTTGGTTTTTTTATTTCATGCGCGAGTCCCAATATTGAATTCTAACCCAATTTTGGGTTCTGTTTATTATAGCAATATGGGTATCGTTGGCCTTATTTTGATATGTTCTATGATAATTTGATAGAGTGGCATCGTTTGGAGGCAGCCCGGAAAGAAAAGACTAAAATTTAGCTGTTTGGGTGTGGTTTCGACTTTGAGGTAGGCTATGGCATACTCATTTTAGACTCGACTTGGCTAGAACTGATATATTTTGAGTAGTAATGCATGATTGGGTTGGTGATTTAGGTGTTGTTAGTCATTAAGGAGTTGGGAGTCAATTATCAACGTTAGTGAATGGTTTGAGGTTTTAGTCGTGAAATCCTTAGCCTAGTGATATCTTGGATTGTTTATATCGATTAGAATTCTTAGAGCTTGCTCCTAGTTGATTTGAACATAGAATGCCGTTTGTTTGACTTGTCTGGTTTTGGTTGTCGGATGGTGTGATTTCGGTGTATGCCTATATCTTGCTAGCTTTTAATATTGCAATGTTGGGCCTAAGACCGTGTTTTTGGTACACCGGAGTCTCGGGTTAGTGATTTGTCACATCTAACGAGATTTTTACTCAACTCGAATGATATATGATTTTGACTTTCTATTTTTATTAATAGGCCTCGCCGGTGTTAAAGATCCTCGTTAAAGAATAAAAATGGTGATTTCAAGATCTTTGGTTTATAAATAAGTGTGATGATTTAAAGAAAATACCGATGGTATTTTAATTATGATAATCCTATTGAAAAACTCGAGGCGTGAATTCTAGGCAACCCATTGATACATAATTTGGGTTATTATTATTGAGAAACTCGAGGTGTGAATTTCGGGTGATTCATTGATACATATCTCGGGTTATTATTATTACTGTTGTTGAGAAGCTCGAGGTGTGAATTCCAGGCGGCACATGATACATATTTGGATTACTATTACTATTAATGGGAAGCTCGAGGCAAAAATTTTGGGCGCTTCATGATAACTTTTGAGGATATTGAGCCTTAGCTACGAGTTTACATTGAGTACTCTTTCGGTATTTTTTATCAAATAGGATTATTGATGTGCTTACTTGATTGGTTGGACTTGCTTGATTGCAGTATGATTATTCCCGTGCCCTTTCCCCGTATTTGCAGCTTGTATTATTCTCTTATTATTAGTAGTATCATCGTGCAGCTTAATATATATTTTCTTCTTTATGAGTTCGGTCGGCCTATGATGCCTACTTGATACCCCACATTTCCATATTCATACTGCACTTCTTTATCTTTTGATGAAGCTCCTAGTTTGATCCACCCACAGTGCGTGCCTGATCATCCGTAGCGGTGCCAATTCTGGATTTGTGGTGAGCTCCCGGAGTTCAAAGACTTTATACATTCCCTCGTTTGCTTTGACTTATTTTTGTATTTTGGACAGTCAGATTTGTATTGTATATTTATATATTTTGTCAGTTTTTATACTTAGTAGCTCATGTACAGGTGACACCAAGTCGGGGGTTTGGTCTAGTGTCAATCCGTCACCGCTTTTGGTCACTATCGGGCCTTTTGTATATTTTGTAGCGTATTTACATATTTATACCTTGGCCTGACTTTTTTTAGGTTATATTCTCTTGCTTCGGCCTTCTTGATTATTAATTATTTAATTAAATTGAGATTTGTCTTCCGCTTGTCTTGGGATTGGCTTATCTACTCGGAGGTTATGGTAGGCGTCATAATGACCCGATTTTTAAGAAGCTTACGAACACGTCTCAAGGTACAGAAGTACGGGATATAACACCACGTACCTCCCAAAGTTTTGATTCTATTTGTGTCATCATAGATCGATTAACCAAGTCTGCTCACTTCTTACTGGTCCAGACTACCTACACTTCACAAAAGTTGGCTTAGATTTATATCCAAAAGGTAGTCCAATTGCATGAGGTTCCAGTATCTATTATTTCAGACCGTGGTACTCAGTTCACTTTCATTTCTAGGGGTATATACAGAAGGAATTAGGTACCTGAGTAGAGCTCAGCACATATTTCCACCCCCAGATCAATGGCGTCAAAGAGGACTATTCAGGTCTTGGAGGACCTGTTACGAGCCTGTGTTATTGATTTTGGAGGTCAGTGGGATCAGTCCTTAGCTTTGGTGGAGTTTTCATATAATAATAGTTATTCGAGCATTGAGATGGCACCTTTTGAGGCATTGTATGGTAGGAGGTGTAGTTCCCCAGTGGGCTAGTTTGATGCTTTTGAGGTTAGGACTTGGGGCACTAATTTGTTGTGTGATTTAATAGACAGAGTTCGCATGATTTAGGAGAGATTCTATACTGTTCAGAGTAGGCAGAAAAGTTATGTTGATTGGAGGGTGCGGCCTTTGGAGTTCATGATTAGAGATTGAATATTCCTACGAGTGTTGCCTATGAAGGGCATGATGAGATTCGGTAGGAGAGGTAAGCTTAGCCCTAGGTTTATTGGCCCTTTTGATATCTTGAGGGTAGGAGAGGTAGCTTATGAGTTGGCTTTGCCCTCAGTACTTTCGGATGTTCACCTTGTATTCCATGTTTTTATGCTATGGCGGTAAATCCAAGATGAGTCTCACGTGCTTCAGTGGGATTTGATTCAGTTTGATGAGTCTTTGGCCTTTGAGGAGGAGCCTATAGATATTTTGGAAAAGTCCAATGGAAGCATCATTCGATCTAGGAGGCTACCTGAGAGATCGAGCAAGAAATGTAGACACGATATCCTCACCTTTTTGAGGTTCCAGGTACCTTTCTTCCTTGACTTTCGAGGACGAAAGTCCTTTTAGTAATGGATGTTGTAATGACCTTTAAGGTCATTTTTGTGGTTTTTCATGTTTTTACCATCTTACCTCTTTCTGTAGCTTCTTCAGAGCTTATATGTAATGTTGGGATGGGTGGCTCGCCTCCTAAGGTGTTTGGTTGATTTTTGAGGTGGTTTGGCCATTTTAGGGGATTAAGGTTGAAAGAGTTGACTTTAGTCAACATTCGGAGATTCGGGCATTGTATGAAACTTTTGACGGCTCTATCAGCTCCAGAAGGTCCATTTTAGTCTAAAAGGAAGGTTGGTTTGAGTTTTGGAGTCTTCATTTTGAGTTTATGCAATTAGGCGTTTTAACTTTAAAGTTTTGGCCAAGTTTGACTTCAATCAACTTTTTGAGTTAACACGCTCAGATGAAAATTCTGTCAATGCGGTTAGCTCTAGAATGCCAAGTTTGGTCTAGGACGATCTTTGGTTCGGTTCCTAAGGTGATCAAAATTAGATTTTATCCATTTGGGCATTTTATGTGTTTTTATTTAAAAAATTTTGACTTGGGTCAGCATTCCGTCGAAACAACCTCCGTTGGAAAATCCATCGATTCCATTGAGTTTGGAATGCTATTTACAGTTGGGTAGCATGGTTCGTTCGTGTCGATGGGATTCTGAACGAGTTTCGAGCTCCATCGAGGGACTTGTTTCCCTTGGTGAAATGCACCAGCACAGCTGCTGGTATACCTCAAATTTACTCTCCGCATCCGCGGGCCCTTGGCTGCATTTGTGGAGGTTGAGTATTTTTCTCTCCATGTTCGCGGGTCTCTAGCCGTGTTCTAGGAGGTATGGATGGATGTACTCCGCGTTTGTAGACAAGCCTCCGCGTTCGCAAAGATTCATCTTGCTGACTTCTACTTTCACTGAGCTTGTCTCCGTGTATGTGGAGAACATTTAAGGGCCTGGCAGTGAGGTCTTTTAAGACCTGATGCCAGCCCTTTTCTCTCCATTTTCAACTTTAAAACACGATTTTTGAGCAAATGTTGACATTTTCGATCATTTTTGTTCTGATGCGTTGGGGATTCTTGTGGGAACATTCCGAGAACTTTTTCTGTCCTGAAAACCTTATAAGTTTTGCATAAATTTCATTATTTCTTACATTTTAACACTATTCTAGGGCTTAAAATTGGTTGGGTTGTTTGAGCTCTTTCGGTGCTCGGAATGTGCCCATTTTTGGGCTACAAGTTCCTTGAGTTATTTGAAACCTTGTGACGGAGTTGATTTTTCAATTTCGTACGCAGGTCCCAATGTCGAATTTTGACCCAATTTTGGGTTCCGTTTGTAATTATAACAATATGGGTATCGTTGGCCTTATTTTGATATGTTCTTTGATAATTTTGTAGAGTGGCATCGTTTGGAGGTATTTCGAAAAGGAAAGACTCAAATTTAGCTGTTCGGGTGTAGTTTTGGCTCTGAGGTAGGCTATGACATACTCTTTTTAGACTTGGCTTGGCTATAATTGGCATATTTTGAGTAGTAAGGCATGATTGGGTTGGTGATTTAGTTGTTGTTAGTCATTTAGGAGTTGGGAGTCGATGATCATCGTTAGTGAATGGTTTGAGGTTTTAGTAGTGGAATCCTTAGCCTAGGTGATATCTTGGCTTGTTTATATCGATTAGAATCCTTAGATCTTGCTCCTAGGTGATTTGAACATAGAATGTCGCTTGTTTGACTTATTTGATTTTTGTTGCCGGTTGGTGTGATTTTGGTGTATGTCTAGATCTTTCTAGCTTTTAATATTGATATGTTGGGCCCGCGGCCGTGTTTTTGGTACACCAGAGTCTTAGGTTAGTGATTTGGCACCTCTGATGGGATGTTTACTCAACTCGAATGATATATGATTTTGAATTACTAATTTTATTGATAGGACTCGCCGGTGTTAAAGATCCTCGTTAAAGAATAAAAATGGTGATTTCAAGATCTTTGGTTTATTAATAAGTGTGATGATTTAAAGAAAATACCGGTGGTATTTTAATTATGACAATCCTATTGAGAAACTCGAGGCGTGAATTCTAGGCAACCCATTGATACATAATTTGGGTTATTATTATTGAGAAACTCGAGGTGTGAATTTCGGGTGATCCATTGATACATATCTCGAGTTATTATTATTACTGTTGTTGAGAAGTTCGAGGTGTGAATTCCAAGCGGCCCATGATACATATTCGGATTACTATTACTATTAATGGGAAGCTCGAGGCGAAAATTTTGGGCGCTTCATGATAACTTTTGAGGATATTGAGCCTTAGCTACGAGTTTACATTGAGTACTCTTTCGGTATTTTTTATCAAATAGGATTATTGATGTGCTTACTTGATTGGTTGGACTTGCTTGACTGCAGTATGATTATTCTCGTGCGCTTTCCCCGTATTTGCAGCTTGTATTATTCTCTTATTATTAGTAGTATCATCGTGTAGCTTAATATATATTTTCTTCTTTATGAGTTCGGTCGGCCTATGATGCCTACTGGATACCCCGCGTTTCCGTATTCATACTGCACTTCTTTATCTTTTGATGAAGCTTCCAGTTCGATCCAGCCTCAGCGCGTGCCTGATCATCCGTAGCGGTGCCAATTTCAGATTTGTGGTGAGCTCCTGGCGTTCAGAGACTTGCTACATTCCCTCTTTTGCTCTGACTTATTTTTGTATTTTGGACAGTCAGATCTGTATTGTATATTTATATATTTTGTCAGTTTTTGTACTTAGTAGCTCATGTATAAGTGACATCAGGTCCGGGGTTTGGTCTAGTGTTAGTCTGTCATCTCTTTTGGTTACTATCGGGCCTTTTGTATATTTTGTAGCGTATTTACATATTTATACCTTGGCCTGACTTTTCTTAGGTTATATTCTCTTGCTTCGGCCTTCTTGATTATTAATTATTTAATTAAATTGAAATTTGTCTTCCGCTTGTCTTGGAATTGACTTATCTACTCGGAGGTTATGATAGACGCCATAATGACCCGAATTCGGGGGTTGACACAAATAATATGTAAGAGGTTACAATGGTTTTAGAGAAAATTATAGCCACTTTCTACCCTTAACTCACGTGAGTAATGAGGCATAAAATGCAACTACTCACTCACGTAATAGGACAACAAATGAGATGCATTAATTAATAATAATAATAATAATAAAATGTTCAAATCACCAATTTTAAATATAGTTATATTTGACACTCAATACTTTATTACATATAATTATATTTGAAATAACTTATGGTGTAAATATTTGAGGCATAAAGGGCTCAAAGAGAAAACGATAACAACGTGAAAAATGAAAAGTCAAAAATAAGGAAGCAGCAGACTTTGGCTGACAGTCATTTTTGACTTGTGTTCTTTTAGTCTCACTGCTTATTTTATGCTCGATTAATCTGAATTTATATTAAAAAAATTTACTGATATTTGCTGCTTATTTGAGGCTCGATTAATTTGAATTTATATTGAAAAATTTTACTTTAAAAGTTGAAGATAAAATATTGTCTATCAAAAGCGATTACATATCAAATCCGAACTTTCTAATACTTACCACTTCACAAATCACAACAATCTTTGACAATGGAGGATATATATTGCATGTGTGATTTATCACTTAATTAATGAATTTGACATTTCTGGTACTGAATATTTATCCATGGGGTAACCCAAATAATGGGATAATTACATTAGATGGTCATTTGGTCATTTTAATTATCAAAAAAATGGTCAATCGATGTATATTCGGTATATATTTATGTATCATCAATGTATATTTCATGTATAAAATGTATCATAATGTATATTCAGCGTATAACTCATATATAAGTAATCTATATTGTACGGTCAGTGTATACTTTCTATGACTTTTGGCAATCTATATAGCTATATTATATAGTCATTGTATATTTCTTATGATTTTTGGCTATTTTTTTATATAAATAAAACAATGCTATATTTGTTATAAACTAATTAATTTATTGTATATATTTTAAATTGTCCCAAAAATAATTACAAATTAGTACGAAAAGTTAGATAATAATCTAAAAAATAAAACATAATATTACTTAGTATATCGGGAGATATATTTAAATTATCATATAATTGAGTTATTTATCCTTGCCTCAAGTTTGTTATTTAATCATGATAAATAAATGAACTTACGTATATATTTTGGTGCATGCACGACAACATGAGATTGAGGAACTAATTTATTTATTCGTCAGAACAATTGGCTAAAAAAAAAGAATGAATATCCTTACTCATTGCAAAATTATGAATACTATGAAAATAGGGTAAAGATGATTTTAGTTTAGTTTATATATAAACTCTCAAATCCTTTCGGCATGTCAGAAAAGTTTAAAGTGATAAAGAAAGTTAAAAATAATTAATTCTAAATTTTCTGGTATAAAATCCCTACTTCACTAGCAATTTTTTTGAAAAACTCTATTTATTCTGGTGTGAATGACATGCAGGCTATATTACTTGATTTTAATAGGATCTCTTATAAGTGTTGTTTCTATCTACTATTATTTAAAAATAATTAAGTTATTAATGATCAGACGAAGTCAAGAAATAATCCTTCACGCACGAAATTATAAAAAAATCTCATTTAAGATCAAACAATTCTATCAAATTGAGTATACTGAGCATGAGCATGGCCTGAAGAACGAGCTTGGTAGGCTTGACTCTGCTCGCTAGTATTTAACTTGGTTAGATTTCGGTCAAAATTTAGTTCGACTCAGCTCGATTGACTCACTTTTCGATTACTTTAAATTAAATTCATTTATTAAGCTTAATTAAGTTAGCAATATGTCAATGTAATAATTATTATAATAATTTATAGTTTGTATTTTTAAATTAATACGATGTAATTGATTTTTTTTTACACTCATCATGATTATTTAAGATTACTTTATAGGTGGTACAATACGTCATTAAAATTTAAAAATAAAAGATTAATGAAATTTAGTACTATTAGACCACTTTTTGAAATTTATTATTTTAATTTATACCTAAAAGTTCTATTCTATGTTCAATTTGAATTTAAAGTAATAATGCATATAAATTCGACCACACTTGAATGCAATTACCAATTTAAACTTATAATATCTGTATTTTTCTTAATCAACACCTATTTATTATTTATTTAGTTATTTCTAATTGTGTAGCATTAAGCAGGACTAAAAATTAAAGAGTCAACTCAATTTCAGTTCAAACTCGACTATATTTTTAATAAAACTTAACTCAAACTCAACTCGATCTAATATTAATATAAGAAGTTTGATTGAGGTCAACTCAATCTCAGCTCAAACTCAATTATATTTTTAATAAAACTCAATTCTATCTTATATTAATATAAAAAGTTTGATTGAGCTCGGACTCGGCTGGAGAGCAAGATTGTCCAGGGGTGAAGAATCTTGAACAAGGGAGACAAACCCTCATATTTCTTTTTTCAAGAAACATCAACTAGGAAATAAACTGCCCCCACTTGATTTGGGAATTCATTGAATCCCACCGCATTTTCCCATCTATTTCTCTCTCTTCCAACAAACATAACCTAGGCATAGTATAAATATAATAATGATAACAGATGTAGTACAAAATATATTATCATAAATTTCAAACCAAAAATAGGAAATACTCTAAAACTGCTTCTTTTTCTTCTTTTCTTCCCTTCAACTTTCTCATTCATCATCCCAATTCAACACTCATTAATTCGCCCTTCCAAGGCAAGAGAGAGTACTGATCAAGAGAAGTCGTCCCTCGTAATTATGGATGTTAAACAAGTGACAAACTCTAAGGATGAGTACTTCCACAGGAAAAATGGAACTAGTACTACTTTAGAGTATGGAAGATTATTCTCATCACAAGGGAAACATGGTAAAAGGAATGTGTCATCTACCATGAGTTATTTCAGCTTAGAGTCATTGTTGTTTCTAATTTGTGTTACTGCATTATTGTTACTTCTGCCATTGATACTTCCACCATTGCCACCACCACCACCATTCATGCTGTTGTTGATACCTATTTTCATTTTTCTACTTCTTATCATCTTGGCTTTCATGCCATCCAATAATGTCATGTGATCAGGAGACTTAATTATACATATTTGTAAGAAAAATATTTAAAGATAAATTGACAATTACTTACATATATACAATACAGTTCTTTCATTTTACATAAAGAGCAATTTCTCCTTATTTACATTCTTGTTTATTGTTATTCGCTCTTTTAACTTCTCTATCACTACTATTAATTCCATTTGTCAGATATACATTAGAGAAGAATTCTGGCAATGTAAGGGAAGGTATATCACCTCTATTCATCACTTGATCGTGATAAATTAATACAATCTTGTGTCACATTTGGTGCAAGTCTGTGTATGTAAAAGCCAATCACTCCCAAAAGTTCCAATTCCAATCACGAAATCATATAAAAACAAACGACAACAATAAAACGTTATTGTAGGTTAGCAGCATGTAATCTAAAGAGTACTGCCAATTTACAGCACAAGGAAGACAGTGTTTCCATTTTCCAGACTAGTAACTTTTGAATCCTCAAGTATGAAAGACGCATATGCTACACTTAAGTAGTGCAAGAAAAGTTACAACTATATTAAACTGTAACGCATATCACATCATCCATTTGTTTGTAAACTATGAAACATTACTCTACATCATCTTTACTTTTCCCACCACAAAAGAAAGGTCAGCTAAGCATTTCAATATCTGGCACTTTAATTCACAGCAAAATTTCTCAATGAAAATGTCAAGGAAACCTTGTCCATAGTTGCATCTCAAGTATATTTTTCTCCACACTATTGGAATTGAAAGATCTCCAAACTTAAAACCTGGAAAACCAAATGTTTGTAAAAAGTTTGTTCTCACGTATTAGTTTATTGGATTTGAAGTTTGGGGCTTACGTGAACATCTGCGGTCTGTTGCGGGAGAGTTGAGGTCTCTTAATTGGTGATAGGATGAGATTCCTAAGGGTCATTGAGGGATTGCTTGCTCCAGTTGCAACGCCAAGCATAGGATGTGCACCTGCTCTTCTGTTTCCAGCATCCACTGGTACTGCTGACTGTCTTGCAGGGGAGCCACTATCGAAAGGGCCAGAGTTGGAACCATTCTGTCTTGTTGGAGGCCACATGTCTTCTCTTGGTCCTGGAGTTTCAGGAGTGAGAACCGACCAATCTGCGACAAATGAGTCGACTAATGTTTTGCTAAAAGGTTAATGCAGCTTTGAGAGAGAAATAACCCAAAATTCAAAGAATTTTGAGAATGAGTATTCAACTATTCATGCACTAAGACGAACAAATCGTGTTGTTCAAATGACACCAGCCTCACATGTGCCATGTGACTGTTCTAAATACAAAATGAGTTACCTTTTCTCATAGTATCTCTGTTGTCCATCATATTAGCAGGATTTGCAAACAAATCAGGCTCTGCTCTTGAAAAGAAATTACTTGGCTGAATGGCTGTGCGCTTTACTGAATCGTATTCATTTCGCAACTGATCATACATTTCATCAAGTTTTCTTTTTTGCCTGACAGTAGAAACCTATGTTATTTCTGAGAGCACGTACCAAAGATAGCATATTTCAGTAGTAAACCACAGCACACTTTGCAACCTCCCCAGTTAATAGATTATAGTGGATAATAGAGAACTTTGCAGTTCCACTGGATTTCTTAATTTTTTACTTGGGACAAATAGAATCTGCTTTATGTACTGTAAGATGAACCTGGATTTCTCAGCAAATTTTTCTTGGAGTTCCTGCTTGTCTTTAGATAAGGTCTCAATCTCTTGTTCCAACATTTGGCACTTTTTAGCCACCTTCTGGTATGCAGTATGCACTTGCTCCAATTTTTGAGAGAATTTTTCCTGCATCATCTCACATTTCTGACGGCATTGAGCTATTATCTTGTTCATCTTGAACTGCATTTCCAATTCCTTTTGCCCAATGTGGAACATCACACTTCTGTAGGCACTCTTCATTACTGGGTGTGATTAAGGAGAAAGTAGTGAAGCTAACAAAATACCATTCTGTAAAGATATTGTTACCCTACATCAACTTTGGGAAGTAGTATGTTAATATTATTAAGCCAACTTCACTATGTTTTAAAAATAAAACTGAATAGAACAGATGTGGCAACACAGGACAGACGATGAAGGATACATATCTGTGGTGTAATTCCAGCCATGACCATCTGCATGAGGGTGTGAACAAATTTTAACTAGGATGCTGATTAAGAAATGAGTTAGAAACAAATATGATTAGGCCACTGTAAATGTACCCTTTCATAAATGTGTGCTTACATTTATCCATTCATCACTTGGATTGACATCCACAGGTTTCATGAGACTGAAACAAAAATATCAGAGGCTGGGTTACATAACAGCCTTGACAAGATTCTACAAATTACTCTGAGTGATTAGAAAATGCTATTAGAAGTAAACTTACAACCTAATTAATATATAAAATGCAGCAATGGAAAACAAAATCAATATTCCGGAAGTGTCATACTGAACACCCCCCTACCCCCACCCCCCCAAAACACACCAAAAAAAAGATTTAGAAAAACAAATCAAAAGGAGAAAGGGACAAGAACTTAGAGAAAATGCAAATTTAGGATATACCTTTTGCAAAATCAATCATTTTAGGTGAACGAAACAACACTTGATGAAAGTGATACCAGATAGCACTAACCTTTTAGAGAGAACTTGATCACAAATAGGACAAGCAGCATCATTGCTGAGAATCTTACTGGCATCGGTCTGACCTATTAACGTTGTTAAGGAATCATAGCAGTTGTACAACAAAATCATGTCAATGAGAAAACTGCGCAATCATACATGCCTATATGGGAACACTATTCCTTTTTATGGATTACGGTGGTAGCCATGCTAGCTTCCACACACATCAAATGAGCCTTCAAGTACCTGTTACCTACCACCAGTATAGTAGCAGATAACTCTTCCCACCAAGACAATGGCGGATGGGATTTAGTGTCACCTCTGCTGGAATCGAACCTTGATTCCCAAGATTTTAACTTTACTTCATCGACCGCTAAGACATTCTCTGGAGGATGGAATGCGCACAGAACACATATGGAACACATACAAAACTAGGATACAGAAGATGTGGCCACAGGTGGTAGTGATGGCCTGTCCTTCCAGTTCTCGCCAGCAAGCATTGCATCTCATCTCAACCTTCAGAGATGATTGTCAATTTCATAGCACATTATACAAAGTTCTGTAATCATTAAAAATTCTGAGCATAACTTTTCTGATCCCATGCATTTCTATAGCCTTGGACTCAGCAATAGTAAATGAGAACTGATTAATTATCCCTACTACAAAGTTGACAACACTGCTGAACAAACTTTGCATCTCAAATGACACAAAAAGACAATCCACTTAAGAGCTAGAATATCCATAGCTGAAACCTCTATCTTCATATAAACTGTTGAAATATCAGGGTTCATACTTGGATAGCCGAAGAAAACTAACAGGAAAGACACAAAACTTGCTTTGATAAATGTAGAAAAGCAAGTTAACTATCACGTGAAATTACTTGCTGCTTATGTATTGAAAAATCAGTTTTATACATGTTGATGAATACTCAACTTTCAATGAAGAAAAACATCACGAATAGCATGAACCGAGATAACTAAGTATCAGCAAATTTAACTAACCAGCAGTCAGCTACTTCACTTATAGTGTACAACACTCAGTTTATGACAAATTTTCCAGATCCTGTCAGTAGGAAAGCTAAAATAAGAATAGGTAAAGTTTCGATCCTATAATTTTCAAGCCGCCAAACAGATAAATCAGAATATCAAGTGATTGAGCAACAAATTTTCACCTTCAGACGAGCTCAATAACTAGCTTATCAGCAAAATTTTGATCCGAAACCTTGAAACGAAACAAATCTGCAATCACTGAAGAAATATACACAAAATCAACAAAATATTACAAACAAAATAAAAAAAAATAGGGAGAGCAAGATTTATTTTGCATCGTACTTACAGAATTTGAATAAATCAGAACAAAATCGGTACTTCGAAGATACAAAATCGCCAATTTGAAAACTCAACCTGAAAATCACAGAGAAGAAATAAACGAAATCAAACAATTTCAATTCAATACCAAATCGCGAGATTCGAAAACGAATATAGAGCTGTAGAAATTCTACATAACCTCCACGAATTCGAAAATCTCTGGTGAAAAATGTACGGCTCCTATGGAATCGAAACCCAAGCATGAAAATTTCGAATTGAAGCTTCTCTCTGGTTCATCTGCTACTGCAGTAGTAATGTTGCGTTATTTGAATTTTTGTTTGAAAATGGCGGTAAAAAGCCGTTTCTCGAATCTCGGGATTTATATAGGATCCTCTGACCCGACCGACCCGACTGACCCGTTGATGTGCAAAACAAGCAAATGGAACTGACATCTAAGTCCGAATTAAACTTTTCTTTTTTGAAAATTTTCTTATTAACCGTGTGACAAAAAAAAAATCAATGTACTTTTTAATGGAAAAAAAAAGAATGAGCAATTGACATAAATAGTCGATCATCATCAAAATAATAGCTAGCGTCCTTTGGAATGTCTCAGTTAGTATGGAAGGTGGGTCTCTACATGAATGACCCGAATTCGATCCCCCACAATGTCTTTTGAATCGAGTTTGTCGTACAAGACTTGTCTAATGCGGTTTGTATCTGTATGATAGTTTGCATGTTATTACACAGTGGAGGGTTTACCCAGTGCGCACAAAGTATTATTGGCAAACATCTGAGTAAGAGAAAAGGCATAAATTCAGCCCCGAACTTGTCACGAAAAGTCAATTACAGGCTTAAAATATTGTGACGACCTATTACACACCTGAATTACTTAAAAGTGAATTTATTTCAACTCTGACGCATATACAACCAGTCGCATGATGAGAAAGTGTTTCATACTCGCACCATCATCATCATGTCACTACTGCAAGTAAGTTAAAGAAAGACAAAAGAGGAGGTACCGTCCAAGAAAAATTGATAGCAACTTTTGGAAAAGTTGTTGCCTCTTTTGACAGAAAACTTTGACAGGAAACTTTGGAAAAGTTGTTGCCCTCATTTAATTCATTCAGAAAAAGAGAGAGTAAAAATACAAAGAGAGTTATACACCAAAATAAATATTGTAGCCTTAAGTGTCCTCTTTAGTAGTTGTTCCTTTTACAAGAGAGAAGTGTTAATTGTTGTTTTCTCCTTGTATTTGAGAGCAGTGTACTCCATATTATCATAGTAAGATCCTTCTACCCCGTGGTTTTTTCCCTTAATCTGTTTGAGGGGTTTTCACGTAAATTCTCGTGTCCAATTTATTTTCATTATTTATTATCATAACAAACTTTAGTTGTGGTGGTTCCTCCCCCCAACAGTGATATCAGAGCCCTCGGTTATTCTGTTTATTTTATGCGAATGTACTATCTGTGAATAGTAAATTTTCATGAATAGTAAAATTCGGTGAAAAGTACTATTCATGTGAATAGTAAATTTTGGTGACGATACATTTTGTCATGATTGTTCGCAAAAATATTCAGAAATAATCTAGAAGGGTGTGAAGCAAATAACAATGTTGAGTATAACAAAGTTTGACGTTGAGAAATTCAATGGGACTAATTTTTCATTGTGGAAAATGAAAATAAGAGCGATATTGAGAAAGGACAATTGCTTAGCTGCAATTGAAGGTAGGCCCACAGACTTTACTGATGACAACAAGTAGAACGACATAGACAACAATACAGTTGCTGATCAACACTTGGCACTACTTGATCAAGTGTTGTCTAGTGTGGCTGAAAAATGAACGGCGAAGGAAATATGGGATACTCTTATAGGATTGTACGAGACCAAGCCTTTGCATAATAAAATCTTCTTAAAAAGAAGATTGTATACTCTTCGAATGGCAGAGTCCATGTCAGTTACTGTACACATCAATACTTTGAATACTCTGTTTACGCAACTTACAACAATGGGTTGTAAAATAGAGGGGACTGAACGTGCGGAGCTTCTACTTCAAAGTCTGCCTGACTCATATGATCAACTCATCATCAACCTAACGAACAATACAGACAGTCTAGTTTTCGATGAAATTGCATCCGCTGTCTTAAAAGAAGAAAATCGGCGCAAAAATAAGAAAAAAGACAAGCAAGTTCGCAACAAGCTGAAACTTTGATGATGGTGAGAGGAAGACCAACGGAACATGGCCCAGTGGGAGTCACAATTATGGTAGATCCCAATCAAGAAATAAGAAGAATATCAAGTGTTACAACTGTGGCAAAAAGGGACACTTCAAAAAAGATTGTCAGTTCAAGAAGAAGAGTGAACACCCTGAGTCATCAAATGCTCAAGGGAATGTTGCAAGTACCTCAGATGATGGCGATATTTTATGTAGTGAAGCAATATCAAATAATGAAAGAAGAAAATGTTTCACTGATGTCTGGATCGTGGACACAGGAACAACATGGCACTTGACTTCCCGGAGAGAATAGTTTCATCAATATAATCCTATCTCAGAAGGGTCTGTGTTCATGGGAGACGATCATGCTTTGGATGTTATTGGTATTGGATTTATCAAAATAAAGATATATGATGGCACGATACGCACCATCCAGAAGGTACGATATGTAAAAGACTTGAGGAAGAATTTATTGTCTTTGGGACAATTAGATGATAATGGATCTAAGACTCATGGTGGAGTCATAAAAATATCAAAAGGAGCATTTGTAGTGATGAAAGCGAAAAAACTTTCTGCAAATCTGTCATGCCCCGTACTTCTGTACTTCGAAAAGCTTTCTTAAATTTCTTAAAAGTTGTCACGTGACCAAGATTATCTATAATGTTATCAAATAACTCTAAGGAAGGAAGGATGTGATGCGCCATAAGTGTGAATGTTGGAAATATGGTTATAAGGATTTGAAAGGAGTTGGAGGCTAAATAACAAGTCGTGGAACTCGACTTACTTATGTAAGCTACCAACTTGGATGTCTTACATACTTGAGCTACTTGAGTACACTTCGAGCTTAAGTAGCAAGGAATACATAGGCTTTTAAAATGAGACGAGATTGTGAACCCACGAAAGAGAAATAAGGAGACGACGTGCCTACTCGAAGCAAGTAAGTGATTCACCTGCTTGGAGTGGACTCCACTTCCACGTGGCAGCATGTAAGTGGCCGCATGGATGAGGTGGCGCTCTAGGGGCTGCCACGTGTCACCCCTAGAGAGCTGTCATGTGTCACCTCCTAAGGAGGTATATACATGTATGTTATGCTGAAGAATATCTCATTTTCAGCTTTCTTAGCCGAAAAAAAAAAGAGAAAAATATGAGAGAGGAAGAGGGCAGCCACGACTTGGAGAAAAACAAGATAAGCCCTCCGATTTTGTTTCATCAATTAATTATATAAGGTATTCCTCGACTAAGTGGAGGTGTTAATGGCGTAAATTAACTATTTGGGGGAGCAAGATAGGTCTTCAAACAGCCATCAAAGCTCAGCCGCGCCAAGGAGTTTCCGAAGTTAATTTTCAGTAAGTTTGGGAAGCTGTTTGTTAAGGTATGGCTTGATTATCTTCTCCCACATTTTGGTAAAGGTTTAAGCATGTTATGGGTGTGTAAAAATGAGTTGTAGACGTGAAAATATGGACATTACGGCTGAAGGAAGTTGCAGGTCGTATAAGAACTATTTTGACGTATTCTAGTGGCTTAAAATATAACTAGTATCGTTGTTGTTGTAGTGTAGTATTGGAAATTATTTTGTAGTGTTGAAAGGCTGGAAACATGTATAAATATGGGTATAAGTTCTGCTGGTTGCATCCACGTTACACCCTATTTCATGTGGTTAAGATTTTACGAAATAAAGATTGAAAACTGTATTTTGGAGTCGTAGTTTTGAGCGGGTTGTTTGGGACTTGTTTGGTGTGATGTTGATATGGTATAATTATGTATTGGCTAATGGTTGTTGTTGTTGGTTGGCTGTACTAATTTAAGATGTAATTGAAAGTTCGGATAGGGCAAGTTATAGAGGAGATGTTGTCCGAATTCCGTTAACTTCTTAACTAACTAATAGACTAGTCGAGACTAGTCAAGAAAGGCAAATAAGGAATTGATTCCTATGGGTGCTTAGTTATGGATTTAGAAGCTGGAAAGTTAAAGGTTATTAATATTAGTATTAACTTCGTGTTAAATAGGTCTAGAGGACGACGAGACAAGCCGAGTTAAAAGCAATCGATAAGAGGTATGTAAAGCTTATCTCTTCCTTTCTTTTGGCATGTATTCAAGTTAAGTAATGAATGATATGAGCTTGAGGGTAAATCTACTCATAAATGCCAAGCGTAATTCACATTCCTTATTTACTCCTTGATGAAAACACTTTTATAGTAATTGAACTAAGGCTTCTCAAGCCTTCCATACATTAGGAAGGGATGAGTATGTAGAGCTATCCTTCTTTCTTTTGGCATGTCTTAGATATGAGTTATGAGTGGTTTGTATATAAAATGTGGGGATAATGCCATTTATAAAACTCCAAGAATGGATCATAATTCCTACCCACTTCTTGATGTTAGAACTCCTATAATAGCTGAGTTATTGCCTTTTAAGGCTTCTATATGATGAAGGGTGGTATACGTAAAGCCTATCTCTCCTTTCTTTTGGAATGTCTTAAAGTTAAGTGAATTGATATATGATATGAGATTGGAGGGAGTTCCATTCATAAGTTTCGAACATAACTCATGACTCTGTTCACTCCTGAATGCTAGAAGTTCTAAAGTAGTTGAACTACTACCCTCGAGCCTTCTATATGTTGAGTAGTGACTGAGTATGTAAGCTCCTGTTTTTAAAGACTCTGTGATGATAAATGTCTCTGATTGCATAAGCTGTGTAGCATTATCTTGATGCAAGTCTATGATTTCTGAGACTTCATTTGATATGGCCCCTAATGGCATTTAGAGGACACTTAAGATGGTGATCATTTTGATCCTCAAATGATAGTTCACGACGATTGTTATACCGAGTCTCAAATGATGAGCTAATTGTATCTGGTTACTCACTATTCTATTCGTGCATGTTGTTAATACATTATTCACCGAGTTCCATGAAGGGATAGGTATGACCGAGTCCCATAAAGGGATGGGTATGACCGAGTCCCATAAAAGGCTGGGTATGATATATGATGACATAGTTATTCACCAAGTTCTATGAAGGGAGGGGTATGACCGAGTTCCATAAAGGGTCGGGTATGATATATGATGATATGAACATTCACCAAGTCCCATAAAGGACCAGGTATGACCGAGTCCCATAAAGGTTCGGGTATGATATATGATAGTATGATTATTATGATAGTATGATTGTTTACCGAGTCGCTCACTAGATGGACGGGTACGGCACATATATCCATATGATGACCTAATGAAATATTTGTGACACCGAGTCTCATGATGGACTGGATATAGTATATCTATACGTTATATGTACACTACTCTCTTCACTAAATCCCTCACTAAAAGGCCGAATACAGTATATAAGGGTGCATATGGACGTATAATGGTGTATTTATAATATATGAGATGATGTCGTATACGATGGTATAATGTCGTATACAATGATATAATAACACCGAGTCCCATTACGGGTCGGATATGGTGTGGGAGAATGATATGCATGCCCTCATTTTATAAGATGCAGGTGTAGTAATTTATTAAATGTTATACTTGTTTCCTACACCCCAATTCTATCGTTATCTTACTTATACTGTGTTATGCTTTATATACTCAGTACATGTATCGTGCTGACCCCCTTTCTTCGGGGAGACTGTGTTTCATGCCTGCAGGTACAAGTACTTACTTTGGAGATCCACCAGCTTAGGGTTTCCTCTCAGCAATTTGGAAGCGCTCCGTTGTGCCAGAGCCCAGAGTTTGGTACTGAACCTCTGATGTATATGTTTGTTTATTCAAGGGTACAGCGGCAGCCCTGTCCCGTCATATGTTGCTGTTACTATTCTTAGAGGTCTGTAGTCACGTGTATGTGGGTTAAGTGTAAGTTGTCTCAATTGTGCCTATACAACGTGTTATAAATGTTTTTATGTTATGGCAGCCTTGTCGGCTTGTGTGCCCTTTCATGATATGGTACGAATGAAAGAGGCTACATGTATATGGAAAAAAAATTGACCCATTGGGATTTTTGGTGTAGTATCATATTAGGCATAGTTCAATTTGGCTATATTTGACAGTTACGTATATGGGGAGTCCAGGTCGGACCCAGTCGCGGCCTACGGGGTTGGATCGTGACAAAATCTATATGTGCTTAAAGGTGAAACACACCAAGAAGGAGAAACATCAACCGCGTCAGCAAGTTCATTTGAAGAATCAACGATGATATGACATTTTAAACTTGGCCATATATCGGAACGAGATTTGAAGATTCTTACTGAGAAAAAGCTTCTTCCAGGGCTCAAAAAGGTTTCACTACCCTTTTGTGAGCATTGTGTTACTAGTGAGCAAAATAGACTGAAGTTTAGAAGTTTCTATGCTAAAAGTAAGAAAATATTAGATCTGATCCACTCTGATGTCTGGCAAGCACCGGTGTAGTCCCTATGAGAAGAAAAATATTTCGTGTCATTTATCGGCAATTACTCTGGGAGAAGTTGAGTGTATCCAATCAAGAGAAAGGTAGATATTTTTCCAGTCTTCAAAAAGTTCAAAGCGCGGGGAGAAATTAAATTTGAGAAAAAAATCAAGTATTTAAGGACAGATAATGTAGGAGAATACACTAGTGATGAATTTGATAACTTCTGTAAACAAAAAGGTATTAAACGATAGTTCACTATGGCATATACTCCACAACAAAATGGAGTAGCAGAGCGGATGAACAGAACTTTGTTGGAACGGACAAGAACTATATTGGCAACTGCAGGGTTAGAAAAACCATTTTGAGCATAAGTAGTCAAAACCGCCTGTTATGTGATCAATCGGTCACCATCAACCGCAATTGATCTTAAAACGTCAATGAAGATGTGGACAAGAAAACCAGCTAATTATTCTCTCTTACATATATTTGAAAGTCCTACTTATGTTATGTACAACACCCAAGAAAAATCAAAGTTGAATTCAAAATCTAGGGAATGCATTTTCTTAGGGTATGCTGATAGTCAAGGGGTATCGCTTGTGGGATTCCACTGCCCGCAAGGTGGTAATCAGCAGGAATGTTGTATTTGTTGAAAATAAGATACAAGCAAAAGAAGGTAGCACTTCAAAAAAAAATCAGAGACTACTACAGTTGAAGTTGAATAAATAAAAGAAGTTTCAGTTTCTTCTAAAGCAGCATCAGAGAACAAAGAACAAGAGAAAGCTAAAATTGAAACTCCACAAGTTCGACGGTCAACTAGGGAGAGAAGAGAACCAGCTTGACACTCAGATTATTCTATGGAGAGCAATGTTGCATACTGTCTATTAATAGAAGATGGAGAGCCTTCAACTTTTCACGAGGATATGAAAGGTCAAGAATCATCTCTTTCGATGGTAACAATGCAAAAAGAAATTGAAGCTCTTCATAAAAATAAAATATGAGATCTTGTTCAATTACCACAAGAAAGGAAGGCCATTAGAAACAAATGGGTCTACAAGATCAAACCCAATGGTAATGATCAAGTGGAAAAGTATCGGGCAAGAATGGTGGTGAAAGGATTCGCTCAAAAAGAAGGTATAGACTTTAATGAGATATTTTCTCTAGTGGTTCGATTCACAACAATTCTAGTGATCCTGACGATGTGTGCTACATTTGACTTGTACTTGGAGCAGTTAGATGTCAAAGCTGCATTTCTTCATGGAGAACTTGAAAAAGAAATTTACATGCTCCAACCAAAAGGTTTTGAAGAACATAAAAAAGAGAACTTGGTTTGCAGGTTGAACAAATATCTATATAGTCTCAAGTAGGCGCCGAGATGTTGGTATAAGAGATTTGATTCCTTCATTATAAGTTTTGGATACAACAGACGTAGTTCAGATCCTTGTGTTTATTATAAGAGATTTGGTGATGGCGATTTTATTATTTTACTATTATATGTTGATGACATGTTGGTAGCAGACCCCAACAAAGATCGTCTCACAAATTTAAAGGCACAGTTGGCTAGGGAATTTGAAATGAAGAACTTGGGACCAACAAACACGATTCTAGGGATGCAAATTCACCGAGACAGAAATAATAGAAAGATTTGGCTTTCTCAAAAGAACTACTTGAAAAAAATCTTGCATCGCTTCAAGATGCAAGATTGTAAGTCAATTTCTACCCCACTTCCTATTAATTTCAAGTTATCCTCAAGTATGAGTCCTAGCAATGACGAAAAGAGGATGGAGATGTCTCGAGTACCATATGCATCAGCAGTGGAAAGTTTAATGTTCGCCATGGTATGTACAAGATCTGACATTGCACAAGCAGTGGGAGTGGTTAGTCAATACATGGCTAATGCTGGTAAAGTGCATTGGAATACTGTTAAAAGGATCCTGAGATATATCAAGGATACCTCAGATATTGCAATGTGTTATGGAGGATCAGACTTCATTATTAAAGGTTATATTGATTCAGATTATAAAGGTGATATTGATAAAAGCAAGTCCACTACAGCTTATGTGTTTACTCTTGCTGGAGGAGCTGTAAGTTGGGTTTCAAAATTACAATCTATCGTGGGTACATCTATGACGGAAGAAGAATATGTAGCAGCTACACACGCTAGCAAAGAGGCAATATGGATGCAGATGTTATTGGAGGAGCTCGGGCACAAACAAGAGAAGGTTGCTTTGTTTTGTGACAGTCAGAGAGCTTTACATCTTGCAAAGAATCCGGCATTTCATTCAAGGACAAAGCACATACGAGTTCAGTATCACTTTGTTTGTGAGAAGGTGGAAGAAGGCAATGTGGATATTCAGAAAATTCACACTAATGACAACCTAGCAGATATGTTTACGAAGCCGATCAATAGTAATAAGTTTATATGGTGTCGATCTTATGTTGGCCTAGCAGAAATGTAACATTGCAATAATTAGGTAGAAAGGATGGTGTGAAGACTTAATTAATTATAAATTAAATCTTCAAGTGGGAGAATGCAAGAAAGTCGAAAGACAAAAGAGGAGGCACCATCTAGAAAAAAGTTGGCAGCAACTTTTGGAAAAGTTGTTGCCTCTTTTGACAGAAAACTTTGATAAAAAATTAACGTGTAAATTTTTTTTACGCGTTTTTGTTTTCTATAAATAGAGAGCCTTTTTCCCTCATTTAATTCATTCAGAAAAAGAGAGAGTAAAATATACAAAGAGAGTTATACACCAAGATAAATATTGTAGTCTTAAGTGACCTCTTTAGTAGTTGTTCCTTTTACAAGAGAAAAGTGTTAATTGTTGTTTTCTCCTTGTATTTGAGAGCAGTGTACTCTCATATTATTATAGTAAGATTCTTCTACCCTGTGATTTTTCTCCTTTATCTGTTTGAGGGGTTTCCACATAAAATTCTCATGTCCAATTTATTTTCATTATTTATTATTATATCAAACTTTGACTATGGGAGCCTTGGAGTAACTGGTAAAGTTGTTGCCATGTGACCAGGATGTCACAGGTTCAAGCCTGGAAACAGTCTCTGGCAGAAATGCAAGGTAAGGATGCGTACAATAGACCCTTGTGGTCGGGCCCTTCCCCGGATCCTGCACATAGCGGAAGTTTTAGTGCACCGGGCTGCCCTTTTTTTTATTATTATCATATCAAACTTTAGTTGTGGTGTTCTCTCCCCCAAACAAATGCCACATCAATAATTATGTCAAATTTCAAAAAAAAAACATGTCACTTAATTATTTCTTTTTCCCTATATCGCATCAAACTCACTATTAAACCGCCACCATTGTTGCCATAATCATCAAATTGACTTCTCCACTACCATAGATTTCACCACCCACAGTCAAATTCACCACCGGAATCTTCCACAACCACTTCCATGATAAAAAATTGATAATAACAATAATAAATTTGACTAAATTCACCATTGGAATCACATCACCACTATTAAAATTCATATCAATCATAACCATAAATTTTAGCATCCTCATCAAAATCACCATCAAGCCTGCTGCCATAAATGATCTATGAATATACACTAAAAAAAATAGATTTTGTGCAAAATCCAAAAACTTTTTACACAGAAAAATAAAAATTTGAGAATTTTCATTTTTCATATGCTCACAATCAACAAAAAGACAAAACTAAATTAAAAAATCACTACTCAACTTAATGAATTTGATGTGAGAGTAGTAAGAATTGACCAATTTTAGATGTTTCGCTGGAAAAAAAATTCGAGCAATGAACCTAATAAATTGAACAACTCGTCGATCTTTGCAGTGGATTTCTACCCCTTAGTCTTGTTTTCTGTTTTCTCTTGAAAATTTATCATGAAAAAAATTGTTTTTTTTCATTAGTTATAGCAAAAAGAGTTTTAGTGATAAGAAAAAATAGAGGAGAAGAAAGGCAGGGTGGCGTGAAGGAGAAGGATGGGGTGGAAAAAAAATTTGACTTTATTTTGATTTAAACACATCTTATTTATTTTGTATTTAATTTTATTTCTATGTCAATTTTGAGGGTTGAAATAAATTCACTTTTAAGTAATTTAGATGTGTAATAAATTGTCACAATAATTTAAGCGTGTAAACTGATTTTTCGTAACAAATTTGAGAATAAATTTATGCCTTTCGCCTCAGAGTAACTATCAAAATTTTCAGTGTATCAAATGTTTCCCCTTGGCCACTTCCTTCGCTATTAAGTAAGCAATTTGATTGCACCTTGAGAGTGTGCCTGTTTGCCTGACTATAAATTTTTTAATGGGATCAATGACCTGCATTCAGAGATTAAAGAATCATAAATTATATGACTTTTATTTAATATTTTGATTACCTCAGAAGAATCTAATGCTATTTGGATGTGTAGTTCTTTGGCTCTAAGCTGATTGAATAGATTAACACTATTATATTTTAACTTAAATGACTAGTTATGTTTAATGGTGTTGCATGGTGTTGGTTGGTTAAGAACTCGCATGTCTAGAAGATGTAAGTAGCGGAAATGAGAATGTTGAGATGGATGTGTGAACATAGTAGGAGAAATGAAATTGGGGACGAGGATATCCAAAATAAGGTGGGATTGAATTTCATGGTAGACAAGATGAGGAAAACAAGACTGAGATATGGACATATGAAAAGAAGATGCACAAATATCACAGTAAGGAGATGTGAAAGATTGGCTATGAAAAGAGGTAGAGGTAGGTCAAAAAAATTATTGGAAAAAGGTAATTTTATAGAACATGATACATTTGCAACTTATGAAGAACATGACCCTACATAGAAAGATATGAAGGACAAATTAGGGTAGAGAGGTAATATATGGCCAATGTTGTCTAATTTATCTTATCAGTATTGTTATTATTACTCTCCTACTAACTTATTCTTCGATCTTAATTTTACTGTTGTTTGTCAATATCCCTTAGATTAGCATATGAATCTTATTATCTGGTATCGTCATTAGACAATCCAAAGTTGATAACTCTTTTGGAACTTAGGTTTAAAATTTAGGATCTTTGCGCAAATAGTCGAATCATACAGTTACTTTTTCTAGTCATTACACATATTTGTACACATATTATATATGGACTAATGTATTTTTCCGTGCTTCATCAGGTCGAAAAATAAGTTCTCCTATAAATTAAATATAAAATTAAAAAGTACAAAAAGATTGGCATAAATAAGTAGAACAGAGGTATAGACAAGACTAAAATAATTGTTTCTATCAAGGAAATAGAATTTTACAATATAAATGAAGAGAGAAAAAAAAGTAGAACTAACATACTACTAGGAGCCCGTTTGAATTGGCTTAAAAGTTGATCAAATCTACTTTTAAGTCAGTTTTTAACTTCTGAAATTGTTTGCAGATATAAAATAAATTAAAAACGACTTAAAATAAGTTAAAAGCCAAAAATAGGCCTCTCTCTACTTTTTATTTCTTGACTTAAAAGTCATTTAAATTTGACTTTTTATTTTTGACTTAAAAGCTACTATTTTAAGTCAATTCAAACGGACTCTAAGTACTAAGCATAAAAAGTACAAATTTATGCAGTTGATAGTTTGATGTATGTCATGATTTGCACTAAATCTTGATGTTGCAAGGTAGTGTTAGTAGCTCTAATTCAGGAAAGAAGCTGAAAGGCACTTGAGTGAGACCGTAAGGAAATAAACATTGAAATTAGAAAAGAAAAATAGACACAAAAACACAAAATTAAAATCCCAAAAAAATTACATGCCTACTAATGCAGAAAGGAGAAAATAAAGGTATTATACTCTAAGCTATGATGGGATTAAACTTCTTTTAATTTTCATAAAACCTAGATAGCTAATTTCCTAAAAATAGATTATTATTTTTTTGTAACTAAATATTATAATATTGAAAATAATTTCACAATTAAAATTTTAAAAAAATAGGAGAGATTGTTTCTGATAAACCCTCAACAAATCTAAAGAGGTAAAACAAAAAACATTTACCAACACCTAATATTACACAAAACCACATTAGTTTAACATGATTGAGTGATCAATTAAAGTGATACCATATAACCCTTCGATCCATCCCAATTTATATTAATCAACATTTGAACTTTAAGCTTTTGATAGATTTTCGACCACACAATAAGATCAAACACATGTTTTTTCTCCTTAAACTCAGTGCCCGATCAAACATCACACAAATTAGGACACAAGGAGTATTAATTACTCATAATCGGTGATAAAGTCGTATATGAAAGACACGACATGTGTTTATATGTTCGGTCGCGTAAGAAGACAAGTGAGGTAGAAACGCCATGAAAATAGCCAATATTGCATTCCCATTTGAGTTACTCAACATACACAATTATCTTAAGCCAACAAAGGTATCTACTGGTCAGGTTCATTAAGATAATTGACCAACCTTAGGACTTCTTGCTCTCATTCAATGCACCATCCATTGTGTTATTATACTTGTGCAGGGAGAGTGGAGACAAGATGTGAAAATTTTCAAAAGCTAAGCAGCATTGGATGCATTATTAAGCAAAAATGGAGGAAGATGATGCTCCAAAACAGCCAATAGTTCTCTTCCATCTTTTATCTCTTCCAGCACTACACCATCAAGCCTTTTTGCTGCTTCCACAAGCTGGCCCCTATGTCTTTGTGATAACAAACAACCCCTTGCCTTGACACATTCCCTATACAGTGGCAAGTATGCTATTGCTATCCTCAAGGGCCCCGGAACGTCCCTCAAACACACGGGAGATTCCCCCCATTTCAAAATACGCACGAGGTTACAGTAGTGTTCTTGTCCTTGCCTAAGTCCGTCTGAGAAAGCAGCTTCCGACCAATGCTCTCGAAGGAAAGACCTGAGTGCGGGAGCCACAGCCTCGTCATCAGATTTAGCGATGCTGTCCGCGACAGCATAAGTGGCAACGGGATCACCAAGGAAGTCTGAACTTAGGAGAAATGCTACTCCATCGAGAGACCCACTACTTCTTTCACCAGCAGCCTTAAGAATCTCGATGCTTAGGGCAGCAAGAACATGCTGAGGAACGTGAGGAAGGAGATACCGAGCAACTTCAACCTGACTACTGGAAGTAGCAGCGGTGAGGGCCAGACATAGTTCCATGTCTCTGCAACCTCTTTTAACAAACCAGTCAACTACCTGCATGGAGCCCCTTTCGGCAGCTCTCATCAAAGGTCCCAAGAATGCCATTGCGTTCCCTTCTTCCACTAAACATTCCATAGTTCCAATTTTACCATAATGGGAAGCAAATCCCAAAGCCAGGTCGACATCAACATCCAAGCTATTCCTTTGAGCAATCTATAAGAGAAAACAACCAAGCAAAGATGAGCATGATAGACAGCTCTATTCTCCAAATATGCTGAGAGAAGAGAAAACATCAACAAAAAAACAAGAAATATCAAGGTAAAACACTTGCTCCAAAATTCTAGCCCCAGCAACCATACAAAGAAATGGTGAAAAGAAGCATTAGGAGTACCAGTAACACCCAGACTGACCAGAATGAGATACAAACCCAAATAGACTGCGGCAAAACAAGAACAGTCCAGATTATTATAATACAAGTTTACCAGCATCATAATAATTATGGTTCATCGGAACATGGAGCGTAAGTAAGCTGAAGTAGTAAAAAATACAGCAGAGTATTCTTGATAATATAAAAGCCCATCGGTTTATCAGTTGCCAAAGAAAATAAAACAACATAATACACCTCAATCAATAATGCAAGATAAAACTCAAAACATTTATAACTTCAATGAATTTTAACCTCTCGCCCCCTCTCCCTCACTCTCTCTCTCTCTCTCTCTCTCTCTCTCATGCCAATCACAATCACTTAACTAAATCACCACAAAGTCCCAATCTAGAGAAGCAATTAAGAATCTCCAAATCTAGAATAGCTTACAAACACATAGGATGCACAGTAACTGAACATCAATATTGAAGTTGGCAATATCACCAACTTCTCACTTGCTAAATTAAATGAACTTTGGCATACAAAAAGCTTCCTCACGTCACTAGCCAGTTTATACATTAGTTACATGTTATAATTCAATAAGAAAAAACTTCAATTTCCACACAATATCTGAGGGTTAGCGATGATATATTAACAACCTGGTTATTTCCTCATCATTTTGTCTTTCGTACTCTGCTAATGAACATTCTCTCTTACACACATAAACACACGCATGACCACTTTGTGGAATGTGAAGCAGAGAAAGCAGAAAGACGATGTGATTCCTAAATGTTTGGGCTTCTAGAAGGACATTGTTGAATTCATAAAGAGAGAGAGAGAAGTTTATCTCAATGGCTACAGAGGGGTGGCACAGATGAGTTTGAATTAAGTATGGTCATATAAATCCAACTTGTTTAGGATTAAGGCATAGTTGTTTTCATTGTATTTGTAGTTAGACCCCTATGTCAATCCACTGAACACCATTGGGGTACTACATCCAACCCTTTTGTTCTTTGTTTAAACGTAGGGAAAATAATTTTTTTTACAAACCCAATTGTCACCATCTAATGAGATTCACAACAAAACTAACATTGCTAAAGGTGGAAAATGTAAAAACTAGCATTTTAGGCTCAAAGGGCAATTAAAGCTAGCATTTTAATGAGGTACAAATTAAAAGAAAAATAAACGAATTTACTATGTATTAATAATCAAACAACACTATATGGACAAATGATGTTGCTTAATTGATAATTAAAATGGCCACTGAAATTTGTAGGCTAACCTAAAGTTTCTAATGCAAAGATTTAGCGACGATTTTTAAACCAAAGCTTCTCATTTCCTATTTCTAACCACTAACATAATCATCCATAAAACACACATAAATATAATATATGTATGCATCTTTGCTTGTTACATGTTTTGTTTAATGCTTTCCTCTTCTGGTGGGAGAGTATAAGCGTGCAGCCAATGCCTAAGTATGTTGGTGTATGAATAAAAACACCCCATAACCAGAGCATAGCTCCCTGCTTATACCTAATTCAGAGCTTTAGCACGCCTATAGGATACAACCCAATGGGGATAAAACACTAGGTGATTTCTTCTCATTTGCCTTGGTGGATAGAGTTACCTAGAGCTACCTGAAGAAGTGTGTGCAAATTGGCTCGGTTACCACCGTTGTCAGAATAAAGAAGGAACAAAAGAGAAGCTGATCTTGGAGATAAACAAGTAAGTAAAAGCTGTCATTACATCGTTCTAAAGGCAAAAGTAGAAGCATAAACAGTAAACGCTTGCATACCTGCAAGAGAATGCGGACAAGCTCAGTGCTCCCAAATCGAGATGCTTCAAGAAAGCATTGATTGACATTGTCTGCACCGCCCTCCACCAACATGCCAAGCAATCCTTGGATTGCAGTTGCTGAAATACCTGATGCCCAACCGGGATCAAATGAACTAGAGAAGAGTGTAAGCGGGAAGCAAGCTGCATCAAATGCTTCTGTGAAATCCTTTCCTGTAAGATGGTTCCCAGCTAGATCGAGGAAGGTCTTGAAAGCCGATAACTGTAGCTGTATTTCAACAGCAGGATTGTGTCCAACCCTATCCCTGCTCCCTTGGCAGCGGGAATGGAAACCAATACATTTTAGAGCCCATTCAGTGAACTTTTGGACCTTAGCACCAGCTTCTGCCTTCAAAACTTCATCCCCATTGCACTCTTGAAGTCGTTCATGCAATCTGTTTATAGTAGTTGTGAAAAACATTGAGTGACACAAGCACCCAGCATAAGGTATAAAAATTGACATGATGCGAAAAAGGGAAGGAAAGGAAAAAACCAATATGAAAAGTTAAAACTGCAACTCTTAAATCATTACCCATTGAGATCCAAAACATGAAGATCATAACAACCTCAACAAGTACCTCATCAAAGAAATTATAACAAGAGAAAGGCAAATTATATCAAGATTCTTTTATTTACCTTACCAATAAGTAAATGCATGTTCTTAAAGCTTACAATGTCTCGAGAAGACTGAAAGTAAAATTTTCAGCATGAAGAATTTGGGAAAATATGAATTTCACAGATTGTTTGAGGCTGAGTAGCTAGTAAGATGCTCCTCCAGGCATCAAGTGAATGAATATGACTCTTAGGGTCAGTAAAACATGCCAGAAAGAAATAAGATTTATAAGAAAAGCTTTTTAGACCTATGCCAAGGAAGACGTCCAATGAATTGTATCCGGAAATCCAAAATTCATGGTTTTGGGAGAACTTAAAACTACAAACAAGCATGCCACAATGTGCAATATTTGTATTACAGATATGCATATTTCCGAGATGTGGAAACATCAACATGGTTGCTTCGAGGTTATGGTGAGAAGTTCCAAGCTTCTGACATAGTTTGGAAATTTATAGGGTGATGTAAAAGGTTTAATGTTCAGCTGGAGGTGTGGAAGAAGAAGTCGAAGAAGCAGGTCTTGGAGTGTTGCTCCACAAGCACTGATGTAGGTCATTTGAAGAGAACGAAACAGGAGAGCTTTTGAGGGTGTGGAGATGAATTTTGTAATGCTAAGGAGCAGTCTCTTATCTCATTTTTTTTGGGTGCAGCCACGAGGTTCCTTGTTGTATAGATGATTGGGGTTGCTTTTGTAGAAAACCATCTGTTTTTGTAGGTTTTCTACTTTTTTGGTATACTTCTTGTGACCAGGCTTTGCCCATTTTAATGAAGTTGATTTAGTTGATCAACAAAACAAGAAGAGATGCAAAAACATCGAACAACAAATTGAATATCCTTTGTACTTTTTCTACCATCAAAGACTAAATTCAAGTTATATGAGAAAAGTTCTAGTTCAATCACACAAATGATGTATAGGGAAAAGGCAAAATATCTGACCTTTGTGCCATTACAGTCACAGTATCTGTGAGGCTCATGGTTCGACTTTGGCAAGCAGAAACACAAGAGGCAAGAAATGAAGTCCTTAGGGCAGCCCGAGTAAAATCAAAAGCACCATTAGAAATGATCTTCTTAATCAACCCTGTTATCCCATACAACTCTTGTTGTGTACTTAAAAACCATACTGAATCTAAAGCAATGCACAATGCATCATTTAAAGTTTGGGGATCTGCCAGTAGAATCAAACTCTCAGCAAGCTCCCAATCATGGCAACTCACAGCACCCTGAAACAATCGCCCTAACTCGATCCTCTCTTGTCTATTAAGCTTCTTCTCATGCCCAGATTTCTCATTTTTTCCAATCTCACCATCTGAACTAGCCATTCTGGCTTTAAGTTTATTAACTCCACAATTACACCCTCCTACTACAGCAGATGATCTAAAGTCCTTACGTACAACCGGAGATTCTCTAGAAAAGACAACGTTACCATTACTTCCTTCACCATTCTCTGATGGATAAACTACACTCTCATTGCTTACACCAAGTGTTGTTCCAGTCTCACAAGATTCCACTTCCATCTCAAAACACTGAGACTCTTCTGCATTAATCTTGATCCCACTTTCCAAGTTTTCACTTCCTGCAACAAAAGCTATTCCGTCTTCTTCCATTTTGACCAATCAATCCAAAACCCACCAAACAACTAAACAATCAATTCTTCCAAGCAAAATCCATAAGGTAAATTGGCTTACAAACCCACTCAAAATCCCAAAATTTAAGCAAAGTCTCTTCCTTTAGCAAATTTTAAACAATACCCAAAATTGGTTTTCCTCCCAAAAATTAAACCAATGAAAGATCTAACTCCATCAAACAAAAAAAAGAGACCTGACATCCATTTCAACAACAAAAACAGATCAAGGAAGCCCCAAATCAATCATACCCAAAGGTATAGATTCCTAAGTTTATCAGCTCATCATCATCTGTGACCCTAAAACCCCCTTTACCATGAACAATCAATATCCAACAAACAACAAATCCACCTCCAAACCTACAAGAACAACAGATTATCATCAGCTACAAAAAGGGTGTCAAGAAAAGCAAAAATCAATTTAATATACAGATTTCAAGAAGAAAAATACAAATAAAAACATCAGATTACCCAGAAAAAGGGAGTTGGTGAAAAAAAAAAGGCGAAGGGGAAAATGGGTGTGCAAATAATGGAGAAAAGAATTAAAGAAAAGAGAGGAAAACCTGATAATAATTAGTGGGAGAGAAAGTGAGAAAACCCTTTGCCCCTTCTTGTTCTTGGATGGTTACCAGTATTTTGCCTTTTTATCAATTTTTATTTTGTTTATTTCAGAATTTTTATTTTTTATTTTTTACTTCACAGAATCTTACTAACTTTATAATAATACCCCACGGAATAAGATTTGAAAAAAAAAACATATGGAATCAATTTATCTAGGACAGTTTTCATATGGATTATGATAGAAAATTAGTAGGTTATGAAGTGTTGTCTTGCTTTTCGACAAGTTTGGGCGTGGTGATATTTGTTGTAGTATCAACTTTATTTTTGTAGTGTTTTGCTTTTAATTTCTGTCGACTGTTTTCATCTATTGTTTATAGTATTTCGATTATTGCACTATTTTATTATTGTTTCTGTATTAGTTGTTATATTTTTTTCTGCAGTGACGTTTCTTTCTTCATTTATACTTACTTTGATTTGTTGTACTCGAGTCGAAAATCCTTCAAAATCAGTCTTTCTATCTTTATTAGTAATAATTGCATACATTCGATCCTTCTGAGATCTTATTTATGAATTTTAGTGAATATGTTATTGCTGTTATTATAATATAAAATAACAAATATATGGTATTAAAAAAATTAAATAATCTTTCTTTTCTCTTTTAGCTCGAGCCTCTTTCATATAAGCTAAGAATGTAATCTTTTCATCTCAATTTAGATTCAAGAAATCTTTAATTAAAAAAAAACATCTTTTGTATATAAGAGAGGGAAGAAATGTCATTTTTACTTTTCACAAGAATAATTTAATGGAGGACAGCACGAATATTTCCCTTGAATATATATTTTTTTAAAAATACTTTTTATTTATTTATATATATATATTTAATTTGAGGTGTCATAATTGTTTGTAATAATATGCTTGAAGATTGTGATGAAAAAGGAAAAGAGAAAACTACAAAAAATTAAATTGGACAGACAAGAGTGGAATGAGTCATGAAAGTGAGAGTTCTCCTTACTATAACACACACCACAAAAGGTTGCCCTCTCCATGGGCCCCTTTCCTCCACCCCCACCTCCCACTACAATCATTACACAACCCCCCACCCCCATTGTCCACTTTTTGTCAAATAATCTCCGTCTCAATTTATATAATGCGTGTTGATTAAATTTTGTAATTTGTTTTAAAAAATATTTTTAATTTTATATTTTTTTATAAGATTTTTATACCTGAAAATGTCATTTTCTTTTATTCATTAGGTACGTAATCATAAGAGATTATTTTCATACAATGTACTCTCTTCATTTCAAAATAAGTGAATTGTTGGGATATTGCACGCCCTTTAAGAAAGGAATATTAAGACATTAATTAGACATTATTTTTTATTTTTACCCTTTTTAATTATTGTTAAATTACTCTTTAGAATGACTAAATACTGATCATGATAACTACTTCCAATACTAACGATGCAATTAAAGTTTTTTGAACTCATCACATAAGAAATTTAATTAATAAAAAAAATTAAAGAAAATTTTAAAATTATTCTTGAAGATTGAACGGTTAAATTAAACTATAAAAAAATACTTCAACAATTCACTTATTTTGAAATGAAGGAGTGCGAAATTTAACCCCAAGAAAATGGAGAAATTTGTGAAACTTGTGGCCTATATAAAGTACTCCCTTCATCCTAAACAAATAGTCACTTTAGCTCAAAATAGTTATCCCAAAAATAATTTTTATTTTAGAAATTCAAAGTTAAAATTAATAATTATTTTCAAGTATGATGTTAATAATATTACATGAGAATACACAATTTTAAAAAAAACTTAATTTACTTTTATTAAATAAAAATAACTTAATAAACTATATTTTATATGTATTATCTTTTTAATAGATGTGAAAAAAGTTGAAGTGACATTTAAAACAAGTCAGAGAGAATAATATATATTTAAGCAGCTATAAATTATATTATTCAAAATAACATAGAAAATTTAAATTTAAACTATTTTAAATATAAATATAATTTTTTGAGCAAATTAAAAAGAAAAATATATCAGTAAATAAGAACAACTAAGTAAAAAGGGGGCCATTATAAAGATATTCTCTTAAAAACCGCACTCCTACTTTTTATGTATTCTTTTTAGAAGAAAAATAATAATTAGTTTTAGCTTCCTTGTCATAAGATTTAGTCATTTAGAAGGAGGTGTATTTACAAGATAAATATAAATTTTAATACAAAAAGAAAGCTATTTGTATTATTTTACAATAATCAATCTGACTAATTCATTCATAACTTGACATTTGAAAATATAGATCAAAAGATATGAATTGAATAAAAATGTAACGAGTTGTAAGCATTTTTTTAAACTCTGTTAAAATAAAAATAAAAATTATTTTTTCGAGCGGAAAGTAAGATTGGGATGGTTTGGATATGTAAAGATGAGAAACATAAATACCTAGTGAGGAGGTGCGTGAGATTAACAGTGATAGTTTGAGAAGAGATGGAGGTAGATCGAGGAAGAATTCGGAATTTATGATTAAAAAGGAGGACATGATGTATCTTTATCTCATTGAGGGCATGACCTTAGATAGAAAAATATGCAGATTGAGAATTAGGATATTACAGTTAGTAGGTAATCAAGCGTTATCTCTCTTCGTAAATGTGGTAGAGTTATATGTTCTCTTCTCGGTATTCTTCAATTTTACTACTATTATTATTTCTTTTACTTTGGTTATCGATATTATTTATGATGTCATTACTTTTCTTTTTTCAATATCTTTATCATAACTTTTTATTCTTGCATTTCTTTTGAACCATGTTCTAAAAGATAATTTTCTCTAGTCTAGAATTTATCGGACATAACATTTCTACGTAATAAAGATAGGGATAAGGTTTGCGTACACTCCACTCTTTCTAAATTCCACTTATGAGCCTATACTGAGTGTATTATTATTGTATTTTTCAAAATGCAAACTAAGATAAATTAATAGGTTAAATACAAATTAAATAAAAATCTAGTGAGTTTCAATTATTTTAAGTACCCATTCACTTTCAAAGAAACAACAATAACAATAATAATATATCTAGTATAATCTGACAAAGTGAGATATGAAAAAAATAGAATGTACATGTATTTTATCTCTACCTCTAAGATAGAAAAATTATTTTCGATAGACTCTCGATTGTAGAAAAAATCATCTAAAGCAATTAAAAAAGTGACAAAAATAAATAAAATAACAAATAATGACAAAAAATAACAGATAGTAACACAATAATACTTACAATAAAAAAAATCATAATTAAAGTATAAGCAATAACAAATAATACCAAAAATCTATAGGTAAAAAATTATACTTCCACTACTAGTAGGTTAATTTAGTGTGGAGTAATTATGGTCGTAAAAAGTGTATCTAACCAACACAATGGGACAAAATAAATTTTTTGTTGTGATGGGGGTTATTCTTGGAATTCTACATAGAAAAAGGAGTGAAAATTATTTATCTTTTTTTATTTTGATCTTAATTATTATTGTAATCACCTCCATTTTGAGTGGGTCCCACAGCATTTATAATTATTTAGTAGTGAAATTAATAATTTTATTTAAGTATGATATTCCTAGGGATTAGTAGTTGAGATCAATGGTACTTGCACAATATTTTTAATGGAATGGTAGTATTTTTCAAGTATATTTTTCTTAAAACAATATTTTAATGAGCTTAGGGTATGTACGTTGACTACACTTGTTGCTTCACTAGAACTTAAACACACAACTCATAATTTGATGACATTTTTTTTCATTAGGGGAAGTGGATGTGATGAAGACTTCCCATCACTATTTTATTCTTTATGCTCAAATGTCGGTTTTGTCCTCTTGTCGTTTTTGAAAAGGCCATGATTTTGATGACACAAGTGAGGGCTTTCTAGTAATAAACAATCATTTAATATTAAATTATTTTAATACAAAACAAAAATTTATTTTGTGTAATTTTATAGATTAAGTTTGAGAAGAATGATGTGTACACAACTTTATTCCTATTGCATGAAGATAAAAAGATTATATTTTTTGAAAAATTCTCTATTCAAGTAATATATATTAAAACAATTTGAAATATAAAATAAAATACTGAAGTAAGAATTGGACCATTTTAATATGAGCCCAAATCCTATAAGCATTCTATGGGCTTATCCGTAGATACCATTTTGAAAAACTTAGTTAATACTTTTTTAATAAATAAAATAAAATACTGAAGTAAGAATTGGACCATTTTAATATGAGCCCAAATCCTATAAGCATTCTATGGGCTTATCCGTAGATACCATTTTGAAAAACTTAGTTAATACTTTTTTAATAAATAATTACTGATTTTAGCGATATATTTTATTTATTATTATTTATAACAATACTATGATAAATATGTTATGCATTAAAAGTGAATTATGCATGTAGTATATGTGTATTATAAGTGTTTTACAATATATTATGTTTCTTTGGTAAGAAATTAACACAATATATTATAAGTGAATTAAAGTATGTGATAAATATATTATCCATGAATAAAATTTGTATTATATGTATTTTATAAATTATTCTCTGCAATATGTATTAAAACTGTATTATAAATGTATTAGAAATGTCCAATAAAAATAAATATTATTATTATAGATGGTAAATATTTTCTTAATATTGCATATCTATGTAAGTTTTCCTACCATTTTTGTGGCCTTATATTGAAAGTGCATAGATACTCATTTCTCAGACTAATCAGACTATTCATTTAAATCATGGAAATATCACCCCATAAACTAAATTAGAATCTATATATAGTTTTTTTAATTATCAAATATAATAAGATTTTATAAAACATAACATATTTAGGCTTTCTCCAGATCCATAATTTTTGTCACGATCCTGATCCATCGTGAGTGACATCCACACTAACCCTCCGGTGGGAGAACCAGTTACTAACTCAATTAAATCCAGTAACACCATTTTTAAGAGCCAAGTCATTCAATAAGACAAATTTGAAGGTAGTTTCAATTAAATAAAGGATTAAGTCCCCATAAACTCAATCAAGTCTAATCAATTATTGCGAAATTAAACTTCCTAAAACCTGAAAGTTAGTATTAAAACTCTGACAAAGTCTAGAAACAAGGGGATGCAACCCCAAACCAAAAATAATAAGTTATGCCTAAAATGTCTGTGTCCAAAGAGATGAACAAAGAAATTAATAGGAATCCACGGCAGCCTGAACAGCTCACCCTTAGATTCGAATAGTGAAAGTCTCACAAGTAAGGTTGTTCAACAATCATCTGAATATGCCTTGTACTTAATAAAAATAGAGCAAGTGCAAAATCAGTACACAAATATAGTGTACTGGTAGGATCACACGGTCAGTTCCAATAAATGAAATATGAATAGAAACCACAACTTAGTAAAATAGATAATACACAATAATATCACAATTATAGTAACATTTAGACTCCCAGGCCTTACATTTGAATTGTTACACACAATGATCACGATCAATCATAATATAACAACTAATTTGGTTCTCTCATGAAATCCACATACACTGTTAATGTATCAAAGGGGAGAGTGACCGAGTGGTCAAAAGTGGTAGACTGTGAATCTGTTGAAATTTTTCTACGTAGGTTCGAATCCTGCTCTCTGTGTGGTACCCAATCCCAATCATAGTTAGTATATCGATGTGGTACCCGATCTGAATATATCGGCATGGTACTCGATCCAAATGTCCGACGTGGTACCTGATCCAACATAAAATCACATATCATAATCACAAGTACAATGAATAGCAATCATGTTTGTACAACCAAGTAACACATTCATTACATGCAATTTGATCTCAATTATCATTTCAATCTATGTTCCTTCCTTTTTTCTAATCATATATCATGCATGTAATACTAATGAAGTAATTAACAACAACAACAACAACCCAGTGCAATCCCACATCATAGGGTCTGGGGAGGGTAAAGTGTACACAGACCTGACTCCTACCAATGTAGGACGGCTATTTCCAAAAGACCCTCGGCTCATTAGAAGCATAAAAAAGGTCAGACAAGAGTATTAAAAGTAGACAAATAGATAACGGAATAATCAAAGCACAAAAAGCAGTAGGTATTATTAGATAGTAACATAAATACCATAAATCAAATTACAAGAAATCATAGTGCATTAATACGCCTACGGCTAAGGGGAAAGAAATGCCACTATGTGCTAGCCTTCTACCCTAATGTGTGTCCTCCACACCCTCCTATCTAAGGTCATGTCCTCGGTAAGTCGTAAATGCGTCATGTTCTGTCTGATCACCTCTCCCCAGTATTTCTTCGGCCTACCCCTACCTCTTCTGAAACCATCCATGGCCAACCTCTCACATCTCCGCACTGGTGCATCTGGGACTCTCCTCTTCACATGCCCAAACTATCTCAGTCGCATCTCCCGCATCTTGTCTTCCACCGAGGCCACTCCTACCTTGTCTCGAATAGCCTCATTTCTAATCCTGTCGCTCCTAGTATGCCCACACATCTATCTCAATATTCTCATCTCGGCAACTTTCATCTTTTGCACGTGGGAGACCTTAATTGGCCCACACTCCGCCCCATATAACATAGCTGGTCTAACCACCATTTTATAGAACTTGCCCTTAAGTAGTGGTGGCACCTTCTTGTCATACAACACACCAGAGGCGACCCTCCATTTCCTCCATCCTGCCCCAATACGATGTGTAACATCCTCGTCGATCTCCCCGTTGCCTTGCATTATAGAACCAAGGTACTTAAAACTACTTTTCTTTTGGATGGCTTGGTCCCCGAGCCTAACTTCCGCGCCAACCTCCTGAGGTGTCTCACTGAACTGGCACTCTAGGTACTCTGTCTTGGTCCTACTCAGCTTAAACCCTTTAGACTCCAAGGTGCGTCTCCAATCTTCCAACTTAGTGTTAACTCCGCTACGAGTCTCATCGATGAGGACTATGTCATCCGCAAAAAGCATACACCATGGCACCTCACCTTGAATTTGTCGCGTCAATACATCCATCACCAAGGCAAATAGAAACGGACTCAAGGCTGATCCTTGATGCAACCCCATCACCACCGGGAAGTGTTCTGAGTCCCCTCCTACTGTCCTTACCCTGGTTTTGGCACCCTCGTACATGTCCTTGATCAACCTTATGTACGCTACCGGTACACCTTTAGCCTCCAAACATCTCTATAGTATCTCTCGAGGGACTTTATCATAAGCCTTTTCTAAGTCGATGAATACCATATGCAAGTCTCTCTTCCTCTCCCTATATTGCTCCATTAGTCTCCTCATAAGATGGATGGCTTACGTAGTTGAGCGTCCCAGCATAAATCCGAACTGGTTCTCTGAAATAGACACGCCTCTCCTCACCCTCATCTCTACCACTCTTTCCCACACTTTCATAGTATGGCTTAGAAGCTTGATACCTCTGTAGTTGTCGCAACTCTGGCTATCCCCCTTGTTTTTGTATAGAGGGATCATGATGCTCGACCTCCATTCTACGGGCATCATTGCAGTCGTAAAGATGACATTAAATAACCTAGTCAGCCATTCCAAACCTACCGAGCCCACACTCTTCCAAAATTCTCCAGGGATCTCGTCAGGTTCGGTCGCTCTTCCCCAGCGCATCCTACGAACAGCACCTTTAACCTCATCGACCGTAATACTGCTACAACCCCCAATATCATGACTCCTTCCTGTATGTTCCAAATCTCCCAACACAATTTCTGTGTCCTCACTGTCATTCAAAAGTTTATGGAAGTAAGACTGCCATCTTTGTTTGATAAGGGTCTCCTCTATCAGTACTTTTCCGTGCTCGTCTTTAATGCACTTCACCTGATCCACATCGCGTGCCCTTCTCTCCCGGGCCCTGGCTAGCTTGAATAACTTCCTGTCCCCGCCTTTCTCTTCTAGTTCAACATAAAGACGTTCAAAAGCTGCCATTTTTGCCGTTGCAACCGCCGACTTCGCCTCCTTCCTCGCTATCTTATACAGTTCCCCATTCGTCCACTTCTCCACCTCATCCTTGCTCTCCCTCAACTTAGCATACGCCAGCTTTTTTGCTTCCACTTTCCCTTGCACTTCTTCATTCCACCACCAGTCCCCTCGATGCCGTCTACGACTGCCTATTGAGACTACTAACACTTCCCTTGCTACAGCCCTAATACAACTAGCTGTCCTATCCCACATACCGTTCGCATCCCCACTACTATCCCAGACTCTCATATCCTTCAATTTCTCTCCCATCTCTAGGGCCCTAACGGTTGTCAAACTCTCCCATCTGATCCTATGTCGTTCTTCCCCGGCCCTCCTCATCCTCATCGTCTTAATTCCTAAATCCATCACTAAGAGCTTATGTCGGGTTGTAAGGTTATCGATCGGGATGACCTTACAGTCTTTGCACAAACCTTTATCATCCTTCTAAGGAGTAAAACATCTATCTGAGTTTTAGCCACTGAGCTACGGAAGGTTACCAAGTGGTCCTCATTCTTTGGGAAACTCGAGTTGGCTATCACTAACCCAAAAGCTCTTGCGAAATCCAGAAGTGAGATTCCTCCTCCATTTCTGTCCCCGAAGCCAAAGCCCCCGTGTACATCAGCATACCCTCCTGGAATAGACCCGATGTGCCCATTGAAATCCCCTCCCATGAAAAGCTTCTCAATAGGTGGTATGCCTACCACTAACTCATCCAAATCCTCCCAAAAGCGCCTCTTATCCTCCTCGCGTAAGCTTGCTTGCGGTGCATAGGCACTAACAACGTTCAACGTGATCCCTTCAATGACCATTTTAATCGATATGATCCTATCATTGACTCTCCTAACCTCCACCACCTGATCCCTTAAATCACTGTCTATTAAAATGCCTACCCCATTCCTATACTTCGATTTACCAGAAAATCAAAGCTTATACCCGTCTACTTCCTTAGCTTTAGAGCCTACCCATTTTGTCTCCTGGACACAGGCTATATTAATCTTCCTCTTCTTTAGAATCTTAACCAGTTCTATGGATTTACCCGTTAACGTCCCAATGTTCCAAGAACCTATTCTCAGTCTAGACGCTCCTTTAACCCACTTACCCCTCGTTACCCTCGTCCCCGTCCATGAGCGAGAACATGACCCTAGTCTACCATCACTATCCAAAGCCACGAAAATGTGTATGAACTAATAAATTATTAGGGGGTCTAAAGTCGGCAAAAAGTAACGACAAGTATATGAACAAAGACTAGATATATAAAGATATAAGAACCGGAGGTACCAACTCCGGTAGAAATGAACCTAGTTACCGCCGGAAAATACTGCTCCCATCGAAGTACTGTTCATGTCTGCGTATGGAGATGAGTTGCAGAGGTTGTTCGTCACCGGGAATCCAGATCTATACACCTGGAAAAAAAAACAACTTCGCCGGAAAAATTGGAGCTTCGCCGGAAATGGATATTTGGATATTTAGATCTAGATCTATAATGAACTTTCTTTTTCAGTTAAATAGTAAATGACAAATAGAAGAAGAGCAAAAACCTCTATAACAAACCGATCAGTACTTCTGCTGATCAATCCAAATCAAGCACCGGTAAACTGACTAGAAAATCCAGCGAAATGACCGTTACTTAAAGCAAAGCAGGCAAATTAACAGAGTTAATTTTTAAGATATTCGTGGTGCCGCTGCAATACTCCAGCAAACCGTTGCGACATCGGCGAAGAAGAGGTGAAAGAGAGAGACCGAGATGCGAGTTGGGAAATCTAGCTGTGACCTCAGAAATTCCGCGATTTTCGCGATTTCCTTTGTCTTTATGATTAATTAATTATTTCTAAAATGGTTTGGTGTCTAATGAAGTAATTAACAAGCACATATAAAATAAACAGAAAATACACAATCATCACCTACCTTGAATCAAGCCTGAATGTTGTACAAAACATGATCTTTCCCTTTTTGAAGTGCCTTGACTTATTTTGATCTAAAACAAATAAAAACACAATAATCAATGAACAATGGCCTAAAATATCCAGAATATACTCAAATCCTTACCTTTGACCAATTTCATGATTACTCTATCTAAATAGGGCTTTTCTAAATATTAATTCAAGTAAAAAAAACTTTCCCTAAGATAATCACGGTAGATTCTTAGATTCAAAAATCAAAATACAAGTTAGGGGAGTAATTAACGTACCTTTATCATAAGAATTGGTGGAAAATGAAAGAAAATAAGCCATAAGTCGCCTCTCTCTCCCAAGAATGAGATTACAGAAATAAAAATTATTTGGGGACTTTTCTATATTAAATTCGCGAATGACCCGCTATAGCAGCCATCAACTCATTATACAACCCTGCCATAGAGGGACTACCACCGCCATAGCATTTTTCACGGAGACAAAAACTCAAAAATTCTCCCCTAAACTCCCATTTTACAATCTAACCTCAAATCTTGATGTTCTAAAATATCCCTTTCACACCAAGTTTGATATCGAGACTTCTACCTATCCAAATTCACTTTTCAAAAGTCCTAAAGACTCCTTAACTTCTTAACTTCATAAAATTAAACCCATACCGAGACATTAACCCTAATCCATTTTTGAATTGCCCTAGACCTCACCTTACTCAGATTTTGTCCAAGAGTGGCCTAGTCTGAAATTTTTAAGTTACTATCCAAAAGGTATTCTGGCCCAAATTCTTTCAGTATTGATTTTTCCTTAACGATCGAAAGGGGTCGTTATAATTTTAGACTCAAAATTAGAGATCTGATTTGTAACATCCCATACTATTACTTAGAACAATCTTGAGAAGCCAAGAGAAAATGAGAAAATTGGTGAAGTGACCATTGTCCTGTGACCAGAAGTGGCACCTACGATCTGTAGGAGGACCTACGAGTCATAGGTGTCCAATCGTAGGTCAGCACAGGACTTAGAATAATTCCAAGTGTTGACCCATTCTACGGGCCAACCTTTATGACCCGTAAGAAGCCTTACGACCCAGGGTTGATCGTAGACCTAGGTTCCATATTTCAGTAGCTACTGAAATGTGCATAGGTTCCTACGACTAGGTCCTACGACCTATAACAATTTTGAAGAGCCGTAGGACGACTTGTAGAACCTAGCCCTTAAGGACCCTGTATTCCTACGAGTGTCCCTTACAAATTGTCCTATGGTCTGCAATCCGTAGAAGGATAGTCATAAACCCACTAAGTCATGAAATAGTGTAGTCCAATTTTGGACCTGATTCCTACGACTGACCTTCTACGGTCTATAGAAAGGCCCGTAGACGACCCCATTCAGTTTTTAAGTAAGAGTAGTTTGGTCTTTTCTCACCTTTTCCAAATCAAAATGCTAATGTTTTGGGAATAAAATATTTCATTTATCAGTATCCAATGAGACCTTTCTCTCATTAACACTTGGAATATTTTGATAGCAACAATTGGAGAGAAGGAAAGCTAGGGATCAAGCGTTTCAACCAAATTCTTTGAGTTTTGCTTAAGTCATTGATCTTCCAGGTATGTAAGGATTATCACAATGTTGACTAAATTCGTCCTCGTGCTTTACATTTTTATTTAGTCAAGTATGAGTTTGAGTTTCAATTATGTATATTGAGTTTTGGGTCGATTATGTAATCTTTCGTTGAGTTCCCTATATGTTTATTGACAATGAGATTATCCCTATGAGTTCGAGTTCTTGAATTTATTATTCATATTTGTGATCACATGAACCCTAGTTGAGTATTTGCATTATTATTTCCATGAATTATTTTAAGATAAAAGAATGATATATTTTGTGTATTTTTATTGAGCAAAGAGTTTGAGTATGAGTTTGAATTGAGAAGTCTTTCGTTCATTGATTTTTAGCATGATCATTATGTGTCTAAATGAGTTGAGTATAATGTATGTACATGTTTATTTGAGATTGAGTTGAGAAATCGAGCTATGTTTTTAAATGCATTCTTTGAGTTGAGAGTATAACCACTTTAAAGAGAAGTTATGAGTGGAGGAGAGTTGAGCTAAATTGAGTAAAGTCTAATGAGACTAATATGACATTATTTTGAGTTCTTATACTCACATGAGTTCATGAGCATAATACATATATTTTGGGAGTAATATTGAGCACCATTTTGGATAAGAGTCTAGAATAACTCGAACTCCATAGACTGTGTAGCCGGCATAGGATAGGATCGTGTCATTGATTTGGGCGACTCCTTACTAGCCTCACTAAGGGGCTTTTATATGGATCCATGAGATGAGTTTGTGCCCCTTGCCCTGGCAAGATATTAGACGAATATGGAAACAACAATAGTTCCTTGTATCATCACGATACTCATTATGATGGTTGTCGATTAGAGAAACTCTCCTAAGAGTAAAATACTATTTTTATACAGAGTTGCATTACTTAATCATAATTTGCAAAGCATTGTCTATTTCATATATTGCATGCTTTAACGAGTTGAGTTTATTGAGTAATCATTCTATTGAGTTGAATTGAGCATTCTTGAGTAAGCTTTTTTTTCAATTATTTTACATACCGTATATTTTATGTACTAACGTCATTTGGTACTACATCATTTTATGATGCAAACACAGATGATAGGAATCCTCAACAGGCGCATCATTGAAGATTAGTTTCCATCCAGCTCTTGGTGAAACCTCTTTGCATTTAGAGGATCTCCTAGTCTTTTCATTCTGTCTTTACTTACTGGTATTTGAGGTAGCCATAGGTTTGTCTTGGCACCTATTCAAAATTAATTTAGAGGCTTTATAGACTAGACAAACAAAGTTATAATTCTTTCAGTATACTTTCAGAGTTCATGTTTTAAACATTATGTTATTTATATATTTGGGTATTGAGATTTGATTTGAGAAGTAAGATTACATACTTATTGATGCCTATCTGAGTTATATTTTAATGAGTTGAGTCTTGCACTTACTAATTTAGCTAGGCAAAGGATTAGCTTGGGAACCGATAATAGTTTCTGAGTGCCATCACGCCTAGGGTGTAAACTTGGGGTGTGACAAAGTTGATATTAGAGCACAGAGTCAAGAGTCTTAGGATGTCTATGAAGTCGAGTTTAGTAGAATTCTTCTTATCGATATGAAGCACATCACATGTATAATGGGGAGGCTACATGACTTTAGGAATTTTCTCTCTTCTTTTGTACTCCAGTTCGTGCGATAGAGTTTTAACTCTATAAAATCTCTTTCTAATTCGTGCATTTCACATTTTCAAATCATGCCTTCAAAATGTAATTTGAGCTAGAGTAACGTCCCAAAGACGAGATTTCACAACCATTTGGAATGCAGATCAGAAATTAAGCCTGAGCAGCTGAGCCTGAGGTTGAGAATAGAACTCAAAGGGTTCCATAGACTGCTCAGCTTACTATGACTTCTAAGGCAAAGTTTAGAGGAGCAATATTTATGCTCACCCAGTTGATGGCATCCCAATTAGGTTGTTAGAGTACTCTAGTCCTCAAGAGTCATTTGTTGGTATGAGGATTAGAGATTTTCTAAGGATAAACCCGTCTATAGTTGAAGAGGATCCCTAGAACTTCATAGATAAGATGTGGAAAATCCATAAGGCTATGCATGTGATAGAGATCGGGGGAGTTGAGCTTGTTTCCTATCAGCCAAAGGATATTACAAATGTCTGGTATAACTAATGGGATGAGAGCCATTGTGAGGATGCTGAACCTGCAATCTGGGATGAGTTTGAGAATGCATTCGTAGACGACTTCTTTTCACAAGATCTGAGGGAAGTGAAAGTTGAGGAGTTTGTTAATTTGAAGCAAGAGGGGTTGAATATAAAGGAGTATAGCCTCATGTTCATCCAACTGACTAGGGTTGCTCTAGAGATGGTCCCTGATGTGAGAGCAAAGATGACAAAGTTTGTCTCTGGCCTAGGCAGACAAGTGAAAAAGGAGTGTCAGGCTGCATTGCTGATTTCTAATATAGAGCCCGTTTGGATGGGCTTAAAAAAAATAACTTTTATGTATGAAGTGCTTTTAGAATTTTGAAGTGCTGAAAGTTATTTTTATAAATAAGTAGTTTAGTGTTTGGATAAAAGTGCTTATGATGTGAATTTTAGGGTTAAAAGAATAAAAAAAAGGTAGTTTGGGAATTTAGTTAAGATATAAGGGATATAAAAGTAATTTCCATGGTCAAAGAAAATGACTTTAAGCACTTTGAAAAAAAAAGTTAGGAATCCTAACTTTTTATTTTTGACTGACTTTAAGAACTTTATGACTTAAAGTCAGCATTAGGCAAACACGTCCAAAAGCTAAAAAGTGGCTTTAAGTTGGTTTTGACCAACTTAAAGCCAATCCAAACGGGCTCATAGACACCTCTAGACTTATGGTGTATGCTCAACAGTTTAAGGAGAACAAGAAGAAGGATAGGCAGGAGCACCAGAGTAAGAAAGTCAAATCTATAAGTAATGAGTCTAACCACTAAAAGAGTGGTAATAACAATCGTTCTTTCCTTCAGAAGAGGTCTTCTAGTTATGTACCATTATGTGCTAGTGCACTAGCACCGAATAATTGAAATGGCCAAAGATCTCAAAGCAACCCAAATTTCAAAGCTGAAGGTTCACAGTCTCAAAGTAGTGTGGCTCAAGGTTTATCACGCAAGCCCCCTTGTGTTAAGTGTGGTAGACTTTATTTGGGAGAGTATCGTGATGGAACTAATGGTTGTTATAAGTTTGGCTAGATGGTTCACTTTATGAGATATTGCCGTTTGATAGGAAAGGTAACAGGGGAAACATGGCCCAATCTTCTTCAGCGGCACCTTTGGGTAGAGTAATTAAAGAGGTTCTACTTTTGGGGTAGGTGGAGGTTTAAACCATCTGTATGTCATAGCTAGTCGCCTATACCAAGAGAACTCACCAGATGTTGTCACTAGTATGCTTCGAGTCTTTCTCATGATGTTTATGTATTACTTGATCCAGGTGCTACTTTATTTTTTGTGACTCCTTTTGTAGCCGTTAAGTTTGGGATCCTTTTCGAACGACTCTTAGAGCCTTTCAGTATTTCTACCCTTGTTGTTGAGTCTATTCTAGCAAAACGAGTGTATCAAAACTGTACAATTTCTATCTATCATAGAGACACTTCAACAGACTTAGTTGAGTTATACATGGTAGATTTTGATGTCATTCTTGGAATGGATTGGCTTTATGCCTATTATGACTCAGTTGATTGTAGAACTCGAGGGGTCAAATTTTAATTTTTTAATTAGATAGTCATAGAGTAGAAGGGTAGTCCAGCAGTGCCTAAGGTTCAATTCATTTCTTACTATAAGTCTAGAAATTAGTCTCCAAGAGGTGTATCTACCATATTGTTTAAGTTAGAGATGATAGTGTGAAGACACCATCCGTTCAGTCCATTTCATTCGTAAATGAGTTTCCTGAAGTCTTTCCTAAGGATTTACCTAAAGTCCCTCCCGATCGAGAAATAAATTTCAAAATCAATGTTCTTTCTGATACTCAACCTATATCTATTTCACAATATAAATGCCTCCCGTTGAGTTAAAAAAGTAGTTGAGAGATCTTTTAGATAAGGGATTAATTAAGCCGAGTGTCTCGCCTTATGGCGCTATTGTCTTATTCGGGTGAAAGAAAGATGCTTGCCTGAGAATATGCATTGACTACCGTCAGTTGAACAAGGACACCATAAAGAATAAATACCCTTTTTTGAGAATTGATGACCTATTCGACCAACTTCAGGATGCCACTTGTTTCTCTAAAATAGACCTCAGATCAAACTATCATCACTTGAAAGTAAGAGAAAGTGATATTCCGAAGAAAGCCTTTAGAACTAGATATAGTCATTATGATTTCCTTGTTATGTCCTTCAGTTTGACTAACACTCCTGCGACATTCATAAGCCTCATGAATAGAGTGTTCAAGCAATACATAGATATATTTGTTATCGTTTTTATCAATGGCATTCTGATCTACTCTAGAAACAAGGAGGAGCGTGTTAACCATCTCAGAATTGTTCTTCAAACTTTAAGGACCGAAAGTGTATGTTAAGTTTTCTAAGTGTGAGTTTTGGCTTGCATCTGTGGTACTCCTAGGAAATATTGTTTTTGGTGACGGTATCTAATTTTATTTGTAGAAAATTGAGGCAGTAAAGAATTGGCCCAGGCCCACATCCTCTACTGACATAAGAAATTTCTTGGGTTTGGTTGGTTATTATAATAGGTTTGTTGAGGAATTTTCATCCATATCGTCCCTATTGACTAAGTTGACTCAAAAGAAGACTAAGTTCCAATAGTCCGATGCTTGTGAGAAAGTTTTTCAAGAGTTGGAAAATAAATTGACTACTGCTCCAATTTTATCCCTACCCGAGGGAACATATGGCTTTGTTATCTATTGTGATGTGTCTAGAGTTGGATTGAATTGTGTTTTGATGTAGAGAGGTAAGGTTATAACTTATGTTTTCAGGCAACTTATAAGATTCACGAGAGAAATTATCCGACTCATGATCTAGAGGTGGCAGCAGTACTGTTTGCTCTCAAGATTTGGCATCACTATCTTTATGGCGTGCATGTGGATGTGTTTACTGATCACAAGAGCCTACAATATGTGTTTATTTAGAAAAAGTTAAACCTGAGGCAAAAGAGATAGCTTGAGTTGCTCAAGGATTATGGCATGAGCATCCTCTACAAACCAACTAAAGCTAATGTTATTGTTGATGCTCTTACCAAGTTATCTATGGGGAATACCGCTCATGTAGAGGAGGAAACGAAAGCGTTGGCTAAGGAAATGCTAGACTTACACGTTTGGGAGTCCTCCTTGTGGACTCAGATGAGGGTAGTTTCATTATTCAGAATGGGACTGAGTCTTCACTAGTGGTAGAGGTGAAGGAAAAGCAAGACCAAATCCCTATCCTACTTCAGTTGAAAGAAAATGCTCACAAGGAGAAAGTAATAGCTTTTGCCAAAGGGGGAGATGGAGTGTTGAGGTATCAAGGCAGATTGTGTATGCTGAGTATTAATAGTCTTTAAGATAGAATAATTGCAGAGACCCATAGCTCCAAATATTCGATTCATCCAGGTTCAACCAAAATGTACCATTACTTGAGAAAAGTCTATTGGTGGAATGATATGAAGAGGGACATTGCAGACTTTTCTTCCAAGTGCTCAAATTGTCAATAAGTTAAAGTTGAGCATCAAAGGCCTGGTGGTGTAGCTCCGAATATAGAGTTGCCAAAGTAAAAATGAGAGATGATCAATATGGACTTCATTACAGGCTTACCGTGATCTCATAGAAAGTATGATTAGATTTGGGTGATTGTGGATAGGATGACTAAATCAACCCCAAATTGATCCACAATCTGTGAATTGTGTTGTAAATTATCCTGCAAGCTTATTCTTCTTCAAGTCTATGAACCGTAAATATGTCATACAATCTGGACTTTCTTCCGTAAGTTGATCCTTTGTAGAACACCCATTTTGCATCCTCTATGAGCTTTTTCATGATAAAATTCACGGTTCGTTTCTTAATTTATGGTTGTGAATTTCTATTTTGGGGAAATTTCTCTTTTTTGGCCATTTTGGACATCCAATAACTATAAAAAAATAATTTAACATTAGAAAAATATAAAAACATGCAAAAGACATAAAATTTAAGTAAAAGACAATAGATGTGCCCTAATTTCAAGGGACATCAATACCCTCAACTTGAAACCTTTGTTTTTCCTCAAGCATGTAATATAAGGCATTCTACTACACCTAAATCTAAGCACAACAAAATAAGCAGTTTACCATGATTCCAGTAAATAGTTACAAACATTCACTATCAAAATGTGAGTGGTGCTTCAAAAAAATTTAAATATATTAACTCACTCCTAATTGACAAAATTAAAATGCATCGCCATCGGTGACATTATACTCTATAGCTCTATAATGCGTTCAAGAGATTTAGTTCATAAAATTAAGCTATTCAACTATTTTAATCCAAGTGGCCTCACATAGACCAAAGAAATATCGTAAAACAATACACATATATATAATGAACAAGCAAGACAAAAGCCCTAAGAAGAAGAGAAAACACTCACACTCTCAAAAAATTTCATATGCTACACATGCAAATTTCATAGATTTGCCTTTATTTTTTATTGCCACTATCATTGAAGAATGCTCGATTGATATCACATACCCATCGAGCTGTATGAACATCTACTTAAAACCTAAATAGGAGAACTCTTACCATCCATTTTAAAAATAGGTCATGCTGGATAAGTAAAAACACCATAATTAAACTTTAAAAACAATAATGAACGAGTTTCAACTTTAACCTTTATTTCAACCTAAAAAAATTATAATAAGCGTTCTTTTAAAATACCAAGACAACTCTCCCAAGGAACTAGTCTAATAACGTACAAGAGTTTGTAAGCATAAGAATTAAATATAAATAAAGCAGACACAACTTCCACCATAGGCAGAGTGAAGTAAAAGTTGTTGGAGATCATCAGTGTCTTCACCTAAGAAATATCACTGACTTTGCAATGAGACTATGTCAAATGACATAGAAAGAATATTTTCAGTACAAACAATACGTACTAGTAGGCATCCCAAACCTGGTTACCATGCCCTTACTATCCCGGATACACTACCCATAACAAGTATACTTTGATCCCATCTTGATACTTTCTTCCGCTGCTAATTCTATCATTTATCATTCCACTCTCTTATCATGCCAAGGCTTTTCCAAGCCTACCCTTTATATTACACCAAGGCTTCTCAAGCCTAACTCTTTATACACACTAAGGCTTCCTAAGCCTAACCCTTTATACATACTAAGACTTCTCAAGCCTAACCCTTTATACATACTAAGACTTCTCAAGCCTAATCCTTTAGATACACTAAGGCTTCCCAATCCTAACCATTTATACACACTAAGTCTTTTCAAGTCTAACTCTTTTATACACGCTAAGGCTTCTTAAGCATAAACCTTATACACACTAAGGCTTTTCAAACGTACCTTTATATACACTAAGGCTTTTCAAACCTACTTTTATACACACTAAGGCTTTCTAAGTCTAATCCTTCATACATACTAAGGCTTTCCAAGTCTAACCTTAATATGAGACATGAATAGACCATCATGCTAACCCATATTTGAGTTCCACTCTCCTTTCAAATAAACTGGACCACTCAAGGATCCTTAAGACACAGCCTACCATATTAAACAATACAAACCCTAGTCTACATAAGAGCCATCCTAACATTTAAACACAATCGGCCACTCATGGACTAACATGGCTAATATATCACAAGAACAAGTCAATAACCAAAATAGACCCCACTCTCAAATCTTGACTTAATAAATACATGAAACATGTCCCACATGATCACAAACTAACCCTGTTCACTTAAAAAACCAATCATATGCACAAGCCAAATATGTTAAATTTGTATCGGCATGGTACCCGAGCCAACCAATTGATAACTTGTATAAGGGATGGTATTTGAGTCAATCGATGCTATCATGTACCAGGCATGGTACCCATGCCAACCAAGGTTATCTTATACCAGGCGTGATGTCCAGGTCAAGATCTAATATGTAATAGGTATGGCACCCAAGCCAATCGATGATATCATATAACCATGCAATCACAAAACAGCATGTACAATTAAATCATAATAAACAATCACACTTGAAGTCAAAAGTAAATAAAATAGGCTCATTGCATGAGATTATCAACATGATGTCATTTCACATTAATCCCTTTATTTCTTGAATAAGCATTACACAAGCAGTTCTCATGTAACAATCAACATAAACACACACACGCACACTCAACAAGTGCTTATAGTACGCTGCCAATCCAACGAAGCTATAGATCTCAGTCACAGAGGTGAGCCTAGCCCAATCATGAATATCCTTAATCTTTATCGAATCTATCATAATCTACACTACGTGCCCTAAAAATGTAACAAAATCAAGCCAAAACTCACACTTTGAGAACTTGGCATAAAGCATCGATCTCTCAAATTCTGGAGCACTATTCTCAAATGCTACTCATGCTCAACCTGGATCCACGAGTATACTAGTATATCATCAATGAAGACTATGACAAAAGAGTCTAAATACGACCTGAATACCCGAGTCATAAAGTCCATAAATTCAGCAGGGGCATTAGTCAACCCAAAAGATATCAATAGGAACTCATAATGGTCGTAACGAATCTTAATGTGGTCTTAGGGATGTCCGCTGCCCTAATCCTCAATTGGTGGTAGCCAGATCTCAGATCAATCTTAGGGAATACCATAGCATCTTGAAACTAGTCAAATAGATCATTAATCCTAAGAATGGGGTAACGATTCTTCACTATTACCTTGTTCAACTGCATGTAATCAACGCACATCCATATAGTACTGTCCTTCTTCTTCACAAACAAGACTGAGGCACCCTAAGAAGATATACTAGGCCGAGTAAAAAACTTACCTAAGAGATCCTAAAGTTGAACACTGAGCTCCTTGAGCTCTGCGGGGGCCATACAGTATGGTGGGATAGAAATAGAATGAGTACCCGACTCTAAATCAATGACGAAGTCAATATCATAATCTGGAGAAAGACAAAATAGTTCGACAGAAAATACATCTACAAACTCTCGTACTACAGGCACTAAATCAATCATAGGGAAGCATCTGGTAGCCACTAACCTCTGAGCCCAAATGAAAGAAATCACCCTAACCAACATGCGACTACAAGAGTTGTGCCACACCACTGACGTAATAGCAGGCATGGCTAAGGTAACCGTCTTGGCAAAGCAATACAAGATCGCACAATGAGGGGATAACCATTCCATACCTAGAATCAAATCAAAATCCATCATATAAATTAAAATGAGATCAGCCCTAATGTCTCGTCCCTAAATAATCACCATACAAAATCTGAAGACCTAATCCACTACTAAAGAAGCACCTACTGGGATTGAAATATGCAATGATTAAGCTAAGGGCTTTGGAGTCATACTCAATCGAGGGGTACAATATATAAATATATATATGAATAGGTGGATCTTGGATTAAATAAAGCGGAGGCGGGATGATGGCATAAAAGAATTATACATGTGATCACATCATTCGATGCCTCAGCCTCTGCTCTAGCTAGAGCTACATAAAAGTGGGTCTGGGATCCTCTACCCTGCACATCTACTCGGCCACCTGTCCTTCCTCCAAGGACCCTAATGACCACTCTTAGGGTCCTAGCCCTGGCCTCCGCCTCTAACTAGAGGTGCTGTTGCTAATGCGGTTCTGGCTGCCTGTGGAGTTAGTACGACTGACCTATTAAGAAGGAACTCACGGGACTAATGGTCTAGCTCCCTGTAGTCATAGTACCCCTATGGCTGCCAGCTCGTAGCTAGAGGTCGTCCACCTTGGCTAGAAGAACTCATGTGAATACCACCTCAACCCTATCTCAGACTGACACTAAAGCCACCCTAACGGTGCTGGTCACTCTCTGAAGTATGAAGTGAAGCTTGAAAAAGGCGACTGGAGTGACCTTGTTGGAACCTTTGGCAGGTCTTATCATATTAATCCTTGGGCGTGAAATGGGGCCCACCATGGCTATCATCTTGCGTAGCTCTCTTACCGCTACCCCCTTGGGCCTCGCAATAGAGCTGCTCAAGTGTGTGGGTATGGTCTACCACATCAAAAAAAGAGTGGTTCGCTGAGACTAAGGACTAAGGCTCAATCCATAGCTGGAGTCTCAAACCTCTAACGAAGCACCAAACTCTTTCCCCCTCAGTAGGTGAAATCATAGTGGCATACCTGGAGAGCTCATGGAATTTGGCCTCATGCTCCGACTCCATCATAGAGCCTTGCTCTAATCGTGAAAATTGATCTCGGAGAAGATCTCTCACGCTCCTAGGTATGAACAAGGCTAAGAATGCCTCAAAAAACTCTATCCATGACACTAGTAGAGACCCAGCTGGCCTAGTCTCTAGATATGAACGCCACCACTACCGAGCAGGACTATATAGCTGATAGGCGGTGAAGTTGGATCCTCTCAAATCCACTAAACCCAAAGTTTGTAGCTGCTCACGGCAAGTAGAAACTTGTTGACATCCTTACCCAAAGACCTAGAAAACCTTAGAGGTGATAATATAAGGAAAACCTCGAGCATGTTCTGCTCGCGTAGTGGCATGACGCCCCTTAAGTCATCTGACTAGGCGACAGATGCCGGCGGCGACTGAATTATAAGTGCCGTTGGTGCAAGCTAACCTTGCAGTGCTGGAGCTGGGGCCTGTTGTATGCCCCTTAAAGTTGCTTGTATCTGGCCGAACATCACTTGTAGGTCCAGAGCTACAACTAGAGCAGGCAGTGGCTAGGCTGGTCCCAGGCCCACAAGTTGATGATGTCCTAGAGCTACTTGTGGCTCCACCTTTGGCTCTAGAGTCTGCTTTCTGTTGTGGGCTAGGCCAACAGCCTTGGTACGACTTCGGGGTCGGCCCCTACCCCTAGCACGTATGTGAGCCATCCTGTAAAAAGAGTGAAACAAGTGAGATTTCATATAGCTGATAAGATATATATTGCACGACAGTGATGCAAAAGCGAACAAGTTTCTAAAGACATCCTATAGCCTCTCCAAGATAAGTTACAATTGTTTTCGCACTGATTGACATGATTCTGCTAGACGTTAGTTCTGTACAAGTGAGACCAGTGAACCTAAGGCTCTGATACCATCTTGTTATGACCCAAATCCTTGAGTCATGATTATGCCTACTATGACCCACTAGTAGACAAGCCAACCTATATCCCAAAACTTTGAGTGATGGAATGTAAGGGCAGAAGACTACCATTTAATCTAAAAAAAATAACAGAAACAAATGGGCGGAAGTAAATCAAAAATATATACAAATAAAAGATCCCTCCTAGAACTAGAATCACATGTACACAACTATTAACAAAATGAGTACAAGTCCTAAAAGTGGAACACAGAAGCAAGACTGTCTTAGAAAGCAAAAGACAAGGCATAAATATATATATACATAAGGAGACGGGTAAATCCAGAATGTTGTGTGCTCACCCTTACCTCTGGTAAAGACTGCAGCTGGATCGAGATCAACGCTGGTAGCTAGTGCTCAGACCTGCATCACAAAAATAGATGAAGAGTATAGTATGAGTACCAAAATAATAGGTACCCAGTAAGCATCATAGGCCGACTGAGCAATGAAAGCAAAAGTAAACCAAAATGCGAGAAACTAAAACACAACTAGAGATAAGAATAAAGAAATCCAATAGGTATGTACACGAGTATACTCACACCTAAAGAGTAAGAAAGAAGCTAACTAAATCTATTAGGCTCTCATAATCCCAACAGGTACGCTCATGCATAAGTCTAAAAGCAACAACCCGAATGGACTCCAGTAGGCCCAACAGGAGCAAAGATAGTTGAAATGAAATGAAGAAATCCGATGTAGAGCCAATAGTGTCACAATTTCATGCGTACTTGAACTGAACCATTTCGAGAGCCTAAAGCTTTGAACTCGAGCATGAAAGAATTAAGGACTTGAACTAAAGGAATATAAGAGGATCAGGGACTTGAACCGAGATTTGGAATAACCAAGGACTTGAACCGATGATAAGGATGATCGTGGATTTGAACCACATATAAATGAGACTAAGGACTTGAATCGAGGTAATTGTAGGTATGCACTTGAACCACGGCTGATAAGTAGCTATAGACTTGAACCAAGGTTATAAGCGGCGATGGACTTGAACCACGTCTAAACAAAGATAGGGACTTGAAATGAGATTATAATACCATGGCAAGGACTTGAACCACACTCGGTGGAGTAATTTGGGGACTTGAACCACGAATAAAGGAGAATTATTAAGAATAAGAATCAACGGCCAACGGAGCGTCATGGGGAGTAACCCCAATCCCAGTGCCATCAATAAATCACTCTAGCTCGATCTACATCTAACTAGAGTCGACGGATAGACTTCTAAAACCAAGAATCAAGTGATACAAGACCGATAAAATCAGGGAATCATGGATATACGGTTCCAAAAGTTATGTCACTGCTTAGCTAAGGACCATACTATCAGACTCAAGTATGCAATATCAACTTACAGGGAACTAAGCCGTCTGAAGAAACATCAGAGAAGTTCCAAGGCCTAATCCCTTAAAAAATATGCACGTATATGGCAATCACTTGTCTAAGCCTAGACTAAGGTCAAAGATACTTTCTAGCAACATAAACCAAACACACAATAGGCAACATGAAGTATAGATGATCAACAATAATAGGAGACCTGATTTAATCACCCGAATTCCCCGAAAATAAAGTCTAAGGCATGATTTCTAGGAATTTAGCATGCTAGAAACCCAACTACCTCCAATCTCACACAATTCAGTATATAAATATTTTTCCATGCTCAGTCTAAAGAGGGGAAAGTCCACATATAGGCCGATCGCGTATGCTCCAACTCAAATCACCGAAGCTTTTCCCTTCTGTACGACCTCTGAATGCTGCTACACTATCAAAAATAGAATCATTGCATCAATACGGTCATTTTAACCCTAAAATTACCAACTTTGAAGACGGAGCAATTTTAGAGTAAAAAAGAGAATGTGGGACCCGCTCTAAAAATTTCAGAATTAACTTTGTAAAAATCTCTCATACACTACCCCAAACCTGTGTTCCATTTTGGGGCTCGAATCAGCCTTAATGACAACATTCATAAAAATCACAATTTAAGCTAGAATAATCATCAATGGCAGCACGTATTTCACATAAATTATCTCAAACAATGAGTCTTTAAACTTTTCAAAGCCTCTACGACCTTCTCCTAACAATTACCCACAATCCAGCCTTTGAATCCCCTCAAACGGGCTTAAACCGAGAGTGAAATGAGCTTCTGAAGTTATCCAAATAAGCTAAAAAAGGGGTCTAAAAAGACCTCCAGGGATCGCAAAAGCGACCCCCTTGAGTTGCTTAAGCGATTTCCTTGCCACTTAAGCGAGGTCTACAAAAACGGCGGCCTCAGCAACTGCTCCAACATGAAAATTTTGGCATTGCCCAAGTTAGGGGTGGGCAAGGTATGATACGTTATGGTATTTAAAGATTCGGTACGATAACTTTAATTTTCGGTATCTAAAAGTAATATAGCATTACCATACCAAATTAGTTTGGTATGGTTAGTTCGATATTTTTAATTTAGATTTTGGTATTTTGCGGTATGGTTATTCGGTAACCATAATTAGTTTGACTTTAACTTACATATATTCATATAATAAAGAAGTATAACTTAATATTTTTAAAAACGTCCCAAGCTTAATTGTAGCTAATAGTTCTGTACAAGGCTTAGTGTGCACTCACAAGAATAAACAATTGTTCACCTTTGGTATCTTCTTCCCAATATTAATTAGTCCTATCTACAACCTTTAGAACAACACTATATGCTTGTGGACAATGAATAACAAAAAAACTAATCAATGCTTTCAATTTTGCTTCTCTTAAAATTTTCTTCAACATGGTCAGCAATGGGAGTGCCAACTGAACAGCTAGGCCTCTTCCAAAAACCATACATAAGGCTCCCTTTAGAAAATAAGTTAGAATCATTCATTTGGTCATTTTTTATACCTACATCCCCAATCACATTCTTGTTTTCACCTGACTCAAAAATCTTGAAATATACCACAACTTCCTCATAGCAAACATCTCCAATTAGGCATTGGACCTACAAACTGGGAATGTCCAGCATAAGATCATAGTCATCAATATAAAGGATGACACTCACAATTTATAATAGAGCATTAACAAATGAGGACTTTAAGACTCTCAAAGTTAACTACTCGTTGTTAACCAAAATATCTGCCAAAGGAACTATTGTAGGTTGTAGTACTAACAGCTTTCACATACAACATGTTGACAAAAACAGTCCAACATCCAAATAAATATGAGAAATATTCTAGCAAAACAACATTGAAGCACGTTTATTTTAGTAGATAAGTTATGATAAATTTATCAAAATTACACTGCTCATTAGTCATAGCACCAATAATAAAAGATTAGAACAATGTATGAGTTGCCCTCAGGCACCATATATACTTACCATATATGTTGCAAATTATATATCTATGATGCGAGAACAACTTCCACTCTCCACCAAATTTTAAAAGAAAGAAAAAATAAGTGTCATGTAATATAAGAAAATAAACTATTCATAATACACCAATAAAGAGCTAACAAAGGAGATATTCTTACCAAGTTCAAATTGCAGAGCTAACAAAGGAGATATTCTTACCAAGTTTAAATTGCTCTAAATAATCTAAATCTTTCTCAATTTCAATCGGATGTGAGTCACTACGAAGCCAATTTTGACAATACACAAGAAAAAACTGCTAGCACATCACTAAATGAATCAAGAATATGACCTTCTATACTAAATGCATTCTCTGAAGCCATACTACAAGAAAAAACTGCTAGCACATCACAAGCCATTTAAGTAAGAATAGAAAATCTAGGTGAGTTCATTTTCCACCAAACCAAGATATCAAAATCATCACTTCCATTTTCAGTCGCTTCACCCAGATACTTGTCCAACTCTGTTTTAGCATTCGAACTTCCACTGTTAGCTTTATGTTTCTTGAACTGTTGTATAAATATTGCAGCTGATTTTTTAGATTGAATTTAATACCTACTTGGTAAGTCCAATTTCCCACCAGATGAAGAAATAGATGAAAGATGATGAATTTTGAGTCTCTTTTGAATATTTTTTTGCATACTCATTAAACAAAGAATCCATGTACTTCTTCACTTCATAGACCATTTTGTTTCCTATTTCTTCCCCCAACATACTCACTAGAGCATAAGTAACATACTCATTCTTGTAGCGTGGGTCCAAAATACATGCAATATAAATAATTTTATTCATCTTTTCTGGTTTGTCCCAATATGTATCAAATTTTCTTTTCATGGTGGCTACCATTTCACTCAAATCAAAATCTTCATTTTGTATCATATCTTTTAGAGTATAATGAAGTTCACATATTTCAATAAAGTGAACATTTGATGTAACATACAAAGAACTTGAGACCTTTAAGGTGAATTCATAGAAAGTTTCAAGAAATTTCATCATGTGCCTTACATTTTTCCAATTAGTTGATAAAAGTGAACTTGCACACTTTCCATCTTCACAAATATTAATAAGTAGATAATTTAACAATCCATAATCACGGGCACTATAACTTGAAAACGCATCTTCGAATTCTCATGCCACATTTAGCAACAAATAAGTGGAATTCAACCTAGTAGGAACATACAAGCATAATGATTTCTTACATGCTATCTTTTCAAGTTCACAACATTCTTTAAACTTATTCAACCTTGACGGAGATTGTCGAATGTGTATTACTATTTGTCTAACACGTTTCATAGAATCACCCATTTCTTTTAAACCTTCTTGAACAACTAGGCTGAGAATATGGTCCATACATCTCATATGAATATGATTGATGTCCATCATATTAGTTCCCCATTTACTAAATTTTTTAGACAACCCTTTCACTGCGACGTCATTTGAACTAGCATTATCTACTGTAATAGTGAATTTTTTTTAAAACTCCAATCAAGCAAGCATTTTGTAATAACATAGGCTATATCCATACCTTTATGACTAGCAATTGGACAAAAAATTATTATTATTTTGCGTGTAATTCAATCTTTATCAATAAAGTGAATCGTTACACACATATAATTGATTCTTTGCAACAAAGTCTAGGTGTCCGTAGTAAGACAAACTCTTTTTTGTGTTTCTGTCAAGAATATCTTCAGGTTATATTTTTCTTCATCATAAAGATCAAAACAATCTATAGTCACTATTTTACCAGAGAGAATTCAAAATTGAGTTTTCAATACCGTCATAAAGTTCTTAAAACCTTTCTTTTCAACAAAACGAACAGGTAACTCATCAACAATAATCATCTTAACCAAAGCAGCCTACCCAGTTCTTGATCAAATTTCCAAGGGACAACTATTCCCTCACCCAACTTTTGACCACCTTGAATAGGTTGAAAGGCTAACCTAATTTGGTTAGTTTCAAAATTATGAGGAAATTTTGAACACCTAAACATATGACCTTTCAATAGGGTTGGGCGTTCGTTATTCGGTTATGTATTTTCAAAGTTCGAGTTCGGTAATTAAAAGTATATACCAAATACCAAACTTTTAAACTTCAGTTCGGTAATTCGGTAATTGGTAAATCAAACTTCAGTTTGGTACGGTATTCGATAATACCATATATTTTTAATAGTTACTGTACAATAAAAATTTATCCGCATTTAATATTTATATTAACCTAAAGAATACATATCTTAACTTATATTTTTATTACTACACCATAATTAAGTAATATATGTATTTTAACTTACCGAATACCGAAATTAAAATTGCTCTGAAGCCATATTCTACGGAGGAGAAATGATACATCGTAAACAAAGTGAAAATAATTTATTAATAGATACAGAATTAAAAAAATATTATCATATAATAAAAATGATGAAAAAGAGTGAAAATAAAAATCTCTAATATATCACATAATTTTTATACATATCTTTTTCTTTGAATTATTCAAAAACTCTAGATCACTACACTAATTATTAATTAGTTCCTGCAAAGATATAAAAGAGTTGGAATTTTTCGTTTTCAATGTAACTATCAAACAGTTTATGTAGATAACTGACGTGGTGAATCATGCAAAGTAAAATTAGAATTCTTAACCAATCGCATAAATTTGAAATTAGAATTTATAATCTTTACATGTACATGAATTTAAAATTTAGCAGTTATCCATAATGTACGTGTTTGAAAGTGTGCATATAGTATGCTATAAACGTAGGAAAGTTGAAATGGAAATGGTAAGGAAAATGAAAAAATGAGATAGTTTTCTCTTACTAAGCTCTTTTCTTTTTGATAATTTTTCTTCTTTTTTTTCCAGTTTTTTTGTATTAATAATAAAAATAAAATAAAGTCGGTATTTAGTATTTTCCGAATACCAAAACCAAAATATCGAATACCAAAACTAAAATACCGAATTTTATATTTCAGTACCGAAATACCGAAATAGCCGATTCGATTTGGTAATTTGATTTTCGGTATTTTATGTCCAGCCCTACCTTTCAATCCCGAGTACCATTTTAAATTTTAAATTTGGAATATGGAAAAGCATAGGATTTACACTTTACAATCAATTCTCCGTTAGGGCCAGTGATTTTTTCGAAATCATCCTAGACAATAGATCTTTCCATCATAAATTTTCTTCTTTTTGAGTCTGCTTCACTTATAGCTATGATTGCATTTGAACCACCACTTTCACCTATTTTAGCTTCATTTTCTGCCATCTATGAGAGAGAAAAAACAAAAGCATTAAAGATTGAGCAAGAAAAAAAATGAAATAGAAAATTAGAATGAAAAGGAGTGTTCACCATAAGCAAATGTATATCACAATCAACACTCCAGCAGATAATAAATGGTCTAAGATCTGGGTAACCCCTGTTTTTTATCTTATGAAATAAATAAGATTTGAAGAAAAAAAACTAGAATGTTGAGACTAGAGAAAAGAAAATATGCTTGAGAAGTTTAATGAGTGATGACTATATGACTATATCTAGAGAAAAGAAAGTATTCTTCATAGGTTAATTGGAAGTTGGAATAGAAGTATAAAAGTGAAAGTGAAAAGTCTTTGCTGACAAAAGTGAAAAGACTAATGGTCTTCCCAAAAAATGTAGTACTATTGAGAATTGTATTAAAATTAATGGCAATGGATGTACATTTTTATTTTTATATAAATTTATATTTTAAACATTTCAAATAGAAACTCCAATTTCTCTCTCTGCTCGTTGGGAGAAATCTCAATGGATTTGTTTTCGGGAGACGAGGTGGAAGTAGATAGGTAACCGGGGGGCTGGAACCAAAGAAAGATTGTACCCGGCGTCATATATATATATATATGCCACGCCCCGAAAAGGTATCCTAGACGTGTTCGGCACTCGAAAACCATTTCTGGCCTTCAAGTGAACCACTTGGTCCAATCACACTTTCATTCAGTCACATTCTATCGGCGGAAGACTCAACTCACAGGAATACTATTCATAAATAAGGCCAAAGGCCAACCACATATCCAATCAACAACTAATAAGAATGAAACTAGTCAAAATAAAACAAATCAACATCATCCACACTCTAGTCTATGAAGCCTCTATCAATAATCTAAGAGGAGCCAATGACAGGTTCATGGCTACCACAAATCAAATAAAGAAAAACTAACTCAAAGCTGAAAAGATAACTACGGTATCTTCCGGAAACAGGGATGACTCACCAACTAGCTGGAAGCGAATAGGTCCTCAACGGTGCGCCTGTTGATGATCTCTAGTACCTGTCACTGCATGATGAAATGATGCAGGCCAAATAGCGTCAGTATTAGGGCTGTTCAAAACCGATCGCTATCGATAACCCAACCGCAAAATTGGCTTATTGGCTTATTGGTATTGGGTTATCAAATTAGCGGGTGGAGATTGAATTTAAATTTTATAATTAACGGCTTATTAGTGTGGGGGATGGATTACTCAATTTTGTTATTGGGTAAACCGTTAACCCGTTAAGAATTTATTATATTTTATTATATTTTTATCCCTAAACATATAAAATATGTATGGCAATTATAATTTGTAAACCTAAAAATAAGGCTCAATAGGCCAAGCCCATTTAGTTAAACAGGCCAAGCCCATTTAGAGTATGACATTAGATAGCAACTACTATATTTCTATACCCTAATTTTCCTAAACCTAAATAAGACATAAGAGAAAGAGTATAAGATAATAAGACCCTTCAGGCCTTCATCCTTGCCACTTCCAGTTGCCGCATCTGTCTTATCTCTATTCTCAGTCTCTTATGAGGCCAACAGGTGGCACGGGCGCCGCCCTGTCTTCTCTACCACCAGACCTCCTCTTCTTTCCCTTAGGCTGCCGAACCTCCAAACCCGCTACCTCCCTCTTCTCTTTCCTCCCCTCCTCCTTTATCCTCTCGCTCTCATCTATTGTCTCCGGTAAAAATTTTCCGCGGAGACAAGCAAGACCATTTTTGTCTTCGGCGAAATTTCGCCCTCATCTACTGTCTACGGCGAAAGATCCGTCTAGGTTTGTTTTATATTTTTTAATTTCTCATTTTTGTGTATTGATTTTCCAATATGTTCTTTTGATGCATGTTTACTCTTGTCGTGAATTTTGGCTAATGCATGAATTTTTTTGAGGTTTCAAATCTTTGGTTCACTGATTCTTTATTTTAATATGCTAAATTCTCACTTTATGTCTAAATCGGCTTCGAATCTGCTTATTTATGGGTTGTTGATTGAAATACAGGGACTCAAAGTCTTAAACTTCTAGCATGGTTGAACAAAGTGACAAGGTGATAGGTGAAAGTGAGGCTTCAAATGCAACAAGTCTTTTAAAGGAAGAACACACCTACAATATTTCTGTTGAAACTAATTTTTTGGTAGTACTATTTTTCTGTTTTCTACTATTTGAGCTCGCGTTAAGAGGTCATATTGAGTATTTGTTGAGTATAAACATCTTTAATTAGAATTCACAATATGGGAATTTTCTTGTTAATGCAATTTGTTTTCTTTAATCTTCAAAGCTCAGTGATATGCTTTTCTTCCATGTCAAGATTTTCCTCTCTATTAAAGCCACATGTTACCAAGATGATTTTTAAGTTGTGTGTACTCTTCTTGACTGCCATGGCAGTTGTAGCTATATATGAATATACTATGAAGTTTAAGTGGCGGGTTGTTGTTAATCTGTTCACATATCTGCTTACCTAAAGCATGCCTGTTGAGAAGGGGAATTGAAGTAAATGGCAGAAATTTTACATGTTACCACCAATACACCGCCCGATAACCGTCCGATAATTGCTAATTCAATACCAAATCAACCGATATATTATAGGTTGGCTAGCAGATTAGTATTTTTAAAAGTCGATAACCATTAAGTCAAACCATTAACCATAATAATTCAGTCGATTCACTCGACAAGCAGCTCTAGTCAGTATGTAGAATGTACGAGTATGTAAAATGGAAGAATGAAACATGCATCAGGGTAGGATCAAATAAACTCAGAAGAAGGAACAACTTAATCAAGATGTACTAAGTTTAAACAAGAATATGATTTAGACAAGACCAATCATATACAACCCAATCAAATCCATTCCGATCCGACTCAGAGTACTATCAAGACTTATATGAGAATTTCTCTTATCCGTTAATTATCATTTCGTAGCCAGTGATAGTACAACAAACTGACATTGTTTCCACATTCATTCATACCTTGCCAGGGTAGGAACGAATCAACAATCATGGATCGATAACCAATCAAGTCCTATCATATCAGGACAATAATTTAGAAAACATCCGACTTTAATAGTTCAATCCTCTCTACGTTTGGTGACGTAGGTATTGGATTCGATTTATTACTTACTCTTACCCAATTCGGTACTCGATACTCCTCCTAAGACTCAATGCTCATAAAATTTTATCCAATCAGTTCAATCTAATCATATCAACAAGTCTCATTTGGACCCTTATCAATTCATCAATTCTATCACACCGATCATACTATCCAATCAATCCCAAACACATTTTCCAAGAGTAATTTTGGTATGCATTTATGAAAATAATTAATCCTATCCAATCATTTCTCCATTCATTTAGTCAATCTTTTGAAGCTAAATCATGACTCATCAAGACTCCAAATCAACAATTAAGGATACTCAAAATATTTAAGTTTATAACAAAAATATGTATAACAACTCATACCAATCAACTCTTAGACCCACCCCTAGTATAAAAATATTATAATATAGGAATCAATTCGGGTTCATGGGGGTGAAGACAGGAAGCATTTATCAATTTTTCAACTTATCAACATCAACATAACAAAATCAAATTAGTAGATGTAAACACTCATTAGGACATAGATCTTTCAAGAAAACCCAATTCCTATAAACATTCAACTCAAAGAAGATGTAGGGCACATGGGCGAATTCAATCCATGTTATGAGCAGCCTTACATACCTTAGAGTAGAACTTGAAGAAATTTTGATGTTAGGTCCTAAATGAAGAGCTTGAATCCTTGAGTTTGAGAATAAATTTATTGGAGATGATTTGAGAGAGAAAAAGATAAATTTTAGGGTTTTGGGGAAGGCAAAAGACTGAAAAATGACTTCAAAACACGTCCAACTTTGTTTATATATAATTAGGGAATGGTCCAAGTTTCCCTTACTAAAATCTGAAAATTTTTGCCCAAATTTGAACTATACAGAAGCAGGTCCGCGACGGGGAGGTGTTTCACCATAGTTTATTTTTTTCTGAAATTTCAAGTTGAAACAAAAGTTGTCGTGGACTTGGCGCACTCTTCTGGTTAAGAGAACCTAACTTTTTACTTAGAACTCCAAAAATTGCAATCTTGGTGGCGTTAGAAATGTTATATCCCGTACGTTTGTTCATTGGAACGTTTTTAAGCTCCCCTAAAGCTGTCATGTGATCCATGTTATCCATGACGTTATCAAATGATCCTAAGGAGGGGAGGGTGTAATGCCCCATATTTTGCATAGACTAGTTTTATGTGAGTAGTGATGGTTTGAAATAGGTTTGGAAGGATTTGAAAGGGGCCGAGGCCAAATAATTTTTCATAGTAGTCAACCTACTTGCTTAAGCTACTGGTTTGGATGTCCTACATGATTGAGCTACTTGATTACATGTCTAGCTTAAGTAGCAAGGATCACACAGGTTCTTAAGGGTAAGATGAATTGCTAACCTACTAAAAAGAACAAGTAGGTGACGCACCTACTTAGAATGTGTGGACTATATTAAATGAAAAGGGCAAGTAGGTGATGCAACTACTTATGAACTTGTGTCAGGAATTAAGGAGGTGATCCACCTACTTTCTTAAAGTAGTGGACAAGATTATTTCGGGATATGAGATAGAGACTTTTATTCCCAAATTTAATTAATACACGAATTGATTATAAATTTTAATTGGTCTAGATTCTTATGTGGAGATTAGGGATTAATTGAGATTAATTAAGTTAATTAAATCACAAAGTGGGCCCCACCAATACACGTGGCAGAACCCGATTTATGTGTGAAGGATAGTGGGACACATATCCACAATGGACACATGTCAAAAACATGGATAGCATAGGGACATATGTCAACCCCACATGGACAACATATATAAGCCTAGTAATGACTAAGACCTCATTTCTTTCATCTTCTACATTTTGAGAAATAGAGAGATAGAGAGACTTGGAGCTTCAGTCATGGCTAGCTGAACTTGCAGCCCTAATTAGTGATCCCAAACTAATTTTTACAAGGTAATCCCACCCTTTAGAAAGTCTACAGCAATGTGGGGTGATCTTAGGAGCAGCAAAATTGAGTTAATTGAAGTCATCAAGTTTCAGCCAAGTTGAGGAATCAAATTGTTAAGGTAAGTTCTAATCATCTTTTTACACATTTTAGTAAGGGTTTAGACGTATTGTTAATGTGTAAATATAAATTGAATCCAAGAAATTATGAAGGTTGATGTCAAGAGTTGCTGAACCGTATAAGGGGGTTGTTATAGTTGGAATTGATGAATTAATTTTAAGTAGTATTTTGGTTGTTGTTATCATGAATTATGTGATGAGAGTGAAGGAATGAAATGGCTAAAGTTGAGGTTGAATTTGTTTTGTGGGCTGTTGCGGAACTTGTGATGATATTAACATGGTTTTCATACACGTGAATGAATGATGTTGTGGTCGCGTGTGGGCTGGTATAAGTCACGAATTTGGATGAAAATATGGTATGAGATAACCTATGAGAAGCATATGTGGTTTGTTTGGTATATTTGTAGGTGTTCGTAAGACTTTCAGGCATATCTCTATGTTGTGGTTAGGGGTTGTTTTGATATGTTGTTGTTGTTCTTTTTGAGCTTGGAAGATTAATGATAATTAAGATGATTCGATGTTATGATGATATGGTTATGACACCGAGTCCCATAATGGGCCGGGTACGGTATAAGTGTACACTACTCTATTCAGCGAGTCCCTTGCTAGAGGGTCGGGTACAGTATATATACACATATGATGATATAATGATATAATGGTAACACCGAGTCCTAAAATGGGTCGGGTACGGTATATGATGATGATATGCATGACTTCATTTCATAAGACACAGGTACAGTGATTTATTGATTATTATACTTGTCTCTTGAATCCTTATTTCAGATGTGATCTCCTTTATGGTATTTTATACTTTATATACTCAATATGTATTCTGTGCTGACCCCCTCTCTTTGGGGGGCTGCGTTGCATGCTCGCATGTACAGATACTCATTTTGGGAATCCATTAGCTTAGGATTTCCACTTAGCTATTTTAGAGTACTCTATTGTACCAGAACCTAGATTTTTAGTACCGATCTTTTTGATGTATATATTCGTTTATTCAGGAATACGGTGGGGGTCCTGTCCCGCCATATGATACTGTTGATAATCTTAGAGGTCTGTAGACATATGTGTGGGTTGTGTGTAAGTTTTTTTCAGTTGTGTCTATATGATGTGCTGTGGATATTAATATGTAATGGCAGCCTTGTCGGCTTACGTATCCTTTCATGATATGATTAGTGGAGACTCCTCAGGAGACAAATTATAGGGATGTATTTATATGAAGATGTTATGAACCATTGGAGTTCTTATGTAAGTTATCATATTGTTTGTAGTTTAGCTTGACTACATCTGATAGGTATGTATACGGGTGTCCAGGTCGGACCCCAGTCATGGCCTACGGGGCTGGGTCATGACAGGAAAACTTAACCGATAGAAATTCTTTGGACTTGACTTGGCGTTAGAGATCCCTTATGACCATAAACCACATCTAATACACCTTAAATACTTAGAAATTGATCCTATCTCATATATACAATTTGAAGTCTTCAAGTTCAAGCCTATACACCTACAAAGAACGGTCAGAATCTTAGCGTAGAGATTTTCAAGATGTAACAATGTAGGTGGAAATCATTTTCACCTCCCAACTTTGCTTTTAAAATCAAACTCCCCCTCAACTTTAAACAATAATCAAATTCCCCCTTTATCCTATGCATTATCCATTTTACCCTTGTTATATCACATTTATTTAATATCTTTTTATATTATATATAATTTATTTATTAACATAGATATTTATAATTTTTTTCTTTATATTCTTTAACATTATAAGTAGAATAATATTTTTAAGAATTTATCACAAAATCTAATACTATTGTTATAACCATTATTTCAATAAAATATGCATTAAGTGTGTGTATATGTATGTATACGTATATTTTTTCTTTTCTTCACTGTTTTACTCCATGCGTTTCATATTACTTGACTCTTATTGATATATATAATACCCCTTAAAAATTAATTAGAGGTGTATTTTACTAAGCTAATATTATTAACAATATTTTAAAATATTAAATTTGATTATTACTGCTTTATGTAGTTATTGACTACTAATGGTAGAAATAAAAAGATATTAAAAATTTCTTTAATAACATAAATTGGACAAGTAAATTAAAACAACTACATTTAGATTGAAAGTCAAGTAATATAAATGGTGGTGGATATTCTCTTCTATATAAATATAAATAAACAAGTTTTAATATACATTGATGGAGTATTACATAAATTATAATCTAAAATAATTTAAAATCTAAATAATACAATCTTTAAAAAATTGTCCTTAATTAAATTAATTATTTGTATTTCCTGTATAGAAATATATTTGTTAGTTATTATTCTCTGCTATTTTTACTTGTATAAATAAATATTAGAGTTTTGATTATTATTAATAAAATTAATTTTCTCATTATTCTAATTCACTTCATTATAGAACATCATTAACTTATATACTTAATTAGTATTTTTCACTTTTTTGTCCAAAAAATAATGTTTATGCTTTTATGAAAAATTTGTTACATTAAATTAAAAAATGAAAATATCATGATTTTTAAAGAAGTAAAACAAATTGATAATGAATGGGTATAATAGGCATTTTAAGATTTAATTAGGATAAAGGATGGAGTTTGATTATTGTTCAAAGTTGATGAGGAAGTTTGATTTTAAAAGCAAAGTTGAAGGGTGAAATGATTTTCACCCCCCCAACACACACACACACACATATATATATATATATATATATATATATATGTGTATTTTATTTATTTACTTCGGTATGGCATACGGTATTTTGGTATTTATTTTTTAAATATCATGCCAAATACCAAAAAAAAAAAATTAAAAGTCATACCAAATACCATTATGTCCATACCACAGTACAAAACAATGCGGTTTCGATATGATATTCGGTATGTACCATACCTAGGGGTGTTCACGTGTTGGTTTGGATAAGTTATTGGTCAAAATCAAAACCAAACCAATTTAATTGATTTTAAAATTATTAAAACCAAACCAAATCAATTAAAATATTCATCCATTAGTTTGGTTACTATCGGTTTTGATTTGGTTTGGTTCGGTTATTCGATTATTAACCATACACAAAAAAAATTAAAAATAAATTCATTCAAAAGAGAAGAAAAGACAATAATTCATTCAAAAGAAATAAATTATCTCCGTGCCATTTTGGATCTTATAATTATTATATTAGAAATTTAATTATGTTTAACTTCTTACTTATATTGTTAGCTAATCTAATGTACTAAACAACATAAACTTACTGAATAATGTCTAAGCTGATGATATGGTTGTACAAATAAAAGACGTATCATACCTTACTATTTTAAATTAGTGTGTTGTATTTTTTGCATAAAAACATTCATAAAAAAATAATATATTATGTATATATAATTATAAAAAAATATGTATATAATTTGTCGGTTTGATTCGGTTATTTCTTCGATTTTTTTTAACAAAATCAAAACCAAACCAAATATTATTGATTGTTTAAAATGTAAAACCAAACAAAACCAAAACAAATTAAAAATTGGTTTATTTGATCAGTTTGGTTTGGTTTTTTGATTTGGATCGGTTTTTACCCAAATCGTGCACACCTCTAATCGTACCATGCCCACCTTAGCCCAAGTCTCTGATTGGGTGCTTGAAATTCCTTCAAAATTCTGTGCGAGTAAAAGAAATATGCTACCCCTCCACCTCGGGGTATGGCAGGAGGAGCTTCACTGCCTTCGTGCATGGTGTCTTCAGCGGGAGCTGCTGTCGGTATTGAAAACGTCCTTAGTTCCTCGATTGTTCAGTTGGAAGCCTAAGCCTAGAAGGTACGAATGACTTGACGGGCCTCTTTAGAAGATAGGGGGCGGCTTTCTTGTGGTAGTAATTGTGAACATCTCTCCTCTTCTCTTAGCGTGCACTAAATCACTATGCTTGTTTAGAAATAGGTTAGACCGACGAGTTCATTAGCCATACATAGTTAAGGAGGATGGGGGTCAACCTCTTTCATGACCCATGGCCCCACCCACCAAATTTGAAGTTCCAGACTTAATGGTGCATTCGAAATTTTCATACAAGGTCTTTTTAACGAAAAGTGGATCGACACCCAAGTGCCATTTTTAACCAATTTCCACCACAGGCCTTAGAAATAGACCAGAAGCCTCGAGAAGCGAATGAAGGATCGTTCTAAACCAAACTCGACATTCAAAAACTAACTGCATTGACAAAATTTTCATCTGAGCGCATTTTTCAAGAATATTGACTAGAGTCAACCATAGGCCAAATTTCAAAGGCCAAAGTGCCAAATGGCCTCAAACTCATATCGATTATCTCGACACTCGTGCTGACCATGTTATTAGCCTAATTTGACTATTTCAGAGCTGATGGAATCGTCAGAAGTCTATTCCGAGTTTGTTTACCTAAAGTAATGACCGAAGTCAACTTTTCAAGTTATAAAAGCTCCATAACAAGAAAATGGATAGGGATGTGCAAAAACGAAATCGAAGGATAAATCGAACCGAAAAAAATGTTATTGGTTTATTACTATTGAGTTATTAGGTTAACGGATTTTTAATGGTTTCATAAAATAAAATTATCGGGTTATCGGTTCAATATTAGTTTTGAATATTCGATTATTGGGTAATCGATAACCCATTAAAACTATAGTAATTTACTACATTATCCCTACAAAAATATTAAATATTGATATCGGTACTTTATAGGTTACTATCTTTATTTTTTAGCCTTTAATTCACATTATTGTACTGATTCTTTAATTTGTGTTGCAGTTGTATACTTCTTTTCATATTAGTTACTATTATTCCTATTTTATGAGCATTATGTAAAGTGATATTATAGTTCTGTCACGCCAAATTTTTGGAGATATCATATATTTGTTTTTTGAGTATTTTCTTATTGGTTAAACCAAAAATCGAATCGTTAAGGACCAATAACCGATAAACCAAAAAGAAATAAGAAATATCTTATTGATTTGGTTATTGGTTTAGCATATTTAAAAACCAAAAATCGATAAACCGAATCAAAAATATATAAACCGAATCGACCGATCCACACCCCTAGAAACGAATCTAAAACCTGAACGAACGATCAGATGACTGAACAGTCAGTACCAGCAAGTCATAAATGAATTAGGGTTGCTACAGGAATGCTCTAAATAATGAAATAAATGTTTTAATTCAAAAATGACTTGGAGGGTAATTACAATCATTAATATGTAAAGCATTAAAACAATATTTATATAAGAGTAAAATAGTTGTTTATATAACTGTAAATCCAATCAAGGCTTGGTTGAGTACTTTTCGAGAATCCAATCCTTGTTTGAATAGGTTTGGCCAATTTTTTTCTAAAGCCAAGTTAATTCCTCTTATTCAATTATGGAAACTTTACACGTCTTGAATTTCAATACTTGTAGAATTTGATTAAGGTTAACAATAATTCTCTTTTTTTGTGTGTGTGAGTGGAATATATTCTTGTTGCATTGATCAAACAATCTTTAATTTTATTTGAAAGACTAGGTTTTCTCAATAATTTTCCTGTATTATTGTCAGCTTTATCAGAATATTTTGGAGATATACTAAGGATATGATTTTTGTACTTCTTTGTTCATCTTCCTTGTACATAGATTGTCCCTTGTACAATGTTTGTCAATCATCAAAATATCATATGATATTGAATGTAGATTTAGATCAAAGTGCTCAATATAGTGTCGTTATAGTGTTAGGTTGTCATAATTACTTATTAGAATGACTTGAATAAAAAAGCTGTAATAGTTTTACTTAATAGTTAATCACAAGTCATTGATAATGATATTATGCTTATTATTTTATTAATTGTTGATCATGCACACTTGCGTGAGCAATGGATCCCATCAAATTGTAACATTGTTGTCGAGTTCTTAGAAATTAATTATTTATCTAAATTAGATTTTTACGTTTTTAAAGTGCATGCATGAGTTAGGAGAAAATCCTAAATAATTTAAGGGTATTACATGTGATTTAGGGTCACAAGGAATCCCTAAAAACCAAGCCAAATCCAAATAATTCGTTTCGGCCAAGTTTCCGAATGAGTTCGTATAAGAGTCAACTTCCAACGGCCATATCTCTTTGAATATAACGAACTGGGTGGCCCATAACCTATCCAATTAAAGGTCTTTGAGTCTTCTTTCCAATTCAACTAATATTGTAATTTTTGGAGTTTGAAGTCAAAATTTATGACTATTTTACGACAGACTATCACTGCAGGAATTTTAGGCCTAGACGATCACTGCAGGAATTTTAGGCCTGTCGCTCCAATGGCACCCGACGCCACTATAGCACCAGAAATTAGCCTCAGTAGTTTGGTCCTTGGCGCGATGAGCTACTATTAGGTGTGCAAGGTTTTTAAGCCCATTTTCCAAATTTCAGAAATTCCAGGCTTGACGCCGGAGTGTCGCAGCGCGCCACTATAGCGCCAAAAGGATTTTAGCCTATTTTTCTAGATTTTTGATGAAGGGAAAATTGGACATTTTCCCTAAACATATATACATAACTTGGTCACATTTTGGGATCATATTTTTAGTCTTTTGCCCTTTCTAAAGAACCCTAAACCCCATTCTCTTCTCTCTCAAACATCTCCAACAAGAAATCTTCTCAAAACTCAAGGATTCAAGTACCCCATTGAAGACCTAACATCAAGGTTTCTTCAATATATACACCAAGGTATGTAAGGCTACTCAAAGCATGGGTTGATTCCACCCATGTGCCCTACATCTTCTTTGAGATTGAATTTCCATAAGAAATGAGCTTCTTGATAGATTTATGTCCAAAAAAGTCTTTTTTTCATCTATTAACTTAATTTTTGTTATGTTGATGTTGTTGAGTCAAGAAATTAATAAATGCTCCATGATTGGTTGATTCGTTCATACCCTGGCAAGGTATGAACGGATGTGGAAACAACGTCGGCTTGTTGTACTATCACTGGCTCATAAGTGATGGTTGTCGGATAAGAGAAACTCCTATATAGGTCTTGATAGTACTCTGAGTCGTATTGGGTTGAATTGTATGTGATTGATCTCGTCTAAACCATATTCCTGTTTAGACTTAGGACACTTGATTGAGTTGTTCTTTCCCTTGAGTTGAGATTCTGAGTTGATTTGATTCTTCCTTGATGTTTGTTTCATTCGGCCATTTTACATACTTGTACATTCCACGTACTGACGCCATTTGACCTGCATCATTTCATGATGCAGAGACTGGTACTAGAGATCATCACCGGCGTATCGTTAAAGATCTATTTACTTTCAGCTAGTTGGTGAGTGCTCCTTGTTTCTAGAGGATACCAAAATATCTTTTTAGCTTTGATTAGTTTTCTTTTATTTTGATTTTTGGTAGCCATGGACCTGTCATCGGCACCTCCTGGATTGTTGATAGAGGCTTCATAGACTAGAGTGTGGAAAATGTTGAATTGTTCGTTTTGACTAGTTTTATTCTTGCTAGTTGTTGATTGGATATATGTTTGGCCTTTGGCCCTAAATTATGAATATTATTCTTATGATCGAGTCTTCCGCTGATAGAATGTGACTAAATAAAAGTGTGATTGGACCAAGTGGTTCGCTTGAAGGCCAAAAATGGTTTTCAAGTGCTGGTCACGTCTAGGGTACCCTCCCGGGATATAACAAACTTGGTATCAGAGCACAAAGTTCAAGAGTCCTAGGGAGTCTATAAAGTCGTTTCTAGTAGAGTCTTGCTTATGGGTGTGTTGTGCACCACACTTATAATCAGAAGGCTATAGGACATTAAGAATTGTTTCACTTTTTTCATAATCTGAGTTCGTGCGATAAAGTTTAACTGTAACGCCCCTAATTATTTAAGCTAATTTTAGCATTTAAGTGGTTATTTCTTGATGATATGATCAACTGTTACTGACTCAAATTTTGTTACGGGGAAAAAATGTTTTATTCTAGCTATGTTTTCGGATGATCAGACTTAGAGAGGCCATAAACCCTTTATAATTTGGAAATTTTGAAACTCTTATAAAATGAAAGTTGTAGATAATTGAAATACCTTTCCAAACATAGGTCGTAGGATTATAGGCGACATCGGGATAAAAGGTTATGGTCATTTTACCGCAGAAGGGTCAAGCAGGGTGATGATTTTGGGCCCAACCCGAATCCAAGTCGGGTCAGGCCCATTTTCTTTGACTTTTAAAGGATAAGTTCAGCTTATCTCTTCTATTTTTAGACCATAAGTTTCTATAACATCATAGAGAAAGAGAGAAAGAGAGATCTTCTAGGCTAAGAAGCCATTTTTGACCCAAATCCGAGTTTCGAATTCTGAAACTCGTGAAGAAAAAGGCGTTGCACATTACGTTGTCTTCACTTTGAGCTAAAAATCATCTAGTAAGGAGTGTGTTGTCATATTTTCTGCACACCTAAGGTAAGATTGATATTTTTTTTCTTATTAACAAGCTTGTTTAGAGATTTAACGGTTTAAAATGGAGGAAGTAAGTATTGTAAACTTGTTGTTTGCTTTATTGAGACTTATGGATTTGGGGCTGTTTTGGTTGGATTAAATGGGTGGAATTAGTTAAGTTATGATGTATAATGATTGTTGATAATGTTGTTGATGTTGTTGATAAGTTGCTGTTGTCAAAATTGGGGGACTAAACTTTGTTTGCAAACCCGTTTTTGAGATGGTACTACTGTTAGTGCGTTGATGATATCTTTTTGTACAAAATGAGTTTTGTGTTGATTTCTTTTGGATTGGAAACTTAAGACATAGATCTAAATGTTTTGTGAAGGGAATAAAGTTCATTTTTGCCGTTTTCAGGTTGCAAACTTAGATATAATCTGATAAGTGTGGCTATTCAGATTCTCATTTTTAAGTAGCTATTAGTATTTGGATGATATCTTTTTATAAAAAAATGAATTTTGAGTTGATTTCTTTTGGGTTGCAAACTTAAGAAGTATATCTAAAAGTTTCATGAGGGGATAAAGTCCAGTTTTGCTGTTTTGAGTTTCGAAATTTAGATTCAAGCTGTGGTACTTGACTTTCCGAATTTACTGTTTTAGTAACATAATTCGGATCGAAACATTCTAGGCTTATTTGCAATAATAAATCTTGTTTTATGTTCATATTATGGATATTCTGGAAAGTTAAATAAGTCATTTAATGGTATTTTCAAGGTTGTTTATATCGTGTGCAAGTTGAGGAACTTGAGACATTTGATGGCCTACGGTTTGAACTTTTGAAGTCGTGTTGGATTGTTGTATGCTAAAAGGCTGAGGTTTGTGTATAAACTCTTGTTACCTACTAATATATTTAAAGCCTATCTTGGTATGGTTGCTATTGTCTTGAAATATGTCTTGTCATATTGGTATTTTGGGAAATTTGTAAGACACTTGCTTAACTCGCCCACTTGTACGGATTGCTCGATCACTTGACATTCTTGTGGACCTTGTCCTTCTTGTGGCTGTGACTTTGTCACTATTGGCATGCCTCTTATTTCGGACCCTTTTCCATCTTGATTATGGATTTTTAGTTCGTCTTAAGTATGGAAGTTGTCCATTTTAAGTACGAATTAGGAAGCCATTTTTAATATGGTTCTTGGTTCTCTTGATTATTGGGTCTTTATGCTTCTTGATACAGGGCTCCGGTCCTTCTTGATACTTGATTATGTTGGTGTGACGGCATGACGTACATATTGGGCGAAACTTGGTGCTAAGTCTTGTAAATGTACTTCTATGAATTATTTACACTTAAGCTTTTACATTTAGAACTTGATACTCGTGATATAGTTGTTGCCTTGTTTTAATTATTATTGTACATTGGTGCGGCTCATGACTTGAAAAGAATATGGTAGAAACCCAAAGTCTTCAAACTTGTAGTTTTGCACCACTAAGCTTTGTGCTTAGTGATAGTTGTTTCTATCGTAGGAAATGTCCGAGAAGAGGCTTGAGGTTGGCCATTGGAGATGAAGTTTTGGGAGCTTAAATGAAGATCACATTTGTATATAAGCATCTATATTTTACAGTATTTTGGGACGTGTATATGATTTATGGGTTGCTTGTATATTTGTATTTATGTACGTATTTCTGAGGGTTGTAACACAAGGATGGTTGCTTGTTTTGTAAATTTTGGGGTATGTACATTTCTAAGTTTTATGAAGCACTAAATTTTCTCTTTGGAGTTGGAATACTTGAATGAAACATAAATTATCGTAATACATGAATGTCTCAGAAGCTATTTTTTAAAAAAACTATTTTGAGAAGTCGCCTGTCCTAAATTGGAATTCTTATTTGATTTAATTGAGATAAAAAAAATTTTAGTTGGCGAACAACTTACACCTTTCACTATTTTTTTGGATTATATAAATGGGCCTTATGGAAAGTTATTTGTTTTTGTGTCACGAATTTAATATACTTTTTTTTTGTAGTAGCATCCTCCCTGAAGGATCGCTACAAGTGTTGGTATCAGAGCCTAGGTTTGTGATTCTAGGAATTTTGCTGTGATTTACTTACACACTTGTTTTTTTTAAAGGTTTGGGCTATATTATGCGATCACTATAGGGTAAATAACATATTTAATGCGTACAAGTTGCAAATGCATCATATTCATGTCCCTAATGCAATGTGATCTTCACTTTTAAAGGAGTTACGTTATGGCCTCTTTTTCTCGTAGACCTATGGAAGCAGCTCGTGAAGATACAAGTGACTCTTATTCCTAACCTCATACAGTAGAAGGGGTTGGTGAACAGTCCTCGGATCAATATATTCCTCATACTAGTGGGTCTGGTGTGGGAAGTCAACAAGGAGTAAGAGTTGGTTCGGATTCTCACATGAACCCTGGTATTCAAGTTATGAATCCTCTTTTTCAACAGATGGCTGAATTCTTTCACCGTATGGCTGAAACGATTCATGATCCCAATGGGTTGAACTTCGAAAAAATGAGAAAAATGGGTGGAGTTGAGTTTGAAGGCACGGTTGATCCCACCGATGCTAAATAATGGCTTGAACGTATAGAGAGGGTGTTTGAGCAGTTAGAGTGTTCTGATGTTGCCAAATTCAGGTATGTCATCTCGTTATTACAGAAAGATGCTTATGACTGGTGGGTAAGTGTGCCAAATGCAAAAACAAAACCTCCAGTTCTTACTTGGGATGATTTTGTTAAAGAATTTCATATGAAGTATGTCCCGCATGCTTATTGTGATGCTAAGAAAAAAGAGTTTTTGAATCTAAGGCAATGAGGCATGTTTATTGCTGAGAATCAACAAAAATTTCTTAGACTCTCTCATTATGCTGGAGGCATTATTACTAATGAAAAAGATAAATGCAGGAGGTTTGAAGATGGCCTAAATGATTCCATCAGAAAGAATATGGCAATCCTGCAACATGAGAACTTTTGTAAATTAGTTTCTGCTGCTTTCACTTGGGAAAGACTTGATAAGGAAGAAGCTAGTAGACATGAGAATAGATTCCGGAAGCCTAGGTCAGATTTTGGAGGTCCATCCAAGAAGGGAAGGTTTGATGATTCTAAGGCTGGTAGTGTCAACAGGTCAGATCAACAGAAGCAAAGCAGACTAAATTTTTCTATAGCTAGTACCCCGAGTTATAGACAAGGCAAGACTCGCATTCCCACTTGTGCAAAATGTGGAAAGAATCACTATGGTGCTTGCAGGAGAGCTTCTAGTGCATGTTTTAATTGTGGCAGCTTTGATCATAAAGTGAGGGACTATCCTAAGCCTAAAAATATCCCTTCTTTGCATACTGAGGGCTCGGTTCAGAAGTCTTCTAATAATCCTTCTCAAACCAATAGAGGTGCAAGGCCTAAAAACAACCAAGCAGCGGGGACAAGTAGAGCAACTCAAGCTAGCTGGTCCAGAGCTACTGCACGAGCTTATGCTATGAGGCAGAGAGATGATCAAGAGGGACAGGACATGGTTGTTGGTAAATTTCACTTATATGGCTTATCTGTGTTTACACTATTTGATCCTGGCTCTACACATTCCTATATTTGTTCATCACTTGTTCTTCCTGAAAATGTGAAATCTGTGAGACTTAACTTTGACATTCTAGTTGAAAGTCCTTTGGGTTACCAAGTTGTTTGTAATCGAGTTTACCAAGCTTGTCCCTTCATGATTCAAAACTTGGTCTTTTCTGCTGATTTGATTGAAATGCCTTTCCACAATTTTGATATTATTATCGGTATGGATTGGCTTTATAAATATCATGCAGTAGTGGATTGTAGATCCAAGTATGTGACTTTTACGGACCCTGCGTTTTCACACATAATTGTACAAGGTGAAAGATAATTGTTATCTAATATTATTTCTGCGGCCTTAGCAAGAAAGATGATTCGTCAAGGTTGCAGTGCATATCTTGCTCACATAATTGATATACGTATGGAGAGTCCTAGTCTTAAAGATATGCCTACTGTGTGTGACTTTCCGGAAGTGTTTCTAGAAAATCTTCCTGGGTTACCACCAGAAAGAGAAGTTGAATTTCCGATCGAGCTTATTCCTGGATCTACTCCTATTTCTATCACTCCTTATAGAATGGCACCAGTAGAATTAAGGGAATTGAAAACTCAATTGCAAGAACTTCTTGAGAAAGTTTTTATTCATCCAAATGTTTCTCCTTGGGGAGCCCCTATGCTATTTGTGAAGAAGAAAGATGGTACTCTTAGACTGTGTATTGACTATAGACAATTGAACAAAATAACAATCAAGAACAGATATCCACTACCAAGGATTGATGATTTGTTTGACCAGCTGAAGGGTGCCAATTTGTTCTCAAAGATTAATTTAAGGTTTGGGTATCACCAACTGCGTGTTAGAAAGGAAGATGTTCCTAAAACTGCTTTTAGAACTCGATACGGTCATTATGAATTCTTAGTGATGCCATTCGGATTGACTAATGCTCCTACAATATTGATGGATTTAATGAATCGAATATTTAGGCCTTACCTTAATCAATTTGTGGTAGTCTTTGTAGATGATATTTTAATATATTCCAAGAGTAAAGAAGAGCATGATAAACATCTCCGGATTGTTTTGCAAGCTTTGAAGGAGAAGGAACTTTATGCTAAGCTTTCAAAGTGTAAATTTTGGCTTAATAAAGTGGCTTTTCTGGGACATGTTGTGTCAGCCGAAGGTGTGAAGGTGGATCCTAGTAAAATTGAAGCAGTTATTGAATGGAAAACTCCTAAAAGTCCTACTGAGGTAAGAAGTTTCTTGGGTTTAGCAGGATACTATAGAGGTTTGTGAAAGGCTTCTCCCTTATAGCCTCTCCTTTGACTAGACTTTTGAAGAAGGAAGTGAAGTTTACTTGGGATGACAAGTGCCAAGAGATCTTTGAAACACTCAAATCCTTGTTGACACAAGCGCCTATACTTACTCTACCAATGGAGGGGAAAGAGTACGTGATATATAGTGACGTTTCTCATCGTGGTTTGGGATGCATGTTGATGCAAGAAGGGAAAGTTATTTCTTATGCCTCTCAGAAATTAAAACCACATGAATTGAATTATCCTACTCATGATATAGAACTTGCTGTTATAGTGTTCGCCTTAAAGATATGGCGACATTATTTGTATGGAGAAAAGTGTCATATATTCACTGATCATAAGAGCTTAAAATACTTGGGTACGCAGAAAGAGCTGAACTTAAGACAACGCAGATGGCTTGAACTTATCAAAGATTATGACTGCACGATTGACTATCACCCAGGTAAAGCTAATTTGGTTGCAGACGCCTTAAGTCACAAATCCTTTGCAAGCTTGCATCTGAATCCTTTGTCTTTGCTTATGGAGTTAAGAGCCATGAATGTCTATTTTACACTTGATTCATATGGTTCAGTGGTTGCTAATTTGTGAGTCAAGCCAACATTGCCTGAACAGGTGAAAGAAGGGCAAAAGTTAGTGAGAAACTCACAAAATTGACCAAAGAAGTTAAAAAGGGGGAAAAGAAAGATTTTACATTAAAGGAGGATGGTGTCTTGTTATACCAAAATAGGTTATGCATTCCTAATGATGGCAAATTGAGGAGAGAAATCTTGAATGAAGCACATACTTTACCATATGCAATGCATCCGGGAGGTACCAAAATATATCAAACCATGAAACAAGAGGGTATGATCGATAAGGAGTATAGTCTAAAGTTCATCCAGCTATCCAGATATGCTCCGGAGATGATCCCAGATATGAGGTCAAAGATGAGGAAATTTGTCTCTAGATTGGGAAGACATGTGAAGAAGAAGTGCAAAGCAGCATTGTTGATCTCTGACATGGATATTTCCAGATTAATGGTATATGCTCAGCAGGTAGAGGATGAGGAGAGGAAAGAAAAGGAGGAGCATTTGAGCAATAAGGAAAAATCAGATGGACATGAGAGTGAGCAAAGGCAAATCAAGGGCAATAGGTCCTTCTTTCAGAAGAGGTCTTCCAACTATACCTCACATGCGGTAAATGCATCTGCGCCGCATAACAAGTATGATCGGTAGGGACAGAGTTATCAGAATTTTTAATCCCAGGGTTCTTAATCCCAGGCTAGTGTGGGTCAAGGTTCGAGGGAAAAACTACCATGCGGCAAGTGCGGTAAGCTCTACTTGGGAGAATATAGAGAGGGAAAGGTTGGTTGTTATAAATGTGGCCAAGTGGGCCATTTTCAGAAGGAGTGTCCGACATGGGGAAATAGAGCCTAGTATTCTACCATCGCACCACCAGTTAGAAGTAATCAGAGGGGCACTACTTCAGCTACGAGTAGAGGTACAAACCGTCTATAGGCCATGGGTAGTCGCCAAGATCAGGAGAACACCCCAAACGTTATGATGGGTATGATTCGAGTTTCTACTCTTGATTGTTATGTTTTGATGGACTCGGGTGCCACATTATCTTTTGTGTCTCCTTACGTGGCTAGTAAATTTAATAAAATTCCTAAATGTCTTCTTGACCCTTTCAGTGTAGCTACTCCTGTCGGTGATTCTATCTTAGTTGAGAGAGTCTATAGAGATTATACCATGTCAATCTATCACAGGGATACCCTAGCTGACTTAATTGAGCTGGACATGGTTGATTTTTATGTGATCCTTGGCATGGACTGACTTTATGTCTGTTATGCCTCTATTGATTGTAGGACTTAGATTGTTAAGTTCAAATTCCCAAATGAGGTTGTCATAGAGTGGAAGGGTAGTCCTGTCATGCCTAAGGGTAAGTTTATTTCCTACCTTAGTGCCAGAAAGTTAATCTCAAAAGGTTGTATTTATCACATCATCCGAGTGAAAGATGACAATGTTGAGTCTCCATCCCTTGAGTCAGTTCCGATAGTCAACGAGGTCCCTTAAGTCTTTCCTGAAGATCTTCCCGGAGTCCCTCCTGATAGGGAGATCAACTTTGGGATTGATATCCTTTCTGATACACAACCTATTTCTATCCCTCAATATACAATGGCTTCTGCTGAGTTGAAAGAACCGTTGAAGGATTTGTTAGACAAAGGATTCATTAGGCCGAGTGTCTCACCTTGGGGTGCTCCTGTCCTATTCGTGCAAAAGAAAAATGGGTCCCTTAGAATGTGTATTGATTACAGGCAACTAAACAGGGTCACCATAAAGAACAAATACCCTCTCCCCAGAATAGATAATTTATTTGACCAATTTTAGGGTGCCATTTGTTTCTCAAAGATAGACCTAAGATCAGGTTACCATTAGTTGATGGTGAGGAAGTGTGATATCCCAAAGACAGTATTTTGGACCCGTTATGGCCATTTTGAGTTCTTGGTTATGTCATTTGGGTTGACTAATACCTCTGCAGCTTTTATGGATCTCATGAATCGAGTATTTAAGCCATATCTTGATATTTTTATGATTGTATTCATTGATAATATTTTGATTTACTCCAAGAATGAGTAGGAGCACGCCTATCATCTTAGAGTTGTCTTGCAAACTCTAAAAGACCAGGTATTGTATGCAAATATATCCAAATATGAATTTTGGCTTGCATCAGTGGCTTTCCTAGGCCATATTATATCTGGATATGGTATTCAGGTTGATACTCAAAAGATTAAGGCAGTGAAAAATTGGCCCAGACCCATATCTCCAATAGAGATAAGAAGCTTCTTGAGTTTGGTTGGCTATTATCGAAGGTTTGTAGAGGGATTCGCATCCATACCATCACCATTGGCCAAGATGCCCCAAAATAAGGCTAAGTTCCAATGGTCCGATGCTTGCGAGGAGAGTTTTCAGAAATTGAAGACCAAGCTGACCACTGCTCCTATTTTGACCTTGCCCGATGGAACAAAGGATTTTGCAATATATTATGATGCGTCTAGAGTTGGTTTGGGATGTGTATTGATGTAGAGGGGAAAAGTAATAGCTTATGCTTCAAGACAGCTTAAGATTCATGAGAAAAATTACCCAACCTATGACCTTGAGTTGGCAGCTATTGTATTTGCTCTTAAAATTTGGTATCACTACTTGTATGGAGTGCATGTTGATGTGTTCACCGATCATAAGAGTTTACAATACGTCTTCAGCCAGAAAAAACTCAACCTGAGGCAAAGGAGATGGCTTGAACTGCTCAAGGATTATGGTATGAGCATCCTTTACCATCCAGGTAAAGCTAATGTTATTGCTGATGTTCTTAGTAGGTTGTCTATGTGTAGCACTGCCCATATAGAGGAGGGAAGGAAAGAATTAGCTAAAGAGGTGCATAGATTAGCTCGATTGGGAGTTTGTCTTGAAGAGAATAATGAAGGTGGAGTTAATGTTCAGAATGGGTCTGCATCCTCACTCATGGCAGAGGTAAAAGAGAAGCAACATCAAGATCCCATCCTCCTTCAGTTGAAAGAGGTTGTTCACAAATAAAAGGTGATAGTTTTCTCTAAAGGGGGAGATGGTGTGTTGAAGTACCAGAATAGATTGTGTGTCCCAGATGTTGATGATGTTTGAGAAAGGATTATAGCCGAAGCGCATAGTTCCAAATACTCTATTCATCCTAGTTCTACAAAAATGTATCATGACTTGAGGGAAGTCTATTGGTGGAGTAGAATGAAGAGAGATATCGCTGAATTTGTTTCCAAGTGCCGGAATTCCCAACAGGTTAAAGTTGAGCATCAAAGGCCATGTGGGTTAGCGCAAAATATAGAGATTCCGGAATAAAAGTGGGAGATGATTAATATGGACTTTATTACAGGTTTGCCGAGGTCCTGAAAACAACATGATTTGATTTAGGTGATTGTGGATAGAATGACGAAATCAACTCGCTTCTTGGCAGTTAAGACTACTAACACCACAGAAGATTATGCAAAATTAATATTCAGGAGATCGTCAGATTGCATGGGGTTCCCTTGTCTATAATCTCAGACAAAGGAGCTCAATTCAATTTCTAATTTTGGAGATCCTTTCAGAAAGGACTGGGTTCAAAGGTGAATCTTAGTACAGCCTTTCATCCCATGACAGATGGCCAAGTGGAGCGCTCCATCCAAATATTGGAGGATATGTTGAGGGCATGTGTACTTGACTTCAAAGAGAATTGGGATGATCATTTACCTCTCATAGAGTTTGCATACAATAATAGTTATCATGCAAGTATACAAATGGCTCCTTATGAAGCTTTGTATGGGAGGAGGTGTAGATCACCAATTGGGTGGTTTGAGGTTTGTGAAGTTGAGTTGATTGGGCCTGATTTTGTTCACCAAGCTATAGAGAAGGTGAGAGTTATTCAAAATAGGCTAAAAATGGCCCAAAGTTGCCAAAAATCTTACACTAATGTGAGGAGGAGAGACTTAGCGTTTGAGGTGGATGATTGGGTGTACTTGAAAGTATCACCCATGAAGGGAGTCATGAGGTTTAGAAGGAAGGGAAAGCTTAGTCCTCGATATATTGGTCCATACCAGATTATGAGGAGGATTGGGAGTGTAGCGAATGAGTTGGAGTTACCTTCTGAGCTAGCTATCATTCATCCGGTATTTCACATTTCGATGTTGAAGAAGTTCTTGGGCGATCCTTCATTGGTAGTCCCCATTGATAGTATTGGAGTTAAGGTTAGCTTGTCTTATGAAGAGGTTCCAATCCAAATTCTTGATCATCAGGTTCGCAAATTAAGGAACAAGGAGATTGCCTCGATCAAAGTCTTGTGGAGAAATCAATTTGTTAAGGAAGCCACATGGGAAGCTGAGAAAGATATAAAAACTAAATATCCGCATTTATTCGTGCCTATCGATGAGAATGTTGAAGGTAATGTCCATTTCCTTGATTTGAATTAGTATGTCCCTTTTTGAGTTTGAATAGTAAATTATTTTGAGAATTTAACTGGTTGAATGATTGAGTTTTGATTGTGATTTGTACCTCGAGTCCATCCTTGGTTACTCATCATTCGAGGACGAATGATCCCAAGGAGGAGATAATGTAACACCCCAATTTTTTTTACTAAGATTTGGACCATTCTTCATGTACGTATAGGATCGTACTCGATGATTTTAAAGTGCATGCATGAGTTAGGAGCAACTCCTAAGTAATTTAAGGGTATTACATGTGATTTAGGGTCACAAAGGATCCCTAAAAACCCAGCCAAGTCCAAAGAATTCATTTCGGCTAAGTTTTCAAATGAGTTCGTATAAGAGTCAATTTCCAACGACCATATCTCTTTGAATATAATGAACTAGGTAGCCCATGACCTATCTAATTAAAGGTCTTTGAGTCTTATTTCCAACGCCACTAAGATTGCAATTTTTGAAGTTCGGAGTCAAAAGTTATGACTATTTTATGACAGACTATCACTGCAGGAATTTTGGGCCTCGACGATCACTGCAGGAATTTTAGGCCTGGCACTCCAATGGCGCTCGGCGCCACTATAGCACCAAAAATTAGCCTCAGTAGTTTGGTCCTTGGCGCGATGCGCCACTATTAGGTGTGTAGGGTTTTTAAGCCCATTTTCCAGATTTCAGAAATTTCAGGCTTGGCGCCGCAGTGGCGCGGCGCGCCACTATAGTGCCAGCAGGATTTTAGCCCATTTTTCCAGATTTTTAATGAAGGAAAAATTGGACATTTTCCCTAAACATATATATACAACTTGGTCACATTTTGGGATCATATTTTCAGTCTTTTGCCCTTTCCAAAGAACCCTAAACCCAATTCTTTTCTCTTTCAAACATCTCCAACAAGAAATCTTCTCAAAACTCAAGGATTCAAGTGCCCCATTGAAGAACTAACATCAAGGTTTCTTCAATATCTACACCAAGTTATGTAAGGCTACTCAAAGCATAGGTTGAGTCCACCCATGTGCTCTACATCTTCTTTGAGATTGAATGTCCATAAAAAATAAGCTTCTTGATAGATTTATGTCTAAATGAGTCTTTTTTTCATCTATTAACTTAATTTTTGTTATGTTGTTGTTGAGTCAAGAAATTGATAAATGCTCCATGATTGGTTGATTCGTTCATACCCTAGCAAGGTATGAATGGACGTGGCAACAACATCGGCTTGTTGTACTATCACTGGCTCATAAGTGATGGTTGTCGGATAAGAGAAACTCTCATATAGGTCTTGATAGTACCCTGAGTCGGATTGGTTGAATTGTATGTGATTGGTCTTGTCTAAACCATATTCTTGTTTAGACTTAGGACACTTGATTGAGTTGTTCTTTCCCTTGAGTTGAGATTCTGAGTTGATTTGATTCTTCCTTGATGTTTGTTTCATTCGGCTATTTTACATACTTGTACATTCCACATACTGACGCCATTTGGCCTGCATCATTTTATGATACAGAGACAGGTACTAGAGATCGTGCACCGTTGAAGATCTATTCACTTCCAGCTAGTTGGTGAGTCCTCCCTATTTCTGGAGAATACCGAAATATCTTTTTAGCTTTGATTAGTTTTCTTTTATTTTGATTTTTGATAGCCATGGACCTGTCATCGACACCTCTTGGATTGTTGATAGAGGCTTCATAGACTAGAGTGTGGAAAATGTTGAATTGTTCGTTTTGACTAGTTTTATTCTTGTTAGTTGTTGATTGGATATATGTTTGGCCTTTGGCCCTAAATTATGAATAGTATTCTTATGATCGAGTCTTCCGCTGATAGAATGTGACTGAATGAAAGTGTCATTGGACCAAGTGGGTCGCTTGAAGGCCAGAAATAGTTTTCGATTGCCGACCACGTCTAGGATACCCTCCCAGGGTGTGATAACATTAGCCTACAAAGCCTCTATAGGATGGACAACTTAGTTTAGATAGGAGCTGGGGCCGCCTTACCCTTAGATACTACACAACACCAAAATAAATGTCAAAAATTTGATAAAGCCCCGAATCAATCTGAATCTCACCAATGAAAGATGAGTATCTTGTGCTCCTGCTAAAAAGATCTACTACTTAGAGTACTTATGCATGTAACATGAAACGCAACATCACATGTGAAGGACATCAGTACGAAAGAATGTATTGAATATGTGAGGCAATAGCATATATAAAATAAAAGCTCAAATGAAATAAATTATCAATATATAAATCTATAGATAAAGATGAGAGACCACCTTTACTTACTCTTGTGGAATCATGTACATTGCATTCTTTTCTTTTCTCTTTTTGTTTTATAATTTTGGTACGACATATGATAAAATGAGCAACTGATCAGTGATTGAAGAGGATGACTCATGCTAGACATTAACCCATGGGATGTTGTCCTCAAAAATACACAAATTGGGATCAATTCATGCTAGAATTTTGTTTCCTGGAAAACTACCAACAAATACAAAAATTTGCTTTACGTAGTTTCTTTAATCTTTGATATTGTTATTTTGGTGTGGTCATAATTGTTATTCAACTTTGAAATTATGGATCACTAGTAGAAGACATGAGAATAATAAATTAAGATAGTAACAATGACATAAGAAATAAATATAACATCAATGTATTACTTAAGAGCTTAAATGACACAATTAACTACAATTAACTTTAATTGACTAAGAGAAAACTCACGAAACTTGCTGTTGAAAGTACCTTTTTTCAAACTAGTACTTAAAAGAGTAAACAGATATCAATGTAGTTTAACAAAGCAGGAAGTGAAGAAAAGATGTTAAGTATATTGGAGATTGTACATTGCCACTATATATCCTTTACTAGAAAGAACACTTAAGAATCTCACTTGTTGGTAGTAACACAATGAGTATATTTCATGTCAAAGAATGTGAAATTGAATAGCCTTACATAACTCATTTTCTGACCAATATAATTACCACGATTCAGCCTCCCCTTTAAGGCGTTACTCTACAATATAAGTCACAATGAAATTACTATTAGCAACTATAACATTGTGGGTCTTGTAAAATAGTAGCTAAACACTTTAACAAACAGTAAGTCCATACATCCCTTAAACAAATAGTGTATCACCACATTTTCCTTATACACTTTAGTACAACTTCATACTTCCTTTGCCAAGATCACGCAAGTTGCCCCCAACATCAATACACATAAAGCATCCCTTAACAACCCCAAACATCCTTCAACATAATAAAAGAATATTGAACTCAAGGATGCATCATCATCCATGAGTTCTTGACAAAAATATATAGAATTTTTCTCCTAAACTTATATTTAAGGAGGGGAAAAAATGGAAAGTAGACTTACCTTGATTTCTGAAAGCTTATTCTCTCAACTTATACTTCAAGAGCTTAAACTCTCCTACAAACTTGAACCAAAAAATATGAGAATATCTCATGAAAAGTTGGAGAGAGAGTGATGTCCAGCTTTTGAAAAAAATATTTTTGTCCTAAACATCAAACACGGAGAACATAATTCCATAAAATTTAATGGAAGGAATAAGCTAAATCCATAAGTATTTTCTCTTATATATCTTTTACTTGAAAACATGAATAATAATCAAGAATCCTAAAGGTGCTTTAGGGCTATTATATGAAGCTTAGAAAAGAGCAAGAGAGAAACTTAAGAAATCAACAATTTTTGTAAGTTAAAATGAAATAAATGAACTGATCTTTATCTCTTTAATTGGGACTTGCTTTGGTTGACTTTCCTAAAATTTTGGACCATAAATTGTCAAGTAGGTGATGCACCTACTTGGCCTTTGTGGACTTAAATTTATTGGGTCTTGACTGTACATTCTTCTCCTTTTCTTTGACTTAATTTGGGCCAGAATAGTCACGTAGGTGGTGGGTGTACTTGACCCTATAAGCGTGTCAAAGAGAGTCTTAGTAAGTGATGTACCTACTTGGTCCTTTAGGCTGATCAATATGTCTAAGTAGGTGATGTGCCTACTTGTCATCTACTAATTTGGTTAAGTCAAGCAAGCAACTCACTTATTTTATTCTATTTTAAAAATATTATTCCCTTTTGCTTTAACTAAAACTTCACTATAAATTTCAAGATCAAATACGACTTTACTATCTCGAGTTTAAATATTTTCATCGAAGTTAACTTGACAGTATATATACTGAAACGTATGGGGCAATACAACACCTTTTAATTTATTTTAAACCATCACTATTCATATAAGAAACTTGATCTTTTATCTATACGAGAAGGCTATATCAAATACCACATGAATAGAACTAGCATATAAAAAATACAGGGTGTTATAGAAGTGGGATCAAAATGAAAGACTAATAGACTTCTAGGTTAGCAAGTTTCTTAAGAAGGGATCATATGAAGTCAGACAAATCTCATATTGAAAAGCAAAAAAGTGGAAGTGTTATTTAAGGTAGAACACATATGATTTGTGTGTTTTTGGAATCGATAATAGCATAGTCAATGAATAAATTTAAAATTTATTGTGCCAAAATGGATAATATATGTCAATTTTTTAGATTGTGACAACTATGATATGTGAATTGGATTTTAAAGTACAATTGTGGGGTAACCATCAGAGAATGTTGAGTCTCTAAAGGAAGGTGCATGTGATGCCCATGAACAAGGGCAGGTCAAAGAGAAGAAGTGTCAAATGTGACAAACTTCTAAATAAAAAGTGTACATGATATTTTAGACAAATGCTACATCGAAAAGGAAAAAACAATTAAGTGTTATAAATTCATATGATACACATATTTGGACCTCATGATGGTGTAACCCAAATTATTAAGTGGCAAGGACATAAATGGTCATTCGGTAAAAAATAATTCCAACCAAATCACACAAAAAAATTGAATTTCCAAATTGTATTCAATTTTGATACTTTTTTGTTGGCCTGCTTTTTCTTTTGCACATTTTTTTGATACTTTTTTTTAAAAAATAAATAAATATTTGTGTTCTAATTATTGCCCTCTTTTTAACAATCAAATATAATTTTTTACAGTTTACTTTTTTGAATTATGATGGAGATGTTAGAATAGAAAACAATCAATGCATTGTACTTCTTCGCATCTATATTTTTATATAATTCAAATGTAATAAATGTATGATCAATCAATATATATATATATATATATATATATATATATATATATATATATATATTTTATTAGTAGACTTTTCATATATACTTCATATCCATACATTTAAGACAATACTTAATTTAAAACATATAAATGATAATATGCTAGATCAATTGAAATATATAAGAAGTATATACATTTTATATAATAATGATACATTTTCTATACATATACAGTCATGATAGATACATCTTTATGCAACATCGATATAATTTTATACACATTTTCTATAAATACATAGTCAATACAACAATTATATAATTTCTGTAGAAATTTTATACAACAATTATACAATTTTTATACACATCTTACAACCTTTAGCTGTCAGATTATCTCTAAAAACAAACTGAAAGTAAAGAAGAAGATAATAATGAAGATGAGATAGAGAAAGGGAGAAAGAGATGAGGGGGAAAACAAAGGCGAGAGAGAAGCTTAAAAACGAAATATGAGTGAGATTTTAGTGCTTGGTTATAAGTTGTTGATATTTTGGACCTAAAGTGTATTTAGTGGTATATAGGTCTGTAATGACCTCTTGTTAGTTTCTCCTGGTGTAAATTGATCCATTTGTGTGGTTGGTTTTGATAAATTCTTAAAAGGTTGTGATTTGTGCGAGTTTTTCAGTTTTAAAGGTTTAAGTTGCTCAAAAGTGATTTTCGGTATCAATCGGAGATACAAATTTTGGAACGAAATTCCATCAGTTTCATTAGCTCCGAAATGTGGAAATTAGTCTAGGAGTGTCTTCATTTTCGAATTCGGAGCTGCTTCATGGAATTGAGGTCCTAAGTTGGAAAGTTTGGTTTTAAATGAGTTAAGTTTGACTTTGGTCAACAATTCGAGTTTAGAGCCCATATTGGATTTCTGATGATTCCGTTGATTTCAGTGGGTGATTTTAGGCCTAGGACCAGCTTCGTTATAGTTTTTGGAAGTCTTGAGCTCGTTTTGCTCTTTTTGCGGTTCAAAATTAGTTTACTTGTGACTTATCAAGTTTTGGGTCAAGGAGACCTCGACTTCCAATTTTGATGGTTCCATCGAGTCCGAAATGTCGAATTTAGTAGGAGTGGCAATATGGTTTATGTGAAAGGGATTCCAAACGAATGCCGAGGATCCGTTCAGAGACTTTTTCTAAACTAGAGTTGTTGTTTTTGGTGCAACCTCAATCCTTCTTCGCGATCGTGGTGGTCAGAGGGTCCTCTAACAGAGCTTCGCGATCGCGATAATAAGAGTGCGTTCGCAATGAAGTGTCCTTGTGTACTCCGCATTCGCAGCTAAGAGCCTGCGTTTGCGGAGAGCTGTCTAAGTGGAAGCGTTTCTTAGTTTATTTCATAGGTTTGATTAATTCCTTATGCTCAATCAACATAACCTACTGAGTACATATGGATTATACTCACCCCTACTTATGTGCCTCTTTTGATGTAGATCCTAGTCAGGGTATCCCGCGCGATAGTTTATATTCTTGCGGATATCTCATTATCAGAATAGTAGTGAGACCTTAGGATCCGGGTCGCCATTAGTTCTATCTTTCATTTTTCATCTTTATTACTATTTAGAGACTAATGATGTATAATCAGATTCAAACCCTGTATTGGATGCTCTTTATGCTTATGACACTAGGTTTTGGGATAATTTCTTCACTATCTTTCTTTTTGTTTAATTTGTGGTCTGACTTCCCCATGAAAGTCTCGTATGAGTTTTACTTTTAGTCTTACATATCGGATTGGGTTTGAGATATGTGTTATCATGACCTCAGGTTTTGGGTTGTGACAAATTGATACCACATCCCTAGGTTATCGATCTCATAAGTTAAAGAGCAGGGTGTCAGTAGAGTCTAGCGGATCGGTACGTAGACGTCCATACTTATCTTGAGAGGCTACAAGGCACTTGTTAGGAGAAATTCCTTCTTTTTATTCCTTTTATGTAAGTTATTTATATCAAGTGTTGTATACCCCTAATCTATTCTTTTTGCACAAATAGTGAGAAATAAATCTAGAGTCACCGAGGGTAAGGCTGAATCTGCTGCTCAAGCCTAGTTCACAGATGAGGTAGAGGACGCGGTGGAGTTAGGGGTCGAGGCCGAGTGAGGGTGTGGCACCTTCTCATGGACGAGCTAATGAGCCATCATTGGAGCCCATGTATGAGCATGAGGATGATTATGAGCAGCAGACTGAGGAGCAGAGGACAGCCTTGCCTCTTGCGGTTCCTGGTAGTGCTCTGATGCTTAAGGAGCCACTAGTTAGATTATTGGCTATATTGGATGGTGCTCATAATCCTGGTGTTCTTCTAGGTACTTCAGGCTCTCCTATCGTAGTTGGTGATACACCGCCAGTTCAGGGGCTTAGTGTTGGATTTCCGACTCTGGGTTCTTCTTCAGTGCCTTCTATTGCACCTTCGAGATTTATGGCTCCGCTAGTTTCTACTAGTGTTGTCATGTCAGTAGCTGAGTAGAAGAGCTTTAAGAGGTTTATTCGATTGGCACCTCCCAGATTTGATGGTATGGCCGGAGAGAAGGCCTATGACCTTTTGACCGAGTGTCATGAAAGGTTGTTCAACGTGGGTATTCTAGAGATATATGGAGTAGCTTACACTTCATATCAGTTTACAGGGGTGGCCAAGGGGTGGTGGAGATCAGTTATTGCTCGTAGGCCTGTGAGTTCCCTTATGATGAGTTAGGAGTATTTTATAGAGGTGTTCCTTGAGAGGTTTGTGCCTTATAGCCTCTGTGATCAGTGCAGGGAAGAGTTTGACAGACTAGAGCAGGGCTCCCTATTAGTATCTAAGTACGAGGCTCGCTTCCATGAGTTGTCTTGTTATGCCCATGTCGAGTATTCCCATCGAGTTTGAGCGAATCTACAAGCTGGTGAACGGATTCGCCAATTATCTTCAGGAGGCTATAACCTCTCTTGTGCTATCTGGTGGTACCTTACAGAGTATTATTGATCATGCCAAGATGATACATGATAGACAGGGCGGGGCTAAGAGGTTCTGTCGGCAGGGTCTGTTCGGCGGTCATTCCTCTAGAGGCACAGAGTATGTCCAGGCACCCAAGGTTATTAGGGCAGACCAATCCAGGTAGTTATTCAAGGCACGGATGGTACATATGGATCTAGATCAGGTCAGACTGGTTATAGTGGTTCTTTAAGCTTCGATGGACGTGTGGACATTTTTGGTTATCCTCTATGGGGTACAGGTCCTCGAGGTTATTATGTGTGTGATGAATTTGGCATAAAGCCCATGATTGCCTTAGATGTGCTCCTTCTACGGGATGGTCGGGGATACTGACTATTCATTCTACACCCGCTCCAGCTGTTTGAGGTACTTCATAGAGTACTAGAGGTGGCACCAAAGGTGCCGAGGGTGGAGCTTGAGGTGACGCTTGTGGTGGTTTACAGGCTAGAGGTAACCGTCAGTTATGTTATGCATTACCAAGTAGATTTAAGGCAAAAGCCTTTGATACAGTTATTACCTGTTCCGATTTGCCATTGCTCTGCTTTAATATTATTTGATCCAGGGTCTACTTATTCTTATATGTCGATCTATTTTTATGTGGGTAGTGATTATGTGTGTGAGCCCCTTGTTGTTCCTATCATTATTTCTACCCCGGTAGGTGAATCTTTAGTGGTGGATCGGATATACCGAAGGTGCATGGTGATATTTTTGGATAGAAAGACCCATGTAGACTTGATTTTATTAGACATGCTTGATTTTGATGTGATATTGGGTATGGATTGGTTATCTCTTTATCATTCTATATTAGATTGTTATGCAAAGACCGTGATATTAGCTTATCCCGATTTCCTAGCTTGGTATGGAAGGGTAATCCGAGTTCCCATCCTTAAAGGGTGATATCTTATATTTGTGCTCGTTATTTTTTGGATAAGGGTTGCTTGTCTTATTTTTCTCAAATACGTTATCTCACGAAGGAGTCATCTCCTTAAGAGACCACGAGGGTGGTGAGAGATCTTATGGATGTATTTCCACAGACTTGTCAGGTGTTCTTTCTGACCATTATATCGATTTTTGTGATTGATTTGTAGTCGAGCACTAACCCTATCTCTATCTCTCCATATAGGATGGCTCTGGCAGAATTAAAGGAGTTGAAGGAACAATTGGAAGATTTGTTGAAAAAGGGGTTTATTCGACCTCGTGTATCATATGGGGTGCACGGTCTTATTTGCGAAGAAGAAGGATGGTACTATGAGGATGTGTATTAACTATGGGCAATTGAACAAAGTCACCATCAAGAAATAGTATCCTCTTCCTCGCATTGATGACTTATTTGATCAGCTTCAGGGTGTATAGGTGTTCTCTAAGATTGATTTGAGGTCGGGCTATCATCAGTTGGGATTTTGAGAATCTGATATCCTGAAGACTGCATTCAGGACTCATTATAGGCATTATGAGTTTGTGGTTATGTCCTTTGGGCTGAGTAATGCTCTGGCTTCTTTTATGGAGTTGATGAACCTAGTATTTCATCCTTATTTGGACTTATTTGTGATTGTGTTTATTGATGATATCTTGGTTTACTCCTAGAATGAAGTCGACCATGTTAGTCATTTGAGGGTCGTACTTCAGAAATTAAGAGAGAAGAAGTTATACACAAAATTTTCCAAATGTGAATTTTGGCTCGAGTCCATGGCATTCTTGGGTCATGTGATGACCAAGGATGGTATTATGGTCGATCCGGCTAAGGTTGCAGCAGTTTGTGATTGGGTTAGGCCTACTTCGGTTATCGAGATTCAGAGCTTCATTGGGTTGGCAAGCTATTATTGGTTGTTTGTTCAGAGTTTCTCTTCTATTGCAGCCCATTTGACTAGGCTAACTCAAAAGATCATAGCATTTCAGTGGACTGATTAATGCAAGGCGAGCTTTCAAAAGCCCAAGGAGATACAGACTTCAACACCTATTCTAGCCTTACTCGAGGAGGGTGTGGTTTTATTATATTTTGTGATGCTTCGAGAGTCGGTTTGGGTGGTGTATTGATGTAAAAAGGTAGATTTGTAGTTTATGCTTTTCGACAATTGAAGATACACGAGAAGAACTATCCTACCCATGACTTAGAGTTAGTAGTTGTGGTGTTTGTTCTGAAGTTGGAGGTACTATCTCTATGGTGTACATTGTAAAGTCTTTACTGATCACCATAGCCTTAAGTATATCTTTTTTCAGACAAATTTGAACATGAGGCAGCGTAGGTGGTTTCAGTTATTGAAAGACTACGATATCACAATTCTTTAACATCCGGGCAAAGCTAATATGGTAGCGGATGCCTTGAGTCGCAAAGCACCTAACATGGGTAATTTGGCCTTCCTTAAGGAGGATGAGAGGCCTTTGGCTTTGAAGTTCAGTCATTGGATAGATTATTGGTCCGACTTGATATTTTTACACCTCATAGCATTTTGGCCTTTGTGGAGGCTAGGTCTACTTTGATGGATCATATTCATGCGCACCAATTTGATGATGACAAGTTGAGGACCATTCGAGACAAAACATTGGGAGGTGAATCTAAGTCAGCCTCTCTTGATCTTGAGGGAGTTTTGAGGATTAACGGTCGCATTTGTGTGCCTAAAGTTGGTGATTGGGTGCTTACGATATTGGAAAAGGATCATTGTACCAAGCATTCTATTCATCCAGGAGCGGCAAAGATGTTTCATGACTTGAAACAACACTATTCGTGGTGTGGCATAAAGAGGGACATTGTTGATTTTGTGGCTTAGTGTCTAAATTGCCAACAAGTGAAGTATGAGCATCAGAAATCGGGTGGTCCTATGCAAAGGATGCCCATTCCCAAGTGGAAGTGGAAGTGTATTACCATTCATTTTGTGACTGGACTACCTGTGGCATTGTTTAAGTATGACTCTATTTGGGTGATTGTGGATCGATTAACCAAATTAGCCCATTTTCTTCTGGTAAAGACTAGCTACAATGCGAAACAGTTAGCTAGGATCTACATTCGTGAGATTGTTAGGTTGCATGGGTGCCTATCTTTATTATGTCAGACATTTCGGTGTTCACCTCTTATTTTTGGGAGGCATTACAACGTGGTTTAGGTACTTGGTTAGACATGAGTTCAACATTTCATCCTTAGACTGATGGTCAGTCCAAGCGGACTATTCAAGTGTTGGAGAATATGCTTAGGGCCTATGTGATTGATTTTGGTGACTAATGGGACCAACACTTACCCTTAGCGAAGTTTTCCTAGAATAATAGTTATCACTCCAGCATTTAGATGACACCGTTTAAGGCGTTGTATGGTGGTAGGTGTTGATCGCCCATTAGGTGGTTTGATTCAGTTGATGTGGATACATTGTATACTAATTTACTCAAAGATGACATAGAGCTGGTTTGCTTGATTTAGAGTCGATTATTGACAATTTAGAGTCGTCAAAAGAGCTATGCTGGCAGGAGGGCCCGTCCCTTAAAGTTCATGAAGGGCAACCATTTGTGGCTGAAGATATCACCCATGAAGGGTGTGATGAGATTCGAAAAGAAGGACAAGTTTAGACATTTGCCCAAGGTTTGTTGGCCCATTTGAGATTCTAAGAAGAGTAGAGGGGTGGCTTATGAGTTGGCCATACCCCCTAGATTGTCAGCAGTCCATCCAGTGTTTCATGTCTGCATGTTTCGCAGATATATACCGGATGAGTCCCATGTGATTTCTTATGGTGTGGTGCAGTTGGGTCCGAATTTATCCTATGAGGAGGAGCCGGTAGCCATTCTAGATAGGCAGCTTCGTAGGCTCAGGACCAATAAGATCGCTTCAATTAAGGTGTAGTGGCAACATCGACCTGTTGAGGAGGCAATCTGGAGTTAGAGTCTGACATAAGGGCCCGGTACCCTCAGCTTTTTGAGACTCCAAGTACTTTCCTTTAACTTATGTTCAAGGACGAACTTTATTTTTAGTGGTGGATGTTGTAATGACCTTGAGGGTCTTTTTTGAAAGTTCTTGAGAAATTACCATTTTACCCTTTTCATTAGTTTCTCCGAGTGTTAATTGATCCGTTTGTGTGGTTGATTTTGGTAAATTCTTAAAAGGTTATGATTTGTGCGAGTTTTTTAGTTTTAAAGGTTTGAGTTGCTTAAAAGTAATTTTTGCTACCAATCGGAGCTACGGGCCTCGAAACGAAATTCATTCCATTCTAACAGCTTCGAAATGTGAAAATTAGTCTAAGAGTGTCTTTGTCTTCGAATTCGAATTAGTCTAAGATTCCATGTTTAGCTTGTATTCCAAATGATCTTTGTGTTGAGAATATAATTTTTAGAGTTAAGGGTCAAAAACACACGTAAATTATCCAATTTTATTTAGTTTCATACTTGAACTATTAAGAGCGCGAGTTTCCTATTTAAACTATCACTAGTGAAACACATCTAGATTTTGACTAGACCAAATATTTGTCTAAAAATACTTCTAGGCGCGTTTGTTAAACGACGAATCGTGACTTTTAGAGAGGAAAAAAACGTGCATTTTAAATCTGAGCGGCATTAAGACATATGTACATACGGAATACGAGAATTTCCACCTTGTTGAAGATCTACACTTTCACAAATCTGATTTGATCAGATGTATTAAGATCTATCGAGAGATATTTTTTCTTAAAAAAAATAAATACACTTAATGAGCTGAAGTCTGAACCATTCAGATACAGACTTCCATCATTACCTTTCTGGAATCTCAGCGATTCCATTCACGTCACATACATCAGATAATTTTAACAAAAAACACACCGTTTGATTAAAACGAAATGACCTTTTTAAATTTCTTATATTTTTTTAATATGTAAAAACGAAATTTCTTCTTAACAAAATAATATAATTTTCTTTTTTTGAAATGACCACAAGAAAAAGATTTAATAAAATAGAGAAGATCCATCATCATGCATTCTTTTTCTTTATTAAAACTTTTGAATACAATAATATAATAAGATCTTTTACCCACTTCTCTGTATTTAGCTTGACGAATACAGAACCCTAATCATCCGATTTCTAACATTTTTTTTTTCGAATTTCTCTCCTCTGATTTGATCCAAAATGGATGAAGAATACGATGTGATTGTGTTAGGAACAGGTCTTAAGGAATGCATTCTTAGCGGTCTTCTATCTGTTGATGGTCTTAAGGTATTCAATTTTTCGTCAGATCGGTATTTGTCTTTGTTCGATCTTGTTTTCTTGTCAATTGGATTTTTCTAGATTCTCTTTTGTCCTACTATATTTAAAGGATCTGATAACCCTGAAAATTTTGATGCAAAATTTGATCCTTTTTTTTCAATGATCGATCTTCATTTGCCGGTGATTTATTTGAGTACATGTGATGAAACCATCTTGGCCTAACTAGTTCATGAGTACTAAATTTGAGTTATCAGGCAAGTGTAACTTGGAGATATACTTATTTGGATGTGATTATGTGCCACAAGCTTTTCGTCGTAGAACCTATGGTGTATTAACTAAATTGGGTCATTATGGGATTTAATGCTTTGAGTTTATGTATCTACAAAAGCAAAATGCAAGAGAGTAATCAACTGTACATGGGGATTGGATGATAGAATTTTGATGCAAAATTCGGTCATATACATTTGATTTGACCCTTTTTTCAATGATCGATCTTCATTGTCAAGGTATGTTAGTTGTCTTCATTTGCCGGTGATTTATTTGAGTACATTTGATGACACCAGTATTCTAAAAAAACTACCTTGCCCTAACTAATTCACGAGTACTAAATTCGAGTTATCAAGCGAGTGTAACTTGGAGATATACTTATTTGGATGTGATTATGTGTCACGAGCTTTTTCATCGTAGAATCTATGGCGTATTAACTAAATCGGGTCATTATGGGCTTTAATGCTTTGAGTTTATGTATCTACAAAAGCAAAATGCAAGAGAGTAATCAACTTTGTATGGAGATTGGATGATAGAATTTTGATCGATTCAAGTTTAGGGTGAAAGAAATGAAAAGGGAAATAATATTTTGGAGGTACAATTGGATTGTTCTAGCTTTTCCTTTGTCCTACTATATGTTAACTTTTGTAAAGGATCTGATAACCCTGAATATTTTGATGCAAAATTCGGTCATATACATTTGATTTGACCCTTTTTTCAATGATTGATCTTCATTGTCAAGGTATATTAGTTGTCTTCATTTGCTGGTGATTTATTTGAGTACATTTGATGACACCAGTATTCTAAAAAAACTACCTTGCCCTAACTAGTTCACGAGTATTAAATTCGAGTTATCAAGCGAGTGTAACTTGGAGATATACTTATTTGGATGTGATTATGTGTCACGAGCTTTTTCATCGTAGAATCTATGGCGTATTAACTAAATCGGGTCATTATGGGCTTTAATGCTTTGAGTTTATGTATCTACAAAAGCAAAATGCAAGAGTAATCAGCTTTACATGGGGATTGGATGATAGAATTTTGATCGATTCAATTTTAGAGTAAAAGAAACGAGAATATATTGGAGTTACTAGGGAAACAAATATCATTTTAACTGTGCTTAACATTCTTTTTTGTGATATAGGTTCTGCACATGGACAGAAATGACTACTATGGAGGAGAATCAACTTCCCTCAATCTTGTCCAGGTAATTTTTCCTTAAATCTTGGGATGATTTTAATTGTGCTATTTGTTTCTCCTATTTGTCTGATACAGAGTTATTATGTTTCAGCTTTGGAAGAGGTTTAAAGGAAGCGATAAACCTCCAGCTGAACTGGGTTCTAGTAGAGATTACAATGTTGACATGATTCCTAAGGTTTTCCCCTTTTTCTTTGTCTATCTCCTTCACGGAAACAAAACATTCCATTGTTTGTGTTGTTCTAAATCTATTGTTTTTTGGGGCAGTTTATTATGGCAAATGGTGCTCTTGTGCGGGTGCTAATTCATACTGATGTTACAAAATATTTATACTTTAAAGCGGTTGATGGCAGCTTTGTGTATAACAAAGGAAAGGTATGTGGTCTTTCACATGTTTGGTACAATTACGTCATTTTGAATGTTAAATTGGTTTTTGATAACTTTGTTCTAACCTGGAAGATTGTTACACCTGATGGAATAGGTGCACAAGGTGCCAGCTACTGACATGGAGGCACTTAAATCTCCTCTGATGGGCATCTTTGAGAAGCGGCGTGCTCGAAAGTTCTTTATTTATGTCCAAGACTATAAAGAAAGTGATCCTAAAACACATGAAGGGATGGATCTAACAAGAGTTACCACAAGAGAGCTTATTGCGTATGCTCTTGGTTCTTTTGCTTTCTATTCGATGTTCAGTTTCTATATGCAAATTTGAATACATTTTCATGTAGATAAGAGTCCCGGTCTAGTTTTCTTGTGTGCCTATATCATACTTATTAATGTTTGGTTGGGGAGCATCTTGAAAAGAGTTAAATCGGTTATTTATTGGAAGGCACTAGAAAATGTTGCTTGTTGTCGTCTTACATTTCTTTACTGCAAACTGCGAAGTGAATCTTTCTTCTTTACTGAGCACTATGCTTGCCAAAAGTGATTTTTGTATTAGAAACTTGTGTTTGTACTGCTTACCCTCTTTATAGTAAAGATATTCGATTTTCTTAAAGGATCACAAAACTTGTGAAGTGTAATATTTCCACTATGTAACTATAAACATATCAGCATGATCAGTCTCCCATTAAGACAATAAACTAAGCTTTTTAGGGAAGAAGGTTATATTATGAAGTGCGAATACTTGTGGTTCGGTAACAGTTGGTTTGTGATTGCTTTACATGACTTGTGGGGATTATTAGATAGTTTTTTTCCTCTTTTGATAATTCATTATTTATTCATACACCCTATATTCTTGCATATAGTTATGTGATTATTATTACAGTAAATATGGTCTTGATGACAACACTGTGGACTTCATTGGTCATGCATTGGCACTGCATAGAGATGACCGCTACTTAGATGAACCAGCACTGGATACTGTGAAGAGAATGAAGGTGAAACACATTATTTTTCTTTTGAATTTCCTGCTGTTGTGTTTAAGGTTTGTGGATATGTGAAGTTTTTGTTCTCTATAATATGACAGCTATATGCCGAGTCTCTTGCTCGTTTCCAAGGAGGATCACCATATATTTATCCTTTGTATGGATTAGGAGAGCTCCCCCAGGTACTGCCTTGAGTTCCTCACTACATTTCTTGTTTGCCCTCATGTTAATGTTTTGTACTTTCCAACTTCTTTTTCTTTAATATAATTGGCGCTGTTAACATCTGTTTGCTAATTTAGGCATTTGCTCGATTGAGTGCTGTGTATGGTGGGACCTACATGTTGAATAAACCTGAATGCAAGGTAGTATTTCCACTCTGTACCTTTTTGCAAAGGGAAATATTTATGTAATTTTGAGTCCTCTGAAAATGCCATCTTCAAATCCCAGGTAGAGTTTGATGAAGAAGGAAAGGTCTGTGGTGTTACTTCAGAAGGGGAAACTGCAAAGTGCAAGAAAGTTGTATGTGATCCTTCCTACTTGCCCAACAAGGTAAATGTTTTTCTACCTGCGTAGATAATTGCTCTGTTGCCAATAATTTGAATAGGCTTCTGTATTTGTAATACCCAGCATGATCTTTGAGTGTAAGTAAGGGTAGATCATGGATACATTATATACAATGTTTCCTTGTAATCTAGATTTCACTTGGTTCTTAGTGGAAGTAGTCAAACTACTTTTCATGCGGACATCTGACCTGATTATAAGTGGTTGGATGAGTTACTAACCTAAAACATGCTATTTGCAGGTGAGGAAGGTTGGCAAAGTTGCAAGAGCTATCGCAATTATGAGCCACCCAATCCCAAATACCAATGACTCTCACTCTGTGCAAATTATCCTACCTCAGAAGCAATTGGGTCGCAAATCAGATATGTAAGTATTATAGTATCTTATAAAAACTTTACTTATATTCTCAGGGCTGAGCTGGAAATATAACAAATCATTTGTAAATAAAGTTTACTTCGTAACATGCTCATTCATTTAGACAACTTGATTCTTACTTTAGTACTGAAAAATATTTCATGTGAAAGCCTGGTTCAATGTGATTACATTCATTTTGTAAAAGATCGTTAGTTCCACAATTTGCTCAAATATACAGATCTTTCCTTTTCCTTTTCCTTTTCCTTTTCCTCCTAAGAAATGGGCAAGGACTGCCTTTTCATATTTCATTCAATTAATTAATTTTGCACAATCTTGCATTTTCAAAAATTGCTCCTTCATCTCATACTTTCTGATTTATTCATGTTATTGTACACCCCGACCTATGGGATTATGGGGGTGTTTGGATTAGCTTATTTTTAGGTGTTTTTGGCTTTTAAGCACCTTTTTAAGTTTTGGATGTGTTTGGAAAAGTTAAAAAGTGCTTTTAAGCACTTACTCTTAGGTCAAAAAAGTTAAAAAATAAGCCAAAAGCCAAAAGTAGTGTATCTGTTACTTATAACTTTTAGCTTTTGACTTATAAGTTACTTTTTATAAGCTTATCCAAATGGGCACTATATTGGGTTGCTGACTTGCTTCTTGTTGTTGTTGTATTGTACACGCTTCTCAGTATGTACCAGACCCTGAAAATCATCTAGATTCGCTTGTAGGCAGTGAAAAGGCCGTGGGGACCTTTGTTTTTGTCTCTTTACACTATTCTCTGATTCTGTTTGTTGGGCGGTGGTTGTTGTTATGGCACTTGAAATTTGCTTTTGGACAGTTTGTGTTTCGGTCTTTTAAATGGGTGGTTTCTGAATTGGTAAAACTTTTTAATGGAGTGTATGCCAATTGGACTGATATTTGAGAATGTTAACCTCGTTGATTAATTTTTGAGTGGGTCCTGACAGGGTATTTTCCTTGAAAGGCTCGATCCAGCATTATCACTCAAGACTTTTTTATTTAAGACTCATAACAATTAAGAACTAAAGTATTCTTACTTACCTTATGCTTAACATTTGGTTCTTCAGGTACCTGTTCTGCTGTTCTTACACTCATAATGTTGCTCCAAAGGGGAAATTCATTGCATTTGTCTCAACAGAGGCAGAAACTGATAACCCAGAGAGTGAATTGAAGCCGGGAGTAAGTCTTCTAGGGCCAGTGGATGAGATCGTCTATGAAACTTATGACAGATCTGAACCTGTCAATGAGTGCTCCTTGGACAATTGTTTTGTTTCAACTGTGAGTCTCTTAAATTTTACTTTGAAAATCATACTTCAGAAAGATAACCTAACTTAAATTTACTATGTTCTCTATTTTGAACAGAGCTATGATGCCACTACTCACTTTGAGTCGACTGTAGATGATGTGCTCAATTTGTACACCAAAATAACTGGAAAGGTATGAGTTAGTATTTACCTGACTTTGTCTTTCCATTACATACTTTGGAGGTTACTAGGACAGATCTAATTTTCATTGCAGATAGCTTCTCTTTTGCCTACACACTTTGAAAACTTCGAATTTCCAAAATATTTTACATGTGAAAAGTGGCTTAGACATTTTGCCATTTACTGCCTGAACTTCCTTTTCACAAGGCAGTGTTTCAGAAGCATGTCTTGCTATCATTTAGATGTTATTTGCAAAATATAACTTCAGTTAACCATTTTTTGTGATGTATAACATTTTAGTTTTCTGTGTTTTGCCGTATATTTCTCTCAAATAGCTTTGAGATGCTTCTAATTGAATTCTTTCACTCTGAAAAGAATAGCTTTAGACGGAAGGAGTATATGGCATGATGAATAGAATTCTATTTTCATGAAGTGGACACTAATTTTGCAAATTCTGAAAAGGAACAAATTGTCCTGTCCCAAAAAACTCCTTTACCTTTGAGTTATCAAAAAAAAAAACTTATTTACCTTTGAGACTGGGAGGGAGAGGAGGCTGCAGTTTAGTCTCTGGTTTGGCTTTGGTTCTGTGGTATACTCTTTTAATCAAGGAAAGAGACCAAAGTTGAATCGGTTGAGCTGGGAAAGTTCTGTAGAATATCTGTGTCCTTCAAAGGTCTGGATGAACATTGACATTAAATCCCTCTTCTTGATGATTGAGGGTGTTTATTCCACAAATAAATGGCTTGAGAACCTAACTTAATTAGTTAAGTTGCACTAAAATGTCGATTTCTTTCTTTTTCTTTTTTCAATCATGAGCTACATGCTTTCTTGGGTTAGTTCACAAACGTATATTTGATGCTATTAATTTGTCATAGCTTCTATATTTTGTTTTAGTCTTCTTGTGCCCTTCTCCATTTTGTGTGGTAGAGCTTGTACCAGTGCCCACATTAGATAATATGAAGCATAGTTTCTAGCATGTGAATCTAATGTTTACTTTTGTTTTGTACTGAAACTATCCCAGTGAAAACCTTTTCAAATTCTAGATGTACCTTTATTGCATCAAAAAGTACTTAACGTAGGCAATCACTGTTTCCTCCGCTACTCTTCCTGCTGCCAGGAGTAAAGGGGGAGTTGGGTGGGTAATGGTGATTGGTGGCCAAAGAAAAGAACACTTTGTAGCGTATTCTACTTTTTTCAGTCACCAGATTTCATTTAAAAGGCGACACTATTTGTAATATCTATATTGAGCTTTGAAGGACCTAACTGAGTTGATTCAATTGTATATCTTGTTCAGGTTCTTGACCTCAATGTGGACCTAAGTGCTGCGAGTGCCGCTGAAGAATGAGAAATTCATTTACTTCTGTACTTCACGTATTTTGCTGCTGGATGGGATTCTGATGGTGTTGCTGTAGACGTGGACTAATTTATGATGGGTTTTCTATTATACTATAGTTCAAATGTTGCTTTTTCTTTCTTCAACAAACCTATGGAATGTTTAAAATACAATCACTTTTCTTGAACCTGGAGGTGCATGCATGCCTGTCTCTCTTCCTCCCTCCTCCCTTGCTATTATTGGCTGAGGCTGAACCTAGATGTGGGATTCAGATGTAGTCGATGCTGATGCTAAATTTCGTTTTATTAAATTTCCGTCCAACTTCAGATTTGTCTGGAAGTAGTAGCTTAAAGGTTTAAAATTGTGTTTTGATTTGGCTCCTCCATTTTTGAGGATTTTGTCTGAGTCAGTATGCTCACACAGTTGGTTTCTGTTTTAATCTCTATGTTTTTGTCAAATGTTACAGTAATACATTCTTACTTCTCGTTTAACCCACAACAGAATGAACCAACAGACATTACTCCAAAAATTTGTCCTCTCAAGGTAAATAGATACATAGAAATTGAAACATGTACATCTTCCTTCTTTTCTTCAGATTTTTCCTATACAGAAGTTCAAAGTCTTCTATAACAAGAACTCAATCCTCAAGGAATCATGTCCTCTAACTCTCTTGAATTGATCGTCCTGGCCTATTAAGTTAGGCCTTCATGAAGAAGTCCACAAGGCATAAGACGTTAAGTTAGGTGAGGTGAATTCGAAATATAGTCCACAGGGCATTAAGTTCAGTGAGCTGGGCTCGAAAGATAGAGAGTTGATGAGGGACTAAAGATATCAGTAAGTTGTGACAACATTGGACCATATTCAACCATAGCAATGAATAAAAAAGAGAGGAAAAACTTTGAAACATACATCAGTTAATACAGCTGAGTTTACTCCAAAAAAATATCAAACCATTCTTTTTCTTCCTTAGGTAGGTATATCATATATGTACTGTATAGAGTTTAAAAAAGTTGCTCACTTTTTTACAAGTTTCTTTACAGTTTTAACAGCTTTGAGAGATCTGAGGAATGTTGGTCGTTGTTGGCTTCATTTACTTTTGAGTTGAGTTGTTCGGTCGCGCGCCTAATTTCTCCTGCATTGCCCTCTTCCATAGCAGATTCTTGTGTTTCAACTTGTGCTAGCTGCACAGCCATAGGAGAAGGGGACTCTTTATGGACCACTTGGTTAGAGCCATTGACAGCTCTCCTTCTAGCCTTCTTAGCCCAACCAACTAGCCCGTCTTGTGTATGCTCGTCGAATATTTCTTTCTTGAATGAACTTCCCATCTGCATTCATCATGCATCAAATGAAAAAGTTATATAAGTAAAACGATCTATAAAACCAAATGGTAAGTATTTTTTGGTAGAAGAAAAATACCTGTGTGACAATTGCATATAGTGGTAGAGTACTATAACTGCAAAAGAATTGAACAAACACCCTGCAGAAGAACTCAATTAGATTATGTAATAGCTAGTGTGGCTCATACTATATTTAGAGGTTCAGTGTTTACATTAATATGAAATCTAAACCTCTAGCATAATTGGCATGGACACGTTAATGGTAAGACAAGTTGGACTCAGATAGGTGTGAAAAGTGAGCTAGGTAAAAGAATTTCTTTCACCTAACAAAAGTTAATGATATGTATTCTCACTTTAATTTGTGACCCTCATGGTTAAATTGTTTGGTGTGGTGTAAATATCGGATGCAGGTAAGTATTTTCCTCGTCTAGAGTAGAAAGGAGGGGGAACTTACCCTATAACAAGTCGAGGGATGATATAACCAACTTGTCCCATGATGCAGGAGTTGAAATGATATTGAGCCTGTCAATGAACAGAATAGAATGCGATAATCTCAATTATTAATGGAAGAGGGAGAACAGAAAACATAATGGACAATTTTTACATTAAGAGTTTAGTGTTTTGTTTTTTAAGATTACCCAAATCCAGAAGAAAAATGCAATCTCAAAGGAGTTCTGGAAAAGGATGATATGAATGAGTAAAAGGACTAATCGCGGTCTATGAAACCAGAAGTGATCATCTGATGGCTTGACAACTAAATCTCCTTTCACTGCTATGTGCTTTGCAGCAACATCTCCAGCAAGTTGAGTTATCACATGCTCTAGTTTAGTCCCCACAGCTAGCAAAAGCTGCATAATCACAATAACATAACCATTTTCCAGGATTTTCAGTAGAAAAGGATATTGAAAACAACACCACCTTTTTGAACAATTGAACCAAGTGTTATTCTTATTCTATGATTGGTGACTAAATGTGTTTAATACTATGACATTATTTCACAAGTTACAGCTCAAATGTGCCTTCATGAAGAAGTCCACAAGGGGAGCCTTGGAGTAACTGGTAAAGTTGCTGCCATGTGACCAGGAGGTCACGGGTTCAAGCCTTGGAAACAGCCTCTGGCAGAAATGCAAGGTAAGGCTGCGTACAACAGACCCTTGTGGTCGGGCCCTTCCCCGGACCCTGCGCATAGCGGGAGCTTAAGTGCACCGGGCTGCCCTTTTTTAATAGTATTGATTACTTACAACAAAGGGAATGAATGCTATCCAAAAGTAAGTGTGCCAGCCTGCAAAAAGAAAGTTAGTGAGAACTCAAACACAGATAAAAAAGGGAGCCCCGTGCACAAAGCATCCCACGTTAGTAGGGTCCAAGGAAAGTCCACACCCCAACGGGTACTGTGATACAAGACAACCTACCCTAATGCAAGCATTAGTGGCTGCTTTCACGGCTCTATCTCGTGACTTATAGGTCACACAGAGACAACTTTACCGTTGCTCCAAGGCTCCCCTTCAAACACAGATAGAGGGAGAAAATGAAAGAGGGGGTGATAATTAAAACATAAGCTCTTAAACAAGGCTCAAAATCAAATGAAGTTATGCTAAATCAGGAAAAGGGGATGAAACAGTAAATGATATAGCTCACCATGAACATTAAGCAATAGGAACAAGACCACAAATAGCCAAAGATACCAGCTGCATAAGCAATTGTAAAATTTCAGCAGGTTGAAAATCAGAAGGAACTAAGAGCCCATTTGACTTAGCCGACTAAATATACTTGCCGAAGTAGATTATATAGAGAACTAGTTATGTGTTTAGATAGAAATGCTGAACTTGTCAATAAGTTGCATTAAGAAAATGAGGTATTCGTCGTTGAGGTAAACACACGAGTAACCTCTTAGAGGAGATATGAGAAATTTTTACTTGTTAGGGATATCATGTCATGCTGATAATATTTCAAAAATTTGAACAGTAACATCATGCTTCCTTGTTTTCTTTCCATTTTGTTCACTTGGTAACCATTGTGTAACTCACCTAATCCCAACAACTTTCTTGAAATCAGCTTCAAGTACGCGTATCATATACTTGTGAAAGTGGAACTTTGGATTCCCTTTGCAATGAGTCTTAAGGTGAAAAAATCAGCAAGAGTTGAGCTTCATGGAGAAACCAAAAAGATTAAACCGCTATATTAATGTAATTATGTAAATGTACCATAATGAAGCCAAGCCTCAAAGTTGTATAGTCCAATTTTGTGACAGATCCAAAGAATTGCTTGACAAAGGAATTCTGAAAATCAACAGCAAAAATAGAAAATTGTTAGACGCGCCTAAAATATTGACAATGCATAGAAGCAAAATGTGCAATAAGCCAATTGCGGAAATACACATTTGATGATGTTCCAAGGTGGTGATATACTAAAGAATCTAACTTATATTACACTAACGATTTAAATAATTCTCACAGTATTTGTGTAACTTAACCCATTGGATAAACATACAGACATATACACATCAACACATGTATATAGAAATGAAAATATGCATAGAAGGATGATTAAGATGGAAGATTCTCCTCTTACCAGCCAACCTAATAAAGTTGATCTTTTACCAAAACCTAGAAACCGGCCCTTGACAAAATCATGGTCTTGAACATGTGTAACTTTCGAGCGAAGTACTGCAGATACAATAAATAGATCATCATTAGGATGACAACAACTAGAGAGATTACTCTATGTTGAAAGTGTTACATTCTGATGAATAATACACTATCACAGCTACTACATTTTTCAGGTCATAATATCAGGCTTGGTACGAAGAATTTCTTCTTGTTGTAGATCAACTTAACTTACTGTCAGTGCACAAAACTTAAACTCGTGACTTGTGAGTACTTATGAAAACTCTGTGTTCCAATTTAGTTCAAAGGAAAGTATACTAATAAGACTCAACAGTCATTAGGCAATGTACCTTCTTCTGGATTATATTCCTCTTTCTGGATAGAATCCTCCCAAGATTTCCACTGACGTATCTGTGCAGATAACGCAGGGTCATCGCGTATAAGTGAAAAATGCGGAGGGGGTGAGGTGGATGTAACTAAGATGTATGATGAATATAGAAATCTAAACCATCATGACTGAGAACTTTACCTTTATACCTCCAAATAAAATTGTTAGAGCTGAGAAAGTAACGTGTGAAACAGCCAGCACAAAGATAAAGGTATGGAGATGATGCAGTGCTGTTAGAGATAGCAATGGTGCCTTGTCCTGTTCCAACAAGAGAAAGTGTATAGAAATGAAAAATCAATCAAGGGCATATGATGAAAAAAAAAACATCATAATTTCATCAGCATATGGTCTAAAACTGTGTTTATGAATCTTGATTGTCAATTATTTTCCCCTTTTGTTTGTTATTTTCACAACTCGGGTGACGGAGAGAAAGGAGTGGAGGTCGTGGATTAGGGTAGAAGGTTAGTAGGAATAGAAGGCTAATAGGGTTAGAATGATGTCTTGACGGTTTAGGATTGGTCGTAGGTCTAGGCGTACCAATATAGTTGTGTTGTTGTTGCCTCTCGATCATCACATTATTTTGCTATTGTTATTGTCTCGTACAATTTGCATCGCTTATCGTTTTTACCTTTATGATATATATATTGGTTTTTCTCTCTTATTTGGGACTAATACTTTTGAGCTGAGGCTCTTCCGAAAATAGTCTCTCTATCACCATAAGGTACTGGTAAAGCCTGCGTACATTCTACCTCCCAGACCCCACTTATGGGATTTCAATGGGTATGTTGTTGTTGTTGTTGTTGGGTGACGGAGAGAAAAGTAAAATGGTCTTGTTGAAGATAGTCTTGGCACAACAGTAAGAGTTGTCTCCTCTTGTAGAAATACAAGGTAAAACTACATGACACATGAAATTGATACAACAGGAGCTTAGTATACCGGGCTGACTTTTATTTCAAACATCAACATAGTGAATACTATTTAGACATACCTTAGCCTTACAATAACCAGAATTAGCAGATTCAGCAAGAAGGCGCCTTCCTCCTGGAATTAAAGAGAAGAAATTGGTCTGAAAGTGGACAGTTTCCTTGGCACCTTCATCATCCTCCTCCTCCTTTTTGCAAGGGAGCCAGTGATTAGACAAGTGCTTTGGGATGCATATTTTAAGAATTCTCTCTTGAGACACTGTCAATAACAGTGATATGAATCCCAACAGCATCAACTCTGCCATCATTCATCATGTTTTTCAGAATATGGACTAATCATACATCTTTAAAGTTGATCAACACAATTATACAAAGAGAGGTTACAATTTTACCTTCTTTGATCTTTTGTAAGGCTTCATAGAGTGGCTTCTGGTTTTTCTTGAGTAAATACTGCCAGAAAAATCAAAGATTGCTCTTTTAGCAGAATTTTAGAATTGGGATGATCAAGAAAAGAAAACATGATACATATCACAGTTATGTTGCTCATACTCTTTAAAAATGTGGATAAAAAGATCCTTCAAAAATAGGTGCTGCAATATTTTTGATGACTCTAAGCAACATGCTCGACTTATAGTTTTTATCTCAAAAAAAATTACTTTTCATTCTTGATTCAAACTTTCTTCAACTTTTGCGATAATAACTACTAGGATCAAGAAAAATTTTGTGATGCACACAAAGTAATAAATAGTTTGACAGTGAAGGTAAAACTAGTCAATCGTGATTCATCACCTTGCCACCATAATGAATAATTCTTTCAACAAGAAGAGATATAGCAACTATGACAGTACAGACTATGGCAATAATCCATGTTGGTGTAAATTCTAAATTTGTTTCTAAATCTCCTGCCATCTTTTTTATTTTAACTCTTGCAAATGAATATCCTAGAAAATTTACATATATAATAGGATTATGAATTAATTAAGACGAAAAATACTATGTTGATCCTATAATGTTGTTGATTGGAAGTTACAGAGAAAGAAGAAAGGAGAAAATGACAAATATAGTCCTCTATCTTTCTTTGGTAGTAGGTTCAAAATAGTCCCATAAGTATTATTTTGAACAGTTTTGATCCTTTAAATTTGTCGAAAATAAGCATTTTTCTATTATGATGTTTAATGGGAACTCATATTTGGAAATTACAAGTACAATTTGTATAATTTATGTTATTTTTAGTATATTTCCATAGTCTAATACAATTTTTAGGTGATATTTTCATTATATTTATTTATTTTTGTGTCTCGTATTATTTTTTTAGAAAAAATGTCAAAATTATTACGATATGGATATTTTTAGATTAAATTATTGTCCAATTTCGCATAGTTTACGAATATTTTAACCCTTTCACATTGTTTTTTTATATTGCGGTTTCTGAAATGTTGAAGGAAATTTCTATTGTTTTATTTTTTTAAAAATAAAATCTGTTGTTATTGTTTCCAATTAAACCTAGCAATCATAGTTTCATAAATATCTGACAGGGACTAAAGTTATTTAATTAAAACTTAATGTACTATTTTTGAACACGTAACAAAATATAAGGGACCCTTTTTGTCATTTTCTCAAGAAGAAGAATTCTTTCTTGGGTCCCACCATGTTCTTGACCTCCTATACGTTTAATTTAGTTCACTACTTATTTTAAACTAATAAAAAGGAATTATTTCTCAAGTTGACAAATTTGAAGTTTAACATTATACCAATTTAACAAATTTGTTTTACCAATAAATGCAAATTGACAAATAAATTCTAGAGAGAGTGAGTATCTAAACACTTGACATCAAATTACTTATTTTTTCTGTTTCAAATTACGTAATATTTTTTTAAGTTGATTAAAATAAATATCCTTTTTCTGTATTTAATATCAATTTAATTTTAATATTTTTATAAAATGATTTATTATTACAATTTTTTATGATTTATCGTAGACCATAAATTTTAAAGAACTATTTTTTCAAATTAAATTTAGAAAATTTATAGTTAAAAGCTAATTTTCAAATAAAATATATACTTTAAAAAAAAAAAAGAAGAAGAAGGATAGTCCTCATAGTCAAATGGATTAGTATAGCCAAGTCAAGTCTTCCAGAAGGAAATAAAAAAGAGAAATTACCTAAAGTTTCTTCCAATGTAAACACTCCTTAATTAGTTTGATAATTATGGAGTATTATAATTTGCAAGAAGTGACTTGATAGCATCAAAGTTGATTTGTATAAATATTTGTAACGTTTTGATTTATGTGATATTATTTGATCGGGTATAAAAGTTAAGAAAAAAAAAGTTTTTAAAATTTTATAATTTAAACCAAGTCTAGAATATTTGTGTAACTATTTATTATTTAATTAAGAATAAAAGAGAAATTTTATAATTATATTTCCTTAATTATAGAAATATGATATTCTTTTTGAAACGGATTAAAAAGGAAAATGTAACATATAAATTGAGACAGAAAAAAGTATATAATAAAGAAAATGAAAAAAATAATTATATTTTTTTAATTATAAAAATATGATATTCTTTTTGAAATGGATTAAAAAGAAAAGTGTAACATATAAATTGAGACGAAGGAGTATATAATAAAGAAAATGACAAAAATGATTCTTTATGTTTGCCATTGGTTTAAAATCGGTCAAAAAAAAATTTGTTCAATATTTTGATCCTTTATGTTTGTCAAAAATGAGCATCAAATGTTTAATAAATTATGTATGTTAGATTTGGTGGAAACTGTGTAAAGAAGGATTAAATCATAAACATCAAGAAAATCTCATTAAATTTTAAAAATTACAACACAAAAAATTTATAATAGACCAAATATAACAGAAATTGAATCTAAAAAAACATACACCAACCACTAGAAATACAGTGAAAATAGCAGAAACTGCAAAAATCATACCTCTAAATCTGAGTTCACACTAAAACATATACCGTCCCACATGGCAAAAAATCGATATCGAGATGCTAAATCTTTTCAGTTCTTTTTTTATTATTATTTTTTAGAATTTCTTGTTAAATCTAACATACATATTTTGTTAAATATTCCATGAAAATGAAAAGCTCCCACTATTAACAAATTTAAAGGATCAAAATTATTCAAAACACACTTTGGAATTATTTTGAACATACCCCTCCCTCCCCCCCCCCCCCCCCCCCAAAAAAAAAAAAAAAAAAAAAAAAAACATTAGAGATCATTTTTGTCATTTTCTCATAATACTCCACCATATACTCACTACTAGATATTTAAAAAAAGCAGAAGAAAGTGGAGAAAACAAGAAGGTTGACTAATTATTCAGAAGAATATAATTCACATTGTAAATGTATTATGTTTTGGTCTTTAACATTTAGAAAATGTTACTCTATTCCAATTTGTTAATGTTCCAACCGTGTTTTTATTGTTCACACTAAACAAACTATAGAGACGGAGTCAAAGATTCAGATTTTTTAAAAAAGTTATTGCATTTAAAATTAATAATTTGTAGTTTTGCATATTTTTAATGAATTACTTATTACAAATTCATAATTTGAACCAAAGTTATTGTGTTCGACCAAACATGTAATCAACACACTAACTCCACCCCTAGCATTGATCATTGTAGCATATATTTAGGGATAAGCTTTGCTCTTTCCGGATCCTACTTATGAAATTACACTAAATACACTGATGTTATGATAAAATTGATCAAAACTTTTATATATATAAAGTACAGTTTTATATGTGAAAAATAACTGAAGTTTAAAAGTTTTTTTTTTTTTTTTTTGTAAAAACCTATAATTCAACGTATTATAAGAATTTAAGTAAAACTATCTCATCAATAACTGTTTAAAAAGGATTAGGATTAATTTAACTAAAATCGCCTTTATAATAATATTCATGCAAATCCATGAACAAATTGATTATGTGAGAGTACATTTTTTAATTATTCTCTTATGGTGGAGCTTTAATATTAAAATTAATAGAGTAATTAGGTGCTAAATATATTATTTGATATCGAATCACTTTAAACTCTCTTTTTCTTTACAAATAAGTTAGACTTTTAGTTTCAAAAAAATATATTAGACTTTTAGTCACAAAAAAATATATTTTAAATCCACCAATAATTGCATTTGTGAATTTCCCTAGATATCTATTACTATCTAGCATCTTCTTCGAAAAATTAATTCAGTTTAATTTCATTAAAGTTTATAAGTCAATTAATAAAAGAAAAAGAAAAAGAAAAAGAAAAGGTAGGAAGAAGACACTTTGTTCTGCTTTTTAAAAAGTTGATTGAACTCCGCAACAAAAGGAAAGTTCAAAGCACTAACATAGAAACATAATGGCCAATGTCGAATATTAAGGTTGTAGGGCATTAAAATTTTGGGTTTGAGCCTTAGTATGAAAAAAATCTCATTGAGAACGTTAACTCTAAATGAGTTCTGTAATGTGTAATTCGAACAAACACCAAACACCAAACACCAAATAAAAATAAAATAAAATAAAAACAACATAAAAACAGAAAATATGAGTCTTGTAATTTTTTTAGGGTTTTTTTTGTGTAATTTACATAAATCTCATAGTGTTAAAAATTAATTATATTATTTTTCTACCCTCTTTCAAATTATAAAAATTCCTTAAAATTTATGTATTTTGGATACATCATTGAACTTCCGGATACATCAGCAGACCGAGTACATAGGGGACATATGTATTAGAGAAAAAATAGTGATGTATCAAGGAGGAGACATTCGGATACATCATTGGACTTCTAAATACATCAGCAGACCGGGTACATAAGGGAGATGTATCCGTGAGGGGAAGGATGTATCGGATAAAAGATAGTGATGTATCAGGGAGGAGATATGACATCCAAATACATAGGAGAGTGATGTAGCAGAGAGCATAGGTATGTATCCGAGAGGGAATTTTTGATTTTTTTTTTAAATAATAGAAAATAGAGACTATGGTAAAACAAGACGTGTATTTAAGTAATTTTTTTTTATTTTACCTAGGTAATTTAGGTTTTTGTTAATAGTGAAGCATAATTTGCTAACATTAATAAATTAGGAATTTATTTTACAAGCATTTGCAAACTCAAATTTTCGAATCGATCTCTTATGTATTAAAGTTGTTCTGATCTTTATCTAATAGCTAGTGAATTTATACGCATTTTAACTCATGTGTTAATTTCTGTAAAAAGAAATTATCTTTAATAATCAAACATATCCATGATTCTAGTATAAATAATTATAACATATTTATAATCTATTCGCAGAAAATAAGTGTAAAAATCTTAAATAAAATATCAAAAAGTCTTCCAATATCAGAGAAAAGTATTTTCTTTTTTGCTAAATGAACTTATTTAAAGAATTACTTTCATAAAATTCGTTAAAACGTCATATTTGCGATATCTTATTAAAAGAATTATTTTACATTATATTACTTTTCAAGATCTATCACTTCTTATTAGGACTTGTTAAAGACAAAAAAAGGTCAAATACTTTGCATAACAGAAGATGACTAACCCAGAAAGATGATTTCTTTTTATATAATATTACGTTGTCAAAACTAAAAAATATATATTAAATGCTCAGTTGGTATTTTCAATTGAGTCCGACCTCAAAACAGACAATTTTTGAGCACTATAGACTAAAACGGTCCCTTCCTAAAAAAAAATAATACCAAAACGGATACTTTGCCCATTTGTGGGCGAACTGTGAAAAATCAAATTTAGCATTGTCAACTATCAGTGCACCCAAAATCCAAAAACCATCACAAAAATTTTAAAGATAGTTCACCCACGAATGAGAGTTCCGAAGCAAATAAAAAAAAAATTCAACTTTATATCATCCTTGTATTCATAAAGGAGAGTCTCGAAGCAATAATAAAATTATTTCCATGCAATCTATAGTTCATGAGTTTAAGTTGTGAAAACAATCATTAATGCTTATATTAGGGTAGATTGTCTACATCACATACTTTTGAGTGCATTCGTTTCCTAAATCCTGCATGAACACGAGATATTTTATGCATCAGACTATCTTTTTACCATCTTTATATTCATCACATTGTTTAGAGAAGACGACATATTCACAATAGTAGCTTTGACCCTTTTTGTTATGTAAACTCAAAATGAATAAGTAAAAATAAAAAAACCATACAAATTTAGATAAATTAATTTTGTCATAGTATTTTAAGAAATCAAATTAATATCGAGTTGATCATTTTCAAACTCATTCAATCGACTGATGAACAATTCTAATACGCGTATCAAGTTATGAATGTACCTGAACTCAATCAATGCATAAAGAAAAGCTCTTACCTAACTTTGTAAATAACGATCATATTCATATCATGTACGATATTCTTTCGATTTCACAAAAAACCAATATGCCATTCAAGAATAACTAGGAGATATAAAAACTAGTCCATGTTATTGCTTTGAAGGTGGAGAAATAAAAACTAGTACAAGGTATAGAATTAAATATGTTATAGTTACGACCACCATTCATCAAAGTTTCGATCACCAATATTTTCATTATCAGTTCACCAACTTCCTTGACCTTCCGACACGAGATAAGTGTCAACCCAAAATAAAGTTTGAATTTGAGTATATCCAAAACTTTAGTGACTAATATGAACATTTTCTCTAGTTTTTATCCTAAACCCAAGTCATACTCCCTCTTCTTCCCTTCTTCCTCTGGGAAAAAACAAACAGCGAAGGCAGTGCGTCGCGCTCGAAGAGCAATTAGCCAACAATGACTGTAATGGGAATTGGGGCAGCTAATTGGTTAAAGGGAAGTGGAACTCTCTTACTTTCTTGCCGCACAAATTCAATTCCTGCAGTAGTTTCATCATCTACTGCCATTGCTTCACGCTCGAGGCTGAACTATTGTTCCTCAACATTCTCACTTCAGCACCAAAAAATAAGCAATACCCTTTTCATTTCTGGTGTCAATGGACGTAAAATTGGTGAATGGGGTAACCAGAGCACGAAGTTATACTTCAATTTCTATTGTACGGCACCATCAAATGTGAGTGTACAAGAGAAGGATTCTTCTGGTGAAGTAGTTGAGGAGGATAAGGAGAGTAAGATGATGAAGATTAAGGATGCGGCGAATAGTTTGGATATTAGGGTTGGGAGAATACTTAGAGCGTGGAGACACGAAGAAGCTGATTCGCTTTATGTTGAAGAGGTTGATGTTGGTGAGGCTGAGCCAAGAATCATCTGTAGTGGGTTGGTTAAGTATGTACCTCTTGACCATCTTCAGGTATTGCTGCTGCTTTCTAATACAGCTAATTTCTAATCTGGATTTGTACTGCTTGTTTTATGCTAATCATGTTGTCACAAGGTAGGTAGTGCTAAGGTCTGTGTACACTCTACCCTCCCCAACGCCACTTATGGTATTTCACTGGGTATGTTGTTGTTGTTGCTGCTAATCGTGTTGTCTATTTTCGATATTAAACTTTGTATAATTATGTGAGAATTCATGTATTATATATGAGATAGAATGTAGGATAATAATATGGTTATTAACAATACCTGGATAAGAATAGTTTTAAAGACAAAAATGCCTATAAATCAGGCGATTACTGTTGTCCATTGTATGACAATCATTATATTATTATTCATTGTATCACATTCTCTACGTTATTGCTTCTGACGTAGCTGTTCCTCTATTATGGTACTCGAGTAACAAGTGTGTAAAGAAATTGAACCTGGGTGTTTTAGCTGGCATTCGTACTTAAAATCTTCATGTTTGCTACTCTTATGTCTCAACTACTCGACTATCCCCTTAGACGACATTACTCTTTAAATGTCTCTATTTAGGTTGCATCTGACTATTATCTCTTCAATGCCATTCTCAATTCAAGTGACCTACGGACCTACCAATGTTTCCTTTCCTTATTTAGGAAAATCTAATCCTATCTTCAAGACTTACCACTTCATGTATTCAGAATTGAAACTTTATTCTTGTGTATCTTAGGTTTTGTGATTCTACTATAAGAAATTCCCAGCATTTTATCGTTAAATGTCACATTGTGATTTTACCTATTAAAGGGAAGAGCCGAATAGACAACGGATTTACAGAATGCAAAGCTAAGAGAGAAGCGGAAGGCTTACACAACTAAAAGAACAAAATATCACTTTCATGAAATTCCAACAATCTCTCACCCTCCTCAAAAGCCCACATGAATGGAGTTGATGCTCCTAAATCCACAGTGTGAGTAGTTAAATCAAGTTAGTAATGAACTCAAGTTGTTCTTTCCAAAAAATACATGTATATATTGAGCTGTCACGATTCAGAAATCTCTCTGCTGTTGAAGATATGGATTAGATCAATGAATAGAAGACTATTTATTTTAAGATGGACTGAGTTGTTTTATTCTAGGAAATTTGACTAGTGAAAGAAGCCTTGTTAGACTGACTCTTTTAGGAGAATTTTGAGAGCCCTTAGCTTAGAGAGATTAGGTTGGATTAAATGCAAAACTAAAGTTGGAATACTATGATAGGATTGTTGACCTTTTGTAGCTAAAATCTTCAATGAGTGGAAACAAGCAACCTTATTAAGAAAGGTGTTTGTTGAGTAAGGCTATTCAAGCCCAAGCCCCTTGTACTTGTTAGGTTCTTGATCTAATCTTTCTCATATCGATCAAGGCTTTACCTTGAGTTTGAAATAAAGGGTGAGAAGCAAGGGCGTAGCACGGAATAGAAAAAGGTTATTAGGTGCTTCTAGAAACCCCTACCAAAAGCACACTTAGAAAATTTCCTGCATATGGTTTGTGCGTTATAACTTCTTCGGATTTGCATGAAGCGAATCGATCACTAAGTGAGGATGCTCCTTCCGGCATGAGTGAGTCCTTTCAGAATTGGTTGAGAAAGGGCATCTATATCCCAGCTTGGATCCAGCCCAGGTTCTATTGATCTTTCCCCTTCCCAACGGTGATACCTTTCTTGGAGGGTCTTTGGCTTAAAACCATAGAAGTAGTGACGAATAAGAAGACAAATTATATGGATGAGTTTTTAGTGATCAAGTGAGCCTAGTTCAGAATAGACCTAATAGGGATTTATGTGGGGGGTTTTGTTGAAATTGATGAGGTTCCAAGGAATAGGTCCTGCTAATTTGGCCGTAATATGCATAAAGAAACCCACCAACTGGAATATGAAGGGACTGAATGAAAGTGTCAAGAGGGAACTCTGAAATCTTTAATCAGAAATGAAAAATTGATTTAGTTTTTCTTCAAGAAACAAAAATTGAGGATTGGTCACCAAGATTAATTCCACAAATTTCGAGAAACAAATGTGTGAATTCTGATGCAAAAACTGAGATGTCTTAAAAAGGATATTACAACATGGAACAAAGAAGTCAATGAAAAAGTTGAGACACAAAGGAGCAGAGCCTTGGAAAAGTTAATGCTGATTGAACAAACTGGTGAAACCAGACCTCTAGTACCATCAAAAATTGCAAAACCCATGGATCTCATACTTGAGCTGCAGTAGCTGGCAAAGTCTGAAGAGATTTCTTGGAGGCAGAAGTCTAAATGTCTATTGCTCAAGGAAGGAGACAGCATTACCGAATACTTTTAGAAAATGGAATTTCACATGGAAGGTATACCTTATAGAATTTGAGATTTGAAAATAGGTTCTAGTAGTTTTTCAAGCTTTTCCTAGAAAAACTTCAACTTTGTTCCATGTCCAAACATAACTCCATCTTCTAAATTTCAATTTCTACTTCTAATACTACGTTTTCCAAATCTCATCCAAACCATGTTCAAATGCCTTCTTACTGTTTTACTCTTTTTTTTCCTAGTATTAATGGAGATACATTTGAGGGACATGCACCAGAAAGCTTTGTCTGAATCAAGTTAAAAATTCTCAACTGTAATATGAGGGGGCTGAATGAAAGTGTCAAGATGGAAACTCTGAAGTATTTAATTCAGAAATGGAAATTGATTTAGTTTTTCTTCAAGAGACAAATTGAGGACTGGTCACCAAGATTAATTAGACAAATTTCGAGAAACACATGTGTGAATTCTAATGCAAAAACTGAGATGCCTTAAGAAGGATATTACAACATGGAACAAAGAAGTCCATGAAAAAAAATGATACTCAAAGGAGCAGAGCCTTGGGTGAGTTAATGCTCTGATTGAACAAACTGGTTCAACCAGACCTCTATCACCATCAAAAATTGCAAAATCCATTGATCTCAAACTTGGAACAGTTGGCGAAGTCTGAAGAGATTTCTCGGAGGCAGAAGGTCTATGGCTCAAGGAAGGAGACAACAATATCAAATACTTTTAGAAAATGGAAAATTCACATAGAAGGGGTGTATCTTATAGAATTTGAGACTTGAAAAATAGGTTTCAGGTGTTTTTCATGTTTTTACTGAAAAAGCTTCAACTATGTTTCATGTCCAAACATAACACTATCTTCTAAATATATTTTATTTCAATTATTTCTAATACTATTTTTTTTTCAAATCTCAATCAAATGTGCAAATGCCTGCTTACTGTTTTACTCTTCTTTTTCTAGTACTAATGGAGGAAATTGCAGAGATTTAAAAACAGGAGTTCAAAATAAAACGTAATCACATTGGGAATATTAGTATATGTCTTTATTGGCATAATATTTTCCACGAGAGAATACTAAGATCTTTACAACCGTTTTCCTTACACCATAAAAAATTACTGTAATTTTTGTTTTAGTTTAGTAGCGCAATTCAATCTCTACAATTAAAACTTGATCTCTCATAATAAAGATTGTTGAGATAATAGTAATGATTTAGGGATTGTTTTTTTTATGACCATGGCGTTCGGGCCAGCTTTCGTGCACTTCGACTAATTCTACGGGATACTTGCCCCATTCAACCTCTACAACTAAGGATTGTTTGGTTTGAAACATAAGAATATTTAAGTTTTGCATTAATAAACAGTTACAAAATGCTATTATTGGTAAAGATTTTTTGGAATAGTTAATATAAACAAAGCAAAAAACTAATTTAAAGTGATGGAGACATACCTATGATTGTTGCGTAGGGTCGGTCAGTTCCTTTTTTGAAATTGGGTTGGTACATCAGATTAGTTTTTTTTTTTTTTAAATGGTTAAATTGTGGAGTAAAAAATTATCAGTGCATCAGAAAGGTTGATTTTCTGACATTATGACTTTTGTTACTAAGGTGAAATCTTGTGACTTATAAGGTTTTTTTTTTTTGGTCTGAAGGAAGTAGTTATATTAAAGATTAGTTATCGTTTCCCCTTGTAGACAAGGGGTGCAAAGTAGTAATAGTTTGGGCCACATCCCGGCCAGGGATAAAATGTTTCCAACTTTAATTGTTCTGTCAAAAGTAGTTCCTATAATGTCTGCCTGAAAGGCTTCTTGGGCACACACCCGAGGAACTTCAAAAATGGTTGGAACATCAAAAACTTCCATATGCAGTCCTTCCTTTGCCAAAGCATCGGCTACCCTGTTCTGCTCCCTGTACACGTGCATCTTTTAAGGGCTTGCAGTTCAGCAAGTGTTGGGTTAGTGAGCCGAGTTTTTCCCATGAAACCAAGGACCTAAGTACCACAATGATCTTTGAATACTCCCCCTAGACCTCCAGTTCCAGGACTACCTTTAACTGCACCATCAATGTTCAGTTTATAGGTTCCTATAGAGGGAGGTTCCCACTTGACCCGGACAACAGTTTTACTGGCCTCTTTGTTTTCCTGTTGCACTACCATAAGATGGTATTCTATTGCTCTGTCAATGGCATTGCCAGCACTGATCTTATCCTTTTTGTTATTAAAAAGATTGTTGTTCCTAGTGAGCCAGATGTTCCATAAGCAGAAGGGAATCAAGGTTCCCCAAGGCAGGATGGAGTTGAACTTCTTTTTGTGAATGTTATTCCACAACATAGTCCAATTATCATAGTTGATAGTGCTGGGGTTGATGGTTTGGGGACCTTGGGAGCTTTCAAGTATTTCATCTTGGGACCTTATGACTTTTAAGTTACAAAACACAGTTGTGTGACTTTAGAGAAAAAAGGCATAGTTGTGACCTTTTATGAAATTTACCCTAAAAACTCTAACTTTGAAAGAAAACAAAAAGGAGGAAGTTAATAAGGCATTTTGTTCTTTGAGTATGCGAAGTCCTGTCCGTGAACACTTCAACATTGTCTTTTTCGTCATTTTTTTTCTTGTCGAATTTCTAATCCCTCTTCTTCTACTACCATTTGTCTTCATCCTTTGATTTACTTCTTTCTTGTTATTTTTCTTCCTTTATCCTTTCTGCAGGATTCTCTTGTACTCTCTTAGTATTCTTACTGAAGTAATTAATTATGAAATTGATGTTGCCAATTTGTCCTCTTTTATAGTGAGAAAGGTCAAAGGAGCAATTTGGAGCAAGGATTCATATAATTTACATTAACTTGCTTATGATTGAGGCATTTTTGTTGTTGTTATATTTTATTAATTATCTTCTGTATGGATCAACTGAAATTGAAAATCAATTTTATGATTGAAGTTATTTTGGTTTGGATTTGTTGAAGTTACATCTTAACTAATGTGTAATTTAAGTTTTTGCATTATTGTTCTACATTGGATGCTTAAAGTTGTAATTTGTAATTGCAATGTGATGAAGTCCTAAATTCATATATGTTGGATAAATTCTTGTGTTACTGATTAGCTGTGTGCTTCACTGCTCTCTTTTCACTTAAAGCTCCATTGAAATTATGCTTATTTGCACTTTTTTTGCTTTCGAGAAGTACTGCCTACTCTCTTGAACTCAAGTTTAATCACTCTCTAATAATATAATTAGCCCTTTAAAGCAAAACTAAATAAATAATTAAATAAATAGTTGATATCCAACAACCTTTAAAATAGTTATGAGTTTAAGTTTCTAGGATTGGAGTTTGGATCTTCGTAAATCCCAGTGGTTAGGTTTAAAAAATCCTCTTGCTTCATGTATTATTGGAGCACATTTCTAGTCAAACTTGAAAATAGAACTGTATATATTAGTTTTTCCTCGGGACAACTCATTTATGATTGTTTGTTTCTTTTTCTGTAGTTAATAATATGCTAGTATTTAGCACATCTTAAGATTTAATAAAACTTGATTATTGTGTGTACATTAGCATTTCTTAAGCTTCTAAAGTCCATCTGTAGTGACATGTTTAAGATTCTTACAGTTTATAATTTGAAGTAAGCATTTGATGCATACTGCAAAATGCAGGAACGGAGTGTGATTGTTCTTGCGAATTTAAAGTCAAGGAATATGCGTGGTGTCAAATCAAATGGAATGCTGATGGCAGCGTCTGATGCATCTCATGAGAATGTGGAACTTCTTGAGCCACCTGAAGATGCAGTACCTGGGGAAAGGATATGGTTTGGTTCTGCTGATGAAAAGGATAATCTACCTGATGTGGCAACACCCAACCAGGTAACATCTCCGTTGTAAAGTTTGATTGCCCATAAGAGGCAGTGCACTAGCCTGAAAGCCATGGGGCTTCTGTGTGTTATTTATTTAACTCGAAGCAACTAGTTTATGCTATAGTGAGCGTGAGGGTAGTTGAGTTGGGAGGAAAGGGAAATGCTTTCGTTCTTTCCTCTATTGTTGCTCATTGGACTGTGAGGAAATAGGACCGCTATCCAGGTTAAGTCTTTGACTATGTTAAGTAGTTAAGGTTACATGCACTTGAGATTCAGATTTTGAAGAATGACTGCACCTACAGGTGTGTACTGCCCTACCTTTTTAAGATCTATCTTTCCTAGTTCAACCACGGGATTAAAAAAAGATCTTTCTATTTTCAGAAGTTACACTTACCTCACTACTGCCTCAAAAAAGTTACACTTACCTCACTTGTTAGTGTTTCCGGACCATCAGGAAAGGACTATTAGCCAAGTGATATCTTACCCTTGTATTAAACTAATGGTTTTTTTGGATACACTCCTTGTTTCTCCTACTTTATGCTAACTATATAGATTTAATATATTCTAGAAACTTGGGAAGACAAAAAAGAAATGTTAGGTTTATTACCCATCTATCGCTGCCTTATGCCTCCTATGTTTTATGTTTAGGAGTATTAGATTTCTCAAGAAGAAAGTTTGATTTTCTTTTGCTCTTTTTATTGAAAATAAACTATTTATATGAGTTTCACTATTTTGAGAAGCAATATAAGAGAGAGAGAGAGAGAGAGAGAGAGACAGAGAGAGATTTGAAGAAATTAAAAGAACACGTAGAAGTGTGAAAGCTGATTTTTGAGTAGTTATAATTTGAAGCAAAGGTCCGGTTAATTTATTTTACTTTTTGGGGTGACAAAAGTTAAAAGCCTTTTTCATGTTATACCGAACTCTATTCATTCATTTGCCTTGTGAAATTTGTGAAGAATATGGAGTATTGTTAATTGCTTAGAGTCATAATAAGATTAGGTATTAAATACTTACCCACCTGGTGTTTACACCAAATTGTGCAATTCAACCTTAGCAAGTAAAAATTAAAGTGAGAGTAGGTATCACCTAACCATATAATTATAGTTAAGTGATAAATGTGTGTGAAAAATACATGTCGTGCATTCATTAGTTTGGTCTACCCACCGGGTGCAGGGGAGTTTTAACGTACTATTGACGATCCATATCTCTAAAGAGATCCATGTGTAAAATAGACACCTTAGTCATTCATAGCCCTGTTTATGTTCTCCACGAGCAATTTGTGACAAATTTTGGGTGTAAAAAGAACATCAGAAATGAGAAGCAGCGATTAATCGTCACATAGTAGGATGATGAAATTGAAGGATCTCTACTCATGTTATTCCATCTATGACTAGACATCCTCCTTTCCAAAACTCTATTTGCAATATTATAAATGTGGTCTATCATGCATTTTCTTGCAATCTGTCTTACAGATTCTTATCCATAGTTCCTACATCCTTTTTCAAGAATGAAAAAAAAAATAATTTAGAAACTGGATACTCATCTGTAAGACAGATTTCATGAAACCCATAGTAACCTCTTGAATACTGACTTCTTATACTAAATAGTTACCTCTTGAATTTTTGGGGCGGAACTTCTTATGTTCATTGAAGAATTATAAAGATCTGTCATTTCCTGAATTCAAAATTGGATCGAAGAATTTTTACTGCTCAGATGGATTATATGTTGATTTCTTGGAGAAGCATTCAGAATGTGCACCTCATTCAGTTGTTACAAATAGGGTAATGTTGTCCGAAAAGATCAATATAGCTTGTCTGATATCTTATGTTAGTAGCACTTGTTATTAAAAGCTTTACAGTATATTGCATAGAATGAAGCAGGGGAAATAAGTACATCTATTGAGTTTGTTTACTCATTTCATTAACGAGAGTGCTGCCCTAATATCCCTTGTATAGTTAGTTTTTGTTGGATGAGGAGCGAGGTATTCTATTTGGCTTTGGGTTGACGCCGTTCTTATGCAGGTAGCGAAGAAAAAGATTTGGGAGCTAGTACAACCACATCTAAAAACAGATGGTGCATGTGTTGCTGCTCTAGGAACGCATTGTATGCGAGCTTCAACAGGTGTGGTGGTCAGCCCATCTCTAAAAGATGCAAATATATCATAATGATTTTTTTTGATCAAAAAATAATATATCATAATGATATCCTAAAGTTCATAAAGCTTTTTGTAACTTCCTCCTGTGATTATTCTATCTACCTTCATAGTTACGATCTGTTCTTGAAAAATATCTTATAGCATGGGTTGCGGAAGAGTGAAAATGGTAGATAAGGTGGGAGAAAATTTCAACCTCTTTCTTTGGTTTAATGGGAAGTAAAATTTTGAGTTATCCCTTTCCACTTTCCATGGCACAAGGAAAATCCTCTATTTGAATTTGTTTCTTTCCCCTTTTTAATCTGTTTTAAAGAGAATGTCTTTTTCTAACTTTTTAATTTCAGAATTTCACCTTGCATGTTTCAAACTTTAAGATTAATGAGTATTTTGGTACATTATGTATAGTTGACACTTGACAATTACAAAATTCAAAGAATTTTCTACTTTTTTAAACTGTCTCTAGTCAAGTTAAGATAAACAAATTAAAAGTGAAGTAAGTTTGTTTTTGAGGCTATCTGAGGACTGCAAATAAATGGTTGCGCGACACTTTGAATAACTCGAAATTGTTGGGCATTTGTGGGTTCAAAGCAAAAAAAAATAAAAAATATAAAAGAAGTGAAGATATAAAAGCAACTAAGTGATAATAATATTGTTGCTAGATGTGAGGGATGAACTCAACTTGTATATTAGTAAAAAAAAATCACCAAATGTTTTCATGATGGAATTTGATAAGTGAGCTCCCGAGTAACTGTTTACATAATCTTCTTAGTTTCAAAACAATTATTTTCCCACACGAAGGTTGTGGAGAAGTATTTGTCTGATAATGAACAAGATATATCCATCTAATCCATTTTTGGCCTATGAAGGAATATGCAAGGATACGTTTCATGCTTGTTTGAGTAATAGCAAATAAAATTACCAAAATCATTCTAATAACTAGCTATCAAGTTTCTATTGCAATATTTAAACTTGAAATTGCCTTCTGTTTTAGCTTTAGTAATTCGCGAACAATCTCTCAAGGTGTTCTAGTTTGTTTGCTTGCTTGTATATTGTATTGATTCAACTTCAATCTCTTTGTTCCCATCATCATAATATTTGTTAACTCCTTCAAAAAGGACGTCAATTTATATGACAAACTTTCCTTTTTAGTTGACCTTAAGAAAAAGGATACATTTTCTTATTTGGCAAATGTTTCAACCAAGAGCCTGAACTTCAAATGCTAATCCATAGTACCTCTCAAAAAACACCAGAGACTAATAATACAAGATAAAATCTGAGGTTCAATCTAAAAGTAAGAGAACAGACATGGGCAAAAGGAAAAGGATATTTGGATTTCAAATAGTAATATCTGCAAGGGGATCACATATTGGCAACAACAGGGAACTTTGAGCAATCAATGAGAATTCATCACCCCATTCTGCAACATATGTTCATAAAACGATATCAAACCTAAATAATTATAGCAAGCACATCCATTTGACTGCAGAGAATCTTTCATGGACTACTTGGATTGGTATTGAATGAACAAACTAGTCTTATCAGGATACACTATTTTGATGTGAGATCATGTTGAAATAATTTCTTCCCCATCCTATTCGCCTCCCATCATCTGCAAACCGGAAGAAGTTATTACGCAATAACTAAAAAACAAGAGGGACAGAAAGATAGAGAGAGAGAGAACTTTGAAAACAAACACCAGAACTGGTTAAAAGAAAAGAAAATGCTAGGTTTGGTTAGGGCAAATTTATGTTCTCACAGTATCACAAATAACTACCTTGAATTTATGGAATGTGGCAAGCCAATTTGTTTTCTACCTAACTAGTGGCAAGTACATTTTAACCTATAGAAACTTACTCGATAAGGATTGTTTGAGTGAGCATCAGCTGGAAGGGTAAGAACTTGAGTAATGTGATAACCAACAACAAATAGGCCAAACAAGGTTGAGTTCTAAATAATGCTTTCTGTTTCTGCACAAACTATTTAGATTTTAGATTTTGGGTCCGCGAGAATGAAGACTAATTTAAGTGAGTGAAACCCACTAGGTCGTCTAGCTAGTGGATAGACAAGTCGTGCGTGCATGTGTATATAATTATGAAAATTGACCCACCACTTCTTATTCTAGACAAAGGAATCCTGTCAAATTCACTAATTTGGGGGACAAAACTGAATTATTGTACTTGAAAAAGATTCATGTCGGGATCTCTGTAGTAGATGGTGGTTGATAAAGAACTCTTTGATCATAATTTCCCATATTAATAGTGCGTTGAACATGAAACTTGTGATTGGTAATAAAGCACTGATTCGCTTGTTGAGACCTATCTAACCTATCTATTACAAAATATATAAAACAAGCACACTTGAGCCTCCAAAAGTCTAGTCAATCATCTACTCGGAGCTCAAATCTCTTGCTTACGCCAAAAATACAACAGCAACAACATACCCAGTGAAATCCCACAAGTGGGGTCTGGGAGGGTAAGATGAACGCAGACCTTACCACTACCTCATGGAGAGAGAGGGACTGTTTCCGAAAGATCCTCGGCTCAAAAGTCACAGTCCCAAGTAAGAGAGAAACAATATATATAGCATAATGGCAAAAAACGAAAAGATATGCAAATTTTACAAGACAAGAACAATAACGATAGCATGTGATAACTTACACCAAAAATACAAATAGACAAAAGAGAAAGTTACTCATATTGAACGGGAAAGTCTAATTCATCAATGGATAAGTGGTTTTGGCATGAAGATAGATTTTGTTGTTCATACTGGCAAGTAAAGCATGCTTCTTATTACTGAAAGAAAGAGTTGTTTCATTTTTCACAGCAACTTCAGGGAGGTTATTCATATATGTTTTTATAATTTTTCAAGTGCCCCTAGAGGGTGGGTACTGTTCCACAATTAAAAAGAGCACAATGCTTTTGGTCAGTAAATTCTTAAATTGCTAAGCTTTGACAATATTATATTACCTTGAAGATATCACCAAACATGCCTTGAAGAGGACTTTTACGTTGTACACCATAGAACTTCTTTGCAACTTCATCTAGCAACTAAGTCACAGAACAGTAGAAGATGTGAGTTAGGAGGAAAACCATCAGTCTAACTGGATGGAGAATGGAGTCATTAAACAGCAGAAGAGAAACTACAAAGAGAGTCATTCATCACAAAGATTGAAAGAATGGCACATTACTCGCATTTATGAAGAGCTTACCTCATTAAATAGAGGATCTCTATCTATAATAGACTTGTAGTTCTGTCTCAACATATTAAAGAGAGGTAAGGCATCTCTCTGCAACCTGAATTACAAATTTTCTAACTGTTAATTCATTGACTTAAATGAAGTAAAAGACATGAGGACGATCACGAGGCCTCAATGCCGGTGCAGAAGGCACCAAATTTTGCAAGATCTGACATACAGAGGGGAGGGAGGGATATTTGTAAAATTCTTGAAAAATAGACAACTTACTAATATTAGAGTGAATCAAAATGAGAAAAGAGGCTTCAGCAACAGCATATAAAAAAATACTTTTTAAACACATTAAAAGTAAAGTATTCAAAAAACATACTGAGACTTACGTCAGCAAAAGGTAGTTGACAAACTGCATTAATTCTGACCAAGAAAAGTCAAGATGCCTTGACTGCATTTCCTTTTCCATCTCATCCATGAGCTTGTTGGCATCTCTCAGATTTCCCAGAGACAAGTACCTGCCAAAGTAGAATGACAAAATGAAACTATATGCTCGACCCACAAGCTAAAAACTAAAAAAAGCATAACAAGAACTGTTGATTGAACATCGGACAAATAAATAATTTAAAGTTTCAAACAGCTAGAGAAACATATTCTAGTTTAGGGCTCTCAGCGGAACATTTTACACTCAAATTAAAATTTGATAGGAATATGCATCAGAAGAATGTTTCAATTTAGATAAAGTTGTGTCCAAATGTATTTTACACTCAAATTAAAATTTGATAGGCATATGCATCAGAAGAAGGTTTCAATTTAGATAAAGTTGTGTCCAAATTTATTTTCTAAGATGCCTTGCCACCATGTTCCACACAGCTAGCATTCTAGTAGCCCATTTGTGTTCCATATACTGGAACAAACCGGAAGTCATTAATCTGGTTGACAAATATGCACAAAGACCAAATATCACATTGGAAGGGCCAATAATATGCAGAGCTACACTAATGCAAGTGCTCAGAAAATTGTAAATATTTACTGATCTTGGAGTAGCTAAAGTGTAAAATAATTTACAGAAATACAATGTTCCTAATATGGACCAGCACAAACGGGATAAACTGAGAAGAACAGTAATTGAATGCAAGACAATTATTCATATTATAACTCTGCTTACATCAAAATTGCCCGGGCAATAGCCAAATCATCCTCTCCTGGATAGCACTGCAGGTTAAATGTTATGAATTAATTATATTATATTTATGATATAGCATCATTAAGTCAATAGCCACTAAAACCTTCATGAAATTGTTGCCTCACAAAAGCAACAAAACCCTAAAATGGAAGAAAAAACTATCTGTCCACAGGAAACTGGAGATCCAACTTTTGGACCTAGTAATATTTGCTTGTGATATCTAAGATAGCAAAAAAATCACAGGAATCAGTGCTTACCTTGCCCATGAAATTTATGATAGTCGAAGCAAATTTCTTGAGATTCCTTCCTCTAACAAAATGAAAAGATACTTTAACCATGTCCTGCAAAGTAATAAGAATGTAAGGAGGTCTACTACATTTCCAATGATAGGCCTTGGAATTCAATTTCATTAATTGTCAGCTACTAGAAGTCACTACCTTCTTCCAATTTCAGATAGCAAAGTACTGTGAGGAAACAGAAAGACCACTGCTGGTAAAGATACTAGAGTCATAATATACAAATATTTAACAGCTACTACAAGTAGGTCAAGTAAATGGAAACCTAGACCATAAGTATGATCATATGCTTTACCCTCTTTCAAGTTGTAGTTGCATATAGCATGTTAGTATGAGTAAGGTGAAAAAAGGCTTTCATTAGCAACAGTTGGACTCTAAAACAAGATAATCATTCATTTTATTGCCAGTTCTTTATATTATGAATCGTCTTAGACTCTTAGTCATGCTAGAAACTAATCTTTCTTTCTAGAAATGAAGAAAGAACCACTTCAATAACATAACGGGCATTTCATATTTCTTTAAATAAGCATAAAAGAGCATCAAGCTTTCTGAAGAACATACCACTTCAGGAGATTGAGAATACATATAATCTGCCTGCATCTCATGCAGCTCTGGAGATCCGTACCTAAGTGCACCAAATTCTGCTGACCACCTATAAAAGAACAGCATTTTCTCATCAGAAGATGTTAATAGATAAATGAGGTCATAAAACATTGAAAGAGGAGGACAAGATGTCGCCACTTAATAAAGCAACCAAGATAATTTTCCCTGTGAACTTTTTAAAAAATATTTCAAAAGACCACCAATTTACGGCACCTCATTGGGTGAAGCTCTTTAAGTATTTTGCAGAATCATGAATATAGAATCAACTGCCTACCATCGCATCTGATCACATTCACAAAGTAGGAATTATTCTATAGGATAAGAGTGCTAACAGAGAAGTTAGATCGTCAACATGTCCTCATCATACATTGCTCTGTTTGTATAACTCGGTGTCAAGAACTTCATTTCCACACATTGCACATACTCCCTACTTTAAGCACAGGTATGACAATACTTAGCATCTTGATGCACATGTTGCTTGCAAAGAGTGCATTTTGTATTTCCGTGAGGTTTCCACCTTTTTTTCTTCTTGTTCTCGTTAGGCCACCACCTTCAGTAGTGTTGCTGGCACCTTCTTTTGATTTGTCAGGTACAATCACTTTCGACAACTTGCACTTCGCGGGCTTGATCGAAGTAGGCAACACGGAAAGAGAATTTCTAATTGCTTCCAAATTCGTATCTGGGGAAGATCTCCCCTGTGAACACATAATCGTGTATGAACTCTTATAAAGAGACAGTGGCACGGCTTATACTAACCCTTGACAGAAAGTTCTACAAGAAAAGATCGCTAGATGAGGTAATCTTTACTGTTTCACATGCCGTAACAAGAGGTGAAAAGAGTACTCGAAGATGTCTTGCAGGAAGATTTCACAGCAATGTGGATCCTCCAGAGACAACTGCAGAATGGACAGTCAAGTGTTGAGAGGGACTCCAAAAGTGAAGGTTTGAGTTCTAGGGAACACATTGATACTTCTCCGATTTCCATAAAAAACGAAGACCAAATAAGTTTTGAGGAGTGGCAAGGAAGGTGAGGCCTTTCTTTTGCTCAATCCATGGTCTATCCAATTAGGTCGCACAGATTAAGTTTTGAAGAAAAGTATGGAACAGTCTAAATGAAGATTACCCAACCAATTGTGTAAAAAGTTAAGCACTACTTCTGGAGATCTAAGTACATTTTGCCGAGTTCATTATTTCTTCTTTTATCAATTGCCCAAAAAGTATGGTACACGTTAACTAAAAAACAATTCCCTTTAAAATTAAAAGCAAACTCGATAGCAAATCCATGGTAGTGTAATATAAAATGTTCAACAAATACATAATTCAAGCAACTAAAATGATATGTTTTTTAAGAATTCACAAATGAACATAGAGAATATGTGCAAGAACGACAGAGAGAGAGAGAGAGAGAGAGAGAGTATCTAACTTGATAGAAGCTTTTAAGAAAGAAGAACAGCATTCTACTCGGGTTTTGGCTGCTGCAATGGCTTCTGAAAGTTTTTGCATATCATCATCATCATCATCATCTGCGAGGTCCAAATTTTGTGGCACCGAAGGTCGAGGAAATTTCTCGTAGATTTTCCTGACATGGTCTAAGCAGAATTGCATTATGATCAAGCAAGAACCAAAACTAATTATTAAGCATCAATACTTGAAAAAGAAGAGCAGCATAGTGACATTACCCCTTATGATATAGCAATATGAAGTCACATCAGGATTTAATTCATGCTGGTTAACTTTCAGAACATTTTGTATCTCTTTCCTAGTCATTTGAAGAAATCATATACAGAAGAACAAGTATAGATCCCTTAACTTTAATGAAATATTATACATTTGAAGTGACTGTTTTATTAGCTCTCGATAACTCAAAATGCAATCAGTAGTTTTTTTTTCTGAAAATGGTAACAATTTGTATTAAAGCCAGCAGTTAGGTAGTACTAAAAACCATATTTACAAACAAAAGAAAAAAGAAGAGGAAAAAAAATATTAAACTGAGACTGCAATCCTAGACAAATTCCAAAACATCTAGGATTGCTTCAGAAATATTTTCATTTTAAGCCTTTGTACACCAAAAACAAAATAACAATATACAGTTAAGCTTGATCTTCTACACATTGCTATTTCTATCTTCAAAACATCTGGCATTTCTTTCTCTCCAGATGATCCACCAAATATATGCTGGGATAATCGTCCCTCTTTCTCTGTTTCTTGCACCAATTCCAACTTGCTCTCAGCTAAAAGAGAGTCAACAATCTTATTAGGCATTGTCCATGAGATGCCTCTGAGACTAATAAAAATCTTCCACGGCTGGTCAGTGACTATGAAGCACAGAAAAAAGATGACTAACTGTCTCAGCTACTGTCTCGTGTTAATGTTGGCCTAGGGAAAATAAATCAGGGAATAAATCTCGTAAGCTAGCAGAACCCATCCACTGGTCCGTCCAAAGCAGTGTCTTGGTGCCACTGTGAACCTTGACAGTAGAATGACCTAATAGTTCTCCATAGGCTTACACCATAAGGAGTAGTAACTTCTCTAAAAATCCAACTCTCCATATTTGGTTTTGATAATACTACACAGAGTTTGGAGCTCCTGAAAATATCTCCACAGCCATTTCACCTTAAGAGCTTTACTTTGGTTCTTAAGGTTTTTGATACTTATCCAACCTTGATTTCTAATTCTAATAAGATTTTTTCATTTACCAATGGAAGCTTCTTTTCTCCTTATTACTTTTCCAAGGAAAAGATCTCCTGATTTTGTCTATCCTCTGTATAACAACATGGGGATACGAAAGAGGGACATCATATATGCTGGTAGAGCATCCACGACAGAATTTATCAAGGCAAGCCTATCTCCCAGTGATAAATATTGTGATCTCCATCTGGGCAGCTTCCCACATATCACCAAAACTGGATTCGGAATCTCTTTGGTCTTGATGATGCTCCCAAAGGCATGCCAAGATAACTGACGGCAAGGTACCACTACTCCACCCAAAATCTGGGTCAACTGCTCCATATTGGATGTCAAATTAATTGGGAATAGACGGCTCTTACTCCAATTAATGTGAAGACTAGAGACACCTTCAAAATATATCAATATTATCCTCACAATTAGAGTATCATCAGGATACTAGATATGAGTAATCTCTAGTCTGTTTTCTCAGATTCTGGAAACTTCAAAACCCTAGATCCTTCCAATCTTAAGTATGTTGTTAAGTCCCTCCATCGCAATAATAATTAACAAAGGGTATAAAGGTTCCTCTTGTCTTATCCCTCTATGTGTACAGAAAAAACTTCTGGTGCCCATTAATAAAAAAAAAAAATTTCACAGTTAAGATGAAAAACCAATTGATTCACTTCTCCACAAATTCCATCTGTCTCAGCATTCTGAAGATGAAATGTCAGTTGACATGATCATATGTTTCAAGTTTACTTTAAGTGCCAGGCTTTCTTTGTCAGATTCCAGATTAACTGCTTCATTAGTTGTCAACACAATATCCATTATTTGTCTGCCTCTAATAGTGTTTTGTGGAGCGTGCAGCGAGAAAAGCGACAAATCTTGATAATTCAATATCTTACCACATTAAAGGCTAGTCATGAGGTATTTTTGGAAGTTCTAGGGGATTAATATTTAATACAAGTTGACCATTGTCAGATACAGTTTTATTTTCTTTAGGGAGGGTACTACCATAGTGATAGACTGAGCCCTGGAAGAGGGCATCTATGTGGTCTCCTAGCCAGAGATAATTAAAGGGGCTGTATACTGCTGATGATTCCTTTATCTTCTGTGACCCTAAAGAATATTTGACCAGCCTTAGTTATAGATTCATCTTGTGGCTTCAAGAGGTATCTAGTATAAAATGATCTAAAAACTGTTGTGACACTATCCCAGTCTGTGAGGTCCAAAATGTCGAACGGCTAGCATAAGTCTTGGGATGCAATCAAGCTATTACCAATTTCTAGGACTCCTTTCTTATATGCAACTTATAAGGACATAGTACTTCGGTATCTGTAGGTAGGTGTTGAGAAGAGGTAGCTTGCTGTCAAAGAGACCTAAGTTGCTCGGACTCTTCACTATCGGTGCCACACCTGTGCCGACACAACGTGGGTGTGGATGTGGGTGTGGGATCCCTACCCGATCTGGTCAACCGGTTCAATGATTTCTGTAATCAAAACAAAAACTAAGGTGAAATTGAAGAAAATGGGATACCTTTGATATATAACTTCTATTGTCACTCCCTTTCCTTTTATCTCCTTCCGGGATTCTCTCTTGATCAATATTTTCTCAGGGATTCCACATAATATCTCATAGGTTTGATCACTCTATTTTTAGATATTTGAATTAATTTTAGCTGAATCCCCGCACCCGTCTCCATGCATGGATCTGTATCCCCGAATCTTAAAATTTAGATCATAGAGGATCTGACCTCTAGATCTGCACCGGTATTGGACACCCACAACCGAGTCCAAGCAACTTAGAAAGAGACTACCTTCCTGAAGAGGGAAGGAGTCTCATAGTCTCAATGATAATATATGCGTGGAAGAACAATTGATAATTCTAGCCATCCCTGGTTCTTATAACACAGCATTCCGAAAGAGATTATGAAGTAGATAGGATTTTTAGATAAGTGCGCCGTATGCAGGGAGGAAAGAATTAAATCTGGGAAAATAGCTGATAAAGATATGTAGCACTAAAGGAAGCTTCCAACATTGTTTTTTTTTAAAATGGTAATGTTGTATTTTTCAGCATTAAGGATATGTTGTTGACAGGAAAAAATGAAAGGAAAAAAAAAGAAAAAAATAATTACAAGGATCCTAATAATTCCACAATCTGCTCTGTTTCCCGTAAACTTTTCTCTTTACACCAAAAATAAAAAAGATACAATACAATTCCATTTAACCTTCTGAATGGAATTGGACATATCTTCGAAGTTTCTACAATTTCTTTCTTTCCAAATTGTCCACCAAATGCAATGTGGAATTATCCTCCACCGTGCCTTCTGTCTCTTGCTCCCCCCTCCCTCTTCTTGTCCAACAACTCAACAAGTCTGTAGTATGCTCGGGTATGGTCCAATCTGTCTTTGTGAGACTAAGGAAGATGGCCCAAATTTGTGTTATAAAGTTGCAATGCAAGAATAGATGTTGCTTGGTCTCCTCTGCCTTCCCGCATAATGAACACCAAGATACTATAATCTTTCCTTTTCTCTTCAACACTTCATGTGTCAGACAAGCCCTTCTAGCAACCAACCATGTACAACACTTTATCTTAGTTGGTGCTAAGGTTCTCCATACCTTTCTCCACAAACTTTGCTTAGAGTTGCCTTGCCAGGGGCTTTCCATTTTGTATGCCTTGCTAACAGTGAAAGGCCTATGTTTACTATGTTTCCATCTCAAAGAATCAGGAGCATTGGTGGTGCCAAAGAATTTTTCTAATAGCTCTAGCAATTTGGCCACTCTCTCCACTTCCCAGTTATTCAAAAACCTCCTAAAGTTCAGATTCACCCTTGTGCTATCCAACATTCATTGATATTTGCATTTAGATTACTACATAGCAAGAATACATCTGGAAAGGCTTCCTTTAGAGGGACCTGTTTGTTCCACGCATTTGCCCAAAACTTAGTTCTCCTACCATCTCCCACTTCAATGTATATATTAGCTTCATGTTTTTGCCATAAGTTTCTAATAGTTCTCCAAAACCCCAACCCATAGGCATCAACACTAACATTACTGCACCAAGTATTGTACTCACCATACTTGGAATGACATCCTTCCATAAGGCTTGCCCCTCTTCATTATATCTCCATGACCACTTCATCAAAAGGCTATTGTTTTGTTTCCGCAAATCTCTAATGCCCATACCCCCTATGTCTCTGTTGTTCAAGGTTATCTCTCATTTGACTAGGTTACAACAACAATAACAACCCAGTGAAATCCCACAACGTGGGTCTAGGGAGGGTAAAGTGTACGCAGACCTGACTCCTACCAAGGTAGGACGGCTGTTTTCGAAAGACCCTCGACTCAGTAAAATCATAAAAAGAAGTCAGATAAGGATAAGAAGTTCAAAGCGATATGGCAAAACAAATAACGAAAGCAACCCAGATAAAATAGAGCAATCAAAGTACAGAAAGTAATAGATAATAACAGAAATCAGACCACAAGGAATTATAGAGCGCTAATACGCCCACTAAAGAGGAAGAATAACGATACTATGAACTAGCCTTCTACCCTAACGTGGGTCCTCCACACCCTCCTATCTAAGGTCATAACCCTTAATTTCTTTGCATCCATGCCAAAGGAAGTCCCTCCTTAATCTGTCCAGTTTCTTCAAAACTTTGGAGAGTAATGGAAATAATGACATGACATAAGTAGGTAGGGAGTCTAGCACTGACTTGATGAGGGTGTGTCTGCCTCCCAGAGACAAATATTGGGCCTTCCATCTGGCTAATCTCCTTTTTGTTTTCTCCACAATGCCATCCCAAATTTCCATATCCATGTGTTATTCCCTAAGGGCATGCCTAAGTAAGCTGTTAGCATATTCTCCACTTTGCATCCCAAAACAGCTTCTTAAATAAGGAAGCTATCATAAGGGAGGTTTCCAGATGGGAAATGGGCAAATCTTTTGAAACATTCAATTTAGAAGATCCATAAAAGAGTCTGGGTGGAGGAGCTGGATAATTTTCTTATCCTTCTATATTTTACGACTAAAAAGATATGGAAAGCGATCTAATTCTGCAAAACAGTCAGCAAATTCTCTTTTAACTTCTGTACTCTCTTGGCGACAAGTGATACTGTGACTTCCCATTTCAAGGTGATTGGCAAAGTGAAGCACCTAAGAAAGATAATTCGATCATCAAAGTTACTGAACTTGGATGGTGAGAGAACAGAAAGACTCATTAGTATTCTGTATGTAAGTGCAAATTACGTTTGAAAACAGACATGAGAACTAGAAAGACAGGAGTGATTTGAAGTAATGATAAAGTAGGATAATTAACAGAACAAAACAAGTATAAGGAACTGACTAACTGATAGTTCATGAACTAACTCAGCTTGATAAATTATAAATGTATTGAAAAGGAAAATTTATCAGAACGTAAAAACATAAGAGCAGACTTACCAAGAGTTTCTTCATTATAAGAAATTTTTCCTTTTACAAGAGTTTCAACAAACAACAAAGCAAGCTCTGACCCACAGGTAACCTGCAAATTGTCAAGATTGTCTTTTATCAATACAGAAGCAAAAGATGTTCTTTTTTAGTCTCCAACAAGAATAACCTCAAATTGCTTTGAGTTTCAAGTTTCAAGTATATTTAAATGTCATTACCAACTCCACATAGTAGACCTTTGTTGCAAGTGATAAGTTTATCTGCTGAATTGTCCACAACATGAATAAGCAATCTTCCTACCGGGAATATGTCTGGGAAATGAAAAAATGTACACCCCTCGCCCCTCCTCAAATCCAATTTTTTATACGTACTCTTTTAATTTAAGAACATCCCTAAAATGTTTCGCACGATTTAGTTCTATACAACTTTCAAGATTCAAGTATATTAAGGTGTTCAATCTATAATGTTTTATAGTATCAAGCTAACTTTTCAACCATCACTCTAATATTTTCTTCTACTATCAACAACATATCTCGTGTAATCCCACAAGTGGGGTCTATTGAGAGTAGAAGTGTACGCAGACCTTACCCCTACTTAGTAGGTAGGGATAAAGAGAGGTTATTTCCGATAGACCCTCGGCTTAAACTAAAACATTTCCAAGCAATATGAAAAAGGGAATACAAAAATAAGAGCATTAACAACAACAAAATAATGTGAAATAGAGAACAGTGCACAACATACCGCGGCAAGAATAGTAATGGCAACAAAATATGCGATAACCCAAGCACAAAAAAAACACGTTATAACCGAAATCGAAAAATAAGAAACTACGAGAATAGTGCTAATACCACTAGTAAGAAAGAAGATCCAAGTACGACCACGGACCACCAAGCCTATCCCGCAGAAAAGCTAAACTACCAGCTAAACTTGTACCCTAATCCGTGACTTCTAATTAACATCTTAAACTCTTGGGACCCAATGAAATACCGCCACAAAAAATCGGGGAAGGAGGAATTATCCGTCCAATTAAATATGTATGCAGTTTCAGCTTAAATTTCCATAAGAGTGTGATCAATCATAACCTGTCCATTCTCCAATTGTAAGCAAGCCCCACACTTGAGAATATCCAAGGCTTCAGAGTACCTCTCAGCAGACACATATCTGAAATCATATCAAATATACAAAAAAAAAAACTGAATTCAAGACTACCCCTTTTAGACTTGATCTCAAATTATAAAAAAAAAGAAAGAAGGGGTTTATATAGTTTGTACCTAGCACTAATAGACTTGAACATCTGTTGAGCTCCATAGTAATTTCCTTGTTTTACAACCTTTTCCAACTTGTCAATATTCTGCAAATCATAAATCATGTAAATCTGAAATTTTTATACAAGAAAAGTTTCCATAAATTTTATAATAAGGGGTTAATTCAGATTTTGAAGTCAACTAAACTAAAAAAAAAATGCATCTTGAGTACCTCTTGAGCTGGAGGCAGAGTCGCACGTTTGACTCTCTCTCTCGACATCCTTCGATGAAAAGTAGAGAGAAGATTAAGGAATCGGAGGTTTTAATGAGGTCAGGAAAATACTGCTTAGAAAACTGCACTCTATTTCTTGCTATCAAATAAATTCAATATTCGTATTTATATTAAGGTCTTTTGGTTTTGAGGTAATTAATTATGTGGGGGGATTACATGAAATTTAGGAAATATTTTAAACATATATGTAGTATAACATAAAATATTATGTCAGGTAAATAATATTAATAATTTTGATTGTGCGAATGGCGATTATTAGAAATATTAGTAAATTCATTATAGGGAAAAGAACATTTATACCTAAAACGAGAAAAATATTTACTCTTAAATGTCTCATTACTTTCATATCCTTTTTAATTTTAAAATGATATAAATTTATTTTAAAATCGTGTGCTGACATCGTGCTGATGTCAGCGCTCACCCTATATAACATCGATAAAGTATCAATATACCAATAGAGTATTACAAAGGATTAAGCCCAATCATATATAATACCGATATGGTATCAACATACCAATAGAATATCACAAAGAATATATTTTCTACTAATTTAGAGTTTTATAAATAAGATTGTGACTTTAATAATTTTCTTTTAATTGTTTAATTTTTATTTCTTATAAAAAAGAATCCAATCCTATATGATACAGACGGAGTATCAATATACTAACGGAGTATCACAAATATATCAATACACAGATGTACTATTACATAGGATTAATTTATAGCAGTGATGTTGACTAAAAAAAAAAGTGGGGTAAGATGGTAAATAGTTTGAGTCATTGATTCATTAAGAATAAATAGTTTGGGTTGAGTTCAATTTGGATAAATAGTTTCACAATTGAATTTATTTTGGGTAGTTTTCCTTTCATTATATGATTTTTTTGCAAAAATCTTGAGATAAAAAAAAAATTGAGACTCGAAAAAATAAAGTGAATTTTCTCTATACGTACATAAAGTTAGTTTTATAAATAATTAAAAATCTATTTATATTAATTTAATAAGCATATCTTAATCAATTAGCTCCATATTTTTTTTAAAAAAATAATGAATTTCGTATTCTTAGAAATAATATTGTCTTTAACTATGATATATTTGTCATAACGTGAATGTCTCTTTCCTTAGTTTTCTTTTTTCCTACTCTCACTTTTTCCTTACCCCTTGTTTGTTAAAATTGGCGTACTTATCTTTGACTATAAATAGCCAACGAAAGTGTGCAATTTAGCACACAGATCTAAAAAATTATCTCTTTCTTCCTTTGCAATTTCTCTCTTTCTCCCTTTATTAAACTTTCTGTCTTTACTATCTATAAATTATTATTATTATTATTATTTCATAACACGTTATCAATACGAAATTTTAATTTTTCTCCAGACAAATTAACTTCTATATCAGGTATATCTGCAGAAGAAATTTAATTTTAATTGTCTTTGTTATTTCTAAATTAATTTCTATCTCAGTTTTTATCATGTCAAATTTATCAAAACTTGAGTCTGTGGTACTTGACATTACCGAAAAAAATTATTTGTCATGAATCCTTGATGCTGAAATTCACCTTGACGCTAAAGGTCTTGGTGATACTATTAAAAATAAAAATAAAGCATCAAGCTAAGATAAAGCAAATACCTTGATTTTTCTCCGTCATTATATTAATGAAGGATTAAAAATATTTAATTGTAAAATACCCTCTTGAATTATGGACTAATTTGAAGGATTGATATCACCACCTAAAATTTATGGCGTTACCAAAAGCTCGATATGACTGGATACACCTTCGATTTCAAGATTTTAAAACTGTGACAGAGTATAATTCTGCTATTCACAAGGTAAGTTCCATTTTAAAATTATATGGAGATACTATCACTGATGATGACTTACTTAAGAAAACTTTTTAAGTATCACTGAGATACTATCACACTTCAAATGTGTTGCTACAACAACAATATCATGAAAAGAGGTTTAAGAAATATTCTGAATTAATTACATGCTTACTTGTGGCTAAGTAAAATAATACTTTGCTGATGAAAAATTATGAAGCCCGTGAATGTCATACCCCTGTGGTCGTGATCGTGGTCGTAGACGTGGGCGAGGACGAAATAATTATTGTCATCATGATGAAAATAAACATGGGAACAATAAAGTTCCTCAAAATAATCATTCTAGAGGTAAATTCAATATTTGTCACCGGTGTGGTATGAAAGGTCATAGGGTACGTGAATGTCGTACGCTCGATCATTTTGTGAAACTTTATCAAGTCTCTCTCAAAAGAGGAGATAATAACGTGGAGGCGCACTTGAATTTTCGAAATGATGATAATGAAGCAAATCCCTCAAATAAATATGAAGATATTGAGGCAAATCTTGCTTATAAAGATGATAATTTTGAAGATCTACCAAACATTACTCATTTGGAAACTGAAGACTTTATGAATATTGACTGAAGAATTGATCATATAACTTGGGATAAATATTATAAAATAGTTATTATTTTTCTATTATGTTTGATATTATGTTGCCCTTCGTAAAAAAAATGTTCCTTAAGGCAGTGCAATTTCTTAAAGTTTCTTATGTTGTTAATTTTTCACGTTCTTATAATGTATCTTTTTATTTATGAAGAATATGAAAATTCTCCAGTCATCAGTTGGATCCAAAATTAATTATAATGATATGTATCTTATTGATAGTGCCACAACACACACTATTTTAAAAGATAATTTTTTTTTCTTCTTTGAGTATGAAAAAAGGCAATGTTAATACAATATCTGATAGCACAAGATTAATTGAAGGATCCAAAAAAGCTAAAGTTGTACTTATCGGAGGAATAAATTTAAAAATTAATAAATTATTATATTGTAGTATGTCTCAAAGAAACTCATTAAGTTTCAAAGACATTCGTCAAAATGATTATCATATTGAGACTACAAATAATGAAAAGAATGAATATCTTTACATTACTACAATGATATCAGGCAAGAAGTTTATACTTAAAAAGTTACCCGCTCTTTCATCCGGCTTATACTTCACAAGTATTAGCATGGTTAAAACACATGCCATAGTAAGCCTTTGGTTTACTAACTCAAATGATTTTATTATTTGGCATGACCGATTGGGCCATCCCGATTCTAATATGATGCACAAAATAATTGAGAGTTCATATGGACACTCTTTGAATAACCAAAAGATTCTTCAATTTAAAAAATTTTCTTGTGCTGCATGTTCTCAAGGCAGATTGATTACTAGACCATCAGTAATCAAAGTGGAATTGAATCCCCATCATTTCTAGAACGTATACATGGTGATATATGTGGGTCCATTCACCCATCATGTGGACCATTTAAATATTATATGGTTTTAATAGATGTATCTACAAGATGGTCACATGTGTACTTATTATCAACTCGTAATATGACATTTGCGAGATTACTTGCTCAAATAATTAAGTTAAGAGCACAATTTCCAAATTATGCAATAAAGACAATTCGTCTAGATAATGCTGGTAAGTTCACATCTTAGTTATTTAATGATTATTGTTTGTCCACTGGAATAATAGTTGAGCATCCGGCTGCTCATGTTCATACTCAAAATGGTCTAGCAGAATCATTGATTAAACATTTACAATTAATTGCTAGATCAATGCTTATGAGAACAAAACTTCTCATTTCATTATGGGGTCATGTTATTTTCATGCAACAAGTCTTGTGCGGATCAGACCAACAAGTTATCATAAAGTCTCCCCATTACAATTGACTTTTGGTCAGGAGCCGAACATTTCCCATCTTAGAATATTTGGATGTGCAGTATATGTTCCAATTGATCCACCACAACACACAAAGATGGGACCCCCCAAAAAATTGGGGATATATGTTGGGTATGAAACTCCCTCTATCATAAAATATTTAGAACCTATGATTGGAAATTTATTTACTGCAAGATTTGTTGATTGTCATTTTGATGAATCAGTATATCCAGTATTAGGGGGAGAAAATAGGCAGTTGAAAAAAAAAATAGATTGGAATGCATTATCACTATCTCATTTAGATCATCGTACAAATATATGTGAACTGAAAGTTCAAAAGATAATTCATTTATAAAATATTGCAAATTAACTGTCAGATGCATTCACTGACCTATCAAGAGTTATTAAATCTCATATTCCAGCTGTTAATGCTCTAATTCGAATTGATGCCCCAGTAGAACAATTGATTAATACAAATGAATCTAAATCACATTTAAAACGTGGTAGAAAAATTGGTTTCAAAGATAAAAATCTTCAAAAAAAAAGAGCAAATAATCAAGATGGTCATGATATGAAAGAAGCTGCTCAAGAAGAGCGAGGAGACATAACAATTCATAAAACCTTAGAAGAGGTTAAGGCGCCTGAAAATGATGAAAAAATTTCAATAAATTATGTCTCATCAGAAAAAATATGGAATCGAAATAATGTACTTGTCGACAATAGTTTTTCTTATAATGTTGCTATTGAAATAATGCAACAAAATGGGGATCTTGAATCAAAATCTGTCGATGAATGTAGACAGATGAATGATTGGCCAAAATGGAAAGATGCAATTCAAATTAAATTAGCTTCGCTTGAAAAAAGTGAAGTTTTCGGACCGATAGTCCGAACACCTGAAGGTATAAAATTAGTGGGTTACAAATGGGTATTTGTGTGAAAACGAAATGAAAAAAATAAAGTCGTAAGATATAAAGCACGACTTGTGGCACAAGAATTTTCTCAAAGACCTGGCATTGATTATATGAAAACATATTCTCCTGTGGTGGATACAATCACTTTTAGGTATCTTATAAATCTGGCAATTCATGAAAAACTTAGTATACATTTGATGGATGTCGTTACAGACTATTTATATGGTTCTCTAGATAACGATATTTTTATGAAAATTCCTGAAGGATTTAAAATGCCTGAAAAATATAAAGATTCTCGAGAAACTTATTCAATAAAACTTCAAAAATCTTTATATGGGCTGAAACAATCAGGATGAATGTGGTACAATCGTCTTAGCAAATATTTGCTAAAAAAAAGATATAAAAATGATCCAATTTGCCCTTGTGTCTTTATGAAAAGGTCTGGATCTGAATTTGTCATAATAGATGTATATATTGATGATTTGAATATTATCAAAACTCCTGAAGAACTTTCAAAAGCAGTAAAATGTCTGAAAAAGGAATTTGAAATGAAAGATTTCGAAAAGATAAAATTTTGTCTTGGTATACAAATTGAACATTTTGCAAATGAGATATTTGTCCATCAATCAACATATACAGAAAATATTTTAAGGAGATTTTACATGGATAAAACACACCCACTGAGTACCCCAATGTTTGTGAGATCTCTTGATATTAATAAAGATCCATTTCGACCTCATGAAAATGATGAAGAGCTTGTTGGTGTCGAAATACCATATCTTAGTGCAATTGCTGCATGTCAGTATTTTGCCAATAATTCTAGACCAGATATAGTTTTCTCAATAAACTTGTTAGCGGGATTTAGTTCTTCCCCAACGCGAAGACACTGGAGTGGAATTAAGCATATATTCAGATACCTCTGAGGTACCACCGATATGGGATTGTTTTAATCAAATGAATCCACGTCAGAATTGATTGGTTATGCAGATGCAAGATATTTATCTGATCCCCACAAAGGTCGATCGCTGATAGACTACTTATTTACATGTGGTGGTACAACTATATCATGACGTTCAACGAAGCAAACTACGATTGCCACCTCTTCAAATCATGCAGAGATAATAGTCATTCATGGAGTAAGTTGAGAATGCGTTTGGTTAAGATCAATAACTCAACACATTCAAGAAACATGTGACCTTTCTTTGACAAGAGACACTCCAACAATATTGTACGAAGACAATGCTGCATGTATAGTTCAATTAAAGGGAGGATGCATCAAAGGAGACAGAACAAAACATATTTCACCAAAATTCTTCTTTACCCATGATCTTCAAAAGAAAGGTGAAATAGATGTTCAACAAGTTCGTTCAAGTGATAATTTAGCAGATATGTTCACCAAGGTATTACCAACTTCAACCTTTGAGAAATTAAGATACAAGATTGGAATGCGTCATTTTCGATATATTAAATGATGTCTTCATCAGGGGGAGTATACTACTCACTGCACTCTTTTTTTCTTAATCTAGATTTTGTCCCACTAAATTTTCTTAGCAAGACTTTTAATGAGCCAGTAATCAATGCGTATTGAGAATAACGATATATATTTATTCTTTCACTAAAATTTATTTTTCTTTTACATAGACATCCAAGGAGGAATGTCTTAAGGTGGATGTCTCTTTCCTTAGTTTTCTTTTCCCTACCCCCACTTTTCCCTTACCCCTTGTTTGTCAAAATTGGCGTACTTATCTTTGACTATAAATAGCCAACGAAAGTGTGCAATTTAGCAGACAAATCTAAAAAATTATCTCTCTCTTCCTTTGCAATTTCTCTCTTTCTTCCTTTATTAAACTTTCTGTCTTTATTATCTATAAATTATTATTATTATTATTATTTCATAACAATATCTAATATTTTCATAAGTAAAACAAAGAAATTATAAATTATTATGGGCTATAGCCAAGTCCACGAAAGTCTTAATATATTGAACTTTTCACACTGGAACAAGGCTTAATATAAGTCATTTCTTCCACAATTGCCTAAAGTCGCATGGAAGAAACTTAGTATGGCAAAGTGACTGATCCCAAAACATCAGTTCATTCTGTGGTTAGTGCTACAAAAGAGACTAATGTTGCTTGTGTCCTGTGCAATACACAGGCTGCTGAGACCCTATCACACATGTTGTTTGATTGCACCTATGCCACTCAGATGTAGCGTAGATTCTTGAATTGGTTAGGGATAAGAAGACTGGAGCACTCATGGGAAGAGGAGGTCACGTGGTTGTCGAAGGTTGTAAGCAACAAATCGCCAAAACACACCATCCTAGTATTCATGTATGCTGTCGTTGTCTACCATACTTGGATGGAGAGAAACAATCGCAGGTTCCAACATAAATGTAGAGAACCAACTATAGTTCTGAAAAAGATTGCCATAGAACTACACATAGCTTGCCAAAAGCAGAGGAGAATGAAACACATACTAGAGATTATAAGAGTTAGGGGTGTGCAAAAACCGAACCGACAAATAAATTGAATCGAAAAAATGTTATTGGGTTATTGGGGTTAACAAGTTTTTAATGGTTTTATAAAAAAAAGTATTGGGTTATTAGTTTTTAGTATTAGGTTATTGGATAAACCGATAACCCATTAAGACAGTAGTAATGTACTACTTTACCCTTCATAATTATTAAATATTAGAAATAATTTAACATAATTAGGCACCATATCAGTACGCTACAGTCTTCATAATACCTCTACTTCCCACTAGACCTCTTTAGTCTTTACTCAAAAACGAAAGATTAAAGTAAGAACTAAGAATTGTTCAAGATTGTCTTGTTGGACAGCTTGATTTTAGTTTTACTTTGTAATTGTAGCTTTTGCAAGTTCTTAAAAGTCTATAATTTGATTAACATCAGAAATTACATATTATGTTTTGGTTGTAACATGTAATTGTAGCTTTCGGACTACATCTTCTCTTATTGATGCAATTTCTTATTATCTTTCTTGTTTCAGCATATCAAAACATTTACAGGCCTACAACTGATTTGCTTGTTTTACTGTATCACGCCCAATTATTAGAGAAGTGAGAAGTCATATATTTATTTTATGAGCATTTTCTTATTGGGTAAACCGAAAATCGAACCGTTAACTACCAAAAATCTATAAAACGAAAACCGATAAAAAATATCTTATTGGTTTGTTATTGGTTTATAGTATTTAAAAATTAAAAATCGATAAACGGTTTACTTTTATTTTATTAGCTACGATTTGAACGATGAACGTGGCTAAATAACTAACTTTTTAATTTTTTTTTAATAATTAACAGTTAAGTAGTGTATACATAATGTATAGTGTATAAATATGTATGGGTATTGTATAAATGGTGTATGAACATGTATATATGATGTATAAATAATTATATAGTGTATATGTAATGTATCAATATTTGTATAAATGTTATGTAGTGTATATGTAATGTACCAATATTTGTATAAATAATTTTGTAGTGTATATGTAATGTGTATAGATAATTATGTAGTGTATATGTAATGTATCGATATCGTATAAATCATGTATAAAAATGTATCAATATCATATAAATGGTATATAAATATGAAAATACAATGTACAAACAATTATGTAGTGTATATGTAATATATCAATATTATATAAATGTGTATAATTGTGTATCCAATTACATAAAAAATTATGTAATGTATAGATATTTATTTGACTATTATCCATACTCACCTTAATAAATAAAAATAAACAAAACCTAATATAACGATATAAATATTTATTTTTCCACAAAAAAGTGAAACAATTAGAAAAGGAAAAAAAAAATTTTAAAAAAAGATCAACAAAAAATATAAATAATTTTTTAATAGCGTTATTTTGCCACGGTTTAACCGTGGCTAAATAGCGATAAATCGTGACTAATGTAGTTACATCAAATATGGTTCTTTTATCCGAATTTAGCCATTTTGGACAATTTTGTAAAGTTGGGCTAGAAAAATAGTAAACAAATGTTATAGGCTAAACCTGGTGTAATTTTTCCTATAATATTTGTATAAGTAGATGGGATAATACATCAAATCCTCCCCCACCAAAACTTGACATCATAACTTACTTTAGTACTTTAACTACATGAGGTTTAAATACCCAATTTAACATCTTTCAAATGAATTAAATAACACCTTATAGATGCAATACCAGTTTCACAATTGGAAGGTGATATACACACGCGCCACATAAGCGCCATCTCAACGACACGTCGACAACACGTCAGAAAGTGAACAATTTGACTTTTCATTTCATTTTTACTATTCATCCATCTTCTTCCTCACTCCATCTTCTTCATAATCTCAGTAGAATACAAAGTAAAAAATATCCTTCCTTTTTTAAAAGAAATTCAGATCTTTGCTTCATTTCAAACTTTCATTTCTCATATTGAAGAACACATTTATTAGATTCTCTTCAAATTTTCTTTGGTACCCATAAAGAGTTAATCCAAATATTGTTTCCAAAGTTCAAAGACATGAACTTCTTTCAATTGTTACTATCAAATGGTGAATTTCATGATGAATAATTATATTGCTCCCACTTTAATTATTTTTCTATTCAGGATCCTATTACAAAAAAAAATATCTTAAATCGAACAAATAACTTAAACCCCCCACACAAATCAAAAACTATGAAAACACATAAAAATAAATAAATAAATAACAAAGAATGAAAGACATTCAAGAAAAAGGGTTGGACAGTATTTTCTCCATGCTCGCTGGTGTGATGATTTTTTTTCGACGAGATCTGCTGGTTTCACGAAGGCTAGTCACTTTCAAAGTTTTTAGCAGTGATGAAGGAGGAATAAATGGGTTTGGGGTGAAGTTCATCATGGTTGAGCTTCATTGGATTCACGATTATGATTAACATTTTTTGGAGAGGAAGGGTTTCGGAGGCGGTGGGAATGAAGAAGAGATGGAGCGTGTCGGGAAAGAAGACAAAGAGAGCCCCACTTACTTTTTCTATTCAGTTTTTTGTTATTAACTCGCGGAGAAAAAATTTATTTGCCACGTCACCTTTAGAGGGATATTTAATTTATTTGAAAGATGTTAAAGGGCCCGTATAATTGAAGTGCTAAGTTTTATTGTCAGGGAATTTGATGTATTTCCTTTAACTAGATTAATGGCTAAACTATTTTATTAGACATACATCACTATCATATATATACTAACCTTACCTCTACTTTCAAACAATTACAAATATTACCACTTTTAATATTTTATACCATATATTATTGAAGATACAATCAGATACCCACACCCCTTAAAGTTAGGATTGATTAATTATCTTTACATTTAAACTCCACAATTAGCGTTTTAATAAGAATGAAATATCATTCTCTCTCATTAACCACCCCCAATCCCAAAGGCCATCAGTATCTCTCCCCCACCCCCCAAGTCTTCCCCCAATCTTCGACAATGAGCTTGCTACCGACAACTCGCCGCACTAATGACATCTAGTCATCACTAGGATTTGTTGGCAAGAAGGATACAACGAGTGCGAGCCTAACCATGTATCAATGTATCCTGGATGAAATTTGTGGCCGATCTGCGACAATACTCAAATTTCATCTCTAACGATTTGAAGGCCTTCTTCTTTTTCAAACCTTTATTAGTCAGAGGGACGAAAAAACGGAATTTTCGATGGCACTGGTGGAGGGACATTATCAGGGATAGAACACATAACCTCAAGCAATTTTTGCAATTCCTTAACCACTAAACCAAAGTTTCAACTTGGGTTGAGAAGTGTCAACAATATATTATATATATATATATGTTCATTAAATCAAATTTTGATATATATAATGTAATTTTTCGACGACGAAGGGGTATTGCTTGACACCCCTTGCCCAAGCTGGCTCCGCCCCTGGGTGGAGGTCTGTCGGATCTAGATGTAGCGAGGAACATCGACAAATCAAAGGTGAAGCAAACACCACCGCGGTGAGATGTCTTGACCAGCCCCGAACGTAATCGAAAAATTTCAATAAGCGGAGATTTATGCATGTATTTGACACATTAATGATGTGTCAGACACATTATTGAGGTACAATGTATCTAGGTTTTATCAGTATATCTGATGAAGTGTGTATATATCTAATAAATTTATTAGAGATTTACACATGTATCTGACACAATTTGTTCTTTTATGTATCCGAATCTTGTCATATATATCTGGCCTTCTATCATGTATCTTAATAATATCATATGTATTTGTTATGTTATTATAATATATCTGACTATTTACATATGTATCTTATCTACATATATACATTGTGTTTAATTTAGATGCATTGTTAGTATTATTAGTTTTGTACATGTAGATACATGAAATGGATATGGTTCGTGTTTGTCAAGTGCTGAAAGTACTCCAGCAAAACTTGCATCTACACCAGCAAAATTGATGAGTTCTACACTTTTGCTTCAACCTTCCAAGAGATGCTATATGACTCCAGATGGCGAGACAACTGAATCATCAAGAAAGCTAGTTAGGCGCCCCCCTCCTAGTAGGTCATTGACTTAGTAGTTTTATGATTATTCTTTCAATTTTTATTTATCTCAGATGCATTGTGTTTATTTTGAGATACATTATTATATAAATTTTAAAAACATGAAATGTACATTGTTTTAGTCAGTTTCTCACAAAAGGAAGGAAAGGATTTCGAGATTTTTGAAATTCTTTTGGGAAGTTGTTATGCTACAGATTATCAAAAGATGTTAAAGGAGTGATTTGTCCCACTAATTGAGCTATTCTGTTATGCTACATAAATAGACACAGGCTTGTAATGTATCTAACTATTGGCATATCTCAGATACGTGTATCTGGAAGAGGAAGCTCGAAATTCAGAGAAACAAATTCGAATTTCTTGAAAGAAAAGTTGTTCACTTTGTTGTTGCTAGAAAATAAATGGAAGAAGTTAGAATTTTTTTTAGAAGTTATTAGACTAAATATACTCAAAAGCTGTTAAATGAGTGATTTCCTCATTAAATTAAACATTTTAGTTACAGTCCTTAATTAAACATGTATCCTACTTTGTCAATTCCTCGGATACATGTACATATATCCAACCAGTAAAATGTGGTACAAGAAGTAATATTCGAAAGTACTGTGAATACTAATAATTAGGGCCCGATTTTCGTCGAATCTTTTTGATCACCTTCAAACTATATGTTGTTTGCCCTAGATTAATCCAATATAAAAAAAATATTGATCTGCATAAAATTCTAGTGCACTAATATATTTTCAAAATTATTAATTTTAAAAAGTGAATCATTGCTTTGTAAAGAAAGAACAAAATTTGACAAGGATGGAAAGACTTTGTATGCCTCAATACATACTATTTGTTTTACTTACTGTTGATCTTGTCAAAAACTTCTTTTGATGCCTCCTTGGTATCCACCAGCTTAACTTTGATCTTAATTTGTATACTTTTCTAATATTTATTCATCTACTTTCGTTATCTGTGCTCAAACATATAAGTAAACAATTTTCTTTAATATTGACAACACATCAGCATGGATTTTAATACTGAGGAAGTTGATAAAAATATGGATCTATCATTCATTTCGTGAAACAAATCAGTGTTCCCTACAATATAATCACAAACAGATTTTATCATTATTCTTAACCACCCATCCCCTTCGAATAAGAGGGGAAACAATCGCGATTTGCTTGGACCAGGCATCCAACTATATGGCAAGGATGATCTTCTCGAGCACAAACAGACTAGTTACTGGTCAGAGATAGCTGATAGTTGATAACCACAAGCTAATAAAAGGCAAAACTGGATGTGTAAATCTTGAATCTCTGAAGTTAATTCATTGATGACGCGACTTCAATGGCACTACCTAATGGCCATGCTGCTTCAACCAGGGAATTCTTGTATTTCACCTTTTTCACCAATGTCATTTCTTGACGAGCATCAAGTCCTGTCCAATGAAGTATTCAATGACTAACTTGAAACATACAAAAAATGATATGTTATTCGTGTATTTCCTGAAGGGTGAATCTAGTCTTACCAAATCCATCAACAAGTAGTGTGTACTGGTAGACAAGATCCATGCACAAGTATGGCAAGTTATCTGGGTCCACACGAGGAAATGTAGCTTTGGCATCATCAAGTCTAGTATTACAAGCACGTCTAGCTGCACTCTCAAAATCAATTGGGCGAACTTTAGCAACAGCTACACTTGGATCAACAAAACCAACCTGTACCCACGAGACGTTATATTAGTTGCAACACCATAGAAAACGAGAATTTATCCATTCTCGGAACAGCAGCAAAAGGTACAATTATAAGCCCATCTAAGTTTGGTAAGCATCTAACTCAATGGTGACTCGTACCTCAGCAGCTCTATCAAAGAAAAATGAGGCAACAAACATATTCTTCTGACCATCTCCACCTCCACCATTCCACACTCCACCAAAGGTGCATTTCATGTGGGTGCATGTTGATTCATTAACTTTCAGAGCCTTCAGGGCTACCAACCTACAATTTGTCATGCTTGAACCCTGAGACATAGCCGATGCTGGGTAAACCTTTCCTCCATACTTGTAGGACCCTTGTAGAGAAAACATTGTCAAGACAAATATACTTTTATAGGAAAATATATATAATGAAATAATTCCAGTACCATATTTGAACTCTTTCCTCAAAATTCCATTAAATTCTAATTCAGTTCTATGTAAATAGAAAAATCTCTTCCTTTCTTCGTCCATACGTATTTCAAACATTTCAGATATGGAGGGGTAAAATTTCACGTGATCTGCACTTGGTGACATGAGTTCTGGCAAATTTTTGAACTGGGTAGTCAAAAGGTTTGACAATAAAGATGAGTGACTTGCTTTATGAATAACTAAACATTTAAGGCCAGCCTTGATTTTGGGGCAAACAAAAGTTGAAAATTCACAGAGAAGGGATTTTTTCTTGCTGCTTTTGTGGATTGTTAAGAGAAAGGGTTTTTTCTCTTACTTATTCATTGAGAGACGGAGAGATGGAGGTAAGCGATGCTTTGTAAAAGACCATCACACCAAAAAGAACCAACTATGGGACAGAATATAGCAGCATTGAGAAAAATAGTAAATACCATGATGCCCTGTCAAGATGCAAGGACTGCCAGATTCCTTAGTCACCTTCAGAATCTCGGCTCGAGCTGCTAGCAATCCATAGCGCAAATAACTGCAAACAAGATGGATAAATCAAATTAAAGATGTGCAACGAAAGGGTGATTAAACACTACACACAAGGAAAACCACTTGTCCAGATAACAAGTGAAATGCAAATAAGTCAGACCAGAAATTCAAGGTAAATTTAATGACTGCTAACTGGGTACCCTGACATTTTCTGAGATCATATACATCTTTATATAGGATGAGAATTGAGACGGACCTGTGAACATAGAGGTAGTATTTTGCCCCCTTGAGATACATCTCTTGCATGTACGTATCCTCTCCATCTGATAGCTTTGGAGCCTTTTGAGCATCTGACTCTGAGATGGCATATGCCATTTGTACTGAGCCACCTCCAAGATCAACCACTCCAACAGTATCAGAATATTTCCTACCCAAATTGCCTAGCAAATAATTGATGGTGACCTGCACAGACATTTGTAATACAAATTCATCTAACTGTATCAATTGGTTGTCTCGTGTATCCCGCTGTCAGTTGATGAACACAAGGTTAGATGGGTCATATAATCCATGTGGTTGGATTAACGATCAAGAGAAGATAATACAAATGTGATCAATTTTACCTACATATGCAATGATCTTAAATAGAAAGTTTCACTAGTAAACCAAGCCTCATTATATATCTTGCACTAGCTTAGTGCTGTTTCTGGTATCTATAAAGATTGCCGTTAGTTATCAAAAATGGAGAAAGGAAAAAAGAGGGGGAAAAGAAAGAAGGCAAGCCTCCTCAACGTTTTATAATGAATTCCCTAAATTTTCCACCATTACTGAATAGGACAAATTAGATTCCACCGTTTGAGGGAGAGGGAGTCATTAGAAAGAATGAATTGAATTTGGTAACAAGCTACATTTATCTTAGCACAACAAATGCCGGATAAGTCACAGCCCACTTGAGATGTAGCAAGTGAAATAAAAGAAAGAAACCCATTGCCTCAAAAGATCAGTGATGACCTAGATTCTGAATAATGCAAGCCATATACCTTTTACAATTCTGATTCATATGAATCTATTAGAAGGTAACGACACATCGACATCTATTTGAAGAGTAGGGAGAATCAAGCTAAGAGCCTGTTTGGATTGGCTTATTTTAGGTGCTTTTCAGCACAAAATTAGTTTCCAAGTACTTTTGTAGTGTTTGGATAAAATTAAAGGGTTCTTTTAAGCACTTGTTTTCAAGTCAAAATAGCAAAAATGACCCAAAAGCCATAAGTTAGAAATCCTAACTTATGGCTTTTGGCTTATAAGCCAAAAGCAATAAGCCAATCCAAATAGGCTCTAAGGAAGAACAAAGAGAAGGATGCTTCTTAATTCAGCCCAAATTCATCAACACAAGTAGACAAACTAATAGGATAGGAAACGCTAAATAACCTCCAATCAAGAGTTATTTTCAAGTCAAAATAGCAAAAATGACCCAAAAGCCATAAGTTAGAAATCCTAACTTATGGCTTTTGGCTTATAAGCCAAAAGCAATAAGCCAATCCAAATAGGCTCTAAGGAAGAACAAAGAGAAGGATGCTTCTTAATTCAGCCCAAATTCATCAACACAAGTAGACAAACTAATAGGATAGGAAACGCTAAATAACCTCCAATCAAGAGTTAAGGTACGTATCCACTTCTTTATCTATCCAAGCCTCCTATCACAAGAAAGATCAAGTTTCTATCCATGTGGTTCACTTCTATCATGTTGAATTATGTAAACTGCCTCATCAAAAAAACTTACCTTTTATTTGTTTATTACAGGTCCACAACACGTTCTCTCACTAAAGGATTCTTTTTGTTGTGTCACGTAGTTGGAAATATTTAGCTGACATATTGTAGTGAACTTCTCTGATAAAGAAAAAAAAGAGTTCACTACAATAACTCTACCTACTTTGGATTATGTAAAAACTTAAATTGTTAGAAAGATAACACTTTTACGTACTTATTTAGGTATACAACATATTTGTCTGCTTTTCATAAGCAATCATTTCTTTTCTCTTCCTCAAAGTCACCTAAAAGCAAGCCTTAGTTCAGAAGGCAGATGTCTACTTTAGACTTATCCCTTTATTTCCGGCCTTCAAAAAGGATTTGCCAGCATGCCTAAGTAAAAAGTCAAGTGCCAAATCAGAACCTATGCCTTCATCTCAAGCCCTCAAAACATAAAAGGTTTGCCTTGAACCAAAGAGATCCTTTTACAGAGATATATAGTATCATATGGCTCTGAATCACACAATTGAGTGATAATTCTCCACCATAACTAGAAGGACAGATGGGTATTCTTTTCTTGAAAACCATTTCATTATTAGGCGCGTCTCTTGTAGCTTCATGTTTCTAATGCCAAGTCCTCCATGTTCTCTTCTTAGTTGAGTAGTTTTCCCATTAACAAGATGATGTCCCTTACCACCTTTAGGGCCCTTCCACAGAAAGTCTCTTCTCAATGTGTCTAGTTTCTTCACCACCTTAGTTGGTATACGAAACAAAGACATAATATAGGTTGAGAGGGAATCTAGTACAGAGTTAATCAAAATAAGTCTACCCCCTAAAAATGGGTACTGAGCCTTCCATTTTGCTAATTTTTTTCTCCATTTTCTCCACAATAGCATCCCATATTTCCAGTGCATTGAGTTTATTGTCCACTAAGTTGCTCAAACTCGGGTGCAGATGTCCGATACGGGTGCATATCCAGAGGTCGGATCTTTCATGATCTAAATTTTATGATTTTTTTTTATCAAGTAATAATTTTCATATTAATAGGGGTAAAAATTGCCCATATACCAAAAAGTAGAGAACCTCACAGCAAAAAAGGTTTTCTACAAAAGCCACCCAATCCTCTATACCTAGTTGCTTCTAGGCAAACCTCCTAGCTGTCTCTGCACCCCTACCTCCTTAGGAACTTCATGGATGCAAAAAAGAAATAAGAGCAAAGAGACTATTTCTCAAAAAAGTAAAATATTTCTCTATGCCCTTAGAAGCTCTTATGTTCCTCTCTCTCATACGGTCCACATGAGTGCCAATCGAGCAACATCTCATTCTTTACTTCTTCTCTTCCATCTTCTAAGAGCCCAATTAATCATTGAGTTTTTCACAATGCCCGGCATCACCCACTCAACTCCAAACCATCTCAAAATTTCTCCCCACAAAGAAGATGTTAACCGACAATGTAATTGTTAGAATAGGAATAGGTGTACACAATCCTACTTAGAATAGGAATAAGAATAGAAATAGGAATAGTTTATAATATCCTACTAGGTACAGGATTATTTTATAGTTTCTATAAATAGGGTTTTTGTGTAATACTGTTTTTATACAATTCAATAATATTTTTCTCTTATATTTCTCACATGATATCAAAGCATTGGTGAGAAACTTTCAACAGGTGACCGTGCGTCAATTTTCGGCAACTGTCAAGGTTGATTTGTGTCATCATCTTTTTCCATCGGTGTTGTGTGAAAACCAACACCACCACTAGGTCCCTCACTCTCCGATGACAAAAGCCTAATCAGACCCACGGGGAAAGACTGCCTCACACGCTGATAAGAGGTGCGACTTTTCCAGCTAGATCTGACCACGCGTCGGCGCGTGAGATCAGTTCCAGCCACTTTCCGACAGCTTTTCTTTTTCCAGTAAGATCGCATCTCCATTTCGAGGCTACCCATACAATTATTGACTGATTCCGACCATTTGTTTTGCAATCAGATCTGATTTCGTTAGAATCCGATGATTATTTTCGGCGATTTCAGTGTTTCCGACCACTTTTTCAACACTTCCAGACTAAGGACCTCGGCAGACTGAAGTATTTTCTAGGTATTGAGGTTGCTCAGTCTAGATCAGGTATTGTGATTTCTCAACGCAAGTATGCCTTAGACATTCTTGAGGAGACAGGAATGATGGGATGTAGACCCATTGACACTCCTATGGATCGGAATGTTAAACTCCTTTCAGGACAGGGGGAGCCACTCTATCCCAGTCTTGAAGATTCCTCCTAAACCTCAAAGCCCAAAGAACTTCTCCCCCTTGCATACTCCATAATTGATGGACTAATATCTTCTTTTGACAAGAGATGTTATACATATTAAGAAATGTAATCCTCAAGATTTTTTCTCCACACTACCTATGAACCCAAAAATAATGATCTAAATTTTATGATTCAGAGGTATGAATCCAGATACGGACACAAGTACAAGGATTCAACTAGAAATAATTCAAACTCTAAAAATAGAGTTATATGTCTAAATTATAAGACATTATGTGGAAACTAACAAAGTATTCTGAGGAGAAAATATTGATAAATAGGAGAATCTCAGAAGGAGATATAAGGAAAAGGACTGACATAGAAATTTCTACGTACAAGGTATTTCATTTTCTTTAATTTCACATTAACTTATTGTTTTGATTACAAAAAAAAATCATTGTATTTATCACGAATTTCTCCGACAATTTCGGTCAAAGTAACCAAAATCAATTGACCAAATATGGTACGAATCTCATACCCACACTCACATCGTGTCGATCGAGGTGCGACACTGAAAGTGAAGAGTCTGAGTGACTTAGATTGTTCAAAGGGATGTCAATGTAGACTGTTGACATTTTTTCCACCCTGCATCACATAATGTTGGCCAGAGTCGCACTTGTACCACCTCTTTTATAGGGAATAGACTGTTTTCCTCTGATTTACACTCAAACCAGATGTTGCTTCAAATACTAGTAGAATCATCCTGATATTTTTTATTTTGTTCTGCCTCAGCTTCACAAAAAATTATTGTGTCAGCTGCATTAAGCAAATGATAGATTAACGTTTCCTCTCTTAACCTATTGCCCATCTTGGACCCTCTTAACCACCTGTTCTGCATTGTAATCCTCATCATACTTTTTTTATAAGAATTTGCAATCCTCATCAAACTATTGAAGCCTTACCTTGCTAGAATGATCAGGAAAGGTGATAGAGGATCACCTTGCCTGAGTCTCCTTTCTGATTGAAAAACAAAAACAGTTCTTTATTCATTGGGATTGAGAACCTAAAAGTTTTACTACAAAAACTAATCCAATTCAGCCACCTATCACCAAACTCCATTGTCTAAGAATGCTCAGAAAGAAGTACAAGTTTAGATGATCATATGCTTTTTCATGTCTAGCTTGCCCATAACTACTGGGGCTTCCCCTCTCAACCTTGAGTTCACACACTCACTAGCTATGAGTGTTGCATCCATCATCTGTCTCCCCTTTAAATGTCATCTGATTTTTGTTTACTAGGTTTCTAACTACCCTTTTCAATCTTTCTGCCAATAATTTTGCCATGATCTTATACACCCCACTTGTGAGACTTGTAGGTCTGAAAAGTCCCTTAATTCAGATGCACCTATTTACTTTGGGTTCAGAGTAACATATGTAGCATTGAAGCTTCTCTCAAACACTTAATGAGAGTAGAAATATTGCAAAGTCCACTTAATGAGAGTAGAAATATTGCAAGATATTCATGATGTCTTCTCTCAAATATCCCCAAAAAGACTGTAAAGCTCATTGAAAAGACAGTTGCACTGTAAAATAGGGCCTTCTCCAATTTGCTTATTCTACCTTTTGCTTCCAACACTATAGGATGGGAATACGGATAAACTTAACGCTCTTCCCTCATCCCCCATCTTTAGGATGGCTCAAGTTATCCAATAACCTTAAAAGCTCAACCTTTATCCCCACTCCATGGAAGTGAAGATTATCCTGAAATGAGTAGGATAATAATATCATCTTTCAGATGGAATCAGTTATTTTCCTGCAATCTGATCTAGTGTCACTAAACATAGACTAAAGGCTTGAAGGAGACCAAAATACTTCTGTGGAAATTATAGGGATACGATGCAAATGCAACAAGAAAGTATATGGGATGATAGAGTCCTTGTTCTCTGGTTCGACAACTCCAACTTGAGTTGTTATTCATATGAAGCTTCTTCAAAGGCAGCTTCAAGATGTTAATTGGTAATACTGAAAAATTGGCATGACGGCCATTTTCTACTTTTGGTCGTTCTCTCCTTTAACCTGAGCTAGAATTCACTCCTTTCATTCTAATTACCCTACATCTTAGCATAAAGAGACAAATAACTTTGAATTAACTAATCAACATCACATGAAGGATAAACTACCACAAAATGGATCCTTGACAAGAGATATAACCACTGCTTCACTTTTTTGTTCTCTCTAGTCTGTACAACAACAATAAAAAATAACATACCCCATGTAATCCTACAAGTGGGGTCTAGGGAGGGCAGGATGTACGCAGACCTTACCCCTACCTTTGTGGGCTAGAGAGGTTGTTTCCTGTAGACCCTCGGCTCAAAAGAAAAGTTCAAGAACCTCAAATTTAAATTAAGCAAGCACCTCTAACTTTGAATGGTATGGTAGTTCCAAGTACAAAGAAGAACAGAACAAGTTGAAATTCACATTACATACCCATTGGTAAGCACCTTCCTGCCTCCCGTCAAGAACAGTAACCCAACTCCCCTTTGACTTGAGGCTGCTTTTGCTCTTTAGAAAATCCCTCACCTTCAAATGAGATTTTAGTGATTCAGTTATTCAAAGCATTCAGAAATCCAAAATAGAAAAGGATAAGTTAAAATTCTAATATAAAACATGCCCAAGCGGAAAGAAAGCCTGTTACGAATGATGGTCTAAGAAAGGAATCAATTTTACCGCTTGAAGAATCTTGTCAGATGTATTACCTCCCAACTGCCTCAAACCTGCAGTTGCCTAGATATACTCCATATCAGTATATTTAGCAGACTAAAGAATCTAAATTTCAATCTCTGAAATAATTCTAATAACTGTATCCACTCACCCCAACTCTGACTGGTGTGTTACTGCACAAATCCATTGGAACTACATCCTCTGCTTTCTCCAGAAGTGACTGAAGAGATTTTGCAGCTGCTGCAGGGTCACTAGCAAATGCACTCAAACCTGGTTTTTTCTGTAGTGACAAAGCCAACTATAGATTCACAATTGGTGCCAAGAGAAAGCCTTTACACGATATAGGTGCTCATTTGCAACAAACTTACAGGGTACATTCAGTATGAAGAAAATTTTTCTATGATTAATGTTTTTGTGGAAATGTTTTACCATGGAAAATGCTAATTAACAATGAGGAATAAGATTATAAGTATAATGTCTTGATGATACTATTAAGTGGTAAAGGTTAACAACAATTGTTGAAGTGGCAGAAGTCTAAGTGAAAAGAGTAATTTTTCCCACTTCCTGTATTTTCTGCATAACAATTTTGCCACACCAAATACACCCAAAAAGTATAACTTGCAATTATGGGCTCCATTTGAGCAGCATTTTGAAGAACAAAAATAAACTAAAAAAAAAAAAAAATTACCTGCAGGAAGAGCTCGAGGTCATTGCCAATGGGAACAAGATCCAAATGCTGATCAAAACAGAAAACATGAACCCTACTACCAGAACTACCCGCATCAAATATAACTGCATAATTTCTAGATCCAAACTTAGGAGAAAACTTCCTATTAACTGACCCCATTGAATCAGAAGGGTAACTCGTCGGCATTACAAAAAGCACAAAACAAATAAGCAACATAGGAACCGAAATCACTAGAATCACTCCACGGTATCTATGGATCTTATCAGAAAATGAATCCCCATGTTGTTGCCTATTACGTTTCAACATTTTCTCATGCTCCATTTGAAGTGGGTCTTCCTGTTGCATATGCTCTAAAAGTTCTGCTGCTGATGGTGATCGGTATCGGATCTGACCGTTACCCGGTGGTTTCTTGGACTGGGTATCTTGTATTGACTCCAGTTCGTTCGTTCTTCTATACTACAACACACTAGAAGCAAAATTTGGGGAATAATTGTACAGCAGGAACGGCTGTAAATCAAAATGCCGCTCCTGTAAAGATTATTGCTTTGAGAATGTTGGGTTTTATCTCATCTTTGAGCAATCTGGTTTTGATGGAAAAGGGGCTGATCCGAGAGTATAGGATAAGCAAAGTGGTGAAGTTCAGTGGGGAAGAAGAGGGACTTTCGGGTTTATGTCTGTAGAAGTGGACAATTCAGATGTTGGAACGGCCATGAACAAATTGCCACTTAAGTGACTTAAACAAGCAAGACTTGAAAAGTCTAAATATTGGCTCCATATTCACTTGCTTCGATTTCAAATTTTATCGATTTGAGTTTTGATTTATTAATATAATTTATTAATTTATTATTAAATTATTGATTAATTTATTAAGAAAAAAATTTTAAACTGTTAAAAACTGATAACTCGATAATAAAAAAAATCAAAATTATTATCGAAACCGTTAAACCAATAACGCATTATTGATAAGTCAATAACTTTTTTTTTGGTTCAAGTTACCTCGATTTTGAACAACCTTAGTCGTTTGTCTTCTTAAAGAAATCAATGACAGCCCAACAAAGTCTGTCGAATTTTAACCTTTTTTTAGTAGTATTATTAGCAATGAACAAGAGTCATTTTTTACTCGTATTAAAGATGGGTTATTTTTAGGAAAAGTTACCTAAATACACAACTTATTTTACCATATTCTCTAAAATTTTCTATCATTTGAAAAAATTACAAAAATCCCTACTCTCTTATTCTCTAATATATCATTGTACATGATGTATCGGTCGGATACATCACTTTACACGATGTATCAAGACGTCGGATACAACACTTTACGTGATGTATCAGGACGTTTGTGATGTATCCAAAAGTGACCAAAAAGAAGAGATTTCAGATAATTTTTAAAATAGTAGGGATAAAGTGTAAATGAAAAAAATCACTATGAAATTTAGGTAAAATTTACTTTTTTTACTTGTATTGAGTTGAATTAAAAATTAAAAAGCTAGTATTTGAGTTAAATCCAGATAGCATGGACATGAAAAAAATAGGGAAAAGAACACTTATACCCCAAAAAGGAAAGTATTTGCTCTTAAATGTCTTATTACTTTCATACCCCTTTTTATTTTAAAATGACATAGATTTATTTTATAATTCGCGCCCTGACATCATGCTGACATCAGTGCCCACGCTATGTGATACCGATAGGGTATCAATATATCGATGAAGTATCACAGAGGATTAAACTCAGTCCTGTATGATACCGATATAGTATCAATATACCGACAGAGTATCACAAATAACATATTTTTTTACTAATTTTGAGTTTAATAAATAAGATTGTGAATTTAATGATTTTCTCTTAATTGTTTCATTTTTATTTCTTAAAAAATGAGCCTGATTCTATATGATACCGATAGGGTATCAATATACCAATGGGGTATCATAAAAAATTAAGCCCAGTCCTATATGATACCAATATGGTATCAATGTACTGATGGAGTATCATAGATGATTAATTCATAGCAGTGATGCTGATGTCATGCTACTATCATGTGCGGAATAAAAAAAAGAGAAAGTAGGATAAGAGGGTAAATAATTTGGTCATGGGTCCATTAAGGGTAGGAGTGTCAAATGGACGGGTTGAGTTGAAATTGAGAATATTAAAATGGGTTGAAATAAAAATTGGGTTGGGTCAATGACCCGCCCAAATTTACTTTGGGTTCAAATCGGTTGGGCTTAATAAGGCTAAAATTTGGGTTGGGTCATGACCCGCCCAATTTAACCCGCTTAATCTCAATAATTTTAACATATTATTATTTACCTTTTCTAACCACAATTTGAATTTCAACTTAAGAAAATAAAAAAATTATAAATAGTTAGATTAATCCTAAAAAATATAAAAAAGATAGTAATTCATACATTTATTATGAGAACATACATTATAACAATGCAAATAAAGAGCCTTAAAACGGGTTGAAATTGAAGATTAAATTGGGCTCAATTGAAGATTCTTTTAAAATGGGTTAAGACTTGAATGGGTTGAAATTCAACCCAATAAAAATTATCTTGAGCCCAATCCATAAAAGTTTGGGAGGGTTACTTATATTTGAGCTCATTTTGACACCCCTAATTAAGGGTAAATAGTTTGGGTTGGGTCTAATTTGGGTAAATAATTTCACAATTGGGTTTATTTTATATAGTTTTCCCAAAAAAACATGTGGTGTTATTTAATTTAATTGACTATTTAAAAAAAATTGACGTACTTTTATCAGTTATTTTTCCGCAAAAATACATAAAAATTCTTAAAAAATTATTATTTTTTAAAAATTGATGTTTGTCCATCAATTTTTGTTATTTTTTTTACGAAAACTAACGAACGTACGTTTATTTGTAAAATATAAAAAATTGTAGTTTAAGAGCATATATAAGAATTAAAAAAAATTATAAAACTAATATTTTGTGTTTAAATAGTACATACAAAAATGGGTTTGAATGGTTTAAATGGAATAAGGCTAAGATAGAGTGCCAAAATGAAAAATGAGGGCAAGTTAGAGGGGTTGTGTATGTGTTTGGTCATTAAACTTGTATAAAGTTGAACATATAAACACATGCAACGTGAAAATTTGCGTGAGATATATTCAAATTGATTGTATATGTTACGTAAGATGCATGTGTCTAAATATTCGACTTTATATAATTTTAAGTGTCTACTTATGTACACTCAAAATTGAAAGACATAAATATTAGCAAAAATCAAACTAAAAAGCACATCTAGTATACCCTAAATTTTCCTATAAACTTAGCTAAATTACTCATCTATACCCATCTTATCTTAACTTTGATTTTTGTTTATCTAATTGGAAAGGTCAAACATATACACAATATTTTAATTTGTCCCTAAATTTTATTTTGATACTCCAACTTAATCTTATATCATTTTAATCCTTCAATTTCATTTTCATGTACCATTTAAACATATTTTTTTTTACCTAATATAAGTATTCAACACATGTTAGACAAACATTGAAAGGATTTTAAAAAAAAATATCCAATTAAGTAATGCCACATATTTTATTTTCTCCAAGTCATTCGAATTAATCCAACTCCAATACAATCTCTCGTAATTATGAAAATCATCCAGTTGTTCCATTGAAAAACTTGATTAGGAACATTAAGAAGGGAAAACTGAACAACATGTTGCTGCCAAGGTGGCATATATCTCTTACAATAACCTCAGTGACAGTCATATGTGACTCTTTGATTCTTTGTTAGCTTCACGAGTGAATGAGGATTTGGGAAGAATGGTGTGTATATTATTTTACCCCTTAATTTGTGAAGATAGATAAGTGATTTTATTTGACCCTCGGTTTAAGCAAAGCATATCAAAAATCTTGTAAAACAAATACAATAGCAAAATCATATTGAAAACAATTAAGAACAAAACAAATAGTAATGAACAAAATATGGTAACTACAACAAAAGAAACAATGAGTAGTATTAAAATTAAGAATAAGATAGTAGGAGAAAAATAATAACAATAACGGATAATACAATAACAGTAGCAAATAAGGGAATAAGACAACATTCGACTACCTACTAATCTTCTACCCTAATCCTCGACCTCTAAATTTTTCTATCTAGGATCATATCCTCGGTAAGTTGTAGGTACTTCATGTCTTGTCTAATCACCTATCCCCAAGACTTTTTCGGTCTACCTCTACCTCTCTTTATACTCACGTAATACCCCAAAAGTCCTAGCCCACTTAGAGCTTAATGAATATCTGAAGTCTAAAATTTTGCAATTTTTGAAATTTACGAGCAGCATCTACATACCGTAAATGGAACTAAGGGCTGTAGATGAGGCTCTAGATCAGTCCCAGAGTTAGTGAAAATTCTCTTTAGACCTTCTACAGATGGTGTTTACGGCTCGTGAAAATAACCACAGACCGTAGATGGTGTCCATAGGAAAAGTTCAGAGATCACTAAAGTACCCTAAGTTTTACGGAATGACATTACAATTTGTACATAAACCTCTATTGGTCGTAGACCAACTCATAGATCTCAAGTACTAAAACTCCATAGTAGCTTGATTTTCACGAGCGCGTGGGATGACCCATGAAAAGGTTTACGAACCATAAAAAGGGCCCATAAACTAAAAGTTCAGAAACCTTAGAAATCCAGCCTGACTTCTACAAGAGGGTTCTATGCCCGTAAAAGTTTCTATGGACCGTAAATTGCCCCTGTAGACGACTTCTGTCATTTTTAAGAGGGGTTATTTTATTCTTTTTCGACCCATTTTAAGACAAAATCCCAACGGTTTTACACCAAATTAAGATTCTTATCACTATAGTTCGATAAAATTACTCCCATAATCTTCCGCAAGGCTTAGAACAAAGAATCAAGGGGAGTCTAGGGTTTCAAGCACCTCGATCAAGTTTTTTCAAGAACTTTGTTCTCCCAGGTATGTAAGACTATCATAGTGAACGAATACGTTCTTCCTCACACCCAACATCCTAGAATTTAGTTAGCAAGATTCAGACCTAGGGTTTTTACCCTTAGTTTCATGGATTTCGAATTTGCCTTTATTTCTTATTATTGAATTTTGATTCTTACCATTGAGATTGTAATTCTTCAAGTATTTCTAATCCTTGATTTTTGTTCATGCCTATTTTATCACATTAACCCTAGTTAGAAAAACATTGTCTGAAAACTTTTGCATCTTTACTTTAACACATTGTTTTTTGATTCAAAGTACGTTTTAAGGGTTTAAGCTATTCAATTGAGAAGAGTTTTAAGGGAACACTAAGTGTTCCAGATGGCTTATTTTCGCAGTAAAAGTATGACTAATTTTAAAGAAAGTATAAACAATTTTAGAAAGATGTTTAAGTCAGTTAAAGAAAAGTTCAATATGATTACAAAGAAGTATTTTTGAGTATCAACTCAACACAAAGACTAATATGAGCAGTATTGCATGTTTTGGGAGTAGTATTGAGCACTGAGTTGGGTAATAGTTTAGATAACTTGAACCTTATAAACTGCATTGCCATCGTAGGATAGGATCATGCAATTGGTTCAGGCGACTCCTCACATAACCATTGGTAATGTTTTAGATATGGATCCATAAGTTCAGTTCATCCTTTACCCTAGCAAAGTATTGGATGGATCTGGTAATGTGGGTAAGACATTGTATCATCACGAGGCTCATAGTGATGGTTGTCTGTTAGAGAAGCTCCCCAAGAAAAGTAAAGTTATTATTTTAGTATTTGATAGGTTGCATTACCCCAATTGTAAAGCTTAATTTACTAATTTTCATCACATTTACATACTTTACATTCAATTGAGTTACTTTCAGTTTCCTTTTAGCATGTATTTAGTTTAGCTTATTATTTCATTTAACCATATTACATACCATACATTCCATGTACCAACGTCATGCAACGCTGCATCTTTTAACAATGTAGATATAAGTGTTCAGGATCGACAACATGTTCTTCGTTGGGATCTTTTCTCCATCAGCTTTTGGTGAGACCTCCTTACTTTCGGAGAACTCCATTTGTTTATGTCTTTTAGTATTAGTAGATAGTTAGTTTCTTATCTAGGTAGTCGTGGGTCCTTTTTAGGCACCTATATTAGCTTAGTAGAGGCTTTGTGGATATGTTTTTTTTTGTTCCCACCTGGTGTCTTATACTCACATTGGAGCTCGACTAAATCTGGATTCACACCGAAAAGTCCCGCATTGGGGGTAAAGAGCTCCCTAACAAAGGCGACTCCGTACCCAAGGGGACTCGAACCCAAGACCTCTTGGTTAAGAATAAAGGAGTACTTACCACTCCACCACAATCCTTGTTGGTGGCTTCGTGGATAAGTTAGTGAGTCAGCCAGTCTTATTATTCAGATATTTTAGACATTATTAATATTTATATTCAAAGTTATTTTCAAACTTTTTCATAAATTGTGAATGAAATGTTTTAAGTTCTTTAAGTATTTTTAAATGCTAATCTCTTTAAGCTTTCACATGTATTTATTCCTTAACTCAGTAGTCAGTCAGGACAAGGGTTCTTTCGGGACCAATAATGGTTTTGAGTGTTGGCCATCTCTAGGGTGTAGGCTTGGGGCATGACAAACTTGGTATCAGAGCACAATGTTTAAGTATTCTAGAATGTCTATGAAGTCGTGTCTAGTAGAGTTCTTCTTATGGGTGTGAAGCACGCCATATCTATAATAGGGAGGTTAGAGGATATTAGGAAGCATCACCCTTCTTTCATATTATAGCCCGTGCGATAGAGTTTATCTCTATAAAAGTTTATTCTAACTTATGTGTTTGTGTATTTCAGATCATCCCTCGAAAGTGTATTGCTAGCCAGATAAATGCCATGAGTACTGAGGTTCCTGTTGGAACCAATTCAAGAAACATGCATCTACCTATGTCATACCCCAAGCTAGACCCTACGAGTGACACAACGATTGAAAATCCGAAGGATCCCAACCAAGCTATCTTAGCATACATTGCATTTAAAAGGTTAATAAAGCATAATGAAATCAAGTGAAAAAATAGTCAGTCATAGAAGTCTAGATATGAATGAAGAAAAACTCAAGTGATATATCCAAACAAACTACATCTATATACTTGACGAGGGCTTAGGACAAACTCCTAACTCACTTTAACATAAAAGAAGTCAAAAGTAATAACATGAAAGAAAGTCTCGTCCTCGATGAATGAGAACTCACCAACCAACTTGAAAACAATAGCAAGCTCTAGCCATGAATATGATATGTCATATGATCGTCCGTCCCTACATTTTGATATAATGTCGGTAAATATGTGTTAGTACATATAAAGCACTAAGTATGTGAGATATGCATGAACAATGAGAATACAAACATAATCAATATGAACATAGGATGCATGACCAATGTAATGAAAAGCATGTATAAGGCTTGAAAAGCATTTGAAATCATATTAAAACTTGTGGTCAATACATCATAAACATCATAGTAAAACTTACTTTATTTCATATACCTTGTGTAGGATAGGGCCTTTAACGACATCTAAAACCATGCGAGCTATAACATATAATCCGATGTAAATCCCACATCGAGAAGAGAGAGGCTACTTGCCAAGGTAGACTCCGTGAGAACATCATAAATATCATAAGATATATATGGATCCACTAGCTAGTCCATAAATGGAACCTATGGGGGTAACATAGTGCGAGATTTTAGGTTGCTACTAGGATTTCTTTGGGTAACAAACCTTTGGTTACCGGACCGAACCCCACATATAAGTCCTCTCAGTGCTTAGTCAATATCCTAACAGAATTTATTACAACATCATCAATAACCTTATCATGAAAATAACCATAAGAGTAGCTCATTAACATAGTGATTGGTAAAAATTTATGAGTTTGGTGAGAATTGTCCTTATCACCTCTTTAATATGATTGTGTGAGAATTATCCTTATTACACCATAAGAATTTACTTGAACATCATTGAAACATCATCATAATCTTCATAAATCATTTATAAGTCTCAAACATCATTTATAAAGACCTTTTTTGAAAATCATTAAAATTCAAGATCATAGCTTATTGAAATCATAGCCAAAATTGAATTCAACAACAATAACAACAACAAAAACAACTCAGTAAAATTCCACAATGTGGGGTCTGGAGAGGGTAAAGTGTACGCAGACCTGACTCTTACCAAGGTAGGATGGCTGTTTCTGAAAGACCCTCGGCTCAGTAAAATCATAAAAAGAAGTCAGATAAGGATAAGAAGTTCAAAGTGATATGGCAAAGCAAATAATGAAAGCAAACCAGATAAAATTAAACAATCAAAGTACAGAAAGTAATAGATAGTAACAGAAACCAGACCACAAGGAATTATAGTGTGCTAATACGCCTACTAAAAAAGAAGAATTGCTAGACTATGAACAAGACTTCATGCATGAGTAATTGTAAAACATATCAAAATCATGCAATTGAGATTGAAGTTTCATAATCAAGTCACAGGAATCATCAAAAATCATAATCAAGGCAGCCTAATTGTAATGCTCCAAATATTTCTACACCAAGACAAATTCAAAGAATTTCCATCGGCTAAGTTTTCGTATGAGTCCAAAATAGGGTCAACTTCAAATACCCATATATCCTATTATATAAAGAATTTGGTATTTCCTAACTTATCAAATTAAAGGTCTTTGAGTTATCTTTCCAACGCCACCAAGTTGCCTCATTCTGAATTCAGAGTCAAAATTATGATCATCTTACCAAAGACTACCGCTGTAGTAGTTTGGCCCTTGGCGCAGCGCGCTAGCAGTACGTCTGAAACTAGCTGCAGTAGTTTGACCTATGGTGCGGCATGCCATTATCGCGCCTGCAGGGTTTTGAGCTTGTTTTATAATTTTTTTTGATGAAGGGCATCTTGAACAATTACCTAATAACATATATACGAACTTGGATGACTTTGGGATCACTTTTGCTGTGTTTTGCATCTCCAAAACCCTAAAATTTATCCTCTTCTCTCTCAAATCATCTCCAACACATTTTCTCTCAAATTCAAGGATTCAAGCTTCCCAATTGAAGGCCTAACATCAAGTCTTCTCCAATTCCTCTTCAAGTTCCTCACTAAGGTATGTGGGTTTTCATCGATAGGTTCTTTCACCCATGGAGCCCAAATATTTTTCTCAACTTAGTATATTAATTTTAAATGATGAAATCTTATGGGATTTTACATGATGGTTCCAAATGCATAGATTATGGTATATTTAGACTTTATTTACTCCTATTGATATATATGTATATAGATCCTCAATTTCAAGTGATGAGTTTTTTGGAATTTTATACTACGATTTCAAATGCATAGATTCTTGAATATTTGAAGTTTATTTACCTATATTAGCTTATGTTGATTCTTATTTACATGAATTTGATGGTTTATCAAGGTTCTAATATGAAGGCTTGAAAGGTAGTTTTAAAGTGTATATGGTGGGTTGTTTTAAGATGTTTCATATGATGCATTTCCATCACTCTCATGCATTAAATGTGTTTGAAAGTTATACGAAATGAACCCATCTAGTCTTCTTATGTTGAAATGAAGTTGAATTGAAAGTTTTGACTCTAAATAAAAGTTTATGAAGCAAATGCTTATGTTTAAGGGAGTCTGTGTGAAATGATTGAATGATGATGAAAGGGCTTTTAGCCAAAGAAAGAATTCAATGTGAAAGGACAATTCTCACATAATTGAATCAAATGAAATGTTTTAATGAGCTATTCCACCGATGATGATTTGATGTCTAAAGCTATACAATGCTTATGTTATTATGATATTTAAATGTTATTCTGTGGGATTGACCTAGCACCGAATGTAGCATGTAGATGGAGACTTGACCTAAGGGGTCCTTAAGTAAAGTCTTATGTTGCATTAACTATGAGCCAACATAGGAGCCCTTATAAGCTATTTAGGCTAGTGGATCCACAATTAGCCCTTAAAGTCAAAGTTAAAGAAATGATCAAAGTTGATGGAGTTCTACCCGACAAGTAGTCTCCTCGTGCCAACGTAGGGGGTTATGTTGGATTTCATGTAATAGATCGCATGGTCTTAAATGTCGGATATGGTCACTTTCTCATAAAATGAATGTTTTAAGGCTCCATATGATGATGTCTAATGCATGCATTCACTTATACATATTGCTTACTCATGTCTCTCTTATATTCTTCATTTCATAGCATACTCACATACTTTGTACATTCAAAGTACTAACGCATATTTTTGCCTATATGATATCACCATGTAGGAACCGAAGTTGCTCCTTGACCTCCTCCATGTGGATAGCTCGGATTAGTTTAAAGATTGCTTGTGGTGAGTTCCCATGTTTCGGGAATAACATCCTTTTTATTCTAAGCTAGCTTATATTATGTAGAACATTAAGACTTTTATTAAGGCATTTCTTGACACTTATTTTGAAAGTGAGCTAGGGACATGTCTTAGCCTCCGCCAAGTCTTTAATGTAGAACGTATGGTTGGACATAGAAAAAGATGTTATGTGGTCTTTGACTCTTATTAAATGTGAAGCCCCTTAGTCCCATACATCCCTTTTATTTTTCGCTTGATTTGTTTATCATTACTAATGAAATGCTTAATGAATGCTAAGAGGCTTGGGTGAGGTACCTCTATGTGTCTCATTCGTCGTGTCACGTCTAGGCTTAGGTCGTGACACCAATGCAATTTGACAGAAACCTTAAAATTTGTAGACTTAAAATTAACATTGAATTTGAAAGAAAACCTTTGGGCTCCATGGATGAAAGGAATCCATGGATAAAAAACCACTTACCTTAGCTATCAAGGCCCTAACAATGGAGTTTGAATGATGAAACTCTTAGAACCCTAGCTTGGTGAAGTGAAGTTCATGGAAGAGCATTTTCCTTGCCTTATAGAATTTAAGAGAATAAATAAGAGTAGGGGGAAATTTAAAGGGTTGGGGTAGTTATAGGTTCTGAACTTTTCCCAAAAGTGTCTAGATTTATTCAACATAAAATAAAAAAGGAAAACAATACCCTTCATTAAACTGGCTAGAAGACCCTACGGATGGCCTTCTACGAATTGTAAACACCTCTACGGGACGTAGACCCAATTCGCCAAACCCAATTTCCCTAACCAGTAGCTACTAGAAACTGTCTTTGACCCTTACGACTCGTGTGTACAAGTTATCAATTCTTCTATAGATCATAACAACGATTCATCAACTTCATCCATACTTAGTCAGAAATCAAATTCTGAAGATTCAACCCTATGAGTCCATCTACAATTCATAAGCAACCCTATTGTAACACCCCCCAAATTCTTCACTAAGATTCAAACCCTTCTTCGTATATGTGTAGGATCGAAATCGACTATTGTGAAGTGTATGCATGAGTTAGGATGAGTTTCCAAGTAATTGAAGAGTGTTAGAGGTGATGTGGGGCCACAAAGGATCCCTAGAACCAAGCTAAGTCTAAAGAATTCATCTTGGCTAAGCTTTAGAATGAGTCCGTATAAGGGGTCGACTTCTAATGACCATACCTTTTGAAATATGGCGATATGGGTGGCCCATGACCTATTAAATTAAAGGTCTTTGAGGCTTCTTTCCAACGCCGCCAAGATTGTAATTTTTAGAGTTCAGAGTCAAAAGTTATAACTATCCTAAGATGAACTAGTACTGCAGAAATTTTAGGCCTGGGTGGCAACTGCTGGAAACCTGGGCTTGGCGCCGCAGTGGCGCGATGCGCCACTATCGCGCCAGAAACAAGCCTCAGTAGTTTGGTCCCTGACGCGGCACGCCACTATGAGATGTGTAGGGTTTCCAAGTCTATTTTCCAGAACTCAGAAAGTATAGGCTTGGCGCTGTAAGGGCACGATGCGCCACTATAGTGCCATAAAACAACCTCAATAGTTTGGTCCCTAGCACGGCGCGCCACTATCAGATGTGCAGGTTTTAAGACTATATTCGACTTGGCGCCGCAGTGGCGCGATGCGCCACTATCGCGCCAGGAGGAATTTAGCCCGTTTTTCTAGATTTTTTTTGAGGAAGGGCAAATTGGGCATTTCTCAAATTATATATACACTAGCCTTGGATATTTTTGGACCATTTTTCAGTTCCACTCTCTCTCTAAAAGCCCCATAAATCCCCTCTCTTCTCCTTCGAATCCTTCTCCAACAAGGATTGCCTTCAAGAACTTCAAGAATTCAAGCTTTCCATTGAAGACCCAATATCAAGATTTCTTCAAAGTCTTCACTAAAGTATGTAAGGCTACTCAAAGCATGGGTTGAGTCCACCCATGTGCCTTACATCTTCTTTGAGATTGATTGTTCATAAGAATGAAGTTTATTGATAGAGTTAGGTCCATATAGGTCCTTTTCATCTATTAATCTAATTTTTATTATGTTGATGTTGTGGAGTCCAGAAAGTGATGTGCTACATGTTGGTATGAGTTGATTGAGATGAGAGGTTGAACATATATTGTTAATTTCTTAACTATGTTGATTATGATAAAGAATGTTAATTTTCTTAAATATGTTGCTTATCTTGAATTATTGATTTAAAACCTTGGAGTTGTGATGAGTCCCAAAAGATTTGTTAAATGAATAGTGGAACAATTGGATAGGTTTGTATGTTGTTATAAATTCATATTTAATCTACTCTTGAAAGATATGATTGGGATTGATCGGATAATATGATTAGGAGAGGTTGGATTGTGATAGAGTTGATGAGTTGACAAGGTTCTAAATGAGAATTGTCGATATGATTTGATTGAGTTGATTGGATGAAGTTTTATGAGCATAGAGTCTTGGAAGGAGTATCGAGCACCGAATTGGGTAAGAGTAAGTAATAACACGAATCTAATAACTACGTCGCCAAACGTAGGAGGGGATTGAACCGTTAAAGTCAGATGCTTCTCCAAAATTATTGTCCTGACATTATAGGACTTGGTTGGATTGGATCCATGATTGGTTGATTCGTTCATACCCTGGCAAAGTATGAACGGACGTGGCAACAACGTCGGTTTGTTGTACTATCACTGGCTCATAAGTGATGGTTGTCGGATAAGAAAAACTCCCATATAGGTCTTGATAGTACTCTGAGTCGGATTGAATTGAATTGTATGTGAATGGTCCCGTCTAAACCATATTCTTGTTTAGACTTAGGACACTTGATTGAGTTGTTCTTCTTTCTGAGTTGAGATTCCGAATTGATTTGATTCTTTCTGATGTTGTTTTCATTCGGCCATTTTACATACTCGTACATTTCATGTACTGACGCCATTTGACCTGCATCATTTCATGATGCAGAGACAGGTACTTGAGATCACCAACTGACGCACCGTTGAAGATCTCCCCACTTCCAGCTAGTTGGTGAGTCCTCTCAGTTTTCGGAGGATACCGAGATTATCTTTCTAACTTTGTTTTGTTTCCTTTATTTTGATTGTTGGTAGCCATGGACTTGCCATTGGCACCTCCTGGATTGTTGATAGAGGCTTCATAGACTAGAGTGTGGAAGTGTCGAATTGTTCGTTTTGTCTAGTATTATCCTATCGAGTTATTGATTGGGCATTTGTTTGGCCTTTGGCCCTAAAATTATGAATAGTATTCTTATAATAGAGTCTTCCGTCGATAGAATGTGATTGAATAAAAGTGTGACTGGACCAAGTGGTTCGCTTGAAGGCCAGAAATGGCTTTCAAGTGCCGGCCACGTCTAGGGTACCCTCCCGGGGCGTGACACCTATCACTCATCATGTTAAGTTATTTCAAAAGTACTGAGGCTTATTATTTTTCAGAAATCAGGCACTGTCCCTACGACTCATTTCTACGATTTATCATCACCTCTATGAGTCGTACATTTACTCGTAGATTCACTTTCTCACTTAACCAGTTTTAAAGCTTCAGGGTCGACCCTACAAGTCACTCCTACGACTCGTAGGTCCTTTCGTACAGATGAGGCATATTCCTTTCCATGGAGTTTCCCCTTGTTTTGACTTTTGAACTTCTGAGGTCTTACAATATCTTCCCCTTAGGATCATTCGTCCTTGAATGAGATTCGACTAGCATAGTAAAGACACGAAAAGAGGACTAACAACCAGACATGAATTCAATGACATATCAAAAATGCATAAACTATGAGACTTTCAAACTTAGCATAAAACATAACTTTAAAATCGGCTCTATGAACATATATGCATATGAATGACATAGAAAAAGTTGGAATGTAGGAATTTTGTAGACGTAGATCATGAGCAAACTAAATACCTTGGTCGGGGACGGAAGGAAAAAGATAAGGATAACGTGTCATTATGTCGGCCTCGGCCTCCCATGTAGCACCTTGAACTTCTTGGTTCCTCCATAGCGCTTTAACGAATGCCACTTCCTTATTCCTCAACTTTCTGACTTGCCGGTCTAATATCTAAACCGGGACTTCTTCATAGGTCAAACTCTCCTTAAGACCCACACTCTCCTAGGGAACAATAGACTTAGGATCTCCAATGCATTTCTTTAACAATGAGATATAAAACACAAGATGCACCAATCCCAACTCCGAAGGCAATTCTAACTCATAAGGTACTTTACCAACACATCGCACTATCTCATAGGGGTCAATATATTGGGGACTATGCTTCTCTTTCTTAACAAATTGTATCACACCCTTCATAGGTGAAATTTTTAAATAAACCCAATCATGAACTTTGAACTCAAGTTCTCTTCTTCTCACATCGGCATAAGACTTTTATCGACTTTGAACGGTCTTCAACCTTTCTCTAATAAACTTAACCTTTTGCATGGCCTCAAACACCAACTCGGGTACTAAGGATGCTGAACTAGTTAGTTGGGATGATTTATAGGAAGCATTCCCAAACCATTTCTTTCCCCAAAAGATGAAAGAGACGCAAGTGGAGGAGTTCGTGAATACGAAGCAGAGTGGGATGAGTGTGAAGTAGTATGACCTCAAGTTCATTCAACTATCCCGTTATGCTCTAGAGATCGTCCCGGATATGAGATCTAGGATGAGGAAGTTTGTCTCTGGATTGGGTAAACATGTGAAAAAGGAATGAAAGGCTACACTATTGATTTCCGATATGGACATCCCCATACTCATGGTATATGCTCAGTAGGAGGAGGAAGAACATCAAAGTAAGAAAGCAAAGTCAGTGGGTCATGAGCCCAATCAGTAGAGGAGTGGTAATGGTAACAAGTCTTCTCACCTAATTTCTTTTATATTAGCTCACCTATAGTGACAGAAAAGGTGGTTACGCAAAAGACTCCATAATTGTCAAGTTGTTTGGAAGGAGACTATTTATTTGATATAATGTAGTCGCTGTCAAATATAGAACCCAACAAGATTAGGATCAAATTTCACAAAGAGTGTAGTGAGGAATTACAATTTGCATAAGAATTCAACCTTATGATCACTATTCCAATGGGTTTTTGGGAAATATTTAAGATTGATTTGTAATCTAAAATGATGACTAACTTGTTTTTAATATATAAAAGAGAACTAGAATTGTGGTTCTCTAGAAGTTGAATTTCAAATAGATAAATCATTTCTCAACTTGTTCAGGTGTTCTCACTATGCAAAACTGATGACTTTATACTTATTCTAAAGTCTTTCAAACCAATTAGAAGAAAATCACTCTAAGTCCTTCTGACTTTTGTGTGTATTAAGTAACATTATTATATATTTCAAGCTAACTTTTCTATTACTAGCTCAATGATTGATATCCCCAAATCTCTGTTATTAATTCTTTTTCTTAATCTTAACTTTTTTTAATCAAATTTAGAATTCAGAAAAGTTTTAATGTTACGATAGAATCGATAATTCACAATGAACAACACCTCTATGAAAAGATTTAGTGTGAAAAATCCATTATCATTACTCTCATTCATGATCCCCAATCCTAGTTATAGAGTTAAGTTGCTTATAACTATGGACCGTAAAATAAGAGAATTGCAATAATTAATTAACATAAAGCTCATAAAAATAATAATGAAGAGAAACAATCTAATCCGAGGATTCAATATCAATACTTGCAAGAGAGATCATGCAAAAATAATACTTTTCTCCAATGTCAGAGTACAAAATTTCTTATCCCAACAATATACGAATTTAGAATTTTGGAGATAATGAAAGATTATGATCCAGAACCCTATAAAGGTCTATTAAAAGACTCAAAATTTGGAGCTAAAATATTACAAAATTAGCACCATGTTATTATTTTGCAATCGCATACTCACCACAAAATGGGTATGCAGTCAATATTAAGGATTTTCAAAGAGCAAAAAATATTATCTTGATCGATTCCATTCTTGGTCACATTCCAGGATTGCAGACTGCATATAAGGAATACAAAACCATATTTAAGAAATGCGGTCCTAGCCATCTCTTTAGCGTCCCGCCATTCCTTCTTGTTAACACAAGAAATCTAACTCATTCAAAGGTAAAGCTCTTAGAGTCCTAATTAAAGTTAAAGGTAGTTTTTTAGTTAAAGCAAGAAAAGCAGAAACTGCATTGCGAGACCACACCATGGGTCCTTCAACTTCAAACTTCCTGTTACTTTCTGTGATCAGAGAGCAAGAAATGCAGATTGCATTCCTACTCTGCGGAGATAATTTTGGCCGTTTTGTTTGTCTCATCATCAAGTTTTGATCCTTTTTCTTAACTTAGCTCCTCTTTTGATTTTTCGGGACCACCATCTGTCCTCGAACAAAATAACATGATAAAGTTATTCAATTATATAATTAGGACTCCACAAACCTATGAAAAGAGATGCTAAATGAATAGTAAATTCTCTTCTTCTTCAATTTGAATATTTAAACATAATAGTGAAAACGTGACAAATAAAAATCCCCCGAGGATTCATCTAAGTTAATTAAAAAGTTAATAATCACAGTAATGATAGAAAATATATATATGAAACAGGAAAACAAAATATAGCTGGAGTTTTAGTCCACATTCAATCACTTGGGACTGAAATTTTTCGGAATCTGCTGATATAATTACAGGCTCTTGGCCTAAAATATTTCTTTTTGCTGCTACACGGTCCGAAATTCATGCTTCCAGCCCTTTGGGACAGCCTATATCTAGCTTCCTTTTCAGCGACATGATGAAGGTTGACTCGAAGAAAGGAGTATGCAAGAGAATAGGGAGTCCAAATGGACTCGAAGGTACACAAATTAGTATAGAAAAATTCTTTCAAATATTCTACAGGGAAGAAAAAAATACATACTCTTAAATTCTCAAAGATAAGTTAATTCACTCAATCAGTAAACTTAACTAATGATAACTTTTGAATCAAACAAAAAATATTACTACCCCAAAGTGGCACCAGTACCACACTCGGTTAAAGGCAATGCAAGCATGAATCAGAGATGATGTTAATCCTAATGACTAGCTTAGACACTGCTATTGAATTTTAAACAAGTCACAAACCATACATAATTTACATCACTGCTATAAACAGGGAGAGAATCCGATCAGAATTAAATTAGTAATCTTACCATGAAGATTATTTAAAAAAGGAGCGGGGTACGAGAACACAACGAGTCTGATTACTAGATTCATGCTTCAAACGACTTAAGAACAACATTACAGCTGTACCAAATACATGTTAAAAAGAGCAATCAAAATGTTAACATTGGAATCTAACACTAAGACTAGGACTTGGTATTGATAGAAAAGTAAACTAAGTTGAACATCTTGACAATAAACAGATTAATAACATATGAGTTGAATCAACAAAGTTAGAGAAAGACAACCCTTACTGTCAAGTTACTAGTTCAGAGTATCATTTAAATCCCCTTCAATTCTTATGAAGCTAAACCAAACATTTCTGGACATAAAAGTGATTAGAAAACTTGTTGGAACCAAAGTCTCATAAATTCTCATACCATAAAGAGTTAAAGACAGATAGAAATCAATTCTAATTCTTAAGCAGCAGGCAGTAAATATTGAGAACAGAGGGAACTTATTGCAACAAGTTATATCAGTCCATGAACAAATCAAAAAATAAAAAATAAGAAACTAAAATTTATAGGTATACACAACAATAGAGAGAATTTAAACCATTTGATACTACAGTGAAAATAAAAAAGACACAACTTAAAGCTTATTATTGGAATCAATAACTTTTAAAAGATATAGCATTCTTGAAGTTGAACCATTTTGTAATGAAATAAAATGAACTATGGTAAGCTCACTAACTAAATTTTAACAAATAATGGGGTGAAACACTAAACATGAACAAACTGGACAGAATTTAGATAAACAAAGGAACACGAGCATTACTAATAGGCATAACGGAATATGAAATCTTAAAGCACATCAACTAATTTCATTGAGCGGAAAGCAGAACAAAGAAATGAAGTACCCAAAAATGAAAGGGAGGAAAGGAAAACTAACAAAACTAACAACTAAACCAAGTAATCGATGATAGAATAGCTACAAGAAAATTAAACTGATACTTCTTCTATTCGACATCATATAAACATATATAGGCGTAATGGGGCATAACAGATGTATATAAATTCTATTCAATCTACAAACAATAAATCCTAAATCATTTGAACTAAAGTGTTAACCACCACTACCAAAATACTGATGCTGAAATCAAATAGCTGAATATATAACTAACAAAAGGTGTTATAATTCAAAATGAGCAAAATGAGAGGAAAACATAATAACCAAACATCAAACATTTAACACTGACTTTACAGAATCGGGGTGAAAAATGCCTAAAACTAAAAATTGCAAACGCAACTATAAAGTGCATACACAAACTAATTGAAAACTAAAATTAAAAAACGTAAGGTCGAGGAAGAAAATTACCTGGTTATGGGCAGCGAACCAGAACAACGAGGTCGAGGATGATCAACACCAATTTAGAGTGAAAGTAAATAAAAAAAATAATAAGAGCTGAGTGATTACGTCGGAAATCAAAACAGAGGAAAGAATAATAGATAAATTAGTGAAAGAAAGAGTATGAAAACTCCAATCTTCTCCAAGTTCTCTCCCGTTCCCCCTTTTTCAATGGAAACAAGTGAATAATTTATAGCCGAAAATAGTGCTTGAATTTCAAAAGAGCTGTTTGAGAGAGGGGAAAATCTTCTTCAAGATCTTGTTTGAATTCAAAATTCCACAGATTAAGAAAAGTAGGAAGAAAAGGCTGACAAAGGGATGGGTTTACCTGCTCCCATACTGACTTTAGGGAGATGCCCGAGAGGATACTCTAAGCATGGCCAGCACTCAAAGACCATTGCTGATCCCCAAGCGAATTACTTGGTCTAATCACACATCCAAACTCTCAGCGGAAGGTTTAATATGACTCCAAAGACAGATAATTCAAGTGGGCACTCAAAACATCATGAATAGTGAAATAATCTGCTAAAAAATACCCAAGCATTATGTGACTCAACGTCATATACTCAATAATAGAATTAAGTTTTCAAAAACAGACTTTGAAAGAAATCCATCTAACTCAACTCTGACTTTGTCCATGAAGTCTTTAACTCAATACTGGAAAGATGCCAACATAAGTCCAAGGCTACCTCAACCGACTATCAAAAGAAGAATCAATGAAATAAATATAAATGAAGTCCTCCGGATGCAAGGAGACCTCACCAAAAGCTGGACGGGGTTTAGTCTTCAACGATACGCCTGTTGAGGACCTCTGTAAGCTATATCTGCATCATAAAACAATGCAAGTCAAATGACATCATTACATGAAATGTACAAGTATGTATAATAGGTGAAAGAAAACTTATTCAAAGATTCTCAACTCGACTTAACTCTGAAAATAGCTCTACTCAATAAACCATGCAATATGTGTAGAAGAATGCTTTATAAAACATAAGTAAGTGAATGCAACTCAATATATAAAAATATAATATTTTACTTTTGGAGAGTTTCTCTAACCGACAACCATCACTTATGAGCTAGTGATGATACAACACTTAAAACTGTCGTTGCCACAACCGTCCAATACCTTGCTAGGGCAAAGGACGCTCAACCTCATAGATCAAATATAAAAGTCCTCTTATGGGACAAGAGAGACTTGGCCTCTATCCTACGCTGGCCACGTAGTTTATGGGCTCACCCCATATCGGTGATCAATACTACTCCCAAAATACTCTATTATGCTCATATACATTAAGTAAGAAAATTTCTCAATTTACTCAATTAATCTCTTTTAGACTTTAGCTCAAAAGTCAACTCACCTCAACTCAAAGAATGCATTTAAAAATTAAATTTATAATTTGACGTCTCAACTCAATTTCAAAATAGACGTTTTAGTGAAATATTGCTCAACTCATTTATACTTAGAATACTCATGCTCAAGATACTACTCAAGAAATTTCTCAACTCATGCTCAAACTCCTTCTCAATCAAAGATGACGCTTGTCATTCTTTAAACTTAAAAAAATACATAAAGTATTTAATGCAAAACGTTCATAACTCCTTCTTTAAAACTTCATCAATCATAAAGTACAATAAAATCTTACTTAGGGTTCATTTGAATGCAAACACAAATCCGCACTCTCAGCCAGACTCAACTAAAAAAACTCATCAAGGAATATCATAATACATATACAATAACACAATGAAATTTATACACAAACTCAATAGGAATGATAGATAATTCAAGAACTCGATCCATGAAACTTCAAAACTCATCTCAACAAAAGAAACTGAAGTTGTAGGGCATGTGGATGAACTCAATCCACGTTATGGGTAGCCTTACATACCTAGAACTTGAAGAAAAATTGGAAGTTGAAGACCTCTCTTGAAGAAATCGAACCCTAGCCTTTCTCCTCTTCTCCAAATCCTCGCTCTCAATTAGTCTAAGTGTTAATGAGAGTTTAGGTGTTTAGGATACTGATAAGGGACTTAATTTAATCCTAAAATGTCAGGGTTTTAGTTTGAAAAAGGTGGGAAAATACATGAATACCCTTCATAAAATTCACTCTGGCCTTCCACGGATCAGTTCTACGACTCATAGAAACTTCTATGGATCGTAGAAGATTATTAGTAGAACTGAGTTATAGTCTATAATCGTTTCTACGAGTCAAGTCTACAACTCGTAGAAAGTGTTACGGGTCGTAGACCCTTCTCGTCCTGTCAACATTCTCAGACTCTGAATCTCTGAGTTTCTTCTACGAGTCATTTCTACGACTTGTAGACTCTTTGACGAGTTATTGACTTCACTCGTAGAAATGACTTTGAGTCTTGAATTTATGGCTAAGTGTCAAGGGTCTCTACGAGTCGTTTCTACGACTCGTGATCCTTTCTACGATTCATCCTGTTGACTCGTAGCCAAAGTAGTGAGGCTTATATTTTTTTAGAATTTAGACGTTGACCCCACGACTCATTCTTACAAGTCATCAATAGACTCATACACTCACTTCTAGACTTGGCCATCTTTCAAACCTCAATGCCAACACTATGATTCCCTCCTATGATCAGTAGGAATTCCTACGACTCATTGGTCGACTCGTACAAATAGGCACAACTCACTTTTCTCAATATTTTCTTATGGTCCTCAGACTTAGTCTAGAGTAGAATAACACGGCATATTACATGGATGACACGGCATATTACATGGATGACCTTGAAATCCAACAGATTTTAGGGGATTTTGTAGGGAAAGAGTTGTTGGTGTTGTAGGTTGCGTTTGTCTTTGGGCGTGTGTGAGGAAGAAGACGCGTATGTATGCTTTAGGGGTACGCGGGTGTTGATATACGTGTGTGGGGGTATGTATGCTGGGAATTAAGTTGGGGAATTGGGTATTGGGATTGTGTGTATTGAATGTAATGGGTTTGTATTTTATGCTAAAGTTTAGGAAATTGTTGGGCCAGTGGTAGTGTGAAGTTGTAAGTAATGGGAATACACTATGTAATTGGGCTTTGATTGGTTTACTGGAAAGGAATTGGGTTTAGGGAAAATGAGAAATGTGGGTTGGAATGTTTGCTGGAGTAATAGTGTTGTAATGGGTTTGAGAGAATTGGAAAATGGTTAGTTTAGGGAATATATTAAATGTATGGGTTGGTTGGGCATTAGAAAAAATAGGTTAAAGGGCTAGCAATTTAATAAATGGCCATATAAGGTCAATTGTAGCCAAATTGAACTAAAAATTTAGTTAAAATGAGTTAATTAGGGAATTCGGCTAAATTAAATAGGACAAATTAATATTAATCAATTAACGAGCTTCTTACTTTTGATAAAGTAAAATAATAAATTTAATTTTTAACTAAATAGAAAATACAAATCTATTAATTAAACCAAACTAATTAACAAAATATTTACTTAAAAACAAGATCTTTTTGAGACAATTTTTGAATAATAGTGAGATGAAATAATTAAGTAAATAATAATATAAATATATATATATATATATATATATATATATATATATATATATATATTATTGAAAAATTATAAAAATGACACAATTTTGTTTTGGTAACTAACATTTTCATTAATCACCAATGGAAAACGATTACAACCACCATAGCAGACTAGCACAACCAGCTATCTAAATGTATCATAACAACACCCATGTTTAATCTAGCTTGAAACTACAGATAAGAGATCGAATTCTATTTGGAGCTCTGACACAACACACTAATGCAATATCCCTAGCTATGACTTCAGTCTCTCTTCACTTGTTTTAAAAAATTCTCTTGTTTCGTTCTATCCACAAGCAGTGCACAAACTTAGTATATACCATCTTGAGTAATTGAGCAACTCTCGTCTTTCCTTTTGCATTTACTAGTACCTCTGTAAGGTGTTGGTCCCATGATATGGAGTGTTTTGGCTTAGCTTGAATCCATTGTTGTAGTATTCTCCATAGTTTTCTTCCATACACATATGATACAAATATATGGTCTCTAGACTCTATAAGGTCATTGCATAATGAACACGTGGGAGATACAACTTTTCCCCATTGTATAAGTCTATCTGTAGTTAATAACTTGTTCTGCAGTTGCAACCATAGTGTAATTCTAGCTCTTAGTCTGGCTATGTTTTTGTACATTATGTTCTTCCATATAACTCTAGGTTCTGGGATCAGCATGTGCATGTATAGTTGCCTAATCAGGCTATGTCCACAAGATGCATCAACCTGGAATTGAATAAGAGTTTTCCTAGCTTCAATTATCTTTCTTATCACTAGCATGCTTGCATAGGAATCCTCACTGTCTCCAGTTGTTGTCCATTTATGTAGTAGCTATGACACAATTACTTTAAAAAAACTTTAAAATATTTTTGAATTTTTTGAAAGCTAATTATTTTTAAATTGGAGAAACTCAATAATTAATTTGTATTGTGGAGGGTCAAAATCGGGTGTCAACATTTGTCACTCTGATAGAACAAAGTATAATAAAATGAACCAAGGGGATCACCGGCAACGAATAACTGCCTCTCAGTCTCCTCTAACTAGCCTTGGGTGAAAGAAATGAAAGCAAAGCCAATGTCCGATCTCGAGACCTACACATGCGTAGATGGCAATGAGTGAGTACCAAACAACATGGTACTCAGCAAGCTAACTAAGAAAACCAGATAAATCTAATAGATATTAGAACTCCTTTCCTCCAAATCGAACTTCCTCAACTACAACTTGCACAAAAAATCAGCCCAATCTACTCTACACAATTCATATAGCACATAGATCAATAATAGCTCATCAGTATCACCGAATAAGTCATATCAGTCTCAAATAGAACAATTCTCAGATCGCAAAAGGCATATACATAATTTCACGATGACAGATAAGATGCAATGCAATGCAATGTGATGTCACGTAGGATGATGGATGTTTATCCTAATGATACATATCCATTGTATAACAGACCGGAAGCCATGGGGGCCTCATAAGGACCATGTACCCTCCACAGACGTATGACCTGATCCCATTTCTCTCATAAATAACTTCCGCCATGAATGTGTAGCTCGATCCCTATTTTCCTTTCAATATGAATCCGTCGAAACCATTTTCTATTGGCATACGTATCAATCGAGTCTCATCATAGTGTTTCAAAACCAATGCAAATAAGCATGTTCACATAAATAATGAGAGAAATCATAGTGTTTACAGTCACAACGTAATTCATATTAATACAAATCACGCCACACTATCAATAATATAACAACATCAACAAGTACATCATTTACATTATATAAGTCATCAAGTCTCCATTTAATTATCCTTTTGATCACATTTAGCATCTATCGGTCAAGTATGTCCACGTCTATTCTCACAATCAACAATGAGCAAATGATAAATTCATCAATTTTATAATCACTTTTAGGCTATCATAGTATTTCATCAAGTTTACGTCAGTTTCATGTCAAGGAGTTCACGTTTCTAATCAAATCATAATACACAGTATTATTTATTACCCTGATCTTTCATTAGGCATATTTCATATGATTATCATTCCTAATCTTATTCCCATTTCATCCCAACACATAAACAATTGCAAGTTCAAATAATGTATAAGATTTACGGGGTTTTAGAAGTTCACTTGCCTTAATCAATATTCAATCAATCAAGTATTTAAGTCTTTCCCTTCTGAATAGCCTCTAACTCATCACAATCTAGTCAAATTATGATTTGCAATCAAACACCGAGTCTAACGACACCAAAAACATAAATTTCAGAAAAAGGATCAAAACGACTCAAAAATATGATTCTGGGAATGGGGTTTAAATCTGGAAATTTTTACTTGAAAACGTTCTTGTTACATTCCGTATTTTTGCATCTTGGATTATTCGTAAGCTAACGCTTATAAATTCAAGGACTTTTAATTTTGAATTTTAAAAGGACATGATTTGTTGTAGATGTCAAGTTATATGAATAATTTATGTGTAGTAAAATACATCTCAAGAAGGACCCTTAAGCCAAATCAAAATAGAAGCCATCAAATATGTTTTTCTTAAAGTCACGTTTCGGGTAAGCTGACTTTGGGAGGCCATAACCTCTTTATAATTTGGGAATTTGGGAAAACTCTCAAAATGAAAGTTGCAGGTAATTGAAATATCTTTCCAACCATAGGTCGTGGGACGAAATGTGATATCGGAGTAATAAGATATAGATGTTTTAAGTCTGACAGGCCAAACTAAATAGTAAATTCGGCCCAACCCAATTCTAATTCGGGTCAGGCCCAATACCCACGAAATTAATCTAATTCTTATCTCTTCCTTCATACTTTAGACTAAGAAAATATCCAGAAAAATTTCCAGAGAGAGAGAGGGGAAGTTCTTGAGAGAAAAACCAAATCCGACCAAAATTAAAGCCCCGAATCTCAAAGCTCTTGAAGAGAAAATTGTTGTACGTCGCATTGGCTTCAATTTGAGCTAGATATCATCCAATAAGGAGAAGATTTTATGTGGTGCTACAAATTTAAGGTAATATTAAAGTCTCCTTTTCATTGTTGACAAGTTTAGTTAGAGTTTTAACGGATTAGAACGGAGAAAATAGTGTTATAAACTAGTTTGGTGATTTGTTGAGATTTATAGGTTAAAGGGTTGTTTTAGGTAGATTAAATGGATGGAATTAGCTTAGTGATGATGTATAATAATGGTTGATATTGTTTTGATGTTGTTGATGAGTTGTTGTTCTTGAATTTGGAGGAAAAAGGTGTATGAAGATTGTGAATGTTCAAACCCGTTTTTGGAATTGAGTAGCTGGTAGTAATTCGGGAATATCTCATTGTGTAGACCTTCGATTTTAGATATTAAACATGTTTTGGAAAGCTAATACACGTACCTACAACTCTTATGTTTATGTCTTAGTCTATATCTTCTGTTATTATGTCTAAAACTGAGGATGAAACATAAGACAAATTCTGTCCAGATTCTGGATTGAAAAATCCTTCATGTATAGCGGTTCGTATTTTGATGATATCTCTTTATAAAAAATGATTTTTGAGTTGATTTATTTTGCATTGGAAACTTAAGACAGAGATATAAATGTTTCATGAAGGTCATAAAGTCCAGTTTTGCCGTTTTCATTTTCAAAAATTTAGATACAACGTGAGTTACTTGACTTTCCGAATTTACTGCTTTGGTAACATGAGTCGGGTGGAAATATTCTAGGCTTATTGTCAATAATAAATCTTATTTTGTGTCAATATTTTGGATTGTTGATGTTGATTGATGATTATATGGGTGGTTTGAAAGTGGGAAAAGTGAGCGGTATAGGGGAGGTGCTGTCCAATTGTTTTTTAGAAATAACCTACTAACGATAGACTACGTTTTATTCTTGTCCATAGCTTAACCATAGTGCTTAATATTTTAATATAGGTTGAGACAATATTGGACAGCATATACGTATAAACGCTAAAGGTATGTAAAGTTAACATTTTCTTCTTTTGGCATGATCCATATAAAACGAACGAATGACGTATGCTTAAATTCCAAAGAAACTCTTATTCGTAGATATACTCGGATGGCTACCGTTCTTGATTTTCAAAATTTATATTGTTATGTCTTGACTCATGTGTATGATTCCAGCCATCCTAGTTGGTATAACTCATGTTGTGGTATAATTCATATTTTAGTATAATCCATAATTGGTGTGATTCATAATGACTATTATCTTGGTTTTCAAATGATGGACTGTTTTGCTTATTCTATTAAGTCTCCGATAATGATCAAATTTCACAAGGTTGCTAATGATACCTTATTCGTGCATATTGTTATGGTATTATTCACCGAGTCCTATGATAGGCCGGGTATGTTATCATGTATGGATTCCACTACATTATTCACCGAGTCCCTTACTAGAGGGCCAGGTACGTGATATGATAATATGATATTATGATGATATGACGATATGATTATGGCACCGAGTCCCATAATGGGCCAGGTACGGTATCAGTGTACACTACTCTATTCACCGAGTCCCTTGCTAGAGGGCCGGGTATGGTATATATATACATATAACGATATATTGATATAATTGTGACACCGAGTTCCCTAACGGGCCGGGTATGATATATGATGATGATATGCATGTATTCATTTCATAAGACACAGGTACAGTGATTAGCTCCTGAATCTTTATTGCAGATGTGATCTCCTTTACGGTATTTTATGCTTTATATACTCGGTACATAGTTCGTACTGACCCTCTTTCTTCGGGGGGCTGCATTTCATGCCCGCAGGTACAGATACTCATTTTGGAGAGCCGCCAGCTTAGGATTCTACTCAACGAGTTTGAAGTGCTCCATTGTCTCGGAGCCCAAACTTTGGGTACTAATCCTTATAATGTATATATTTGTGTATTTAGGGGTACGACGGGGCCCTGTCCCGTCATATGCTATTGTTAATCCTCTTAGAGGTCTGTAGACATATGAGTGGGTTGTATATAGATGTTGTCCGGTGTACTAGTATGACTTATGTTTTTGGACGTTTACATTCAGAATGGAAGCCTTGTCGGCTTACATATTATGTTATCTTATTTTTAACAATTAAGACTCCCCAAGAAATAGGTGATTTTGGTATATATATAAGTAACAGTTTGAGACGACGTGCTACCCATATAAATCTTATATCATGTTTAATTGCCGATTGACTATAGATAATAGGTGTGTATATGAGGGTCCAATTCGGACACTAGTCACGGGGTTAGGTCGTGACAGTTCTTTTAAGCATTAGGAATCCATTGTCAAAAACCATTTCGAAAAAGGAGTCCAAATCAGTTTAAAATCAACATTTAATCAAAAACTCAAAGTCCTAGAAAACCCCTAATTTCTTTTATTCAAATTCACCAAATTTCATGTTAAAAGCCATAAATTATTAATGGGTAACAAATATTTTAGTTCAAAATAGCTTTCAATAATTTCCACGCAAAAATCCGCTTGAGAAATCGCCTATCCAAGCTTCTCTAGCTCAAAAATGGTGAAACAGACCCAATTTCCATCATTTGGGAGAAGTCATGACTGGTCAGGGGTAATTAACCCTTCGTGATGAACCAAATCTCGCAATCATGGAGAGTCAACGGATCAACTCATTAAATTGACCCTCGCGATCGCGACTCCCCAGAACACATAGCTACGTGATCACGATACCCACCACATGATCACAAAGCACAAGATGGATCATCTACGCGATTGAGACCAACATACTTTACGATCTCGAAGAAGTGTGCGTCAGGCATCAGAACACAACAAACCAACAAATTCACTTAAGTCTCAAAGTCACGAAATCGATCCTCGAGATTCATTCGAAATCCCGTGCACGCAAACTTTACATACTATCATATTAATTTCGACGTTTCGGATTCAATGAAACCTCGTAATTCAAATTCAGGGACTCATTGCCCCGTAACTCGATAAGTTGCAATCAAACTAACTCTATGCCTCAAAAAGACCAAAATACCCTCGGAGTCTCCAAAAAATACATGGAAAGTCTCCCTAGGCCTACAATCATCCTCTGAATCCAAAGGAGTCATCAGAATTCAATTTCGAGCATCCAAACTCTGAAGGATGACCAAAGTCAACTCTATGATCAAAATTTCAAGAATTCCCAACTCAACGACTCAAGGCCACGATATAGCTCCAAATCTAATTCCGTCAACTTTCCTAGAACAAGTTCAACATTTCGGAGCTCATGAAATTAACGGAATTCCATTCCGACACTCGAAACTCCAAATAACACCGAATACCACTTCTAAGCAACTTAACCTTCTAAAACTCAGCTCTTTCCAAAACTCTCCGTTTTTCACAGAATTTCAAAAGATCGACTTCGAATACTGAACAAACATGACTCGGAGCAACTATCGAGAGGGAAAAATGATAATTTTACAAAAAAAACCAAAAATGACCTCAAGGTCATTACATGGACCCCCATTACAACTTCTACATCTGGTTTTAGAATATTTCATCTCGTTTTTGTTGATGAACTCACTCTATTCTCTAGAGCCAACCCTGATAGATCTACCACTATTATTAGCACTCTTAGAGGATTCAGTGATAAATTTATGTAAAAAACTCAATCTCACCAAGTCAAAAGTCATCTTTTCCGCTCATTGTAGTTATGAGGATGCAAAACTGTGTTTGACCATGTTGAACATTAGAGATAAAGAGCTAGCACATTCTTTGAAAAATGTATTGGTTTCACAATTTTTCATCAGAGGCATGTAAACAATGATTTTCAGTACATCCCTGACAATATGCACACAAAACTCAAATTTCTTAATATGAGAGGTCAAATTGTCCTTGCCAAAGACAATCTATGCAATATTTCTTCACATATGATACAATATAAAACTGCCTGTCAAAATCATTGACTTCTTTAATAAGATCCAAAGAAATTTTATTCAGGAAACGACTATTAAAAAGAAAAAGCGTCATCTGATAAGCTGGAGTACCATCACTATTTCCAAAATTCAATGGACTGGACATCCAAAAAAGTGAGACCAAGAACAAAGCTCTTCATGCAAGCCTAGATGGGTGGCTGTACAATAATCCCCAATTTTTTGGGCAAGGGTCCTTATAAGAAAGAACTGCAACACTATCAACTTAAATCTAAGGACAAAAACCTATCTCCAAAATTTGGCAATGCATCTTGAATGGGTGGATTGTCTGCATAAAAGATTGTAGGTAGACTGTTCACAAAGGTGATAGATTCATTTTCCTTAAGGACAGTAAGTGTTTAAGCATTTTAATATCAATATTGAGTGGTATTAATTTGCATAAGTGACATATGTTATTATTCTCTTTTAATGCATAAAAATGTCTTTCATTATCATCTTTAGTTAGTGTAAGACTAAATCATTTCATTATGTATTTTTAATCTAATTATTACTAATAAGTGGTGCACTAAATCATAATGGTGCACTAAACACTACTAAAAAACTACCAAAAAATGACAGAACAAAAAGCGACGGACTGCGTTGCAAATAAAATGCGATGGAGCAAACGACGTCGTCCGTCGTTTTTTTTTTAATTTTTTTTTAATTGGAGCGATGGACAGTGACGCCTAGTCCGTCGCTTATTTTGGCAGATTTTTCTGCTAAAATTAAATATTATTTATATATAAATATTTTATATATTTTATTAAAAAATAATTATTTATAAATTAAATATTATGACGCCGTCTGTTGCTTTTATTTTTTTTTAGTTTTTTTTAACGTAGCGACGGACTGGGACGTTAAGTCCGTCGCTAATGGTCAAAATATTTGGTCAACATATTTAAAATAGCGACGGACGGTGTCGCTTTGTTCGTCGCTCTTTGGTCAAAATAATGGTCAAATATTTTTAAAAAAGCGACGAACTTAGAGACGTTGTCCGTCGCTCCATATGAAATATTTCAAACCAGTGGCCCAATTTTTTCTCATTTTTGCTCTATCTTTCTCTCTCTAAACCCTCCCCCTTCTCTCTAAAAATTTCACCCCCACCCTTCCTCCGTCGCTGCTGTCGCCGGTCGCCGCTGCCGCCGCCCCTCCCCACTGTCAACCCCTCTCTCTCTCCGTATTGTTAATAAGGTTAGTTAGTTTTAGGGTTTTAATTTTGAAAAAAATATTAATTTATTGATTTGTTAGTTAATTTATTTTATTTAATTTGTTTAATGTATGTTATTAACCTAGTTAATTTGTATATGTGATTTTGAATTGGTGAATGTTAGAAATTAGATTTTAGGTACTTTGTTTGAGTTGGGATTTTTTTAAAATTAAATTGTGAATTACATATATTTTTTGGAGTTGGAATTAAAGTGTTGTTGATATTCAAATGTTATGTTAAGTTGGTTAGTTCTTGAAGTGAGAATGTGAATGAAAATTTTAAGGCCTTAGTTTGAATTATGGTTTTTTTAAAATTAGATTGTGAATTGGGTATTGTGTTAGTTGGACTTGAAGTATTTTTGAAGATAAAATTACGGTTAGAACATGAACTAATTAGAAATTGGAATTTAAGATTTTTTATGTTTGGAAGATATTCAAGTTAGAAAAACATTGGGTTGAATGATTTTTGATGTTTGGAAGATATTCAAGTTATGAACTTGGACTTTAGGATTTTTGAACTTAGAATATTTTTTTGGTTTGTATAAATTGTGAACTTTAGACTTTGGAACTAATTAGGACTTAGATGCTTGAATTTTAGGATACTTGAATATAATATAGAACTTGACCTTAGAACTTGAATTTTGAAACTTGAACTTAGAACTTTGAACTTGAAATTTTGTTGACTTTTGAAATCTTGTTCAATTGTAGTACTTATGAACAAATTAAGCTAATCAGAGTTAGACCATATTCATAGTCATGAACTTAAACTTTAGGAATTTTGGAAGTTGAACTTTGAAATTTTTAGGTTTGTATATGTTTGAATTCTTTAAGCTTTAGAAGTAATTAGAACTTAGACTTTAAAACTAATTAATTAGAACTTTATGTTGTCATGAACTTGAACTTTAATTAGATACTTGAATACTCCTATTTTAGAACTTTAATTTGTATATACTTGAAACATGTAATTTTGTTCTTATTTAACTTAGAGCATCTGACTTGAATTAATTAGAACTTGAATTATTTATAATTTGAACTTAATTATAAGTTGAATTAATTATAAGTTGAATTAATTATAATATAAATTAATTAATTATAACTTGAATTTAATTATTATATGAATTAATTAATTAGAACTTGAATTAAATAGAATTTGAACTTAATAATTATAAGTTGAATTAATTATAAGTTGAATTTAACTAATAGATGAATTAATTAATTATAACTTGAATTAATCATAACTTGCATTTAACTACTATATGAATTAATTAATTATAACTTGAATTAATCATAACTTGAACTTAACTAATATATGAATTAATTAATTATAACTTGAATTAATTAGAATTTCAACTTAATTATAAATTGAAATAATCATAACTTGAAGTTAATTATTATATGAATTAATTAATTATAACTTGAATTAATTAAAATTTGTAGTCTCGATGAATTGTAGTCATTATGAACTAATTAATTAAGCTTGAATATATGTAATTTTGTAGATGGATCATCGTTTGTGGATGTATAACATGCATTATGAAGTTGGTGGTGGTTTGAAACCTGAATTTATTGACGGTATAAGAAGTTTTATCGATCATGCCATGACACTTGATGTTTTTAAGCGAAATGGATTGGTTAGGTGTCCTTGTTGTGAATGTAAGTGCTTGAAATTTTTTAATCCAGATTTAGTTATGGTTCATTTGTATGGTAATGGATTTAAGCCTAGATATTTTGTATGGGTTGATCATGGAGAAATAGATGGATTGAATAATATATTTTATAATCTGCTGCCCGTGGATGAATATAATATGCTTTCCCCACATGGTCAAATTAGTGTTGAACATGATTTGGTTCTACATGATAGAGTTCAATATTATACATTTCAACATGATAGAGTTCATGAAATGGTTAATGATGCGTTCGGAGTTCAAGGTGAGATGGAACCCGAACAATATTTTGATGAAACTCCTAATGAAGAAGCAAGACGCTTCTATCAATATTTAGAAGAGGCTAGTCGTCCACTATGTGAAGGGAGTCTACATTCTGCTTTGTCAGTTGCAGTCAGGTTAATGAATATTAAATCAGATTGGAGTGTTCCTCATGCGGCTATGGACTCAATGGTTGATCTTTTGGGCGAACTGGTTAATCCTGAGTTTAACATACCTAAGAACTTCTATCAGGCAAAGAGATTGGTTTCCAAGTTAGGATTGTCGCATGTTGTTCTACAAGACTGATAGTGAATTAGAAAATTGTAAGTTTTGTGGACAAGCTCGTTATAAGAGGACTCCTGCTGGAAAGATGGTCCTAATTAAGGCGATACATTATTTACCTCTTATTTTACAGATTAAAGAGGTTGTATGCATCGATGAGGTCTGCCCCACATATGAGATGGCACCGCGAATATAGAAGGCCGCCGGGTGTCATGTCACATCCATCTGACGGAGAAACAGGGAAATATTTTGATAACATATATCCTAATTTTGCTAGTGAACCAAGAAATATATGCTTGGGGTTGTGTGCAGATGGCTTTACACCATTCTCTAATGCTGCCTCACCTTATTCTTACTGGCCTGTATTTCTTACCCCGTACAACCTTTCTCCTGAAATGTGCATGACAAGTCCGTACATCTTTCTAAGTTGTGTTATTCCAGGTCCTCGCAATCCTAAAAGTTTGATTGATGTCTATCTACAACCATTGATAGATGAGCTTAAACAATTATGGTTTGAAGGAGTAGTGACTTACGATATATCAACTAAGCAGAATTTTATTATGCGTGCTATTTTAATGTGGACTATTAATGATTTTCCTATATACGGAATGTTGTCTGGTTGGATGACTGCTGGAAAGCTTGCTTGTCCTCATTGCATGGAACATAGTAAGGCATTCACCTTAAAGCATGGAAGAAAAAATTCATGGTTTGATTGTCATCATCAGTTCTTGCCAATGAACCATGAGTTTAGAAAGATGAAAAATGCATTAACAAAAAAGGGTTGAAAATGACCCTCCACCTCCATCACTGACAGGACATCAAATTTGGGAGAGAGTTTCTCAATTGCCTAAAGTTACAGAAACTCTATCATCTAGACTTCCTAGATACGGTGTTGAACATAATTGGACCAAACAAAGCATATTCTGGGAGTTGCCGTATTGGAAGGATAATCTCCTACGACATAATCTTGATGTGATGCATATTGAGAAAAATTATTTTGACAATTTATTTAACAGAGTGATGGATGTTAAGGGCAAGACAAAAGACAACACAAGAGCTAGAATGAACTTACAGGAATACTGTAGGAGAAAAGAATTGTGGTTGCAAGAATTACAAAATGATAAAACTCTCAAGCCTAAAGCCAGTTATTCATTCACATTGGATGAGAAATGTGATATATGTGAGTGGATTAAAAATTTGAGAATGCCAGAGGGATATGCTTCGAATTTGGGTAAGCGGGTAGATCTGAATGAAGGAAAGTTAATAGGTATGAAAAGCTATGATTGTCATGTATTCATGGAAACATTGATTCCTATCACTTTTAGTCATCTACCTGACAGGATATGGAAGCCAATCACAGAGGTAAGTCTTTTCTTTAGAGATTTATATTCTGGAAAGTTGTTGGAGAGTAGTTTAGATAGGATGGAGGAAAATATTGTTGTTATTACTATAAAGCTAGAGAAGATTTTTTCATGTGATTTTTTTTGATGTGATGGAGCATCTTCCGATTCATCTTGTTAAAGAAGCCCGCCTTGGAGGTCCAGTTCAAACAAGATAGATGTATCCATTTGAGAGGTAATGTTTTTCTTATATAAGTAATTAATTTTTTCTTCTTATATATACTATAATTATTAGTTAACATATATTTAGGAAAATTGGAAGTTGCAAACAAATAATTAAATAGAGAGGAAAAATCGAAGGCTCAATTGTTCGGTCTCATATTGCAAGAGAAACTGGTGACTTTTATTCCTATTACTTTAGGGATGAAGTTCCATGCAGGAGAAATAGGCCTAATCGCAATGAAGGTGATAGTGATCCGATGTATCCATCGATTTCAATTTTTAATCATTGTGGTCGAGGATCTAAACAACGTGAAAGATGAAGCTTCACTAACATGGAAAGACAATCAGTTGTGACCCATGTATTGCTTAACTGTCCAAAAATTCAGCCATATCTTAAGTAAGTGTGAAATTAAATTATCAAATTACATATTAATAACTGATTACTGACTATCAAAATTATACATATCACTACCAGCATGTTCGTAAGCACATGGAGCAATGAAGCCATATATACGAGGTTTTCCAAATGGCTAAAGGATTATGTAAGTGTAAAAGCTTATATTGAATCAATAGGTATAATGTTTTAACCTTATAGTAAATGCTATTATTTTGAAATCAATTTGTAGGTTTATGATGAATACTCAAGTGTCGAACATTCTCCATTTGCGAGAGAGATCGCATTTGGGCCTGCATTTCATATTCATACAATGAATAAATATTGTGTGAATGGTTTTAAGTTTCAAACTGAAGAAGTTTCTATGCACAAGAAAACCAATAATAGTGGTGTGTGCATTCAAGGTGATGTCGATGGTAATGGCCAAATTGTAGAATATTATGGTATCATTCAGGAGATTATTGAAGTAACATATTTAGGTTGGTCTAAAAAAAGATAGTATTGTTTTGGTATAAGTGGTTCGATCCATCACACAGAGGCACAAGGGTGGACCAACAACATAATATAATTAAAGTTAAGCACACTAGACAATATGGAAGTTATGATCCTTTCATCATTGCCCAAAATGCTAAGCAAGTCTATTACGCTCCATATCCATTGCGTAGAGATAAGGCTGATTGGTGGGTTGTTATTAAGACAAAGCCTGTGGGAAGAATTGAAATTGAGAATATATTAGATGTGGCGTGACAAAATGATGTTGCACTTGTTCAATGACAAGTTGATGTTGAGTTGGAAACCATACTAGAACATCCTCAACACATAGTAGAAGAGGTTTTCGATGATGAACTTATAATGCCAAATATTGAGGAAAAAGTAAACGAGGAATATGAATCATTTGAGGGAGAGGAATGGATTGACAATAAATATGAAACATCTAAGGAGGACGAATGGAAAGATGAAGAAAATAAAATAAGTGAGGAGGAATAGAGTGGTAGATTATCACTAGTATGTAAGTTATTTATTTCTCTAACCCTAAATTTAATCAACTATGTGGTTTTTATATATTGTATTGTTACTTTACATGCAGATGTCATCTGGTGATGGTGATAGATCTCGGGATCATCTTGGTATTAGCCATTCTGGTAGAAGTAAAAAGAAGTCTAGGAGACCTGTTAATCCTGAGGATATCCCAGGACATATTTCTTCAGCGTCGGAAATGCAGCACCGCCGAGCTAATCCTAGTACACATATTCATGTTGTGCCTTTTGGGACTATGGATCCTTTAGTTTACCATAGTCAGTTCCGCCGACCACGCGGTGCTTCATCTTCTTCTTCTTCTTCACAGGTCAGATATACTTCATATGATCAGACCTACCAACTACCCACAGAGGTTATTGCTCGACCCCCGAGAGTATCATCTTCTTCTACTCCATCTTCTGGATCTCAGTCTCCTCACATATCTAATCTGAGACTTAGAGAATTTAGTGTTGAGACTGACACTCCCACAGCATCACCTACACCTTCTTCTACTGCTAGAACAGAGGCATTACATGATGTGTCTGGGTTAGTTCTTGGGAAGAGGGACAGACTTGGGAGAGTCATGATTGAGCCTGATGGATCCTCATAAGTTTAATGTTTTATTTATTTATTTATTATTGCTAGATTAATAACTTAGTGATGATATAATTACATGTTTATTATGTGTCTTGCAGGTGAAATCCTTTGAAGGATGCTGCTAGGGCTCTTCAAGAGAGTGTTAGGAGGCTATATACTGAGCCCTATCACTCTTGGCGGGAGATTCCAAACAATATTTGCCAGGCAATGTTTAATGAATTCAAGGTATATATATGTTTAATTCTAGTTTTTTAAGTTACGTTTAATATTTTTACTATACTTTACTTAACTAATTATTTCACTTTATTTATTTTTTTCAGACTTTATGTACCTGGGAGCCAAGGTACAATATGGTCATTGTGACCACTTTTGAAAAAAAAGTGAGCGCCAGACTGTCTAGCTGGCTAAAGAAAGCTAGGGATGATCGGGCACCTTCGAATTGGATCCTGCCTTATATATTTGAAGAATTATGCCGATATTGAAATACCGAAGAATTCAAGGCCTTGTTCGATCAAAGAAAAAAAGCAAGAGTCATCCTAAAGGGTGACTCGTTGCACACTGGAGGTGAAAAGAGTGTTGGTACGATTCAGAGGGAGATGGTAAGGTTTCTAAATTTTAATTTTAAATTCATTTTCTGAAATAAATTATTTCACAAAATATTATTTCATTAATTGTATTTTTATTCATAGGAAAAAGAATTGAGACGCACTCTCTATCGCCATGAAGTCTTTAAAAAGACTCACGTAAAGAAAAAGAGCCGAATGAGCCTATGTAAGTTATTCAAGATATATTATAGTGTATTTTGTTTCTAAGTTTTATTTTTAATATATATATATATATATATATATATATATAGTTTGATTATAACTTTTATTTTCTAATATGCAATAAGATTATAAGTGGTATGTACGTGAGATGGGAGATTCGGTTCAGCTAACGCCTGAATAGTCCACTCAAATTTGGACAGAAAAAGTGGTTGGAGGCAACCACAAGGGACGAACATATGGAATGGGCTCTAGGAAAAATATACGATGACTCCAATCAGGTTTAGAAGGTATTGGATCATCGCGTCAAGCCGAGGCCATTGACAGGGTTCAGATAGCTGCAATGTCTCAGCAAATTGCAGAACTTACACATGCATTGGCAGAATCAGAGAAAAGAAGGATCGAGGATCAAAAAAGTATGAATGAACAAGCTGAGCAAATTAAAGAACAAGTGCTCAACCTCGCCCGTCAGCCTCCGCCCTATTATTCAAGAGCGTTCACTCCGGATGATTTCGACGATAGTGATGAATATATAACAAATAGTCCTTAGGGTTCCCTATGTTTGTTTATAAACATTTTAAATATTTTTTGTTAACTTTGAAACACTTTAAATCGTTCTAAATTATGATTTTATTCATTTTAAGTGTTTAATTATGTTTGTTATTATGTATTTTGTGAATTTTGTTTGTTGTTATTTGTGTTTGAATGAGCTGAATTGAATACAATTAGATTGAATTTTGATTGCAGGTGGGTAGCAGAAACTGCAGGTTTCTACTGTCAAAATTATTTTAGAAAAAGCGACGGACAAGATCCTTTAGTCCATCGCTTTTCTAGTTATTTTTTAAAATATTTTTCCAGAAAAGCGACTGACAGGGTCCTTTAGTCCGTCGCTTTACTAGATTTTTTAAAAATTATTTTTTCAGAAAAGCAACAGATAGAAGGACCCTGTCCGTCACTTTTCTGAAAAGTTTTAGATAAACAAAGCGACGGACGGAGACTACATGTCCGTCGCTTTGTATTAAATAATTTTTTTTTTTAAAAATAAAACGACAGAGTCCATCGTATTTGTTTATATATATTTTTTTAATTTAAAAAATTAGGAGCGACACAGTCCATCGCTTTTGTCGATCCTGTCTGTCGCTCCTTCAAAAGTGTTGATCAAAAAAGCAACGACGGTGACTGCGTCGCTTTTCCGTCGATTTTGACAAAAAAAGCGACGCAGTCCGTCGCTTTTTTGTGTCACTTTTTGGCAGTTTTTTAGTAGTGAAATGATGATAATGATGACATTCTATTCTTTTTTCATCTTTGTATGATTTTCTCTCTTACAAATAGAGAAGTCTTCTTTGTTTGGAAATGCAAGATAAGAGAAGAAAAAATTGAGAGAATTAAGATTTCTCTAAAATGAGAGTTCTTATTAGTTGAAGGAAGATGTTCTTTGTGTAGAGCTTTAAACTCAACTCTTGTCCAGAGTTTGTTGAGTTATATTTTGTGATAAGACTGTTGTATCCTGGAGGGGGCAAGTCAAGAGGACTACTGCTGGACTAGTGAAATAATTTATTGCAGTTGGCTTGAATTTCCTTAAAGAGAGCGAGATATCCGCGCCTCAGCCAAGAAGTGAAGTTAATTTCTTTATTTTATTTTTCAATTGTAATTTGTAATCTTGTAATTTCACCAATAATTTTAAGGAGATTCAATATTGCTATAATTAAAAAATCCGCGGATATCAAGATGAGAGATCTAAACAAGCCATTTCGGTTCAATGGTAATCATTTCAAGAGATGGAAGGGTAAGTACTTTTCTACTTAAGTCTTCTCAATGTTTCATATGTGTTAACTCAAAAAAATTCTAATAAAGTTGACATCCTCTTCATGGATAATGATGAACTTATTTCTCATCAAGAGAAAGTGGAAAAGTACAATAATGATTCCTACAAGTGTCGGTATTATATTCTTAATTGTCTATCTGATAATTTTTATAATTATTATGATAGAACTTACTCTAGTGCAAAGAAAATATGGAAAGCATTGCAGAGTAAATATGATATCGAAGAAGCTGGAGCGAAAAAATATGCTGCTAGTCGATTTTTTCGTTTTCAAATGGTGGATGAAAAATCAGTGATAGACCAAGCTCAAAATTTTATAATGATCATTGGAGAGCTCAGGTCCGAGGAAGTCAAAATTAGAGACAACCTTATTGTTTGTGGCATAATAGACAAACTTCCACCTTTATGGAAGAAGTTTCAAAAAACTATGCGCCACAAACAAAAGAAAACCTCTCTTGAGACTTTGATCATGAAAATCCGCATGGAAGAGGAGGCAAGGGACCAAGATGCACATTTTACAAAATGAAGAGAGCAACATCACAACGAAGGTAAATTTAGTTACTTCAAAATATGCTACTCCTAAATCTAACAAAAATACCTATTTGAAGCCCAAGAAGAAAAAATTCAAGAAAAATAATGGTAGACTTCCCAAGAAAAATAATAGTGAAAATAGCCAAGCACAAAATCAACAAGTTTATGATAAAGGACCGTGCTTTGTCTGTGGCAAGAGCGGGCATATTGCTCGATTTTGCAGATACCAAAAATGTGGTCCTATACCTCAGGCAAACATTACCGAAGAGCCTTTTGTGGCAATGATTATAGACATAAACATGGTTGAGAATGTTGATGGATGGTGGGCTGATTCTGGTGCAAACCGTCGTATCTGTTATGACAAATATTGGTTTAAAAAATATACTCCTTTTGGAGAGCCCAAAACTATCATGCTCGGTGATTCTCATACTACTCAAGTGCTTGGAACGGGAGATGTCGAATTGTGTTTTACCTCTGGAAGGGTATTATCTTTGAAAGATGTACTTTATACTCCTTCCATGAGAAAACACTTGATCTCTAGTTTTCTTCTTAATATAGCAGGCTTTAAACATATTATTGAATCTGATCAATATGTAATTGTGAAAAAGGGTATTTTTGTGGGAAAGGGGTATGCTTGTGATGGGATGTTTAAATTGAATGTTGAAATGAATAAAATTTCTACTTTTGTTTACATACTTTCTTCTACTAATTTTTGGCATGCTCGTTTGTGTCATATTAATGATTGTTATGTTGGAATCATGAGTATTTTAGAATTAATCCCAGTGATTAAAAAGAATTTTGAAAAGTGTGAAGCTTGTAGTAAAGCAAAAATCACTAAAAGGCCTCATTTTAAAGTTGAAAGAAAAACTGATTTATTAGAATTAGTTCACACTGACATTTGTGAACTTGGAGATATTTTAACTCGTGGAGGAAATAGATATTTTATCACTTTCGTTGATGATTTTTCTAAGTTTACATATGTTTACTTGATGAAAAATAAAAGTGATGCTTTTGAAAATTTTAAATTTTTTATCCATGAGGTTGAAAATCAATTTGGAAAGAAAATAAAAAGAATTAGAAGTGATAGAGGCCGTGAATATGAGTCAAATGAGTTTAATTCTTTTGTTAGATCATTGAGAATAATTCATGAAACTCCTCCTCCTTATTCTCCTTCATCTAATGGTGTAGCGGAAAGGAAAAATAGAACTTTGGTTGAATTGACTAATGCCATGCTTATTGAGTCAAATGCACCTTTGAATTTTTGGGGTGAAGCTATTTTGACTACATGTTATGTGTTAAATCGAGTGTCTCATAAAAAGACTAAACTAACACATTTTAAGTTGTGGAAATGTCACAAGCCAAGTTTGGAATATCTAAGAGTTTGGGGTTGTCTAACCTTTGTGAGGCTAATGGATCCCAAAGTTATAAAATTGGGCAAGAAAGTTACTATTTGTGTTTTTCTTGGTTATGCTTCAAATAGTACAACATATAGATTTTTTAATTTTGAAGATAATACTGTAATAGAATCAGGTGATGCTATTTTTAATGAAAATAATTTTTTTTTGATTCTAAAAGTAGTGGGGGTCAAAGAATTGAACAAAATATTTTATTACTACCTAGTTCTTCTTCTTCCATTTTAAAAAAATAAAGAAATTGATGATTTTGAGTTAAGAAGAAGTAAAAGAGCTAGAGTAGAAAAAGACTTTGGTCCTAATTTTTATTTTTTAATGTTGGAGATGACCCTTTTGCTTTACAAAAAGTTTTATCTTCGCATGATTCTATTTTTTGAAAAGAGGCTGTAAATGATGAAATGAAATCACTAATTTCTACTAAAACTTGGAAGTTAGTTGATTTACCACCAGGTTGTAAAACAATTGGTTGCAAATGGGTCTTACAAAAAAAGTTAAAACCAGATGGATCAATCGATAAATATAAGGCTAGACTAGTTGCTAAAGGATTTAAGCAACTAAAAGGCCTAGAGTTTTTTGATACTTTTTCTCCGGTTACAAGAATTACATCCATTAGACTTTTAATTGCTATGGCTGCAATTTTTGATTTGCATATTCATCAAATGGATGTAAAAACTACTTTTTTAAATAGTGACCTTAATGAAGAAATCTATATGGAACAACCTAAGGGTTTTGTTGAAGCAGGCCAAGAAAGCAAAGTATGTAAACTTACTAAATCCCTATATGGCTTGAAACAGACACCAAAGCAATGACATGAAAAGTTTGATTCCTGCATGATTGAAAATGATTTTAAAACAAATGAGTGTGATAGGTGCATATATCATAAGTCTTGGAATAATACACATGTTATTATTTGCCTATATGTTGATGATTTATTGATCTTTGGCTCGAATATGAATGTTATTGATAATACTAAGAACATTTTTAGAAGCCATTTTGATATAAAAGATCTTGGTGAGGCAAATTTTATTGGGAGTAAAAATTACTAGAACATGTGATGGAATTTTCCTTAACCAGTCACATTATGTTGAGAAAATTTTTTAAAAATATAACTTTCTTGATTGCAAGCATGTTTTAACTCCTTTTGATTTAAGTGTACACTTGTTTCCTGTTCAAAGTGAAAATGATATGATAAATCAAAAGGAGTATGCTAGCTTAATTGGAAGTTTGAGATATGTGACTGATTGCACTAGGCCTGATATTGCATATGCAGTAGGAGTACTTAGCAGGTTTACAAGCAAACCAGGTAATGAACATTGGCATGCTATAACAAGAGTTATGAGATATTTAATTGGAACAAAAACTTGTGGTTTGTTCTATAAAAAATATCCTGCTGTACTTGAAGGCTTTTCTGATGCAGATTGGAACACTCTAGCAGGTGATTCCTGTTCTACCACTGGTTACATTTTTACATTGGGTGGTGGTGCTGTTTGTTGGAAATCAAAAAAACAAACTATAATTGCTAACTCTACCATGGAGGCTGAACTAATTGCTTTAGCTTTAGCTAGTGAGGAAGCGAATTAGTTAAGAGATTTATTATTTCAAATACCTTATTTTGAAAAACCAATTCCTTCAATTTTAATTCATTGTGATAGCACTGCAACAATTGGTAGAGTTCAAAATCATTATTACAATGGTAAATCCAGACCTATAAGGAGGAAACACAGTAATGTAAGATCATATTTGACAAGTGGTACCATTAATGTTGATTATGTCAAATCTTGTGAAAATCTTGCAGATCCTCTTACTAAGGCCTTAAATAGAGAAAAGGTCTGGAGCACATCGAGGGGGATGTGATTGAAGCCTATAAATCCATGAGTCATATATGAGAAAATCCAACCTGGAGACTAAAGATCTTATAACCAGGTTCAATGGAAAAAACGAATCATATGATGACTTGTGAAAAAATGCACTATTTTTTATTCCCTCCCTATGATGTGAGTGCATTGTTTCCTGTAGTGAATTATGGAGGTTGAGTTTAAAAAACTCTTAAAGAAAATTTGTAGCCCGTATGGGTGGAGTTTTAAACTTGCAGGAGCACTCTCGACAGATTTTACCTATGTGAGTGCGTAAGTAGGCCGCTTCCTATGAGAATTGGGCTTATTCTCAAAAGAACTCATAAAACTGGGATAACACAAGGCCGTAATGTGCTGGCTTATAAAGCTCGTGAAAATACCTTGATTACTATGTGTGAGTAGTAATATTTTATGTCCCTTAAGCAGTCATAGTTCAAGTCTGAGACCACTACGACTCTGGAGTAAAAGTTATTGTTTCACTAAGTAGAGGTTCAATGTAGAGCACACCTTCATTATGTATAGTAATCTTCCTTCAACTGATAAACTCTCTTATATAATATTAAAATGAGTGGGAGATTGTAAGTGTTTAAGCATTTTAATATCAATATTGAGTGATATTAATTTGCATAAGTGACATATGTTATTATTCTCTCTTTAGTGCATAAAAATGTCTTTCATTATCATTTTTAGTTAGTGCAAGACTAAATTATTTCATTATGTATTTTTAATCTAATTATTACTACTAAGTGGTGCACTAAATCATAATGATGCACTAAATCATAATGGTGCACTAAATCATAATGGTGCACTAAATGATGATAATGATGACATTCTATTTTTTTTTATCTTTGTATGATTTTCTCTCCTACAAATAGAGAAGTCTTCTTTATTTTGAAATGCAAAATAAGAGAAGAAAAAATTGAGAGAATTAGGTTTTGTCACGACCCAACCCCGTAGGCCGTGATTGGTGCCCGGACTGGACACCCGTACACATATCTGTTGTCTATAACCAATTCACAACTAAACATGATATGAGACTTAAGGAAACAAGATGTCATATCAAAACTGTCCCATATTTATATATTTTTGCGACCTGTCTCCTGAGGAGTTATAACATCAAAGGTAAAGGTGGTACGTAAGCCGACAAGGCTGCCACTACACATCACATTCCAAAATATATATGTATGTACGCAAGCCGACTAGGCTGCCACTATGAATAGGAACGTTCCAAAATATATATCATACTAGTACAGCTGGATAACATCTATATACCACCCACATATATGTCTACAGACCTCTAAGAATATCAACAATAACATATGACGGGACAGGACCCCGCCATACCCATGGATAAATAAATATATACATCAAAATATCTATATCGAAATTCTAGGCTTCGGGATAATAGAGCACTTCCAAAATAGCTAAGTGGAAATTCTAAGTTGGCGGATCCCCGAAATTAATATTTGTACCTGCGGGCATGAAACGCAGCCCCCCGAAGAGAGGGGGTCAGTACGACATATGTACTGAGTATATAAAGCATAAAATACCATAAAGGAGTTCACATTTTAAATAGGCAATCAGGAGACAAGTATAATATCGATAATCAAGAAATCACTATACCTGTGCCTTATAAAATAAAATCATGCATGATCATATCATATATCATATCCGGCCCATTATGGACTCGGTGAATCTGTCATATACATGTATATCATATTCAACCCATCATGGGTCTCGGCACCATCATCATATCACCATGTCATCATATCATATCATCATATATATATATATCGTACCCGACCCTCTAGTGAGGAACTCGGTGAATAATGCAGTGAAACTATGCACGAATACATATCCGGCCTAGGACTCGGTGAAAGATACATTAAAGCATGCACGAGTAGAGTAGTGAGTAACCATATGCATTTAAATCATCATTTGAGACTGAATAGAATAATTCAAATGAACCATCATTTGAAAATCAAGACAATATTCATTTCAAGTAACCTCTGATTGACCTTATAAATTATTCCAATTTTGAATTATACAGAAGTATGATCTATACTAATACGACTTATACCAACTTGGATGGCTGGAATCATACACATGAATCAAGACATATCAATATAAATTCTGAAAATTGAGAACATTCGCCATCCTAGTATATCTAAGAATAAGAGCTTCGTTGGAATTCTATACATTCGTCGTTCATTTGTTTTATAAGATCATGCCAAAAAAAGAAAGGTTAGCTTTACATACCTTTAGCGTTTATACGAATATGTTGCCCAATATTTTCTCAACCTATATTAAAACGTTAAGTACTATGGTTAAGCTATGGACATGAATAAAACGTACTCTACCGTTAGTAGGTTATTTCTAAAAAAAATGGACAGCACCTCCCCTATACCGCTCACTTTTCCCACTTTCAAATCAGCCATATAATCATCAAGTAATATCAACAATCCAAAATATTGACATAAAACAAAATTTATTATTGACAATAAGCCTAGAATATTGCCACCCGAATTATGTTACCCAAAACAGTAAGTTCGGAAAAACTGAGTACCTCAGGTTGTGGCCATATTTTGAAATTGAAAACAGTAACACTGGACTTAATGACCTTTATGAAACTTTTATATATATGTCTTAAGTTTTCAACACAAAAGAAATCAATTCAAAAATCATTTTATACAAAAAGATATCATCAACACATTAACAGCTATACATGAGGAATTTTTCAATCCAGAATCTGGAAAGAATTTGTCTCATGATTCATTCCCTTTTTTTGACATAATAACAGCAGATATAGACTACAGCATAAACATAATAGTTGTAGGTACATGTATTAGATTTCCAAAACATGTTTAATATCTGAAATCAAAGGTCTACACAATGAGATATTCAAGAATTACTACCAGCTACACAATCCCAAAAACGGATTTGAACCCTCACAATCTTCATACACCTTTTTCCTCCAAATTCAAGAACAACACCTCATCAAAAACATCAAAGCAATATCAACAATTATTATAAATCATCACTAAGCTAATTCCATCCATTTAATCTACCTAAAACAACCCTTTAACCCATAAATCTCAACAAATCACCAAACTAATTTATAACACTATTTTCTCCGTTCTAATCCGTTAAAACTCTAACTAAACTTGTTAACAATAAAAAGGGAATTTAATATTACCTCAAGTGTGCAGCAAACACATTAAATCTTCTCCTTATTAGTTGATATCTAGCTCAAATTGAAGCCAACGCGACGTACAACAATTTTCTCTTCATGAGCTTCGGATTTCTGAACTCGAATTTTGGTCGAATTTGGTATTTTCTCTCAAGAACTTCCTCTCTCTCTCTCTCTGGAAATTTCTGGATGTTTTCTTATTTGAGGATGAAGATAGAAGCTTAAAAAAATCCCTTAAGGATGTGGTTATTGGGCCTGACCCGAGTTAGAATCGGGTTGGGCCGAATCTACTATCTAGCTTGACCTCTCTGTCTTAAAACATGCATATTTCCTTATTCCAATGTCACCTCTAGACTCACGACCTATGGTTAAAAAGATATTTCCATTTTCTACAACTTTCATTTTAAAGGTTTTCCTAAATTACCAAATTATAAAGCGGTTATGGCCTCCCGAAGTTAGCTTACTCAAAACGTGACTTTAAGAAAAAAGATATTTGATGGCTTCTATTTTGATTTGGCTCAAGGGTACTTCTTGAGATGTTTTTTACTTCACATAAATTATCCATATAACTAGTCATTTACAAAAAATCATATCATTTTAAAATTCAAAATTAAAAGTCCTTGAATTTATATCCGTTAGCTCACGAATAGTCCAAGAAGCAAAAATCCAGAATATAACAAGTTTGTCTAAAAAGAGAGTTCTTATTAGTTGAAGGGAGGTGTTCTTTGTGTAGAGCTTTAAACTCAACTCTTGTCCAGAGTTTGTTGAGTTACATTTTGTGATAAGGCTATTGTATCCTGGAGGGGAAAAGTCAAGAGGACTACTGCTGGACCAGTGAAACGATTTACTATAGTGGGCTTGAATCTCCTTAAAGAGAGCGAGATATCCGCGCCTCAGCCAAGAAGTGAAGTTAATTTCTTTATTTTATTTTTCAATTGTAATTTGTAATCTTGTAATTTCACCAACAAGAAAAAATGGATTCCAACTAAGAGTTCATTTGGAACCTCATCTAAGATCTTTTTAATAACAGGGTGGAGTGTATCAAAGTCACTAGCCTCTTCAGCAACGATAAGTGAGACCATAATAGACTCTTCATCATCATCCCTGAAAACCTAACTATTATAATTCTGGTTTTGATGCATCTACAAACCATGGAACCTGATTGGAGGACCTGGTCCTATGAACGATAGGTTTCACAAACCAAATGAGGACCAACTACAAGGGAAATATATGAAAGACCTATTTGCGGAAACATGAATACAACTCTGCATGGTTTGTCATCATCAAAAAAGGGGAAAATGTTATAATTTAAGTTTTGATGCATCAACAAACTATGGGACCTAATTAGAGGACCTGGTCCCATGATCAGCAAGTCACAGACAAAGTGGAGTCTAGCTGTAAAGCTGCAGAGGTTGGTGGACACTGCAGCAGAGGTGCACATTCATATTTTATGTATCGACAAACCATGGAACCTGATCGGCGGACCTGGTCCCATGAATGATGTGCATCACAAATCAAATGGAGACCAGCTATAAAAGTTGCCACCACCTGCTATGGTTGGTGGGCAGCAGCTAAAGGACAGACACGTCCAGCCAACCAGAAGATACTATGTTGTTTAGTCCATATGCTAAATACTATCTTTAGGACATGAAACAACTTAGTTTTCATACATCACATTTACAAGGAAAAAGGAAAAAGGTATGTCTGCTCAAAAGGAAGAGCAACTTCCTCAAGGCAACAAGGGACCTGATCGAGCTTCTTTTCAAGAATAGTTTTTAGGTTGTTGCTTTGTTGTAAGTTTGTATCTTTTGTGCTAAATATTGTAAGATCAGTTCCTACACTATAAAGGAACATTGATCAGTTTGTTTGTCATTTTGACTTCATTGCTAGAGTTAGCTTTGAAGTGGTTAGAAAAGTCTACATTAACCTAGGGGTTGTTGTGTTGTGGGTAATATATGTATTGCTTAGTTTTTGAGTCATTGCTAGAGTTAACCTTGATCAGAATGTTCAAAGTCTACGTCAACTAAGAGTTAGTTGGGGTAGTGGGCAATAAAAATATTGCTTAGGCTCAAAGTCTTATGATAGAGTTGTTGCAAGCCAAGGGGTGGAGAGGGTTAGTATCTAGTTACAATAGGTTGTAATAGATAACTTTTCTCTTGCACCTTAGTGAAGATTGGTTGCTAAATCCTGTGGGACAGGTCGTGGTTTTTCTCCCTTGAGAAAAGAGGTTTTTACGTAAAAATCTTGTGTGCCCTTTACATGCATTATCTGTCCTTACATTGTTATTCTGTTCAGGGACCAGGTCCCTGAGTGACAGTGGACGCATCCATTCCAACACTAACACTTACCATTAAGGCTTGTTTCATGTCCCCCAATTGTAATAAGGAAGACAAACTCATTTAGAACCTTACATGTAATAGCTTGTTCTACATCAATAGGGCTTGGCGCCTTATTGATAAAGATAAAAACTAACTAGAAAATTAATGAGGCACAAGAGCTTCAAGTGAATCTGGAAAATCCACACCCCTAACAAGATTAAAACCTTTATTTAGCTCCTTCACCATCGATATACTTACATGCCATCACCTTCATAGGATTGTCTGAACACTGATCCACGCGTGCCATTTCTGTGTCTTCTGAAGTGAGGATATCAATCACATTTTTTCTTGTTTCAATGCTATTAGATTTTGAAATGACAACACAAAATCACCATAGTGTGCTAAATAGACATACTGTGACTACTGATAACTGGCTCAACACTTGGAATGTTCTTAAAGACAAGTCTTTTTACAATTGGCTACCTTAGGATACCCTGATTCCTTTCTTTTTTTATACTGGACCTACTGGCTTCACTTATAAAACTCAATCTCCCAAGTTGTTGCTAATGATATGGTGGATCCAAAAATCACACAATGATGCTCACAAGATGATTATTCAGACTCTTCCAATCATTAATTGCTGGAACTTATAGAAGAACAGATGCAAGGCCAAATATGGCAACAAAAGATATTCCTATCTGAGTACTATTACGTCTATAAATTCTTATATTTATAGGATAATGAATTGGCCGTTTTCAAGATCAATTGGTCTCAAAGCTGGTTGGATTTATTTTCCCAAGCAGGGAGAGCTAAGCCACAGATCATGGTAACCATGGTCGCCTGTAATAAGTCGGCCACTGATTTTGTTAAGATCAATAGTGATGGTAGCTCTCTTTCTAATCCAGGAAATATTGGCGCTGGTGTTATTATTAGAAGTGATGAGGGTGAATTCATAATTGCCATGGCCAAGCCTCTAGGCTATGGCAAAACAATCAAGTTGAATTGGCGGCCGCTTACTTGGGCATTAAATGGTGTCTGGATAATGGTCACTAATATTCACTTGGAGACTGACTCCAACTTATTGGTCACCTAGATCAATAACTATTCTAAAGCTCCTTGAAATCTCACAATGGATCCGAAGGTCATCAGGTCTTTTATGTCAATAATGCAGAAATTTTAGAGTCTCCCACATGTACAGAGAAGCCAATAATCTCCAAGTATAATCATGGCATCCAACAATTGAAAGTTTTTGACTCCATTCGTACGATCCTGACAAACATCAGAGGTCAAATTCATCAAAATTTTCTAGGAACTTCACCTTTCAGACATAAAAGGACTACAACTTTGATCCTTTCTTATCATAGTAGTAGCTATTCTAATGGATATGGATGACATTTGTTTGGTAATTTATGTCATTGGGAGCCTCTCCAGGCTATGTGGAATCCCTTAGTACCATGGTAGTAGTTCTTTGTAGTTTATCACTTTTTGCGACACATGATGCATTCTTAGTATAGATGTCTAACGAATATGAAGTTAGCTTTATATTAGTTTTGTATTTGTGGAGGTCAGGTCTATGCCCCTCCACTATACCTTTGTTTATATCTATATACATGGTAGGGGTCTGCCAAACCCACCTTTATTAAAAAAGGATTATTTTTTATGAAATATTTGAATAGAAATGACAACTTTTTCAATAAAAAGAACAACTACATTCTAATTGACAACACTATTATCAAAGCCACTCATGATTGTTGACAAAAAAACAATAATTTATTTGAAATAGGAGCCACCTATATGGGCAAGTTTAAGCTCAACGCTGATGGCTCACATAGGGTAATCAGGACTTGATGGACTATGAAGTTTTTTTTAAGGAATTGTAGAGGAGATTGGATAATGAGCTACATGATGCGCATTTTCCACACCAACACTAACTCAGTTGAGCTACTTACATTGATACATATGCCTTCTACCTTCTAGAGATTTACACAAACTCAAATGAAATAATTAGCATGATTACACCTGGACATTTACCATAAAAAACATCATCTTTTAGTACAGATCTTTAACATAGAAGCTAGTAGCTCCAATGCTCACACATATAGGGGTAAGCATGGTATGGTATGATGCATTATTTGAAATTTCGGTACGGTATATTTGGTATTCAGTTTTTAAAACTATTATACTATTACCATATCAATTTAATTCGATATGGTTCAGTATTTTGAAGTTAAATTTTAATATTTTGCGGTATGGTAAATCAGTAATCATAGTTTGGTCAACTTCGACTAATATATACTCGTATAATGGAGTATTATGATTTTGACAATTCAAAAAAAAGTATCAATTGTATCATACTAACACATTACACACGTAGAAATATATATTCAAAAGAAAGTACAAACAACTCCTTTTGTTAATCAATTACATTTCAAATACATTTCAATTCAAAATAGAATAGTAAAAGTTTCAACTTCTAAACATTTAGTTTATACTAGTAGTAGGTTGCATATTTGTTATTTAGTATTTCGATATGTTATTTCTAAATATCAAATAGCAAAAATTTAAAATGTATACCATATCAAATACCATTATACCAAAATCACAAGAATTCGGGGAGCAAAATAAGGTGGCAAATCTATTGGCAAGAGAAGGGGCAAAGTGTAAAGCTTTTGATGATCCAAGATTTTTGGTAGTTCCGCCGATGTTTTCAGCAAATGCAGTATAGGCAAGCATATTGGCAACCATATTTTCTAGAAAAATTACAATTTATAATATTAACATGCAAGGCTAACCATTGGCATGACTACCACAGAATAATGTATGATGTCAACTATTTTGTTAATTATATATACAAATAGTCCAGTTGACCAAAAAAGAGGAAGATAACAAGGGATGGATGTTAAAGGTAAGACAAAATGATGATCCGAACTTGGTTGAATTGAAGAAAGCTGTTCTAGAAAAAGGCATTGAGATTTTCTCTCAAGGGGATATAGCGTACTTCATTATCGGAATTGATTATGTGTTCCAGATGTTGATGGGTTGAGGCAACATATATTGTCAGAAGCTCACAGTTCTTGACATTCTATTCACACGGGAGTCATTAGGATGTACTGTGATTTGCGGGAGGTCTACTGGTGGAATGGGTTGCAGAAGGATACTGCGAAATCTATGGCTAAGTGTTCAAATTGCCAACAAGTTAAGATTGAGTATCAGAAACCAGGTGGTTTGACTCAGGATATTTTTATTCCTATTTGGAAGTGGGAAGATTTAAATATGAACTTCATTATAGGTTTGCCTCGCACGCATCGACAATATGACTCTATTTGGGTGGTTGTAGACCGGATGACTAATGCAACACATTTCCTTCTGGTTAAAATTTTCTATTCAGTAGAGGATTATGCTAGACTTTACATTCAGAATTTGGTTAGATTGTGTGGAGTTCCATTGTCCATTATCTCAAATAGGGGTACTCAGTTCACCTATCAGTTTTGGAGATTATTTCAGAAAGGTCTTGGTACTCAGGTTAAGCTTACCATAACTTTTCACCCACAAACCGATGCCGAGGCCGAAATGACTATTCAGATTTTGGAGAATATGTTGAGAGCTTGTGTGATCAACTTTAAAGGTAATTAGGATGATCATTTGCTTTTGATTGAGTTTGCCTAAAATAATAATAACCAATCAAGTATTCAAATGGCTCCATTTGAGGCACTTTATGGTATAAGGTATAGGTCTCATATAGAGTGGTTTGAGGTTGGTAAAGTGACTTTGATAGGATTCGAGTCAGTTTATAAGGCTATGAAGAAAGTTTGACTTATTAGAGAGAGGTAAAAACTGCCCAGATTAGGTAGAAATCCTACGTTGATGTAAGGAAAAGAGCTTGAGTTTGATGCTGATGATTGGGTCTAGATGAAATTCTTACCCATGAAGGGCGTGATGAGGTTTGGTAAGAAAGAAAAGCTCAATCCTAGATATTTTGGCCTATATCAGATTTTAAGGCATTTAGGCAAGGTGGTCTATGAATTGGATTTGCTCGTAGAGTTGGAATCAGTGCATCCGGTGTTTCATGTATCTTTGTTGAAGAAGTGCATTGGTGATAAAACTTCAGTTGTGACTTTAGAGAGTGTTGGTGTGAAGAAAATTCTCTCTTATAAAGAGGTTCAAGTTGAGATTCTTGACCGTTAGGTTCATAAGTTGAGAAATAAAGAGGTTGCTTTAGTGAAAGTCCTTTGGAGGAATCAATTAGTCGAGGGAGATACTTGGGAAGTGGAAGAAGATACATGGGAAGTCGAAGAAGATATAATAGTCCCTCAATGTTACACTCTTTCAAATGCACGCCTCTCAGTTACTCTCATGTTTTAGTATGTATGCATGTTCATGAAATCAACTCTGTGTTCATGTTTTAGCTCAGGGTCAGTCACTTCATCAATTTTCTTGCTCAACTTTTAGTTTTGGGTTGTAAAGTCTTGTTCCCTACTCTTTTCAGCTTGTTTAGACTCCATTCAAAGACAAATATTCCTAAGGGGAAGATATTGTAATTCCTCAAAAATTTCAAGTTCAGATCAATCCAAAAAGAGTTTAGAAGTTTTTTTAATTTATACCAGATTAGTTTTTACGGAAACCATCTATGGTCTGTAGAAGAAACCATGAGCTATAGATATGTCCCCTAGACAAAACTCTAGAAACTAGAAATCTTGGGTTGTGATTTACAAGCCAAGTTTATGGCTCGTAAAAGGTTCTACGGATCGTAGATAGTGGCTCGTAGATTGAAATTTAGAAACTTGTAAAAAATGGGACTTGTTCAATACGAGAGGGTTTACGAATCATGAAACTTTAAGACCTCAGACTTCTAAATTACGAGCCAACAGTATGGCTTGTAAAAGGAAATATGAGTCGTAGTTAGGCCTCATAGAATCAGACTTTAGAGATGTGTAATTTCAATATGTTGACTTCTACGATTATCAATATGGTTTATATAACATTTTACGAATTGTAAAAGTGTTTCGTGGTTCAAAGTTCAGAAACTCAAGATTCTGAAATTAGATCTTGGAAATAATCGACTCAAGCTCATCATAATGCGGTCGCTTGCCTTACCTCAACATCTAAATAAATAAAGGGCTGGCGCTGAAAGCTGTCTCCGACATGGACCCGGTGAAATTGAATTCTCCGTGAAGATGCTTTCTGAATATCTCGACTTTCTTTCTCAAACCACCGGACCTTCCAATTCTCATGTCTTAAGCACGAGAGATTTCTTCCGTTTCATCGATTTTATCCGAATCCCCGCCCTCCGAATCGGACGTGAGGGTCTCCCCTCATCCGACTTTTAAGAATGAAAAAAATATTATCTTCAGGATAAAGAGCCCCCCGCCTCTCCCGATCGTCGAACCTGATTGACTCGACTCTTTTCCCTGCCCCCCGGCCTAGTATATATACCCCCCAAGCCCTCTTTTTGTACCATTTTTTTCTTTCTAAAAGAGAGCCCTACTTCCCTCTTTCCGACCTCATCACTTCGTATCTCTCCCGAGATGAAAGAAAAGATTGCACCCTGTAGATAAAGATCGAGAGCCTGTGGATCGGGGGTTTTTCGAAGTAGCTGAACAATGGAATCTGAACTGCTTTTTCATTGTACTTGCACCTTGAGTTCTGTTTTCCTTAATTTTTCCTAAAAGTCAAAGAAATCCTAATCCTTCGTCCCTTTTGATTGGGTGCATTTCGTGTCATTGCCCGTCGGCCTGCTTCTATTTGTCGAGATGTAATCCAAGCAGGTTCAAGTGCTTCTCTGATTTCTATGGACAAGCTTCTACGATCCATAGATGCCACTCGTAGAAGCTGTTCGATAGATTTTAATCAAGAATCTTTTAGAGTCCGTTTGGATTGACTTATAAGTTGCTGAAAATAACTTATAAATTGTTTTTAACTTTTTTGAGTGTTTGGTCGGTCAACTTAAAACTATTTTATGCTTAAAATAAGCCTAAAAAAATCATTTGGTTTGTTTGGCTTAGCTTATCTAAAGTAGCCTATAAGCTGAAAGCAGCTTATAAGCTATTTTAAATAAGCTAAGTCAAAGAGACACTTATTATTTTTCCATTCTTTTAATTCATATACTATGTTGTTTTAGAATTTTTTAAAGTGAGATTAAGGGGTTTCTATTAGCCTAACCTCTCATTCTCTCAAATTTCACCCAAAAATAGATTTCTTCTCTCTCAAGTTTCTTTCCAAGCAAGAACTAGGGCTTAACTTATCAAGCTTCCACTGGAGGAATTGATTCAAGCTTTCTACTCCAGGTATGTGAAACTTCATCAATGGGTCCCTGTTCACCCATTGAGTCCCAAAGAAGCCCTAGTTTCTTCAAGATATGAGTTCTCAATTCTAGAGTTCCATAATTTCTTATGGATTCTTATTGAATTCCGATTTATTCTTCATGAATGATCTTATTATGCATGAATTGTTCTTAATTATATATTTTCAACGATATTTTCATGAACCCATAGCATGCTAGTATTTTCATGATTATGACTAAGCTATTTTCACATGCATTTCCCAGATTATCAGAATTTCATGAACTATGCATGTTTTCGGATAAAGAATCATTTAGTATATATGATTATCATGTTTTTTATGCTTTTAGATAAAGTATCTTTTAGATTATCTTCATTTATCATGATTTTAGGAGCTACTCCATGTTTATCAGTTATGACTATGATTCAATATTATTAGATTAATACTGTTTCTAGATTTATGCATGGTCTGTTGGGAGTATACTTACCACCAAATAGACTTTTGGGATGAAGGTTTTTCGTTTAGCGTCTATGGACCTTTAGTAACAATCCTTAAGCTCCAAAACTACGTGCCACCATAGGTTTTGTCTCAGATAAACATTAGCTAATGGATCCACCTTCGCTCAGATATCATGGTCCATACCTTGGGGCACTCCCTTTTCAGTGTGGGAGTAGTACACTGAAATTCATGTTGTATCTCACATGATTTATGTTGGTTAACGGTATCTCCCACATATAATATGATTTCCAAATATTGCATGACCTTGTACTATGTTTTCAGATCAGATCATCAATTTTCATGTTATGTTTACTTGGTCATTGTATTAGCATGTTTTACAGACTTCTCATGTTCAGATATTATATTTATGCATGTTCTCCATACTCAGTAAACTTCAAGTACTAACCACATACTTTTATATTGTTTTATAATATAGGTTCTAACTCATTCCATTAGGCTCGCGGTTAATCTTATCTTCAGTATGTTGTATTAGAGTTGGTGAGTCCTCATATCTCCGAGGACATCTATTTTATGCTTTTTTCAGTATTATACTTCCGTTTTTAGATTTTAGAGTTAGCTAGGGACATATCCTAGGAACTCATTATGGTTAGAGGCTTTCAGATAGTCAGCTTAGATTTCTGCTTATGTCTTTGTATCAGATTCTCTATTTATGCGATATTAGCCTACTTCAGATTTATTCCGCTTTTCAGTTATACCATGTATTGTTATGATTCATAATGTCATGTCATGCCATGAGGTTAGCTTGGGGGTACTTGTGTCTCTACACCGTATCTCAACTAGGGGTTAGTCTCGGATTATGACATTTATCATGACCAGTAAATGCATCAACGACCCGTGATTCCCTCTAGTTATGTACAAGGTAAAATTTCAACTTTCTGAATATCATTTACGAACTCAATTCACGAGCCGTGGCTCCATGTATGACCCATAAACCTCGTTCGTAAATTCTAAAAATTATAGACTTTCAGCTTTCTCTGCATTGTCCAACATGATCAGTACTAAGAGACTTCTGAGGTGTTACACATCAGGTCTTTATGTCAATAATGCAAAAACTTTTAGAGTCTCCCATATTTATAGAGAAGACAATTGTCATACTGATTCACTGTCTATGTATGGTCATGGCATCCAACAACTGAAAGTTTTTGACTCCATTGGTGCAATCCCGAAAAACATCAGAGGTCAAATTCATCAAGACTTTCTAGGAACTCTAGCTTTCAGACATAAAAGGACTACAACTTTGATCCTTCCTCATCATAATAATAGTTATTCTAATGGATATGGATGACATTTCTTCTGGGAGCCTCTCCAAGCTATGTGGAATCCCTCATAATAGTAGTTCTTTGTATAAGAAGCAGTTCTTCATTCTCCTTCTATTGAGAGCACGTTAGCAGAGAGTCCTCTTAAAGGTTATTACCTCTGAGAAGAAAGCTTATGTTAAGAATCTTATTTCTCCATTTCATTTCTTTGATGAATTATTTTTGTCACTCTCCTTTAATGTTCCTTTAATTTTCAAAGGAGAAGCTCCATCATGTAGTTTATCACTTTTTGCGATATATGATGAATCTCTTAGTATAGATGTCTAACAACTGGGAAGTTAACTTTATCTTAGTTTGTGTTCGTGGAGGTCAGGCCAGGTCTATGCCCCCTCCGATGTATCTTTGTTTATATCTACGAAAAAAGGGTCAAATATACCTCTCGTTATGCTTTCAGGCTAAATAATACCCCTCATTGCAAAAATATTTTGCAGCATTTTTTGTCTTATCATTTTGTAAGAAAAAAACTCAAATTAGTATTTAGAAATTTCATGTAATAGTACTTAAAATTATGCAATGCATTTTGTATTATCATTTCTAAGGGAAAAAACTCAAATTAGTACTTGAAAATTTTATTTATTCCTAAAAAAATCAGATATTTAAAATTAAAAATAAATTATTTAATTTTGAGCTTTTCAAGTATTATTCCGTTAAATTTAAGGGTGAATTTGTACCAAAATATAATGAGAGGGGTATATTTGAACCGAAACTATAACAGAAGGGGTATATTTAGCCCGAAAGTATAACGAGAGGGTATATTTAAACTATTTTCAATAGTACAAAAGCATATTTGACCCTTTTTCGTTATATCTATATACATGGTAGGGTCCGCCAAACCCTATTTTATTTAAAAAAAGAAGAGATTCCTTTCTTTTTATGAAATATTTGAATGTGTAGAAATGACAATTTTTCAATACTGAGAAGACTACATTCCAATTGACAACACTATTACCAAAGCCACTAAATATCACCTCATGGCTGTTGGAAAGTTTAAGCTCTACGCTAATGGCTCAACATAGGGGGGACTATGAGATTTTTTAGGAATTGTAGAGGAGATTGGGTAATGGGCTACATGATAGGCATTTCCCACACCAACACTAACTCAGTTGAGTTACTTACATTGATACTGCAACAAAAGTCAAAAGAAGGGGCAAGAAAAGTGAAAAGAAAGAGACATAAAATGCAACAAAAGTCAAAAGAAGGGACAAGAAAGTGAAAAGGAAGAAACATAAAATGCAACTTTTGATAAAGGGTTGGCAGAAAAATACTTTTTTCTACTTTTGAGAAATTAACGCGTAGAAAACGCGTTTCTCTTTTGTCAGAAATACATTTTTATTTTCTATAAATAGAGGGCCTTTTTCTCTCATTCAGATCATTCCAGAAAGAGAGAGTAAGAATACAAAGAGAGTTATACACCAAGATAAATATTATAGTCTTGAGTGTCCTCTTTAGTAGTTGTTCCTTTTACAAGAGAGAAGTGTTAATTGTTATTTTCTCCTTGTATTTAAGAGCAGTGTACTCCATATTTTAATAGTGAGATCCTTCTACCCCGTGGTTTTTCTCCTCTATCAGTTAGAGGGGTTTCCACGTAAAATTCTCGTGTCTAATTTATTTTCATCATATCAAACTTTAGTTGTGGTGCTTCCTCCTCCCAACAGTGGTATCAGAGCCCTCGATTATTCTGTCTGTTTTATGCGAAGGTACTATTCGTGAATAGTAAATTTTTGTGAATAGTAAAATTTAATGAATAGTACTATTCACGTTAATAGTAAATTTCGGTGACGGTACAGTTTGTCACGATTGTTCGCAAAAATATTCAGAAATAATCTAGAAGGGTGTGAAGCAAATAGCAATGTCGAGTACAATAAAGTTTGATGTTGAAAATTTCAATGGGACTAATTTCTCATTGTGGAAAATGAAAATAAAAGTGATATTGAGAAAGGACAATTTCTTAGCTGCAATTGAAGGCAGATCCACACATTTTACTGATGACAGCAAGTGGAATGACATAGACAGCAATGCAGTTGCTGATCTACACTTGGAACTATCTGATCAAGTGTTGTCTAGTGTGGCTGAAAAGCGAACGGCAAAGGAAATATGGGATACTCTTACGGGATTTTATGAGGCCAAGTCATTGCATAATAAAATCTTCTTAAAAAGAAGATTGTATACTCTTCGAATGACAGATTTCATGTCAGTTATTGAACAAATCAATACTTTGAATACTTTATTTTCGCAACTTACAACAATGGGTTGCAAAATAGAAGGGACTGAACATGCGGAGCTTCTACTTCAAAGTCTTTCTGACTCGTATGATCAACTCATCATCAACCTGATGAACAATACAGACAGTCTAGTTTTCGATGAAATTGCAGCCGCTGTCTTGGAAGAAGAAAAAATCGACGCAAAAATAAAGAAGACAGACAAACAAGTTCGCAGCAAGCTAAAGCTTTGATGATGGTGAGAGGAAGACCAGCGGAATGTGGCCCTAATGGGAGTCACAATCATGGTAGATCTCAATCAAGAAGTAAGAAGAATATCAAGTGCTACAACTGTGGCAAGAAAGGGCACTTCAAGAAAGATTGTCGGTTCAAAAAGAAGAGTGAACACCCTGAGCCATCAAATGCTCAAGGGAATGTTGCATGTACCTTGGATGATGACGATATTTTATGTAGTGAGGCAATATCAAATAATGAAGGCAGAAAACATTTTACTGATGTCTGGATCATGGACATAGGAGCAACATGGTACATGACTTCCCGGAGAAAAAGGTTTCATCAATATAATCCTATCTCAGGAGGGTCTATGTTCATGGAGAACGATCATGCTTTGGATGTTATTGATATTGGGTCCATCAAAATAAAGATGTATGATGGCATGGTACGCACCATCCAAGAGGTATGATATGTAAAAGACTTGAAGAAGAATCTATTGTCTTTAGGACAACTAGATGGTAAGGATGTTCATATAAGACTCATGGTGGAGTCATGAGAATATCCAAAGGAGCGCTTGTAGTGATGAAAGCGTAAAAACTTGCTGCAAATCTATATGTGCTTAAAGGTGAAACACACCAAGAAGGAGAAGCATCAACCGCATTAGCAAGTTCATTTGAAGAATCAACGATGATGTGGCATCGTAAACTTGGCCATATGTCAGAACAAGGTTTGAAGATTCTTGCTGAGCAAAAGCTTCTTCCAAGACTCAAAAAGATTACACTACCCTTTTGTGAGCATTATGTTACCAGTAAGCAAAATAGACTGAAGTTTAGCAGTTCCTCTGCTAAAAGCAAGGAAATACTATATCTGGTCCACTCTGATGTCTGGCAAGCACCGGTAGAGTCCCTAAGAGGAGCGAAATATTTTGTGTCATTTATCGACAATTACTCCAGGAGAAGTTGAGTGTATCCAATCAAGAAAAAGGCAGATGTTTTTTCAGTTTTCAAACAGTTCAAAGCGCGGGTGGAACTTAAATCTGAGAAAACGATCAAGTGCTTGAGGACAGATAATGGAGGAGAATGTACTGGTGATGAATTTAATAACTTTTGTAAACAAGAAGGTATTAAATGACAGTTCACGGTGGCATATACTCCACAACAAAATAGAGTAGCAGAGAGGATGAACAGAACCTTGTTAGAACGGATAAGAGCTATGTTGGCAACTGTAGGGTTGGAAAAACTATTTTGGGCATAAGCAGTCAAAATCGCCTGTTATGTGATCAATCGGTCACCATCAACCGCAATTGATCTGAAAACGCCAATGGAGATGTGGATAGGAAAACCACCTGATTATTCTTGCTTACATATATTCGGAAGTCCTGCTTATGTTATGTACAACACCCAAGAAAAATCAAAGTTGGATCCAAAATCTAGGGAATGGATTTTCTTAGGGTATGCTGATGGAGTCAAGGGGTATCGCTTGTGGGATCCCATAGCTCGCAAGGTGGTAATCAACAAGGATGTTGTATTTGTTGAAAACAAGTTACAAGCAAAAGAAGGTGGCACTTCAAAAGAAAAATCAGAGACTACTACAGTTGAAGTTGAAGAAATAGAAGAAGTTCCAATTTCTTCTGAAGCAGCACCAGAGAACGAAGAACAAGAGCAAATTGAGATCGAAACTCCAGAAGTTCGACAGTCAACTAGGAAGAGAAGAAAACCAGCTTGGCACTCAGATTATTCTATAGAGAGTAATATTGCATACTATCTACTAACAGAAGATGGAGAGCCTTCAACTTTTCACGAGGCTATGAAAGGCCAAGAATCATCTATGTGGGTGGAAGCAATGCAAAAAGAAATTGAAGCTCTTCATAAAAATAAAATATGGATCTTGTTCAATTACCACAAGAAAGGAAGGCCATTGGAAACAAATGGGTCTAGAAGATCAAACGCAATGGTAATGATCAAGTAGAGAAATATCGTGCACGATTGGTGGTGAAAGGATTCGCTCAGAAAGAAGGTATAGACTTCAATGAGATATTTTCTCCGGTGGTTCGACTCACAATAATTTGAGTGGTCCTGGCAATATGTGTTATATTTGACTTGTACTTGGAGCAATTAGATGTCAAAACTTCATTTCTTCATGGAGAACTTGAAGAAGAAATTTACATGCTCCAACCAGAAGGTTTTGAAGAACAAGGAAAAGAGAACTTGGTTTGCAAGTTAAACAAATCTCTATATGGTCTCAAATAGGCACCGAGGTGTTGGTATAAGAGATTTGATTCCTTCATTATAGGCCTTGGATACAACAGACATAGTTCAGATCCTTGTGTTTATTACAAGAGATTTGATGATGATGATTTTATTATTTTGTTGTTGCATGTTGATGACTTGTTGGTAGCAGGCCCCAACAAAGATCGTCTTACAAATTTAAAGACACAGTTGGCTAGGAAGTTTGAAATGAAGGACTTGGGACCAGCAAACAAGATTCTAGGGATGCAAATTCATCGAGACAGAAATAATAGGAAGATTTGGCTTTCTCAAAAGAATTACTTAAAGAAAATCTTGAGACGCTTCAAGATGCAAGATTGTAAGTCAATTTCTACCCCACTTCCTATTAATTTCAAGTTATCCTCAAGTATGAGTCCTAGCAATGAAGCAGAGAGGATGGAGATGTCTCGAGTATTGTATGCATCAGCAGTGAAAAGTTTAATGTTCGATATGGTATGTACAAGACCTGACATAGCACAAGCAGTGGGAGTGATCAGTCGATACATGGCTAATCCTGGTAGAGAGCATTGGAATAATGTTAAGAGGATCCTGAGATATATCAAGGGTACCTCAGATGTTGCAATGTGTAATGGAGGATCAGACTTTACTGTTAAAGGTTATGTTGATTCAGATTATGCAGGTGATCTTGATAAAATCAAGTCCACCACAGGTTATGTGTTTACTCTTGCTGGATGAGCTATAAGCTGGGTTTCAAAACTATAATTTATTGTGGCTACATCTACGACGGAAGCAAAATATGTAGCAGCTACACATGCTAGCAAAGAGGCAATATGGATGCAGATGTTACTGGAGGAGCTCGAGCACAAACAAACAAGAGAAGGTTGCTCTGTTTTGTGACAGTCAGAGCGCTTTGCATCTTGCAAAGAATTCGGCATTTCATTCAAGGACAAAGCACATACGAGTTCAGTATCACTTTGTTCGTGAGAAGGTGGAAGAAGACAGTGTGAATATTCAGAAATTCACACCAATGACAACCTGGCAGATATGTTTACGAAGCCGATCAACAGTAACAAGTTTATATGGTGTCGATCTTCTATTGGCCTAGCAGAAACGTAATATTGCAGTAATTGGGTAGAAAGAATGGTGTGAAGACTTAATTGATTCTCAATTAAATCTTCAAGTGGGAGAATGCAACAAAAGTCAAAAGAAGGGGAAAGAAAAGTGAAAAGAAAGAAACATAAAATGCAACAAAAGTCAAAAGAAGGGGCAAGAAAGTGAAAAGGAAGAAACATAAAATGCAACTTTTGACAAAGGGTTGGCAGAAAAACACTTTTTTTTGCTTTTGAGAAATTAACGCGTAGAAATCGCGTTTCTCTTTTGACAAAAACGCATTTTTGTTTTCTATAAATAGAGGGCCTCTTGCCCTCATTCAGATCATCCCAGAAAGAGAGAGTAAGAATACAAAGAGAGTTATACACCAAGATAAATATTGTAGTCTTGAGTGTCCTCTTTAGTAGTTGTTCCTTTTACAAAAAAGAAGTGTTAATTGTTGTTTTCTCCTTATATTTAAGAGCAGTGTACTCCATATTTTAATAGTAAGATCCTTCTACCCCGTGGTTTTTCCCCTCTATCAGTTAGAGGGGTTTCCACGTAAAATTCTCGTGTCTAATTTATTTTCATCATATCAAACTTTAGTTGTGGTGCTTCCTCCCCCACGTAAAATTCTCGTGTCTTTACACAAACTCGAATGAAAATATTAGCATGATTTCACATGGACATTTACCCTAAAATAACATCATCTTTGAGGGGAGGTCTTTAATGTTGAAGCTAGGAGCTCCAATGCTCACACATGTATTCGGGGAGCAAAATAAGGTGGCAGATCTATTGGCGAGAGAAGGGGGATGGATCCAAGATTTTTGGTAGTTCCTCCAATGTTTTCAATAAATGCAGTATAGGCAAACATATTGGGAACCACATTTCCTAGAAAATTACAATTTGTAGTATTAACATGCAAGGCCATCCATTGGCATAACTACCCTAGAACAATGTATGATGTCAGCTATTTAGTTAATTGTTGACCAAAAACGAGGAAGATAAGGAATATAACGTAGTATATTTAAAGTATGCATCTCTGATTTTGCATCTTTGCTTATTCTGTACTGCTGGTCAAAAGGCAAGTTCAGAGACATGCTAGCTGCTTCAAAATCAACGGTTGCTTTGATATGGGAAATACGTTAAGATCAATTTATTCTTAAGAAACCAAACATCCTTCCAAGTGAACAAAAGAAAAAACCCAAAATTAGTACTGAGGAATTCATATCCAAACAATCCTATGTTGGGTAATTATAGGGGAGAAATGTCCCATAAACCACATTCTTTCATCTCAGGCGGCTCGAAGACGCATGCATAGGCGATCAATAATCTTCAACCAGTTAACAATTTCATATAATCATCCGATTAATAAACGGAACTAAGTGTAACAGTATAATTTCACTTGTTTTCGCAGTTTTAAGAGCATGCTTTGCTTACATCAAAAGCACATTACTTCATGCGTACACCAAGAGCATACACGGCACTAAGAAAAAACAACACAGACAAATTATAAGGAAAGGAATGAACTAAAGAGAGGGGTGAGGTTTTTTGCACCACGGCTCCCCTCTCCTCGAGAATCAATACATCCCTTATCTCGAAAAAGGTTAAGTTTCAACCTTAACAGAAAAAACTAAAGTGGAACACCCAACAATGCATCTTCACTTGCCAAGAACTACAAGATCACTTCTTCATTCTGGGACGACAGAGGAGTACATTTGTGTCATTTTTTCATGCTTTTCCCGGAGGTCCGGGGAAAGCAGCAAAATCAATAGAATTTACATAATCCTACTTTCTTGAAAGAAAGAGACATACACAAAATGGAAGGAAATCTGATTGCAGAAATGCTGAGATGACTATAGGAAAGCAGCAATAGGTCGCAGTGTCAGGACGAACATATATCTGGAATGTTTCTTCAAACAGCCTAATTTTGAGACTCACAGAATAGATCATGTAAGTTTAAAGGAAGAGGGATTATTAAATACAAAGATGGAGATACCAAAGACCAATTATGAACAAAGAACCAGCCTGAATACAAAACAAAGTCATTACAAACAATATAAACATATTATAGGAGGAACACAGACTACATACAGAAAAAAAAAACTAAGAAATACTGCTAAAGCTCTGAAAGAATTGCAGGAATATAATGTGATAGTTCAGCAGTGAGAGACTGGAACCCATTTACAAGCTGAGTATGAAAATCCTGATCTTCTTCTCCGATCAACCTGAAGTGTACTCGAATAGCACGTTTGCACACAGCCATAAATTCAAGAAGGGCAGCAATAAGTTGTTGTAGCTCCTGCGAACGCAACCTAGTTGCAGGCTCACCAGAAAGGAAAGCTGTACAGACGCTGAGGACTCCACTGTTAACCTGTAAAAGTTTCATTTGTACTTGGATTAGCAAACTCCAGCAAGAAAACCAGAGATAACATAAGAGTTAGATGGAAAAGATTAAGATTAGGGAGAAACTGAAGATAACTTGTTTAAATGCATAAAATTTGCAGAAATATCAGCAACTATTGACAAGAATCAGGTGATGTACTAAAAGAACAGTGATTATACAAAGACAAGAGTACTCACTTGAACTGCAACTGAGCCTTGAAGAATCCTCTGTAAACTCTGCAAACGTGGAAGTTGATCGCCTTCTGAGCTTCGAGGCTCTTCTAGTTCATTCCTTAATGCAGCTGTCCTAGTTTCAATCATTCCAATTGCATTCTCAACTGGGGAGAACTCGAGGGATTCTGATTTGGTAACCAAGAGTCGATTCACTAGTGCAGGAAAAGATCCCTCAGTTTGCAGAACTGTTCGCCGCTTCCATTGGTCTTCCAAGCCTCCTTGGGTCTTTCCATTTTTAGTGAAAGGGGTATCAAACAAAAACCGATCAAAGACTCGAGCACGGACACTTCCCGTAGAGAGAGAGAATATCCTTTCCCTTCTGCTTCCTAAATCTTCATCCTCCATCACGGGATCAACTGCAGTTATTTGCAGGTAGCAGACTCCAGGCTGCAACTCATCTGCTTTGACTTGTCTCGAATCAGGAATTACGTGCAATGTAGTTCCATCCATTCTCGACTCGTAGATATGGCTCAATTTCTCCATTATGTCACCTAATCGCACATCACGAGGCTCTCTATAAACATATTCTTTCCTGTCCAGCTTCCCAAACTTCTCACCATAAAATCCAACTCTATAATATGTGGCGTCTGTGAAAGGTATAGGGCTTGACTCCTGCTCAAGGATGGACTCGTAGATATTAGTAAGCGTTGTGTGGCATTTTGCAAGCTGTCCATATGCCTTCCTGCTTTTATTTACTGGGATTACAAGTTCTAGAATGCTTGCACAGAAATGGAACAACTCAGCCTGATGGAAAAGCTTATTTGCAAGCTGTAAATACTTCACAGCCGAGTCAACTGTGAGTTTTGAAGAACCATATCCCTCCACCTCAGCTGCTGAAGCCTCAGAAGTGATGTCACTGCTGACCATGGGGCATATTTTGCGTAATGCACTCACATGATCCTTGCTCCAGACACCATCATTCCTACACACAAGGGCCTGGATATAGATACATATCAGTATCACTGCCCAACATATTTCTCATCATGTTTCAACTTCTAAAAGTTAAAAAGCAAAGTTGATTAGAAGATCATTCCATGAAAACATATGCCTCGTGGCATCAGCATCACTGAAGACCTAGTAGACATAGTTCAAGCACCCAATATCTAACATTATAACTTTTAGTATTAGTTTTGGGTCTCTAAAAACCAGGTTAACTGTAATTGAAAGTGTCAGGAGAAATTGATGCACACGGGCATCAGGAAGTACTGGAGTGATGACTTCAAGCACATCCGTAGAGAAGAAATCTCTGACAACATGGACAAAAATACTTGACCCTATTGAATTAACCATTTCTCAATCTGAAACTAGCCGGGTCGTCTCTATGAATCCTAAATAACTACTCCCCTTCATTTGCACCTATTCCTCTACAACACTCACTCGTCTTTTAAGACAAATTATGGATTCTCTAAAACTAGAGATATTTTATATTTCACACTTATACCCGCAGTAGCATATAATATCCAAACAAACTAAATAGATTTCTATCAAACACCAAACCTAATGAAAATTTCAACTAGTTTTTATTTGGTAATCAAAATTTAAACTAATTGGTACCACCTAAAAGGATTTTTGCTTCCACAAAAGATACAGAATATTTCAAACTGTATGTTGAAAATTAGACAATGCTCCATCCAATTCATGTAGAACACTCTTCTTAGTCATTTCCAGGGTTTAACACAGTCCTAAGTCACGGGCAATAGTAATAGCGACAACAACACAGCATTCAAAGAAGTTGTTGAGTAATTCCATTTCTCTTTTTCGAAAGAACTCTATCACCCATTAAGAGTCACATCAAACTGAGAAAGCCCACCAAGGGGGTGTCATGAAAGGCCTACTGCTTTACACCACATACAACAACAACAACAACAACATACCAGTGGAATCCCACAAAGTGGGGTCTCGGCCACATACAACATTGAATCCTTATATTTTTCAAAGATGTTACGATATAAACCAACCTTGGAACATTCTCTAGCACTATGTCATATATAAAATCACCACATCGTAACCAATCAAGCAGTCTTTTGAAAAACTTACCACTCATCATATTATAATATTTTAGTTTGACAGATAAACTTAGCAATGGAAAAAAGAGTCAGATAAACTCAGGTTGCATAGATGTCTCCAAGATTCTTGTGGAGAAGGATAATTCTTCAAATAAATGAGAGTACATCTCATTATTCTTGCACATAAGGCAAAAATTTTGATAGATGAATTTTCGAGACCTACTCGCAAGAGGTCATTGATTTAGGCCTCTTCAATGTCCAAGGTCCAAGTAGATGACCTAATCTTTCAAGAAATCTAGATCTCTAAATAATAGAGGCGAAATAACAACTCCACAAAGGTTTTGAGAAAATAAGGCTAGAGAACAAATTTGCATGTGAACCAAGATGAATCTAGGTTCTAAATTCATCAAGACCAGAGTTATTGATAAATGAAAGCATACATATCGCATTAGCATCAAGTATACAAAGTTTGAATAGAAGTGATGAGAGAAACAATTATGTTTTGTTGCTTTAGTCAATCAATTATTCGTTTGATACATTCAGATATTAAATCGTTCTCTAAAACTAGATGTTCTTTCAATCTCCATGTTATTCCTACACGCGTGCACAAATCTCTAAACAAGAATATAAGGATTCCAACACATATTTTTGAAGGTTCTTTTTTTTTTTGGTCGCATCACCTTTAACTTAAAGTAAATGGTACACCAACGAGGTAAACATGATCAGCAGAAGATCACATTCTCAGCAGCAAAGAAAAATCAAGTAAGTGCAGAATAGAATTAAATGCTTTAGCAGAAAAGAGTACAAAGCTGTAAATCCAAAGTCTAGATGCTGATCTTTATCAATATTAGACGATCAGACCCAGTCATTAAGAAAAAATGTTCGATGGGTCCTAAATTAACTAGGAAACAAATAAGGAAAGGATTTCCGGCACTAACTTGGAAACGACTAACAAAAGATGATTTCTCTTGGTGAAGCAGGATTAAAACTACCTCCTTCAAACATTACTACAAGAAACAGTAAGGTAATCCAATCAAGTTACCTGCATCACTACACCGGCAACAGCAACAGCGCATTGAGCAGCTTCAGCCCAAGACTGCATTTCCTGATGAGCTTCACAAAGATGCAGTAACCACATTATGTGAAGATCTGGTACAGGAGAAAATGCCATCGCTAGTTTATAAAAGCTCTCTGCAGCTGCATACCTGTCGACATTCATAACAGAACCCTGCAGGAAAATAGTGCCAAGAGAATTACAAGAGAGTCAATGACAAAACGTCATTGCAGAATATTAATTGTTTGAACTTAAGAGCAGTGATTAAGGAGGTCAAAACCTTACCAGAAGAGCATGTTCCAGGCTGGCATCAAGAGCCATAAGAAGACTCTCAGAAAGAAATTTCACCTCAGACCAGGACCAGCGATTTTCTGATGATCCTTCTGGAACAGCAGCCAGTGCATTTTGTGGGAGCCCAGACTCCACTAACAAGGAGGAACTCTTAGCCTCATCTTCCATTTCGTCCAAAGAATTTCGAAGACGACGAGCTTCACCACTTTCTTCTAGCGTTCCATCAGGTTTCATTTGTGTTACTTGAACTTCAGACATTAACTCTGACAATGTAATGGTTAGCATCACTCTTAATCTTCCAGTCTGCATAAAATAAGAGAACGAGCTCTGCAGATTGAAACAAAACTAAGTTTAGCAATCAATACATAAAGAATACTCAAACCGGTAACTAAGTGAACAGGAAAAATAATATACAAACTTCTGCTACAAGCCTTACCCGAATAAGTATCTGTAGTCCAATTACAGCCTTTTTCCTGATATTGTCATTTCGAAACACTGCAAGCCGAAGAAGGTGGAAAGCAATTTGCTTCAAGAAACGATCATTTTCTCTTGCCATCAATGTAGCTCCATGAAGCTCAAAGACACTGTTGAAGACAGGAAATAGTGCTTTCCAGAAGGAGAGTGGTTGATTTCGTGAGAACACATTCATAAATATGGATGTGATACAGTCAAGTTTTCCATAATCAGTAGCAATACGCTTAGTTGCGGCAGTCCGTGAGAACTTCTCAGAAACTTCTAAAACTTGAAGACTAACAGCAGCACTCAGGTTCTCCTCCCAAAGTTCCTGAAATGATCTTACTGTTAAGTGACAGAAACTAGTTTATGACAGAAAGATAAAGAGCTAAAGAGTCATTTCATGCTGCAAATGTATGTATCACAAGGTTTTATGACTTCTGATGAGCCATAGGAAGTAATCCAAGGTTTCTCAATCTAGGAAGTAAAGCAAATAAAACCCATAGAGGAATACCAGCTTTTGCCTTAAGATTGGATGCAATGATTCCCTTAAAGCTAGTGCTGAAGCTCCAATTCTGGAGGACTGGGCTTGAGCTAGGGCTTCTCTCAAAGAATATGGCTGACTAGGCGAGCTTAATTGGGAGTTGACCCGCTGCCACAAATAACCATTATCCGGAGTTCCCTGAAGATGTATAGATCTTAGAAACAGTTCTATCACAAAAGAAGGGAGAGAATGAGGGGGAGAGAGAGAGAGAGAGAGAGAGAGCATGTGTAATACTGAAACTTGTGAAGCTCAAAAGAGTAGGTCAACTTTGTACTCATAACGTACTCTGACTTCTTGCCTTGCTGCCTCAGACATATAGTGGTTAATTGCAGGTGAAAGTCTGTCAGAATATTTTGGGGATGCAGGTCCATCCCCTATCACACTACGAGAACTATTACCAACAAGCATGCCATCAGCAGGTTTCCTATGCTGCAAAATATGTAGAATCAACATGAGTACCTCAGAGCCGAACGGTCTAGTGACAGACAAAAAACACCAAACACCTGCATTTCTAGAGGGCAAAATTGCTATGTTCAAATTATTTCCGCAAAGGTCCAATAATATGCGCTGTTCTAGAAAATTATATGATTTAGTGGTGTGACAGAACCTTTTAATCTAAAAACAAATGCACCCTCCAGTCCAATATAAATGAATTGTTGGCACTTTTTTTATGGTTCAAAATAAATGAATTTTTCAAAGTTCAAGAACGTATTAATTTTTTTTTCATAATTACCCGTCTTTTCAATGGGTTTTCAACTACTTCTAAATCCCAAATAATGACTCTCTCTACTTTTAAGAAGAGTTTGGGAAGAATCAAAAGGGTAATATTGAAAAATTACCCTCTGATTAATGTCTTCAAGTATCTTTTTCAAGGGGTGTGTCACACCCCAACAATTCATTTATATTTGACAACAGGAAGTACCATTTTTTTCCTATCCAATAGTACTTTAAGTTAGTTCCTGAAGCATTCGTAAGTGTTAAAAGGTCAATGTACCAGCATTCGTAAGTGTTAAAAGGTCAATTTACCACTTTCCTACAATTTGATCAGGAAAACAACACAAGACATTTGACATAGTAAATTCTATTTCTCTTGGACAACCACATTGGCAAACAAGTCCGTTAAAATCAAGCCACCGCTAATTCAAACCACCGCTAATGAAACACTCATCCTACAGCACGAAATACCTAATTTCTGTCATCCAGCTATATTATGTTCCTATTTTCTCATGAGACTATGTTTGGACAGCATATCAGAAGTTTTTATCATTAAATGCATAAAAATCTTCTTAAATTGGCTATCAAAATCATTTCAATCTGAATGTATTCTGAATGTTAAATGATTGCTAGTTCAGATTTCAACCTCAAAATGCATCAAGCACTCTTCTAAAAGTTTAAAGAATAATCTGGTCCGGGCAATGCTCTGCTCCCAAGCTTTAACAAGTGATTCATCGTCCAAGTTGCGCACTATTTGCAGAAAGATAATCAAGACTTCACGCTTTTCAACTGTACTCAGATTGTAAAAGACAGGCATCTCATCCAGGATCTGCGCACACATAAAAATGTCACAAAGGCAAAAAGCGTAGAAAAGCTCAATATGTGAACTGGGTATTTAAGTGCAAAACACAAGCTTGAAGCGGATGAAGAAAAACAAGATAATGTATATGCAATAAAAGAAAAAATAACTATATATACAAACAACAAATGAGGTCCAAGAATTTCAAATATCGCAACTGATCAGAATAAATATAGTAAAAACATGTCAATCAAGCTCAAAAAAATCATTAAAATCATTCAGGCGAGTAACTTCTACAAATTCATCTGTCCTAGCATCTCAAGCTGCATTGCGGACTGGAAACAGTGTTATCAAAAGCAAAAGACGCAAAAAAGCTCTAACGTCATTGGGGTTTTACGCTCAAAGAGCAAATAAAGTGTGGGCTTTAATGAAAAAAGGCGCAAAGGGAGAAAACAATACAAATATATATGTTTAGTCGAAGACTAATAATTTATAAGCATCAACATCATTTATATGAACAAAGAAATCGAAAAATAATTATGATAAAGTGAAATATCAACTATTAATTGTCACCTCTTCAGAAAAGGTTCATTGGCAAGGAAAGTATGCCTAAGAACCTTGATGACGACACTGAAGCGCACGTTAAGCGAGGCAAAGCACTAAACACATTTTGAGCCTAGCTTCAGGGCTTAAGCGAGCCTTTGATAACACTGAACTGGAAATCGACAAGGAGGCCAATGTGGGAAACCTCAGTCAAAGTGTAGCTATTGTAACAAGTTGGGTCATACCCATGATGTGTGCTACTCTCTACATGGTAAACGAAAGGATGTTCATGTTGCTAAGACTGAATCCACTAGTACTCCAACCAATCAATTGTTCTCTTTATCTGAAGTAGAATACAATGACTTTCTTGAGTATCAGGCGAGTAAGCACACTTATCCATCAATCACTTCCATTGCTCAAACTGGTCATTTTGTTACATGTATCTCACAATCCACCATGTGAAAAAAGATAGTTGAATAATTTCATTCATATCTTTCTATGTCATTTACATGGCTTGATATACATAAGAGATTGTGCAATAGAATCACCTAAATCCCATGAATCTGGGATCATATATTTTACATAAGGAGAAAGAATCATAGATATGACATTCTAGATTACAACAATTATTCTAAGAGCTTAGAGAATCAGATTTTGATATGAAGAACATCTTCCCATCTTAGAGGATCAGATCTTGATATGAAGAATATCTTTTTGGAGATCCTTTATCAGCCAACACACCATACTTGGTCCCTGGGTCATGAACTCAGGTGGTTTGATCACATTTCTAGTAATAAATATTTAATGTTTAGTATAACTCCCTCCCTATTGTTACCTTAGCTAAATGTTCTCAAACCATAGCAACTGGAGTAGGTCAAGTCAGGTTTTTACCTTTCTTTACTCAAAATAATGTTATTTTTGTCTCCGGTTGTCCCTTTAGCCTTCTGTCAACCAGTCATTTGGCTGGAGCCTTAAATTGTTTCATCTCATTCTTCAGTGACTTCTTTGCTATGAGGACCTTAGCATGGCAAGAATGACTGGCGAAGGGTGTGAATCAAATGGGCCTTATTATTTCAGTCCTCCCAGCTTCGTTACAGTCTATTCAGCCTTCAACTCTTTAGATTTAATCCACAGACGATTCCTACACCCAGATGATCCAAATTTCAAAAGATGTTACCTAGCTTATCAAAATTCTCTATTGTAAGACTGTGATTTGTTTCAATTGGGGAAGCACATCCGGACTACCTTTCACGTAGTCTTAATAATCATTAAGAGTCTAGTTTTCATTTAGTTTATTATGATATTTGGGGTCCTAGTAGAGTTAGTTTCACCTTGGGTTAAAAGTATTTTGTTAGTTTCATTGATGATTACTCAACGTTGACATAGATTTTCTTAATGAAAGACTATTCGTAATCATTTTATATATTTCAAACTTTTGTGTGGACATACAAAATCAATTTGGTGTTTCTATTCATACTTTTCATAGTGATAATACACATGAATATTTATCATCCCAGTTTCAACAATTTATGTCTTCACGTGAAATTCTTCATCAGACATCTTGATCTTGTTCTTACGATGAACAATATAACATCATCGCAGAGAGAAAAAAATGGCATATGGTTGAGACTTCCGCACACTACTCATACAGGCGCATGTTGCACTTTGAGGGATGGAGTACTCACACCTTTTTCTATTGTTCAAAATCAAATTCCAGGCGCAATTTTGTTTCTTCAATGATCCTTGTTCTCCCTTTCACCACGTGTCTTTGGGAGCACATGTTTTGTTCATATCCTCAATCGAAAAAGGACAAATTGGATCCTTGTGCTCTTAAATTTGTCTTTCTCGATTATTCGAGGGTACAGAAGGATATCAATGCTACTCATCTGACCTACATCGATACCTTATGTCCGCTGATGTTACTTTCTTTGAAGGTCAGCCCTACTTTAGATCTTCTGCTGAACATTCAAAACATTTCAGAGGTTTTATTAGTTCCATCTTTTGCGACTTCCGTCATAATCTATCCCTCTACTCCACCACCTTATACAACTCCATCTTACTCAACTCTACCTCCACCATTTTTTGACTTATCCTCGTCATCTGCGCTTCTCATCCAGTCCAAACAATTTACGCCCGCCATAGAATCCCTACCTGTTGTGGAGTATTCTACACAAAGTTCTCCCATTGCCATTCGAAAAGGTATTCATTCTACTTGTAACCCCATCCTATCTATACTTCTTTGAGCTAGTGTCAACAACTCATTCCGCCTTTAGATAATTACTATCATGCATTTCTATTCCCAAGAATACAGGTATAGTTCTTTCTTATTCAGGATGACAAGAAGTTATGATTGAAGAAATGTCTACCTTACACTCTAGTGGCACTTGGGAGCTTGTTCCTCTACCTCCGGGTATGTGTGCATTTAAGGTGTGTTCGGTATGGAGGAAAATATTTTTCTAGAAAAAGTTTTACTTATTTTTTTAATGTTTTGTAGGTAAGTAAAAACATATTATCTCAAGAGTAAGTATATGTTATCTTATTATCAAAAAAAGAGTATTTATATCTTACCAAGTAACTCATTATGGGGTGTGGTGGGGAGTGGTGTTTTGGGGTTGGGATGGTCACAGAGAGGGGTGTGGGGTGGCTGAAGAGATAATGAACTTGCATTGTCACATTGTCACTTATGTAACTTGTTTTCCTACTTTGATTAAGGAAGTCATTTTCCTCAGTTTTAACAAACTTTTTTTTCTTAGAGAATATTTTGACCAACCAAACATGAAAAAATTGGAAACTTTTCTGGAAAACATTTCCTCCATGACAAACACCCCCTTGGTTGTCGTTGAGTAATGTAGTGAAGGTTGGCCCTGATGAATAGATTGATCACCTAAAGGCATGACTAGTCGCCAAGGGTTTTACACAATTTTTTTGTTTTTGATAAAAACATGTTTTATAAAGTTTGCTAATCCACCTACTACCATCAATAAACCCTTCTGACTTGACTATGGTGATACCTTCTCTCCTGTAGCTAAGATTGCTTCAGTCTATCTCTTTTTATTTATAGTTGTTCACCATTTGCCTCTCTACCGGTTGGATATTTAAGATGCTATCCATCATGGGGACAAGATATGGTGTATAAGGAGCAAATCCATCATGGGGACCTTGAAGATAAGGTGTATATGGAGCAAAAACCAATTTTGTTGCTCAGGGGCATCAAGTAACATAGTGTGCAAACTATGACGATTACTTTATGGCTTGAAGTAGTCTCCCCGAGCATGGTTCGGGAAATTTAACACGATCATATAGGAATTTGACATGGTTCGAAGTGAAGTTGATCAATCGGTGTTTTATCTTTATTCAACTCCAGGTTTGTGCATGTACTTGGTGGTTTACATTGATGAGAATCATCACATGTAATGATTATGAGAGAATTACCAAATTGAAACATCATATTTTTCAACACTTTTAGACTAAGGATTTTTGGTCGATTGAGGTACTTGTTGGGAATTGAGGTTGCTCAATCCATATCAGGAATTGAAATTTCATAAAGGAAGTATGTACTGGATATTCTTGAAGAGACATGGATGACAAGTTGTAGGCCTATTGATATTCCAAATAAATCCAAATGTTAAGCTCCTGCCAGGTCAGAGGGAACCTCCTCTCAGTGATCCGGAAAGATATAGAAGGTTGGTAGGAAAATTGAATTTTAACCGACTTGACATGACATTGCTTTCCCAATCAATTTTGTAAGTCAGTTCTTAGATTCTTCTTGTAGCAGTAATTAGAATTCAGTTCATCATTATTTTTGATACATAAAATTTTCTCCAAGAAAAGGACTATTTTACAAAGATTGAAAACATGAGAAGATTATTGGATACACAGATGTAGACTAGGCAGGATCAGGCTCTAGTTGGGGGAAATTTGGTGTCTTGGAAAAGTACAAAAAAAATGTGGTTGCTAGATCGAGGGAAAAGGCAGAATATTGGGCTATAGCAGTGGTGACATGTGAACTAATATGGATAAAGCAACTAGGAGTTGAAATTTGGAGAGATTAAATAAATGAAACTTGTGTGTGATAATGAAGTTGCACTTCACATTGCATCGACTCCTGTGTTTCATGAGAGGACCAAACACAGATATTAATTGTCATTTGTCAGAGAGATAGTAGGTATCTTAATTTACTCCAAAGTCCCTAGCCGGTCCCAGAACAAGTTATATATGTAGCAAGCTCGGTACATAGAATTTGTATGCACTAGCTTGATGGGAGTGTTGGAATCCTTGTGAATATTCAAGGTTATATGTAAATATAGTAGCTATCTTAGTTGACTCTTATTGTAATTAGGTAGTGATTTTCTTTCCTTTTTTGGAACATGTAAACATGGTAATTTAAACCCCAATAGCCCGAGGGAATAATCATCGTGAGTTTTCTCACAAACTCTCTTTAATCTCACTGTTAGTAAATATGTTGACCAAAACCTTGAAATGTACAACATAGTAGAGGCTTTGCAAAGAAATTTCTAACATCAAGTATTTTTTAACAACATGCACGAGAAAACAACATTATCAATCAGGGTAAATTAAAGCTTATAAAACATTGCTCAATTAGAATCACGAACCTGGCCAACAAGCGGAAAATATAATTGAGCAATATATAATTTATCCTCTAGCTTTTGGTAGCGAATATCAAACTCGTGCTTACACATGAGGACCACCAAGATTCTTGCAGCCTATAAATATAGAAAGTGAAAGTTTAATGTACAGCTAGCAAGCCTGAGCAAGGTGAGATAAATGCACTGAACTCATCTTCCCACAATGAGCATAATACTATATGGAGGAAAATTTTGAACAAATATATCAGCATCCAGCTAAGTACTCACTTTTGCCCTCATTGACAAGTCATCATGATCCCATGTAAGGAAAATCTCTTGAATTAAGATGGATGAAAGATAGTTCCTGCATATAAAAAATATAACACCACAAATTAAACTGTCGATCAGACCAAGCGATTAACAAAAAGTGGCAGAGCACAGTGAAACATTACCAGCATTGTCAACTGGCACTGCAAGCAAATCAAAATAAGAAGTTTAAACCAAGAAGCATACTGTTACTGCCATTCCATATGGTTGCTTTGGGAATAAGAGCATGCAGTATTAAAGAAAATCATTTTTTTGTTTGATAAGTAAAAGCTTTGTTGAATAGTTAAAAAGATGAACTTCAGAGAAACTTCTTTTGTCCATGAAATACTGTTCATATTTTAGGTAACATTTTTATCAGGTAAAGCAACCATATGGAATAGCATTATGGAGGTATACAGTGAAAGGGAAGATGAATTCCATTGAACTGCGAGATCTAAAGTAGGAAATGGAGCCGAAATGCAACTTTTAGAAGCAGAATTCGTGTTGCCGCCGTCTATGTGAATGTTTATCGAGCTATATCAAACGTCTTTACACGCAAATAGCAGTAGTCATTGAGATTTGCAAAGAGTAGGAGGCATATTTCATGGGACTTGAACTTCGGTAAGAAACTTACAGAACTGAGTGATGGAAGAGTTCACGTTACATGAACCACCTTACAAGCATTAAACATCGATCATAGACAGAAATTGCTGGAAACGGGAGGACTTGCACTTTCAGAGAAAAGTCTCTCTCTAATTTGCAACGGAAAAATGAGAACTCTATGGCAGGTAGTTCCCATATTCCTCAACTGGGATCCCTAGAGCACCAAGAAATGTCTCTTTCCTTTGTTTAGACACAGGAATCCATCCTAACAGTTGAAAAATCGATGAAAAGCAAATTTACTTAATATTAGTTGGTACTTTCATGTGCGAGAATGCAGGAGAGAATATACTCATTTACAGCTCCATCATCTTATGAATCTAGGTTATGTTGTAGATTTTGGAATATATTTGGAATTGAATGGGTAATACCAAGAATCATTAGGGAGCAGCCCTTCAGATGACAGTGCAGAAAGAAAAGCATAGGACATGACTCCTCTAGAATTCATGTGAAAAATGCTAGAGGAAAGAAATAGAAGTGCGACTGATGGAGAAACACTTGTGTATTTATTAGTGGACAACTTTTTCTCTATGTACTTGTAGGAGCAAAAATGATATTCCAAATGTATTCATGATCGGCTGCTATTGCATAAAGTCATGTGTGCTGGCAAGTTTTTACACTCTTCTTGTAGCTATATCTAGTATGCAAGGTTTCACCATCACATTTCTTATCAATAAAAGATCTTACGGTTATCCTAAATACGAAAAAGTATTAGGAATATAGACAATAATTAGAGTTTCTGGAATCTAGTTTGTTGCAATAGGGATTGTTACAACTATGCAATCATTAGACATCTTGCTATCAACATCATTAGTCTTTCACATTATGCACCTTTTTCAACAACGACAAGAGCTTGCAGATATTAGCCCCTATTCAAGGCTTACCCCTGCTTTCATTTTAACTACATCCATTCACTTGCACGTGCTCTATCTAGAGGCGATCTAGCATTAAAGTTGTATGGGTTCAACCTTCATAATATTTAGTATTTAAAATCATTTGTATTTTCAAAATTATGGGTTCAAACCTACTATTCATTGCAAGTTTAATAGATTTTTACATATTAATTTATCCTCCGCGTCAAAAGTACTGGTTCAGATGAACCCGTAGCTATATCGCTGCATCCTCCCCTAGCTCTATCACATGCATCATTTTACTTATGATCAACGACACAAAATGAATCATCACGAATATAGTTGAATAACACGAGTTAATACCTCCTTTATTACCTAATTAAAAGGAATTATGCATTTTTTAGAATAACTTACACATTCATGCTGTTCTAAGTACTTTAGGTTGTTGTCAAGAGAAGTCCTTGGAGGATGCTACAAATGGTATTAAGAAGGAGCAATAACAAGTGTGAGAACTGAGGAGGTGCAAAACAAGTATCTCCCACGTGTTGGTTTATAGAGATCCAACTTTCTATAACCTAATCATACAAGATGAGTATCAATGATGGTTGCTTTTTATAAATGACATGTATTGATGGACAAATCTAGGAACTGAGTCAATAAAACCCTAGAACAATGGAAAAGGATTTTGGCGAGCAGAATATTAAGATAATAGAAGGATGATAGAATACATGCAGTGCAAGTTTAACTAATAAACTACTACAAGATGAACAAAGGTGAAGTGAGATTGGACAGGATTGTGATGCCCAAATGCAAATAATTTGGACATATCTAGGCAGTCTTACATGAAAATAGCATGATATGCAATACAGATACCGAATAAACAAAAGCTAAGTTATATACAATAGTGGTAAAACTACCAATTTTACATGAGAATAAATGTCGAGACTGTATCGTGGAAATACACAGATAAAAATAAATATGTGGCCAGTTAATAATGGGCAAATTAGTAATAATCAAAGAGGACACAGAATGTAGACAAAGATTGTTTGGTCATGTCTACGCAGATCTCCAAATTACAAAGGTTTAACACACTAACACCATAACAACTGAAATTGCAAAAATTGAAAGAGGGAGTAATAAATACAAACTTAGCCAAGAACTTGCCAAGAACAGAACACTGAGAGGGAAATTGAGACCTACAATCTCTCGAAATAAATACGAACTTAGCCAAGAGCAAAACACCGTGGAAGCAAATATTTGCGTGCCAACAAGTTACAATTAAGTGGCAGTTGTCATATACTACTCCCTCCGTCCCAATTTATATGAGTTAATTTGACTTGGCACAGAGTTTAAGAAAGAAAGACTTTTGAAACTTGTGATTTAAAATAAGTCATAGATATTTGTGTGGCTATAAATCATTTCATTAAGGGTAAAATGGGTATTTTAAAGGTAAATTGTTACTAGATATAGAAATGCATCGTTCTTTTTGGGACTAACTAAAAAGGACAGTAAGTCATATAAATTATAACAGAGGGAGTAATATTCACTTACATTAAGCCCAATGCTTGTTAGAAGTCTTTTATAGTTTGATTAGAGACTTGGATGTCAGATAGGGATAAGTATAAGACCTAGAATTCTAAGTTCAAAGAACCCCTAATTTGCTTTAAAAGACGAACCACATATCCATATCACCATGAAATTAAGTCCAAATAAAGTGAAATGGATATAGAGAATACATATAACCGAACCAACTAGTTGTCAAGCAATAAATTAATTGACTCTTATAAAAAGTTGAAGAAACCATCAAAATATTTTCTAGGCTCTTTCAGACGGCGAATTGCTGATCATCGATTTATTCTCGTAAGGGGCATCCAATGGAAAACACTGAACTCTGCCAGAGAGATATTTCCACTTGGTGGTTTTACAAAAAGGTTCGAAGTGTGAGAAACTATCCTTATATGCTTATGGCCATTCTATTATAGGGAATCAAAATGAAGATACACACATTCAAGGCCTATTCTTTGCAGAGTTCTCCACTCTGCTTCTCTAGATGGTCAAAGCTTCATTAACTAGCAACCTTACTTAAAACAGGTTACTACTAATATAGATCGACTCGCTATATAGACAGAATTTTATTTTTAGTCCTTGTCCGTGTCCTTTAGGCACCCCTTCACTATATAGTTAACATGTTCCAATCCAGAAAACTTATAAGAGGGATCATTCATGCTCCAATTCATTATAAGAATCTTTGAATATCCTAGTTACAATCTACTTGGTGATCATGATTTCCTTACTCATTTAAAGGGTATCTGAATTCTTAAGTTCTTTGTGCTTTGAAATATATAAGAGTTAATTGCTGGGATAGTCACCCAAGTCATAGAAATGACTCAGTAAAGTCAATGTTTTACCCATTATTACACAAAAAATAACTCCTACCAAAAAAAAGCACTAGAAAATGACATAAATGGTTTATTTTCAGAGTAGGTCTAGTCTAGAGTAATGTTGTGCAAATACAGAGAAATTTTAGCTTTTGGAAAAAACTGAAGGAAAAGTCTACACGAACAATATAGCACCTAACAAGGTGTAATAATTGTTCCATGTTCCAAAATAATGATGGCCCCTAGTACGATGATCAAAACTTTCAAATTCGATCTCAAATATCTAATAATCTATTGCTTCATAAAAAAACATAGAATTTATAGGTACTACAAACAACCACCTCAAAGAACTAAAAAAAAAGTTGAAAAAAAAAATCACAATTGAAGAAGATAATATATGACTCTTCAAATGGTAATAGTTGGTTGTATTCAGTATCATGTGAAGTCCATATATAACAAAACAAGAAACCTATAAAATTAATACCTCTACAACATGATTAGAAGTAATATAAACGGAATGAGGAAAAGAAAAGGCTCGGTTTGTTCTCATCTTTTTCCTTCTTTTTTTTTAAACTTTTCACTACAATTGACAAGTGATGTGTATGGTGTATGAAAAGAGTTACTTCTTGATGGGTAGTTTCTAGAGAAAAGAGTGTTTTAAATTCACTCAGCATGTCATTAAAACAATGAAGAACAAAAGATAAGATGGTCAAACGATCAAAGTCAGCAACGTAAGATGTCATGGGAAATCTTGAAAACTAGTATAATATCAACTCTATATTCTTCATAATCATTATGGAATACCAACAGTAAAAAAGAAATTAGAATATGTTAAGAATCTGCTAAGTTTACAAATTTGTAGAGCTATTGACACTCTATACTAGATCTGAGCTCCAATTAGAACTATCGCGTGATGAAATGGAATGGAAAAGAAACTCCATCTTCAAAGGATTTAATATGCACAAAGGTATATTTTGGATAACTTAGACCTACACTCAAACTTAAGGGACCATCTATGTCATTCGCTAGTGCTTCCCATAGTAGTAGTTCTTTTGTGGCACAATGGGTAAAACATTATTGGTATAAAACATACAAAAACAAAAGTGACTTTACCAAGTCATTTTTATAAGGAATCAACTCAATATATAATAAATTTATAGATTTTACTTTCTGAAAACTGAACATAAGTCATTTGACCTTGTAGAATACATGTTTTATATAACAGGATAACAGTGTAGCAGAATAAACAAGGTAAACTAACCAGTATTTGAACAAAAGAAGATGGTTGAAAATATTTGAACATTTACCTATCAGAAGGATCTCGTCCCGGCATTTCAACAAAAAGATCATGATCACATATAATTTGTAGAAAGGTAAGCTTGCAGTCATGCAGCACCGTTTGACACACTCCAGAGAATTTATCGAGGTACAAGGACACCTGTAAATGAGAGCAATTACGAGGAAGATGTATAGTTATTAGACAGGGCAAAATAAAATTTTAAAAAATTTAATATACCATCACATAACATAATGATATCAAGAAAACTCTACTTGGTGCTAAATAAAGCCACAAGCACAGCAGAGCTGAAGAAAATGTATGTTTCCCTTTTAAATTAAATACGACCATCGCATTAACATTTTAATGTAAATAATGTTGGTTCAACATACCTAATCGACATTCTTTCTGTTATTTTTCTTAGCAATGCTAAGAATTCAAAGCAGGAGAGAAGTCTTTTTTGTTAACTGACCTAAAGGAAGATTGCATTGATTGGTACATTCTGGTGAAAAGAAGGAACCATGTTAGCAGTACATAGGTTGGGTGAATTTGGTGTGGATTTATAGTGTTCAAGTCGACTCAAGCGTCCGAGAGAAACATCTTTTGAGCCAACAGATCTAAAGGAAAATTGCACTGACTGGCGTGTGCTGGTGAGTGAAAAGAAGAAATCCTTTTAGCGTTGGCAGTATAAAGGTTGATAAATCATAAATTCAGTGACATACACTGCTCTAAATCAGGCCCAAACATTCTTCAAGGGTTTAAATAGCCAACGCAACTAGTTTGGACAGACACTGTTATTATTGTTTTATATGCCAGACATAGTGTTCTGCATCTGACATGAGAAGGCATAGGAAAGATTTGTTGAAGATGGGAAAAAATAAATTAGTACCCCCTCCGTTTCAATTTGTTTCTCGAGTTTTGACTTGACATGGAATTTAAGAAAGTAAAGAGACTTTTGAATCTTGTGGTCTTAAACCAAAATATGTAGATTGTACCAAAATGTCCTTTGATCTTGTGGTCTTAAACATGTCATGTGAAAAGTTGAAATTAAAATGTTGCTTAAAAAGGAAAGAGACGTTCTTTTTTAAACTGACTAAAAAGGAAAGTAAGACAAACAAATTGAAATGGAGGAAGTACATGATTATAGGATAATACATAACTTCAATAGGTATGGGTGGTTTGTTCTGATTGAAATAATAATGGGAGAGAGAGAGAGAGAGAGAGAGATCAGCAGTAATCATCTTGAGATTAGCTCTAACCCTGGCTGGTTGGATGTGGTTCAAAAGATTTTAAGTTGCTTGGGAAGGCTCTAATAACAGCAAATCTCTGACCGTTGTATCGATGACTAAGAGATAAGTAAATGCAGCAGCTCTGAATAAAGGCCGGATGTTGAGCCTAAATTGTTGGAAAGATCAGAAATTTTTTGGAAACACAATCATGATGGAAGATGATTCTCTGAAGTAAAAAACTATATTAGCAGATGTCTGCTTAGTAGATTTGGAGGTATCACTTGAGAGGTCCCAGATTTCTTAACTATACAAATATCGGGTGAAACACTCTTTGAAGAGTCCAGCAGGAACCAAGGTGATGGATTATGTCTCAACCATTGACTGGAGAAGGGAGTACTGACAGGGCTGAGTAATGTAGAATAAGAGTAACAGCAATTAGGGAAGACTAAATCAGAAAGACATCTAAAGTTGAGTTTGAAAGCTTACCAGTTCAAAAACCTGACGAGGCTCGATGATGGATAAAAGATCATAACAAAAGAAAGCCAAACTACTATTTAAATGCTTGGCCAAGCTTAGACCTTTCTTGCAGCGTTCATGAACTTCTGTTAAAAGGCAATCATACAATTGAACAACACATCTAAAAACACCTTCTTTCAATTGCATTGGTGGGACATCTTCACCTGTGCACGGAAGGATGAAACATGCAGCTTATCAATATAAAGCCTTGGTTTAGTGAATTTCCAGACACAACTATTCGGCGGTCATAAATTTAAAATTTTAAAGAACTACTATGCACCCAAACAGAGAAAAGAACGAGTAGTCTAAGACTCCAAAACACAAACTCTGAATTCACATTTTTGTAATGAAAGTCATGGTTATTAGCTCAAAACAAAGTTAAGCAGTGGTGAAGCAAATGCAGACATCATTCACGATGGACATAGATGGATTCGACTACCTGATTACATCCTTAGATGAAAATGATTAAACTATCATGTAGAAGAGACACATGTAACAAGGTGAGACCAAAACCACCAACCTCCATAGTAAACATTTTTATTTTCATCAAGCGTTATACTAACATCCCATTCCCAGAAAACATTTATCATATAGTATGAAGAGATTTCCCTACTACAACCCTTCATCACTCGAAAAAACCCAATGACTAAATGGAAAACCTAAAAGTGGAGGCACAAGTTCTTGTTCATCACTTCACCTCCCACGCTCCCCAAGTCTTAACTCGGCATCCACCTCCCACGCTCCCCAAGTCTTAACTCGGCATCCATCTTATCAATTAGATTTACAATTCAGCATATTCTACATGATAGTCTAATCATTTTCATTTACATCCTTAGATGAAAATGATTAGACTATCATATGCTGATTTTACTTGGAGATTAAGATCATCATGTAGAAGAGACATATGCTAGAATAGGAATAGGAAACAAGAGAGGGTTGCACAGGTGAAAGTTCCAATAGGTTCATATGATGATTTAGAACGTTGTTGGATGGGTCCTGAGGGGCTCGGGAGTAATTCGGACATTTAAGTTAAAAACTAGTTATTTGAAGATTACAAGTTGAACGCAATCAAATATGCCTAGACGACCTCTAAATGGTGATCGAGAGTTCCACAGGTTCATAGGGTGACTTGGAGTGATTTGCATGTTTGGTTGCATCCAAAGGGGCTCGGGTGAGTTTCAGTGCAATTGAAGTAAGTTCTGAAATATTTAAAGTGATAAAATCTGATTATTCTTTTTTTGCGCATGACCCGACTTCGCAAGCGAACTGCTCTTAATCTAGAAGGAATTTGGAGATGATGTACAAATGAAAGTTGTAGTCCTTTGAGTCTAGTTTCCAGCGGTTCAAATTATGCAACTGTGGAGCGCGCAAACGTGTCTGATTTATAGTTTCCAACTTGGAGACTTTGGGGTGAGCTGCTTGGCTGCTGCAGCACCGGGCTCCATCTATCTTTCTTTCGCTTTCTTTCTTTATTTCCAGACTATTAGACTACTTTAGACTTGTACTTTAGTATTTCTAATTGATTTGGTACTCGTATCACCAGATTATGGGTTTGTAAAAATGATTTCCACACTTATGACTACTGAGACGCCTTTATAACTAATGATTGCTTCTTATGCTTTACTTCATACGTCTAATTAGTGGATTTTGAATTAAAAAAAAAAAACTGGAATTGGTTTGCCTACCGGGTTGGAGAATAACTGCCATCACATCTTAGGGGAGTTTGGGTCGTGACAAAAAGACCGGCCAATTAAGATAACTAACGGAATTACAAAACACCACAACTGTTTTTCCTTGATCACATGCAAAAGGTAAGTTTTCTTCTTTTTTCTTCTTTATTGTAATTTCCTCACTTGTGGGAACATACTCGGTATGTTGTTGTTGTTGACCGGGTGGAAGGAAAACAATGAATATAGTTGTAATAAAGACCTGCTATGAATGCACTTTTCAGACAAGAGGATTTAAGGAGAAGCATGATTAGATAATTACAAATGGATATGATAATACTAATGACAATAGTAACATGCCCAATGGGAAATTACCCGATGGAAGATTGTGATAGAACGATCGAGCCTGCTCCAGTGCCATTGACTTGACAATTAACTCAAGAAAAAACCAAGCCATTGCCAGGACATCATCATATACAGGTCCAACACGGTATCCTTTTGCCTGTAACAGAAACCAAAGTAGTCAAGACATAAAAATACAGAAAACTTAAAGAACTGAATGGTTCCATAGTTTCCAAGCCATCAAACGTCATGTACAATGGTCAATGAGTCCTTTCCTCGGCGCTAAAATATTTATTATCCAATATCCAGTAAACTAAGCTAACAATGACATACAGAAGTCAACATGATATACGCAGATCAAACACATACCTACTAAATGAGTGTCTTAATGATGCAGGAGAATCTTGTAAAAAACTTTCTGATTTGATAGACCCCAACTAGATCTCTTTGAATTTCTGTGTTTCCCCTGACTATCAGTGTTATGTATAACTAACAAACCTTATCTTTGGTCCTAGTTGATATGTATGAACCATGCAACGGTGCTAGGTCAAGACTACAGTTAAGTATCACTTATGAATATATTGTCATGGGGTTCTTTCTGTTTTACTGGATGAAGGGTTCTATGCCTTTTAGGCTTCTGAACCTAGAAGCAATACTATACCTTTTAGTTTCTCTTCATTTCCTTCTGAAAGTTGCTTTTTCCTTTCAGATTCTGCACTTAGGGTGTGTTTGGAATGAAGGAAAACATTCAATTTTCTTATGTTTGGTTGGCTTAACTGTTTTGGAAAATGTTTTCCAAATCAACTTATTATCCTCAAATTTAAGAAAAATAACTTCCCTCCAAAAATTAAGGAAAACATTTTTCAAAACTCTCTTCCAACCTCAAACGACAACTTTTTTTTCTTAACCCACCCTGTATCCCGACCCTCTCCATCCAAAAGAAAATTAAAGTTTTTTTCTTACCCCTACTCCAGCCCCTACCTCCAAAGAAGCCCCCAGCCCCCTCCCCAACCCTTCTCCCCAACCCAAAAAAAATTAATTTTAAAAATTAATTTTTGAAAAATACTTCAAATTTTAAAAATTTCAGATTTTTTACCCCACTCAACCCCTGACCGCCCTTACCTCCCCAATCCCCCAGCCCACCAATAAAAAAAGTTATTTTTGAAAAATATTTCAAATTTTAAAAAATTTATTTTTCCCCAACCCTACCTCAACCCCCCTACCAGCCCCTCCCCCCCACCCCTCAAAAAAGCTTTAAAAGTTTATTTTTGAAAAATATTTTCAAATTTTATTTTTTTTACCCCAACCTCCAATACAAAAAAAAAATTTAAAATTTCAAATTCCAGTTTGAAAGTCAGGTTCCGAGTCAAGTGTGGTTGAATCTCGATTCGGAAGTCGGGGTCGAATCCCGATTTGAAAGTCAATTCTTGGGTCGGAAGTCATGTTGAGTCGTGTCCCAAGTCAGGAGTCGAATCGGATCTTGGGTCGGGAGTCAAGGTCGAGTTTTCGTTCGGGTGTCGAATCTCGGATCGGGGTCAGGTCCCGAGTCAAGTGTCCTAATCAGGTTTTGAATTAGTCATCGGGGTTGAATGTCGATGTTGGGTTCAAGGTCGGGAGTCTGGGGTCAGGTCCTGGGTCAAATATCGGGATTGGGTCCCGAATCGATCGTCGGGATCGTGTCCAGGTTTGAGTGTCGGGGTCGGGGTCGGGTCCCAATTTGAATGTCGGGTCTCAGGTCGGAAGTCGGGGCCAGATCCTAAATCGATAAGCGAGGTTAGTTTCCATGTCGGAATTCTACTCTCTAGCCAAAAACAAAAATAAAAAATCTGGAAAATATTTTTAATTCACCAATCCAACACTAAAAAATATTTTCCGAAAAATACTTTTTACTCACCAACCGAAAATGAGAAAATATGTTAGAAATCTACTTGTTTTCGAGGAAAATATTTTCCTTCATACCAAACACACCCCTAATCTCCATATTTCAGCTACTATTAAAGAAGATTTTCGAACCTTGCCGCGCCACTCAAACACATTACAAATAGTTATAATATATGTGGTGAGCTAGCAATGCTACTTTACCCCAAATTCCATTCAGATATGAGTCCAATTGACAGATTGGATACCTTATATTGACAGTTGAAAACAAAAGGATGCTGGGGCCAAATTGTTGAGTGTGTTCTGATCAGTGAGTTGAGAAACTTTCATTCACCCATTTCTCATCATCCATGACAGTACCAAGACTTTCTCCTCTAAATATAACTTTCTCTTCTATTTAGTAGATAAAGTGATTGATAATAATTGCAGAAAGATGGTGAGAGATTTGGGAACAAAACAATGACAGAAATACTGAGTTTGTCGCTATTGTGCTTGTTTGTGAACATTTCCACAAAGACGATCATGAACAGTGAGTGGATGGGAAAAGGTAAATAACAGAAGACTATTAGACAGAAATCCAAGACAGAACTATCCGAGAATAGCTAACTGCTGCTAAGGCTGCATAGACAACCAACTGAAAGAAACAGCTGCATCGAATCACAAGAATTACAATATCAAAATTCCCCCTTTTAAGCATTGTAGAATTATCAGTTTCTGCCATTTGCCAGCTTTCCTTCCAAGGTTCTACAAGTTGGAGTCCCAGAAAAAAAAAAGAGAAACGAACACATTAAATAATTTAACTGATGACGTAATAGTCCCTCAGATTACCAGAAAACATATTCTCGTCAAGACAAACTCCATCTAAAATTTTGTTGATATTACTGTGAAGAAATATAGGAGAAATATTATTAAATTGTGTATCTACATTATTACACAGAGACCCCATTTATAGACACTACAATGCAATCCTTTACTAAGTAGGATACTATTTACTATTTCTATTCCTAGTACTATTCCTATTATGCAATCCTTTACCAAGTAGGATACTATTTACTATTTCTCTTCCTAGTACTATTCCCATTCTAAGTAGAATTATATATACCTATTTTTATTCTAACACTTCCCCTCAAGCTAGTGCATACAAGTCATATGTACCTATCTTGTTACATATTACATATGTAATTAATACGAGGACCGATGAAGGGTTTGGTGAGATATCTGCAAATTGATCACTCGACTTCACAAAAATTGATAGTCAATCTCAATATGTTTAATCTTCTCATGAAATACTGGATTTGATATATAATGTCATTCAATCTCAATGTGCTTAGTCTTCTCATGAAATACTGAATTTGATGCATAATGACAATAAAACACAGTGTGATAAATTTCTAAGTTGCAGTGTTGAACTTCCCAAACCAAGCTGGAGAAAATTATTTCAAACCATAGAGTGACGTACATAATCGACCTACAAGGCTACCAGACTCCCCCTGAGCAACAAAATCAGGTGGTTGCTCCATATAGACTTTTTCCTCAAGATCATCGTGGAGAAAAACATTTTAAATGTCCAGTTGATTAGAAAGCCAATGGAGAACACGACAATCATAGATAGAAAAAGGGACATATGCTATTTTAGCCACAGGAGAGAAAACATCACTCTAATCCAATCCAAATATGAGAATATATCCTTCTTTCTTTCTTTTTTTGGCAAAAGTAATCTGAAACAGAAAGAAAACACTACAGAAAAACTCAGATCTGTCGGAAACAATGCAATGCTCGCTGGAAAGTGCTTGAAATCTGATATAAAATATATGGTCGTCTCAAAATCAAGAGATGAGTAGATCTTAAACAAGAAAGTCACTGTAAAACTAGTTGGAAAATGATTATGCGCCAGATACTTAGATTTGATGGCTGAAAATGGTCACAATCTGAGAAATAAAATTATATGGGTAAGGTCGGAATGATGGCTCGATCCTACTAAGAAGAGAATTATATGGATAAGGTCGGATTGATGGCACAACCCTATTGAAAAAGAGAATTATATGGATACGGTCAGAATGATGGCACGACTCTCCACAAATAAGAAAGTAATCACCCAAAAGATGGCACGGTGCTACGCAAATTGGATATGAGAAAGTAGTCACCGGAAAAATGGCACGGTGCTACATTAAATATGAGAAAGTAGTAATAGGAAAGATGGCATAGTGCTACACATATATTGACAGATATGGGGTTGACACAAAACAGCCCTAGAAAGTCATCGAAAATTGATCCACAATGACCTATCTAACTAAGTTTTCTTCCCTTAAATGTGGTATTCATACATATATCATTGGCCTTACTCTTATTGGTCAGAAGGATGGCATATATGGGTAATAGCAGCCCACCGGCAGCAGAAGCTCTTTGATTCTCTACCAAGATTGTAGAGGCTTTGATACCATGTGAGAAATATAGGAGAAAAATATTATTGAATTGTGTAACTACATTATTATACAGAGACCCTATTTATAGACATTATAATACAATGCTTTACCAAGTAGGATACTATTTACTATTTCTATTCCTACTATTATTCCTATTCCTATTCTAAGTAGGATTGTATATACTCATTCTTATTCTAACACACACTACAATACAATCATTTACCAAGTAGGATACTATTTACTATTTCTATCCAACTACTCTTCCTATTCTAAGTAGGATTGTATATACCTATTCCTATTCTAACAATTACGTATCTTCTTTAAGAATTACAATAAAGCTTAAATATCAACTTTATGACACATGCAGCTAAATTAAGAAGAATCAGAACAGCAATTGTTCTCTTTGTATTTGATGGTTCCTAATTTTTCAGATTTGAGTTTTTGCATTGTATTATTTGGTCCAAGTACTAGAACATTAGAATCCCATTATGAGAGCTTCTTCTAATGTGTTTTTTTCCTTCTTTTTTTTTTGGAGAATGGTAACAAGCTTCTTTTAGTTTCTAATCATTTCATTGCCAACAGCTTTCCAGTAAGCACCCAAGTTGAACATAAACCTAAAGACTTCACAAAAAATCAAGTGCAAGTCCCTAATTTACCTTACTGCGAGCCAAACTTCCCCACACTGTGGACAAACCAGGATACACTGGCGGCTGGCGGCCCCCAAAATCATCAAAAGAATAATCAACAAAGTTGACCAGGAAAGCATTTCTCTCAGCTTCATCAACCGATTCTTGCTGCACCCTATGGGTAGAGATCTAATGTTATTAGTAGAGGATAACCATGTTAACATAGCAGTGTAAGTGCAATATAATTTCTTACTCCTGCAACCTTTTTACAACCTATTAAACCAAGCCATAGAGTAACTATAACATGTACCTTGTTAAAATGTTAACCATAGCTCTAAAGGCAGCAACCTGAAAGTAGAAAGTGAAAAAAGAAACCTCGATATTTACCATTAAGAATTGTGATGCAGAGCCCAACAGCAGATAACAATTGCGAAGGGAGGAAAAGAGGTACACTATTTGAGAACCAAATGGAAAAAAAAAGGCAGGTATCATGAAAGGCAGCAGTGATAATTGTCTCAAACCTGAAGAGTTTCCCCCCCATTGCCAATAAGATGGAGAAGCATGTTTAAGATTGGATAAAGAAATTGAAGCAAAGCAGTGGAATCAACATTCTTCAAGCTATTGATTGCCTGCAAAAGTTGGATAACTTTAAGTACCACTTCATCACATTGCATAGTTGAAAAGTAACAAGCTCAATGCTTTCATCGTCTTTTCAGTGGCTACCAAGCAGAACATTATCAGGGATAGAAGATGACGCTATTCACCCTAAAAGCTGAATTAGACATCAAGACAGTTTTGGAAAGAGAAAAAGAAAGAGAGAGAACTATTACTGAATTGGTCATTAACAACTAACAAGAGAGCTCCTTATGCAGAAGTTTCAAGTTACGTGAAACAAGCAAAGCTTCCAAGTTCTTCGGATTCCTAATTATTATAACATAATAATTAGAAAATTTTATTCATAGTTATTCTCCTGACTTTCATCAATGACATGACCATTAAGAATCTCTCTCTTGATTTTAACATAACCCCTCAAACTCAAGCTGATGAAACAACTTGAATTTGTATATTAAAACTAGAACATGAGGTCAGAAATAAAATTAGCTTAGAACTGCTCTGAGACAAAACCGACTTGGTATTTCCAGGCGATTGACTTGGCCATGGTGCGACAGTTCATCAATGATGGATGGTTGGAAAAGGACATGTATGCTACCAGTTTGACCACATTGCTGGCAATCCATGGTGCCAACTAACAGATGATCTGAGGATGATATTTCACTAACTAAAATAGACGCTGACCAGACAAATCAAATGATGAAAACTGCTAGCTTGATAAGTTATCATACAAGATTCATGAATACTCAAATTCGAGTAGTGACTCGACAGGTCAGCTAACTTGGAGTAATGACATTGCCAAAATAATCCATGGGCCTGAGGCACATAGGACCTCCACAGGAAAGGAGTTCAAACCTCAGGTTGCATGTATGAAAGACATAATGGACAAGGATATAACCCTCCTTTGCAAATAGACAAAATGAATCAACACAGAGTTGAGTGATGAAAAACACATTGTGAGGACTTCAAAACTTTGCTATTCTCCCTTACATATAGTAATAATTTAGCAACATTCGAATTGATTGCCAACCATATTGTGCATAGCCTATGACTTCTATATAAGTGGCATCTCTCGTGTCAGGATAGTAATATAGTGTCCAGCGGGGAAAAGGAATATATTGTAGCGTACATAAGTAAGGTTCAATGTAATAAAGTAGAACACATATTAATAACATTTCTCAAATATTTATTTCTCACATAATATTGGAGCATTGGCAAAAAAATCTGGAAAGAAAACCCAGTCAGACAAGTGTTGTGCTTCAATTTTCGGCGCTGTTTTTGTGTCACTCTCTCTCCGATGGGTCTTCTGCGAAATCCAAAACCACCACAGGGTAGAGAACATTTTGGTGACAGAAGCACACAGATCCACACTGTGAAGTAGCTCAAGACATTTATCAACCCTTTTGACTGCTTTTTTACAACCAATTTGGGACACACAACGGCTCAAATCCCTACTGCACGCATAACCCAATATTTAGGTTCATGTGTGTACTTAAATGCAGACTTATGAGTGACAAAATGCTCATGCCTCATGCAAAAATTTTCCTTTTCAAGCAAACCGAGAGAAGTTTAATGATCACGCAAATAACAATAGTTTTCCTCATCAAGCAAACCAAGAAAGTTATGTGCCAGTTATAAAGGTAATTACAATAATCTCACCAGATGTACTTAATAATTAAAAAAAAGAAGAGTAAATATGTCGGATCTCAAACATTTCATTTCTTTAGTACTCCCTCCGTTTCAATTTGTTTGGCCTATTTTGACTTGACACGGAGTTTAAGAAATAAAGGACTCTTTAATCTTGTGGTCTTAAATTAAAGATATATAAAATGTACCAAAATACCCTTTAATCTTGTGGTCTTTAACATGTCACGTGGAAAGTTGAAATTAAATAGATGCTAAAAAGGACTTTTTAATCTTGTGGTCTTAGATTAAAGATATATCAAATGTACCAAAATGCCCTTTAATCTTGTGGTCTTAAACATGTCATGTGGAAAGTTGAAATCAAAGAAATGTTAAAAAGGGAAAGAGTCATTCTTTATGAAACGAACTAAAAAGGAAAGTAGGTCAAACAAATTGAAACAGAGGAAGTATCTCATTACCAGGATGCGTTCCCCAGTATTTATTTTTCTGCATTTCTGTTGATTTGTATGTTAATGAATAATAAGAGGAAACATGTTGGATTTCAAACATTGCATTCTTTAGTATCTCATTACCAAGATAGGTTCCCTCCAACTACCTATTTTTATATTTCAGCTGATCTGTAAGTTCCAGTAATATTCAGTCCTTTTCATTAACTTTTTTTCAAACAAATTAACAAACAAAAAAAGTTTTTTAAAAAAAAAAAATTAGCCCCAACTTTTGCACAGTAACTTCAGAATGGGATAACTACACCACAGGGAAAAACAACTAACAGTCAATGACAACACTAGTTATGTTACCTCAAGAAGCTCAGATCCCCAAGGGGGGCTTGTCCGTAGAGTATGCCTATCATACTCAAGGAAAAAATCCCTAATGCGCTCACTAACTGGGTATAATGATGAACATAGTCGTAAACGAAGCTTGAAGATATTCTTTCCATCTTCCAAGTAATCCAGCCTCTCCTACAAGAAAGAAAACGTGAAAGAAATTATGATACATCAGGACTATCATACCTGTCACCTGTCAACAACAAAACGAACATAACCAAAAGAGTGAAATCCAGTGGGACTTGGACAGATGGCTAAGGTAGCATGAAAACTAATCATCAGGTGGAATCTGCCTAAGAAAAAAACAATTATTGATGGCTGGGAACAGAAAAAGAGTAATATAGCTGCTCCAGATATTATCTTGGCTGAAAAAACAGCGATTCAAGATAAGGAATCTACTTTTAAAGTTAAGAAAGGAAACTAAAGAAAAATCCAGGCTATGTCTAGCTCACCATCACAATGATCTGACAGATGATCTTCAAAAGATAGAAGCAGGAAATTGGAAAATAACTCATTGTTGAAGGTTGACGAGCTCTGTGACAGTTGGTACATCAGGTTAAAAAATGGGAAAGGGGAATCAGGAAAGAGATGGATAGAAAGGAAATCTTAGGATATCACGTGCAGAAAGAAAACAACAGGAAAGAGAAGGTATGGCTTTGAAAATTCAAAAAGCTCATAACACCCATCAGATACTTCAAAACTATTAAGTCCAAAGATTACGGGCTATAGTAGGCTTGTTGGGTCTATGACTCAATATGACAATGAGTACTGTCCAAAGATTACGAGCTATAGTAGGCTTGTTGGGTCTATGACTCAATATGACAATGAGTAAACAATAAAGAGCATACAGATTCTTACAGTTCTAAGATTCTTCAGAGAAGTTAAGGAGTCAATTAAGAGCACATCGGCTGAGTACGTCTCAATTAAGAATAGATAGGCTGAGTAGGTAACTTTCGAGCTGGTAAGAAGTGTTCTAAAACTCTAAAAATATAGACAACACGCTTGTCAAAAAGTAATCGCACAAAGAACAAATTGCATTGACCAATATAAGTGTCTTAAAAGGAAAAGTAGGACAATCTACATCGTTTGGCATTCACATCTTCATGACAAGATTAAGGTGGAGGATGTTGTTGTTGCACAATTGCATACAGGTATTGAGGCAATGAATGTTTGGTATTGACATTGAGAGGGTAATGTCATGAACAATCATAGAGATGTCACTATAGTGGAAGTTCAAGAGGAGGAGCGAAGAAGAACATGGCAAGTATCTCTTTTGGCACTCATATGGTAATTTGGAACGAACGAAATGGATGAGATATGAAGAAAATGAAAATGATTATGTAGATATTAGCAGAACCTCATAGCTTTTTTCCATATTTCGATTATACATACTTTCCAATCAGTGACAACGATTGGATGTTCTATTCAAAATATCATGTTTCTAAAGGGCTCTTTACTTTTTTTGCGTGAACACCTTGAATGCAGGGCTTTTTTCATCATACCCAGAAAATTGTCTTGGTGAAAAGCCGTGGAACTTTTCCACAAAAAGGTAAAATAACTTGGAATATTCAAATAGAGAAGATTTCAATCTTGAACAGTGAAGAGGTACACTAGCCCCTGTACTGCAGCTATAAGCCATCGGTCAAAAAATTGAACTCCCAGAAAAAGAGATGAGGTGAGAAGTTGAACAATGAAATAAACTCTCAAATCAAACATAAAATAGCAGTTCATACATCAAACACAACTAGAACATAAAGAGTGATGGAAGGTTAACAATAGCAAACATGTTTGGAAACAAACCTTGCCACTTTCTTGTAGATAGTGAGGAACCAATTCTTTCATGATTGGCAAGGATATCTCAGATCTGAACCTGGATGAAATTCCAGTATGTTAAAATCTCACACTTCTCAAGAGAATAAACATTTGCAAGGCAAGATAGAGCTTTAATTACCCATCTCAAAGGAAAAGTAAGTAGAACAACCAATACGGAACACACACGCACACCACAAAGGAGAGTAAATAAGTAATTGTCAGAAAATAAATTACTACAAGTAGCAGGTCTTAAAAGTTTTCCCAGAAAGGAAAATAAACAAGTAATAGTCCCAGTGACAAATTAAAATAAGTAGCAGGTGTAAGAGTTTTCACGTATATATTATCCTAATTCATGCTCTGTTGGATGGTCATGCAAATTATCTACGCGAAAGAAATTCTGTTGTTAACAAAACTAACGCAGAGCTGCCGCATTAAACCAATACATTTAAGCAGTAAAATCATTCAACTACGCATCAATCCCAGATCAGTTAGCACAGCTAAAGAGCATAATGACAGAAGGGGGTTTTGAGCCCAAGCCCCTCATGACAACTAGAAACTAAGTCTGCCACCTTAGACCACTTGAATGCTACATTGCAACAAAAATCCAGGAAATAAAGCTAAAAACAACTAAATCCACCAGATTTTTTCTTTTATATTCTTTTGTTTGTTCCTATCTAAGTTGCTCGGACTCGGGTGCGGATGTCCGATACGGGTGCGGATCTAGAGATCAAATCCTTCATGATCTAAATTTTAAGATTCGGGAATATGAATCCAGGCGTGGGGATTTAGCAATTGACTTGAGCCTTGGGGTTTGCTCCCTTTCAAGGTCTCAAGTTCAAAACCCACTGGGTGCAAACAATTTCTGCGGGCCATCGGACTGGGTAAAACCTGAATTAACCGTGGTGCACTTGCGGGAAAATCCTTGCCGAGGGCTTGTGCACCCCCGGGATTAGTCGGGGCTCTTAGAGACTCGAACACCCGGTGCAAATAAAAAAAATAGAGTTATAAAACCTAAATTATATGATATTATGTGGAAAACTTGAGGAGAAAATATTGATAAGAGGATAATCCTGAAAGGATATAAAAGGAAAAGGAGTGACATAGAAATTTGAATATACAAGGTATTCAATTTTATTCCAAGTTCACCTTATCTTTTGTTTTGATTACATAAATCAATGAACGGTCATAATTTCTCTTTCGATTCTGGTCAAAGTACCCAAAATCGATTGAACAAATCGGGTACGAATCCCATACCCACACCCATGTCGTGTCAACACGGGCGTTGCACCGGAAGTGAAAAATCCGAGCAACTTAGGTTCCTGTAGTAACTAACATTGTTCTCTGTATCTACCACCATTCTCGTTTGAGCAACAACCTCCTTTTTCATAGGGAAACGAGTTTATTGATGTATGATAGGAGGAGAAAACTCTAGTATACAACACAAAAAATAAAGAATATTAGACAAAAATGACACCCTACACATCAATAATCCACGTCAATTGAGACCTAAACACACGCCCAATATTTGCCAAATATTCTTCAAACGACATGAAGCAAATCTTTACGTCTCCAAAAGCCCGCCGGTTTCTTTCTTTTCATGTTGTCCTCATAAGTGCAAAAGGGACAATGTCCCATAATGTGGTCCTTTCTATGTTGAAAGTCAAACTGTGAAATAACCCTTTAATCGTTCTTTGATATACACTCTACACGATGAGGACCCAAATTGTAGTCCATAGTCAATGCACCAATTGCAATGAAGCAGAACATGATTCACATGTTTGCTTTTACACATGAGGCATGAATTGACACAAACGATATTCCTCTTTCTCATGTTCTCTGAAGTTCGTACGGTTTTCCACCAACAGAACCAAAACATAAAAGCTTTTCGGGAATGATTTCACACTAACCGCCCATTGCTTTTCCCTTCCAACTTCTCTATTTGAGCACTAGTTGAAGAGATCCTTGAAATTCTTTGCGCTACAGAATGCACTGAAATTTCAGTTGCTGGGTCTTATATATTTTTACTCAAAAAACTCCTGTAACACTTCCCTTTATTCATCTTCAGGACACTTAATATTTGTTGCAAGGAGATGCTTCTTTCTTTAATTATGTAAATAAAGCTTTTGTTAGTAATGGAAAAACTATGTATACAAGTCCTACACCAGAAAAATAGAAACTTACAAAGAAAAATGGTTATCTACAAAAGGCACTTCGCTCCTCAATACAAATAAGAATCTCATGGGTATTATGAAAAAATATATATATATAAAGATACCTTGTTGCACATCTACATGCAATTGGAATTTTTTTAATCCAAGAGATACTATAAGAGAGTGAGACTAGTTGATACGAGCAACTTCGATTGAGGAAGTAGATGTTAGTCGATTTATGCAAAAACCTAACTGACAAATATGTTTCAAAACCTACACATGAGATATCTGTACTGGAGAAGTTAGCCCTGTTTTTGATGATTTGTCCATACGGTGACGAAAATTAATTGATACAAGACATCTTTCTCTCAAGAGAGGCAAGTAGCCAACAAAGTTGATATTGAAGTAGAAACAAGGCTAGTAAATAGGAACAGAGTTGGGGAATTCTAACTCTTAACTTGCTCCGTCATAGGCACAATCATAATGTTTTAGAAGATCGTTCGTTAGCTTGAAAGAGATATTATTAGACTATACTCAAGTTACAGTGATGGAGCACGAGATCACAAGCCATCTATCATACATCATCTCCCTTTCTTTGAAGTAGAAGATTCTAACTGATTATACTTCATTGAACTTTACATTATAACTCATGTTTTCAATAGTGCGAACTTAAATTAATTTCATCCAAATATATATTTATAGGATTGCTTTGGAGTGTAAAAGCATGATCACCATAAAATTAAGATACACCATATATTGGGTGTAAAGTCTGTCCAACTTAAAATATTCTTATTGTTGTGGATTTTAGTATGTGTTTACCATGCAGATACGGTTGAGTAGGAAGCAGTGGTTTGTGATAGTTGTATAATCGGTGAGGCCTTCATAGATCTGAGGTGACTAGCCATATCCATTAGGAAACAAGCATTGTTAGCTGATGAAGGATATCACAACTCATACAAAGGGGTATATGTGAGATATTGCCTAGCACTTCGCAGAAATTATTGAGGTGAGACCCGATAATTGCGAGCACCAAGAGGATATATAGAAAAAGTAACTATTTGCATCCTTATAGAAATAGTATAGAACGCATGGGACATTGGAAAGCAAGCTGATATATTTTGCAAGACATGCAACTATGACATTGACATTAAAAGGAATATTCTATCTTCACTGTAGTCATTCACAATAATATCAAAAGGAAATATAAATGATGCACTAGGTAAGCCCCGTGCGACGAGCTCGACCCAGAATGCCAACCCCCTGTTGTCGCAGGCAAGGGGTTTCGAACTTGAGATCTCCATTATGGAAGTCGTGTAAAAGCTACTTTTTTAAACTAAATTATTTCTTTTTTTGAAATTGTAGTGTGTAAAAGCTACTTTAATTCACCTAAGAAAAAGGGTCTCTAATTTTAAATGTTTAGCACATGTAAAAAAAAAAGTTAGGGATTATAGTGCCCAATAAACCATATTAATTGTAGGCAATCCACTTGGTAATTGGAATTGGTGTAATTACTGGGTGGTAATTACACAATCCAGTAATTACAATGACCTGTTTGTTTGTCAGAGTATAATTACAGTATAATTCCCATTGTCCTGTTTGGTTGGACAAATGTAATTACACATTTAAATTTTAAAAATCAGATTTTAAATAAATAATATTATTACTTAAATTAATTAATATGCTTCTATTGAGCCGAGGGTCTCTCAGAAACAGCCGTCCTACCTTGGTAGGAGTAAGATCTGAGTACACTTTACCCTCCCCAGACCCCACGTTATGGGATTTCACTGGGTTGTTGTTGTTGTTGTTATTAATTAATGAATACAAACTTTTCTCCTGGCCATAATGACAAACAAAATAAATGAAACTTATTGTGGTAAGAATATTATTGAACTTATCATGCCAACTTCGTAACTTCAAATCTTATGTGCCTTAGATTCGTCATTTTCCAGATAGCCTCAAGTGTGAGAAAAATTTTAATTCTCATATTTATTTTAATCTCAGGAACTAACACGAGAAAATACAAAGATCAAATACATAAATAATTTATCAAAATATGAAAATTAAAAAATGAATCAAGAAAGATATGCTACTTGAAAGAAAAAGTATATGGTATGTTGCTGACTTGTTGTGTCATTGTTAGAAGTGAAAATGTCCGGACAAAAAAAAAAGAAAGAATATCTTTTGGTATTCCAAATAAAAATATATTTAAAAAGGTAGTATTAAAAAATGTCATGTAATTACATGGTGGAATTACACCAATTCCTTACCCTTCCCAAGGAATTGAGGAGAGTAATGACTCTCCCTCAATTACATCCAATTCCTCGCATGCCAAGTAATTACTTGGCCTACCAAAGATGTCAAAAGAGTGTAATTACACCAAATCCCAATTCCATTGTGGCTTTCCAAACAAGCCCCTAGTTTTTTTTTGTCTCCACTGAGTTTTGAACCTGAGACTTCAGGGCTCTCAACCACTTTCATTGACCACTAGGCACACCCTTGGGTGCATCACTAGACAAGCTTTAATTGTACGGCTGAAGGTCATGGCAGAGATGGTAAAGACAGCTCAACTGGCATTGTTATAATAAACTTGTATTCACAATAAGTACAGGCACATAAAATATCCTACAGATTTTCCTAAAACCTCCATCGGGAAACTATGTCCGTGTTGCCATTACAAAAGATTGTCTTCATAGTGGGACACATTGAGAGCAAAGCTAAAATTAAACATGGTAATTAAGGTACTAACAGAGAAAAAGAATCCAGCTAGATATTGAAAAGCATGGATTAAAAAGACACTTTAGTCAAAGAAGAGAAAAACATACTGCGCATGTGTCGACAATGGAAGTGAAGCGTATCCAATTACCACCTGGCAGAAGTAAACAAAGAAAAGAGCAACTTATAAAGGGTCTGCCATCAACCAGTGTACCAACTCTAACATGTGGAAACACACACATTCCAACACATGCAGGGTGAAGAGAAGAAGGCTCAACTGTCAGCTTAATTGTCACAAGAACAACAACTTAAGCATACTAACCAAGATGGTGCATCCCACAAAAGCCAATTAACATCAAACTTACCGGCTTTGGTGCTTCAAGTTTTGTCTGAAGATCAACATGATAGAAAGTAAACAAAAGGTGATGTGATGGTGTCCAAATAGCAGGCAAAGAAACTTTGATCTCATCATGGTAGCTGGCCACCCTTGCCCCCACAGCAACTTGTGTGTGAGACCATTTCTGAAGTGGTACACCTGGTTCCCTTGGATGCATAGCCTAATGATAGACAGTTAGATAGGGATCCAACCACATGGAATCTACAAGATAAACTGCTCTGAAAACACAAATACAGACCTCTAGAGGCGGTTTTCGAATATCTGTGTCGTCCCTTCTCAGTTCAACACGTATAAACATGTTTCGTTTCCGACTCATACTAACAGTCAAGGGATAGACATATAAGCAGTGAAAGAGCTGCAAGAATGGTTCATTCCTTGTTGTTGTGCGGAAGTCAAAAGCTTCAAACTGTACACTCAAATATAATTTATTCTGAATCAGTTGGTAATGAATCAAATCTCATCGAACAAGTTGACAGGTGCAAGACCAACAGTCCAAGTAACCTATATCGCAAGATTTGGAAAAATCATGTTGCTCTGCAATTAAAACCTTGCAATAAACTGAAAGGTGTTTTGGTCACATTATATGAGCACAAGATTTACTTTAGTATCCAATCTTAGATGATCTTAGAATCATCTTTAGACAAAGATGTACCAGATCATCATGCCCCATGGTGACGGCTAAGGCTTCCATATACGAGAGTTTAGACTATAGAAGCTGAACAGAAAAGTACATCTCAAACAACAAACCACTGAAATGCGCCAGCTAAACACTTGGCAATTCAAAAGTAAAAATTGTTGAACCAAATCAGAAAAAACATTGATTTGAAAGACGATACTTACATCATCAGCAGTATTTTCCACATTTTCATGAGCAACTGAACCATTCCGAACAAGCTCTTTCATCTCAGAGGATTTAGACTTGGAAAAGGAACCATTAGTAGGGCAACTCATAGAAGTTGAATCATTCAAATGGTCGCCATGATCAAGAGAATCATAGATCAAACTACCACTCTCCAAAGCAATTTCAGCTTCAGCAGAGCTAGCTGGCAGCTTTTCGATTTCCAATTTCAAGACACCTTTTACTGGTTTATGAACCTTTCTCTTTGGATCCTGAAATTTAATCAAATCATTATCAACTGACAGAAGGGATGCAGAATTGAAATGTGTATATTAGTTAGTTAAGCAAAAGAAATCAGAAGAACGTGCTGACTTCAATCGAGTAATGGGAGGAAAAACTCATGAGCAGGAACAGATGCAACATTAAATTCCTTTATACCAATGCTTTGTGGTGGTGGAAGGACCATAACAACTATGCCTCAGTCCCAAACAAGTTGGGGTCAGTTATATGTATTCTCACGATTTCATTTAAGCCTAACTCATGTCATCATCACACCAAATAAAAATAAAAGTGAAAATAAGTTAAATATATGTAAATAAATGTAATAATTGTAATAACATATTAGAAGTCATCTAACAAAACTGAAGAGTCTGTTTGGCCATGCTACCAAAGGCAACTTATTTTGAGAAGCACTTATATCAAAATCGTTTTCATAGAAGTACTTTTGAAGAAAAGCAGTTTGTTTGTGTTTTAACTGTAACAACTCAACCCCTCATTTGAGATGTACCGCTCTGTTTCATGTTTTGAGATTTTTCGCAGGTTCATATGGGGATTTGTAACTTGCGGGCATGGGTGATTCGGGTCCCGAAGGGACCGGGAGAGTTTTGGTATGCCTACTTGTTAACTAGAAAGTGCTTAGAGTTGTCCAAAGTAAACATTTGAGTAACGAGCACGGATTCATGATTTGAAGGTTCCAATAGGTTTGTTTTGGAACTGGTTCGGGGGGGAAGGAGGGGGCAGGGGGGAGGCACGCACTTGGAACAAGTTGAGAAAAGCTGTGCGTCGCAATCATGAGCACCAACTCTGTGATCGTGCACTACCGACTGGCTAGTCATCGCAAACACTAGCAATAACCGGCTATGTTGTAATGACCCTCTAGGTCATTTTTGAATTAAAGCATTCATTCTGTCGTTTAGAGATTAACTGTAGCAACCCCAAGTCATTTATGACTTGCTGGCACTGATTGTTTAATCGCCTGGTTGTTCGTTTGGGTTTTAGGCTCGTTTCCCTGTTTTGAAGCTTTTATAACCTGGTTGTTCGTTTGGGTTTTAGGCTCGTTTCCCTGTTTTAGAGCTTTTATAACCTAGTTGTTCGTTTGAGTTTTAGGCTCGTTTTCCTGTTTTGGAGCTTTTATAACTTGAAAAGTTGACTTCGGTCATAACTTCAGAAAAACGACCTCAGACGGAATTATGACGGTTCCCGAGGCTTCCGGTCTAATTCCGAGACCCGTTGTGAAATTTGTCTAAAATTGGCCTTTGGGTGTAGGACCCACTTTCAGTCGTAACGACCTCATATGAAAATTTTGACTGCGTCATTGAGTCTAGAACGTCGAATTTGGTGGGGTAATATATTTTATTTGCACACACGGGATTCCGAATGAATTCCGAACACCCCATAGGAATATTTGAACTTGGTGAAAATCAACATTTCAGCTAATATCTGGTGCAGTCAGATTTGTTCTCCGCGATCGCGGGCCCTTGGCCGCATTCGTAGAGGTCCAGGAAATTGCCCTCCGCGTTCGCGGGGCCTGATTCGCGTTCGCGGAGATTTGTCTCTTTTGCCTCCACATTCGCGGGCCTCTGGCTGCGTTCGTGAAGGCCAACCTTCTTGTCCTATGCGTTCGCGAAGGCTAAAACCTTGGTCTTTTAATTAAAACACCAAGGACGAACTCAGGCTTATTTCACTCTTTCAAACTTCAATTTCTCCTCCAATTCTTAACCAAATTTGGTGATCCAAAGGTCTAAATTCAAGGGAATTTCGTGGGGAATCCATTGGTGAGCTCGGAAACTTGTTTAAGAGCTTCTTGTGAGGTAAATTCACTAACTTACATATTGCCATTATCATTTTCGGATTGGAAATTTGAAGAATTTTGGAGGATTGTATCTTGGCCATTTTAGCTCCGTTTTTTATGATTCTTGAGACTAAATTGTGAGTTTTTCTGCAAGGAACATCGTAGCATGCTTGGTTTGGGTCGTGGGGGTTTCGTTTTTGATAATTTACTGCTTATAGGTGCTGCCATGGTTGTTTCCTCTAGCTTGAAATGTGGGACTTTTGATGCATGTGTGGTTGTAGCTAATTCTAGTGCATGAATTGTGTTTCTTTTTGGAACACTAGCTTGGGGTAGCGTATAGGACCTACTTTTGGGGTCAATTCCGGAATTTTGAACGCAAGTCCCACATTTCCCGTTTTGGACCTCAAAATTGATCCGTCTCCAAAAATTGTGAATTTAGTGTCTAAACGACCTCAACAACGTTGTGGTTCTATTTTTGACAGCGTGGCAACTTGCCGAGCCGTTCGAAAAAGAAAAGCTCAAATTCTGTGAGTCGAAGAGCCCACGGTCGGCCTATAGGTAGACTACGGTTTTTTCCTCTTTAGACTGAGCATGTTTAGGCATTTGTATACTGAATTGTATGAGTTTGGAGGGGTTTGGGCGTCGAACATGCTAAATTCCTAAATTTCATGCCCTAGGTGTTATTTTCGGGGTATTGTCGGACTGTTAAAGCATGCCTCCAGTTATTTTTTATCCTGCATACCTTGTGGTGTGGGTCGTGCCGTGCCTGTGGTTGTATATTTGGAAGCATGTTTCGCCTTAGTCTAGGCTTAGACTAGTGTTGCCTTAAACTTGTGCAATTTGATGCCGTTAGGCCTTAGAACTTCTTCAACGTCGTTTCGGACAGCTTAGCTCCATGTAGACTGATATAGCAAACTTGAGCCTGATAGTCTGAGCTTTAGCTAGGCAGTAACACAACTTTGAGACCTTATTTCCATAATGCCCTATTCTCCTATCGGTCCTGTATCGCTTAATTTTGGATTCTGAAAGTCTTTTCGACGATTCTGGTTGGATGTGGTTCGGACTGGAGTGATTCATTGACAGCGCTCGATTTGAGGGCACTCCCCGTGACGCTCGATTGGCCGTTGATCCTAATTCAGATCGACTCGCCTCTGTTCGTGGTTCAAGTCCCCATTTCACTCCACCGGGCAGGGTTCAAGCCCCTGCCTTATTATCGTAGCCTCGGTTCAAGTCCGTCGCTCCTCATTTAGCTATGGTTTGATCCCACCGCCTTTATTATCTCCTCGGTTCAAGTCCGTTGCTCTTCACTTAGCTGTAGTTCGAGCCCACCGCCTCTATACAGCCTCGGTTCAACTCCTTCGCTCCTTACTCACTTTGGTTCGACTCCTTAGCTACTGTTACCCAGTTCAAGTCTGTGGTATGGCTTATACGTGGTTCAAATCCACGATTATCTATCACCCGGTTCAAGTCTGTGGTTGCTTTCAAACCTCAGTTCGGGTCCCTAGTCCTCTAATGAATCATCAGTTCAAGTCCTTATCTGTTCCTAGCTTTGGGTTACAGTTCCAGGCTTTCGGGATGGTTCGGTTCATGTCCAAAAAATTGGTGACATTGTTGGAATTTTATTGGATACGCCCTTTTTACTTCAACTACCTTTGCTCTTGTCGGGCTTATGGGGGTCCGTTAAGGTAGCTACCTTAGACTTGTGCACGAGCGTACCCATCGGGTTTATGGGAGCCCAGCGGATTTAGCTAGTTCTTTCTCTTTGTGTGTTGAGTACGCTCGTGTACGTATGTCAATTTACTTCTTGCCATGTCTTTGGTTGTGATTACTTTCTCGCATTTTAGTTTACTTTTGCTTATCTTGCTCAATCGGCCTATGATGCCTACTGGGTACCTGTTGTTTTGGTACTCATATAATACATTCTACATCTGTTTTCATGATGCAGGTCTGAGTACTAGCTACCGGTTGATTCGAGCCAATTGTTGTCTTGATAGGAGGCGAGGGTGAGCACATAGCGTTCTGGAGTTGCCCGTCTCCTCTGTACATATATTTTGCCTGTCTTTTGCTTTTTGAGACAACCTTGTTTCTATGCTCCACTTTTGAGACTTGTACTCTTTTTGGTAGTAGCTTTGTACATGTAACTTAAAGGTTCTGGGAGGGATCTTTTTATTTGTATATATTTCGTTTACCTTCCGCCGTTCAGTTATGTTCTTGTTATTTTATTATGGTTTTTAATTGTATTGTTGGTCTTCTACCCTGACATCCCATTACTCATAGTTCCGAGATATGGGTCAGCTTGCCTACGGGAGGGTCACAGTAGGCGCCATCATGACCTGAGAAATCGAGTTATGACATATGTAGGAGAAAGTTTGGGCCTAGTCTACTAATGCATGAGGACCCAAGGGAGGGTGTTCAGGTATGAAACTCAATTTCTCACAAGGCAGCATCAATTTTTCCATTTTGGAGCTTGGAAGCTTGGATTGAAGTGATTCTGGATGGGTTTTTCTTGTACACCTTGAGGGTAAGTGATCTACACTTGACTTTGGGTATATTATATTGATCATCCAGGAATTGTTACTCCTAGAACGCAGATTAAAGAGGTGAAATTGGGAGTTTTAGACCAAAACTCAAGGAAGTATATCTTGGTGATTTGAGAAGACAAAAAATCCTTCCTGGAATTTTTCCTTCCCCGCATTTATGCCCCACTTCCTTATGTCTAGTCTTATTTAGACAAATTTGACTTTCTATTTAAAATAGAAAACTATGGATACATTTTATGGCAGTGAAATCTGTCAATAGCAACATATAGTCACACTACTCCAATTTTAAAAAATCAAAATCAAAATAAATGAAAGTCAAATACTCTTCTTCAAATTGAACTCGAAGAGGACTTCTAGTTGTAGATTTAGACTTCAAAGGTTATGAGTAAAATAGAAATATATTAAATTTTGAATTTTGAGTCTGGGGGCTTGGGTTTGACCTTTGGTCTGGTTCCATTTCATACTACAACATGTGTATCATTGAACTCGTTTAACCTCGTAGAGTAATCATTTGAATAAAATCAACTAGATGATAATTGAAATATACTATGTATATGAGGGGAACATAGAGGCGAGGTGATGAGCACTTGTGCGGGTACTAGGTGATATGTCGGGATTTACTTGCTTATTATGCTTTACTTTGATTGATTCGACTGATTGCTTAATTTACTAAGCAACCTCAAGATTATATATAAACTAGAGGAGAGACAGATTTTTCATGTGAATGTAGAGGACAGAATTCAACAGATGGTTGATACATTAGGTGGAGAAACGGAAAGCACCCCAACCGTGCATCTTGGAATGCCTCTAGGGGAAAAGAGCAAAACCAAAGATATATGGTCTGGATCATAGAAAGATGTGAGGAGATTAACAAGATGAAGTATGTATCTTTGAGAGGTAGATTGGTTCTAATCAACTAGTTCTGGATGCACTTCCCACTTATACGATGTCATTATTTCCTATATCGATAAGTGCAGAAAAGAGGTTGGATGTAGTAACTAGTAAGGAGCAATTTCCTATGGCAAGGCAATAAATAAAAGAGAGGATTTCATTTGGTTAAACGGAAAAAGCTGACCATCAGTAAAAAATAAAGGGGCATGGAAATCAGGAGCTTGGAGAAGCAAAACAAATGTGGAGGTTCACCAAAGATGAACATACTTTATGAGGAACCGTTATAAAGCCAACTATGGAAAAGAAGATTTTTGGATGACTAAAAATGTGACCACTCCTTATGGAATCAGCCTATGTAGATCCATCAGGAAGTCATGGTTGAATCTAAAAGGCAGATTGAGGATCAATATCATGGATGGAAGGGAGCTCTATTTTGGAAGGATACACAGGTGGGTCTTCTTTAACTTTGTTTAAAAAGGATCAACATACAATACATACTAAAAAAACGTAGTGGTAAAATTGAAGTTAGATAGCATCAAAGGTCACTAAGTCTGTTTGGATTGGCTTTTCACTTTTTAGCTTATTTTTATAATTTTACCTTAAAATCAAGTGCTTATAAGCATTTTTTAAATTTAACCACTTAAAAAGTGCCTAAAAGCTATTTTGGCTTCAAAACACTTAAAAGAAGCCAGTCTGTTTTCTCACTTAAAATAAGCCAATCCAAACAGACTCCAAATTGTTCTTTAAACCAATAAGTGAATAGAAATCATAAATATAACAAATGAACCAAAAAACACCTGGAGAGATTCCTCAGTGTATCCTTCTTTGACTTTGTTTAAGTTAGCCACTTCAACAACGATGGAGTTTCCATTGGAATAACCAAGCTTTCCATCTGCTGTAATTTTTGAAAGTGGCTCAGTGATACCCTCTTGTGAACTTGATGCAGAGACGCTGGGAGCAAGAGGGCTGCTGGGAGAAGCAGAGCCACCCATAGAAGCTATGTTACTATCAAAGAGTGGAATGATGGCCCAGGAAAAGGACTCCCTGTAAGGCATGATCCGCGACCATACTTGTAGTTTCTGTTTCTCTCTCTCTGTAAGATGAACCTACATACAGGTAGAGATATTCAATTAGAAGGAAAAAGCACATGCTAGATAATGCAAAATGAAGGCATATAAACGAAACCTATCCATGCACAAACAAACTGGAGTGCTTCAGCGTAAGCAAAACATTTGCAACTTAGCACTTGAGAAGAAACTAACATAGTTAAACCTCAAGAAAAGCACATCTTCAGATTGTACTTTATAGAAAAGCTGGCAAAGTAACAAATTACAATCACCAAAAAACAAATGCAAGAAAGCTGCAAGAGATTTACTTCTCACAGAAACTAAAACAGATGGAGTCCTTTCCTTTATTAATCAGATGTCTCAAGAAAGTCGGTTACTCTCCTGGATGAAAGTACAAACAGACTAGAAGTACTATTAAAGCTGCCAGACTAACACAATTCAATAATTTTAAAGGGGAAGTCCAGATATGACAGTAAAATAATGTGGCTCTTACAGGGTAGCTATAGAAAGGATAACATCAAACTTGAGCAACATTCTATAACTAAACTAAAAACACAAGAAAGTGGTCTGATACCACGAAGATGAAAAAGGTGTGAACAGAAATGGTGAGCAGATTTGTTAATTGCAAGGAGATCTCTAATAATATAACCTACAAAAACTTCGATACATGTTTCTTCCCAGTCCAGTGCACAAAAAATATTCTATTTTAGCATTTTTTTGGCTTAAAAAGGTATCCAGTTGGCTGCAGTAAGATCATATCCAATACCATACACCCGAAGTCTAGTACAGTTCTTTTTTTTCAGAATGTAAGAAGAAAAGAAGTGGGCCAAAATGGCTGGACGTAGAGAGGATATCTCCACTTTTTCAGGCTAATAAAGATCTATATAGAATTCCCAGTGGAAGCATATTCCTTTCTCCAAGAGTCTGCAACAACTAAATGTTCTGCAACCATGTATAAAATGCTAAACAAGTGTAACCAACAAAAAGATAAAGACACTCTTAAGACCAAATTTAAGCTTTTGTGTCAGCATCCCAAATCACTTAAACTGAATAATGTATTGAAAATAAAGCAATCACTAAATAAGGTGTTCCCAGTGAAGGTCAAACTTACTGGTTCCTTTCGTGAATAAACAGAAGGAGACACTCCACCTTCTTCAGTGGCAGGTTTTTCTAGTTGGATTAGCAGACAAATAGATGCTGATGGAGCATCTAGATGAAAAATGCAACGCCTTTCATAGGAACTACTTGCCTGGAGATGGATCCACAATAACCAGAGATTACAACAGGATAGCATCAGAAGTAAGTGAAAAGTAAAAATGAAAACCAAGAAAAAAATAAGCAAAACTGAAGCAACTTACTTCTTGCATTTCAGTAGGCAATACATGGAAAATAAAATCCTCTGAAAGTTTTTCTCTTCGTTCCCTATTATATAAACAAATTGTGCCATAAAACGGCTCTACAAAAAAACTTCGGAAACTCAGATAAGGAGTGCTGGCAGCTCAAAGGCTCAAATGAATAGAAAAATCTTAAGCAGACACATTTTTTTAACAATCAAGACCACTATTCAACAATATGAACTCACCAACTAGTCCAGCTTGAAATGACAATGATAGGACTTTCACGGCAATCTTCAGACCGCTATAACCACAGCCATTTAAGTGATAAGAAACATTTCAAGGAGGGAGAGGACAAAAGGAATGTTAAATGAATTACAACCTCGTATACTGGGACATATGAGCTTCAGGAATCCTTTGCCCAAATATTAATGATCTTTCATTTTCCCAGTCAAAAACTGGTTCATAAGTCGGTAGAGGGGATTCACCAAAATGCTGCAAGTTAATGACTTGAGTCAATTTTAAAGAACAAGCATTTTAAAAGGCCTGCAATCTGCATTTGTGTAACAGGAAACAACCTTGGAGACTTTGGCATTTGAGAGGTCAGAGAAATTATCTTCAGGGAGTTGTGTCCGAGAAGTGCTGGGGATTTCACCATCAATTGAATCTTCAATCTTAGGCCGCCTAGCATTTGCAAGATGCATCTCTGTGGACAATTCAGCATATAACCATTAGTACCAAGAAAGGCGATAATATTGCAAAGCGGACAGTTGGGCTGTAACTATATTTTCAAATATTTTATTTTCGACTGATCAAAAGGGTGCAATTAGCTTAAAGGAAATTTTAAATGCCAAACCCACAGGAAAGCTGTTTCCCCTGTTAGCAAGACCAGTTGTATGAGAAAGCAATTCTCATTAGTTTGCATGGTGGGAAAGAATCAAAATGCTTTCTAGGTGTCTACTTATATTCCAAAAATGACAACAAAAGAGGAATATAATTTTATGAAATACAAGATGCTCACACTACATGATAAGAAAGCTATTTCCACGAGGATAATTTCAGATATTCAAGGATTGCACACTATGTTCTAGACTAAGCAGGTCTAATGGAATTTCCATATTAACAGAGTACTTCTTTTTAATATTTGGGAAGAAAAAAAATTGGCTTCCAATTTTTTAATATATTTTATTTTACTGAAATATAATTCAGAAAAATTGTAGTATTTTACTATGACGTTGCTATACTACTTTATTTTCTTGATTTTAAAGATAGTATGCACAAAAGGACTAGCAGACAATTCTACACTTATTGCACCACTAAGATGTTTAATTTGGAAGAGATGAGTAGAAGAGCTTCAGAATGTATGGAATTGCCAGGTTTTTTAGAAATGGATGAATGAAGAGCATTGAAGATGTCCTGCTGGAAAAAAGAGTTGCATAGATGCACATGAAATGTGAATCTTCTCCGTTCAAGTCGGCACCCTTTCACAAAATGTTTAACACAATCTACTCACGAATACACACAGATATATCAGAATATGAGTAACCCCTAACCCTTTATCTTCACATACACAGAGAAGAATTGTCCAAGTAGAGTATCTTACCTGTTTCAATATCAGTATCAGGACCCTCATATATTTGACTCTGAAATGAAGCCGGGCTGACACTTTCATAGTGACCATACTTGTTCTCATCTTTTACCCAGTCGGTTCTGTAGCATTGCACAAGTTCATTTAAATGTGGCCACTGCTCCAAATTTTCATCAAGCTGCAATTAAAAGGAAAGAATAATGAGAGCATGGATAATAGGACAAAGGAATTTATCAAGTGGTGATTAAGAATGCATTGGTTTATTGTACAGATAATTTTTGAAAAAATTGTCAATATAACATTTAATATCAAAGTGGGTACAGACATTATCTGCCTCCACATTCTATCAACAATACAAAAGGATCATACATAAATTGAATGACGCAACCATGAATAAGAGAGTCTTGATCAAGTTAGTAGCTTAAACTATAGATTGTAAATTCTGCATAGGGTTTATGAAGAATGGCTTTCAAGCACTTAATAAGGAATATGTATAGGTGCTGTGCTACCCAAGTTAAACTGAGATTTGGCACCAAAAATACAGTGAATGTAACTTTTTTCATCATTTGGGAGATTGAAAGGAAAAATACTACCATAAGATGTATTTCCGTACAAAACATATTTTCTACTATGGGAAAATTGACGATGATGTCACATATCGTATTGGTGCAGGGTGGATGTTGACGATGATGTCACACATCGTATTGGTGCAGGGTGGATGAAATGGAGCCTCACATCTGGAGTCTAGTGTGATACGAATGTGCCACCAAAACTTATAAGTAAATTCTACAAAGGGGTGGTTAGACAGGCTATGTTGTATGGAGCAGAGTATTGGCCTATCAAGAACCGTCATGTTCCGAAGATGAAAATTGTGGGAATAAGGATGTAGAGATAGATGTGTGAACATACTAGGAGAGACAAGATTAGGAACGAAGATATCACGGACAAGGTGGAAGTGGCTCCCGTGGTGGGCAGGATGAGGGAAGCGAAGCTAAAATGGTTAGGGCATGTGAAAAAGGAGAGGCGCATATGCGCTAGTGAGGAGGTGTGAGAGGTTGGCAATGGCAGATTTAAGGAGGGGTAGAGGAAGACCGAAAAAGTATTGGGGAGAAGTGATTAAACAGGACATAAGGCATCTTCAATTTACCGAGGACATGACTATAGCCAGAGGATATGGAAGTTATGAGAAATATTATTGAATTGTGTAGCTACATTATTACACTAAGACCTATTTATAGACACTAAATGGCAATCCTTCTCCCAGCAGGATACTATATACAAACCATACTTCTATTCTTATTTTAACACTCCCCCTCAAGTTGGTGCATACAAGTCATATGGACCAAGCTTGCCACCGATGTAATTAATATGAGAACCAGTGAGGGACTTGGTGAAAATATCTACAAACTGATCACTCAACTACACAAATTTTGTAATAATATCTCTTGTGAGTATCTTTTCTCTGACAAAGTAAGGGTCAATCTTAATGTGCTCAGTCCTTTCATGAAATATCGAATATGATGCAATGTGAAGGGTTGCTTGGTTATCACACACAAGTTCCATCTAGCCGGCTTTTTTTTTGTTGAGACGAGGGTAGTAGGATGATAGAAGAGGTGCATGGCAAAAAGAGGGATGAAAGTGTTTATTAAGAGTACACTTAAAACCATCCTTACATACTTCATTTTCATTGTTTTGCAATTTGGCCAGCGTACAAAGTATTAAATTGGAACGGATTTAGAGAAATTTCCTATAACATTAAACAAATTCGGCTAGGAAGTTCCACTTAATCAGTCGAGAGTAGATAAAGTCTCCAAAGAAATAGGAGGTTTGGGAGAAAGACCTCCAACTTACAACAAGGCCCTATTAAGAAATGCTAATGGAGATTCAAGCTTCAAGATTGAGAAGTATGCTCTATGAAGGAATTTGTATGCAAAAATGTATGAACTTTGTGTCAGGGTAGGCGGCCTACACCACAACCAATTGGGGTGTGGCCCTTTCATGGACCCTCCGTGAACACACGAAAGCATTGGGTTGCCCCACCCGCTTGTTTGTTTAACCTCTATTTTCGACAATAAACCCAGATGAAACTAAAACTTTGCTCAAAAATTCTTTGATATAGTAGTCAAAATACACTTGTAACCCCATTTACGACCACTCTACGAAATCAACTATTTTGTTGCTTCCTTCTTGAAATAGTCTTTAGCACGAAAATCTTATGTTTGAATTTTGAGTAATAATTAGCATTTCGTCCCTATATTCCTTTTGTCCACACATCAGCTTTCTCTAGTACCCCCACCACTCTCAAAATATCGATGACTCGTTCTAACTCTTCTCAATGTGATTTATCTTTGAATTTATGACCCTTCTAATAGAACATGGATCTGTCTTAACTCCTTTACCTCAAGAATTCTCATTCAATTATATTTACGACCCCAATTGGAGATTTCTAGGCTAATCACGTTCTTATTACACATTGTAACTTCAAAGCTTCAAATAATTTTGTTTTACATACCAAAAAGAAGATGATCCTTGTTTTCTCATGCCTTGCTCATAGTCCTAGATGGCATAATAGTTTGAACATTTACAAAAGCCAATGGCATTCTTTTGTCAAGTATGTGAACATCTAGGTCTTAATACCGTATTTGGAAACAAGAATGGACAATGATTCAAGATGCAAATATCATTCTTCCTCACTACTAAGAAGCTTGGGTTCTAGAGAGGATTGCAACAACCAAAGCTTTTACTCATAGTAGGCATTTGGACATGCGATTTCATCTCGTGATTTGAAATCAATGTTTGTATATGCAATTTCATCTCATGATTTGAAATCCCAAATTCTCCAAAAAGTTTGATTTGAGAACTTCATATCATGATTCACATTTTTCAAATAACAAAATTGACCCGCAAGTTAATATTTTGTAAAAAAAACACCATTTTATATATTTTTGCAAAATTATCAAAGGAGTGATGAAATATTCACGCAATATGAACATGAGAATATTATTAATGATATTGACCATGTTTAATTTTCTTAAAGAGTAGTACACTACAACTCATGTCCAATTTTACTTTATTATTGAACTAAAGTAAGCATAGTTCTATGATAGCGTATTACACTTTTGTTATGAACTTTTTTGCTTATTTGGTAAGATTGTATTAAAAAAATGGGGTAAGTTTGATAGTTTTCACAACTTATGGGGTTTTCATGTTTGTGAACAAAAAATACAACCTAAAAACCCAAATTGCATGTCCAAACAAAACTTCAACTTCATCTCATATGATTTCATATCATAATTTCATCTCACATGGCCATATGGGTTCTTAGTCTCTAATGGTAAGAAAGGCATCAATCTCACACTTTGTCATCAACTAACAAAGAGAACACATCCTTTTTCAAAATACTAGTCTTTTAACACGTGCGTTGCAGGCGTATATCCATAATGTAGTATCCAATTTATAATTATTTAAATTATTTTGATAACTCTTTCTTAATTTTAGTGCTCATTTCTTTCCCTTCTCTACATCCGCATTATCTATTCTAACATAGAGTCCTCAACATGATAAAAGCAAAAGAAATTGAATTTTTTTGCTTTATGTCGATGGGCCAAGTAAGTCCAACTGATAAAATGTAGTATTTATGCTACTATAATCAATCGATTATAGATATTCCCTCTGTTAAATTTTAGTTTTGATATTTTATATAGTTTATTCGACTTCGACTTACAAAATTATATCATGTCAACATGTTACACATGTAGAAATATTTAAAAGAAAGTACAATCAATTTTCCCTATTAATCAATTACATAAAAGAATATTTCAATCAAGATGGAGTAGTCAAAGTTCCATCATCTAAATAATAAGTTTGTGTAATATCATTCTATATATTTGATAATACTATAATAATATATATGAATTATATATGTAAGCAGATATTTCAGTACGATATTCAATATTTTTTAATAAATATCATATCAAATACCAATAATTTTAAAATGAATACTAAATATCGTAATACCAAAAATATTAGTTTTGATATATTTATATCATGTCCATCCCTGTACATAAAGATGCAAAAAATTGTTGAATACCCAAATATTTAAACTTATAAATCGAAAATTAATTGATAGCAGAAGCCGAAACTCCACTACAAATCAAAAAAAATTAATCAAACTAGCAAGGTGGAACGAAGTTCTGGAGAGATGTGACAGGAAACTAGCAAGATTGAAAGGCCAATACCTCTCTTTGGGAGGAAGGTTGATACTAGTCAAATCAGTCCTAGATGCACTCCCATCCTATATGATGAGTCTATTTCCTATCCCAAAGAGCATTGAGAGGAAGATCAACCAACTTAGAAGATCTTTCCTTTGGAGTGGGAACAGAGAGAACAGAGGCTATAAGCTAGTCAAGTGGGACATACTCTCAGCAGGATGCATGGGGGGCTGGGTATAAAAAGACTAAGCCTTCAGAACTCCTGTCTTCTTCAGAAATGGTTGTGGAGATTTTGCACTGAAGAGTTGCCATTATGGAAGAGAGTCATCATTGAGAAATATGGTATGCAAAGCCATTGGTCCACTGAGTCACCACATTTCACTAAAGGTGGGAAATGGCAGGAAAATTGATTTCTGGAATGATCTATGGATTGGAGAAGAATGTCTAAAAGCACTGTTTCCAGATCTGTTTATGCTCAGCCGACAGAGCAAGGACACAATCTTCCAGATGTGGAGCCCCCAGGGTTGGAATTTCTTGTTCAGAAAAGCCCTCAATGATTGGGAGATTGAGAGAGTCACTAACCTATTTCAGGTTCTAAATGCCTTCCCAGGTACCTCATGTACTGGAGTAGCAATGCTGGTCAAGCACAGCTTAGAATCTGGCCATGGAAATTAATTTGGAAGATAAAAACACCTCTAAAGGTCTCATGTTTTGCTTGGTTGGTGTGCAGAAGGGCCTGCTTAACACATGAAGTGCTTCAGAAGAAAGGTAGACAGATCTGTTCAAGGTGCTTTATGTGTGACCAAGATGCTGAATTCAATGGGCATTTGTTCCTTCGCAGTGAGATTGCTGCTAACCTATGGAACATGTTTTTTTGTATCCTTGGTGTGTGCTGGGTAATTCCACAAACCACTAAGGACTTACTAGACAGCTGGAAGGAGATAGGAAGAAGAGACTCTGCTGAAGACTGGTGGGAGTTAATCCCAGCTTGCATATATATGGTGGACTCTGTGGAAAGAAAGGAATGCTAGATGTTTTTTCCAGGGATAAGAGAAACAACATTCAGAAGATTAGAATGAATTGTCTTAGTCTTTTGTATTTTTTGAGTAAACAGGATATGGTGGGGGATATAGAACTTTTTGTTGATTTCATAGGCAATTTGTAATCTCCCATGGGGTAGTTTTTGATATGCTCTGATGAGATTGTAAGTCACCTATGCTCATCATTTTTTTAATGATGAGCTATTTGTGAATACACAGTTACCCTTATCTCCAAAAAAAAAAAAAACTTTCGGAAATATATACCATCCAGCTAAAACATGTGGTGCAAAAAGGAAAATAAAAAAAAATTGGATTAGAACACATGTAATGCAAAAAAATCACAGTTAAATAGGTATAAATCACCCACTTGCTGACATTGCTAATATAATGAGGATTTGATAAGAAGTTGTTCATAGCTGAAAAAATGTCAAAAAATGCTAAGGAATTACAAACAGAAAACCATTAACATACCATTGTCAAAACTACTTAATCGAATAATATAAAAGAAAACCTTTAAACTTCAATATTTTTTCTTCTTAGAGTAGAATTTTGTGCACTGTTTTAACCAAAATCGAACAAAGAAGTTTCTACCTCTGTAACCCAGTAAATTTTCGACCTCTTATCTATTTGAGCAACCTGCAAAATCACTCTTCTGTTGTAATTCCTTAAAAGAACAACAGAAAAGTAGAAACGACAAGCGAGATGTTCCAATAATAGTAAACTGAAACGTTGGGAAGGAACACAACCTTTTATAAAAAGTTATCTGTGCGTTTAGCATGTTGGAAAGGTTGCGACTTCTCATTTGGGGATTCTGATAAGCGCAGGTGTTATTTCTTTTAGTAGGGTATTTTTAGGTTTTAAGAGGGTATTTCAGTAATTTAACTTTAAGTTTTGGAGTTCATGCTTTTTAAGGTGGTATAGATTAGAGTATTTTCATTGAGTTGGAAGGACTTTCAGTATGGAAGTAGAATACCGTTTTATTCTGCCTCTATTAATACGAAGCAGAATATCATTTTCTTTTGTAAAGCAATTACTAATAATGTGGAAAATACTCTTGTATACAATCATATAGCAAAAGTTTAAAACCTACACAATATATGGCTCTTTATAAATGTCACTTGATCTTTTATACAAACAGAAACTTTGTAGGCTCACCCAAATCTAATAATACGAGGCTGCGAATCAAATATACAAAATCATTTTCTAACCCCTCAAAAGCTTTGTCATTTCTCCCTTTCCACAAAACCCACATCAGGGGTGTTCACGTTTCGGAAAAGTTGATTAAAATAGAAAATCCGAACCAAATTGATCAAATAAACTGATTTTATTTGGGCTGGGTTTTACATTTTCAAAAACCAATCATATTTGGTTTGACTTTGTTTTGTTCCAGAAAACCAAAGAGACAACCTACAACATACCCAATGAAATCCCACAAAGTAGGGTCTGGGAAGGGTAGAGTGTATGCCGACTTTACCACTAGAGCGGTTGTTTTCGAAAGACCTTTGGCTCAAGTGCATCAATCCAAAATAAAAGCAGAGAAAACAGTGGAGAAAGCATAATGGCTAATAAGAAAAGCAATACAAAGTCAACGGGAGTGAAACAATAACCACAGCAAAATAGTGTGATAATCGAAATACAATAAACAACATCAGGCAAGAACTACAAGGCACAACTAGTCCTACACCAAGCACTAAACCTCGCAAGGTAAGAGAACACTCTACCCTTACTACCCTTCTACGCGACCTCCACTCAGTCCTATCTGAAGTCATGTCCTCGGTAATATGGAAGTGTGACATATCCTGTCGAATCACCTCTCCCCAATACTTTTTAGGCCTACCTCTACCCCTCAGTGTACCCTCTACAACCAGCCTCTCACACATCCTCACCGAGGCGTCGTCGCACATGCCCAAACAATCTCAATCTCACTTCCCTCATCTTGTCTGCCATAGAAGTCACTCCCACTTTTTCTTGAATAACCTCATTCTTACTCTTGTACTCTTAATATGTCCACACATCCATCTCAACATCATCATCTCTGCAACATGCATCATCTAAACATGAGATTTCTTGATTGGCCAACACTCTGCCCCATATAATAAAGACGATCGAACCACCGCTTTGTAGAACTTACCTTTAAATTTAGGTGGTACCTTAATACAACACTGGACTCCAGACGCAAGCCTACATTTCATCCATGCCGCCCCAATGAAATGTATGGCATCATCATTGATGTCCCCATTACCCTAGGTGACAGACATAAGATATTTAAAACTCTCTTAGGAATTATCTCTGTGACAAGCCTCACTTCCACATCCACTTCATCCATCGCAATACTGAATTTGGACTACAAATATTCCGTCTTGGTCCCACTTAGCCTGAACCCTATGGACTCTAGAATTTGTCTCCAAACCTCCAACCTATCATTAACTCTATCATATGTCTCATCAATCAGTATTATGTCATCTGCAAATAACATACACCATGGAACCTCCTCCTGAATAGACTGCGTCAGCTAATCCATCACCAAGGCAAATCGAAAAGGGCTAACAGAGATCCCTGATGAAGCACCATCTCAACTGGAAAGTGCTCAGAGTCTCCTCCCACCGTTCTAACCCGCGTCTTGGGTCCATCATACATTTCTTTTATCGATCTAATATAAACCATCGGAACACCTTTTGCCCCCAAACACCTCCAGTGGACATCCCTCAGAACTGTCATAGGCCTTTTCAAGATCAATGAACACTATATGTAAGTTCCTCTGCCTTTCCCTATATTTCTCCACCAATCTCCGCACAAGATGGATTGCTTCATTAGTCGATCGCCCCAGCATGAATCCAAATTGATTCTCAAAAATGGACACCCCTCTCTGCACCCTCATCTCCACCATTTTTTCCCAGACCTTCATAGTCTTATTATTATGAACAATTTTAAATATCTTAATCTGTTCACCCCTCTCTGCACCCTCATCTCCACCATTTTTCTCAGACCTTCATAGTCTTATTATTATGAACAATTTTAAATATCTTAATATGTTTTCATCAAAATTTATTTATAATTTAAGGGGGATTTAACGGAATCAATTTGGAGGCATGATCTAGTAGTTGGCTCTTCTGATTTTGATTTCATTTTCTCCATTGTCATTGAAGACTTAACTATGGTGAATGATGTTGGTAGGTGTTTGTTTCTAACTAATTTGTTTTTCTATTCCCTACCTTGTCTTTTGATTTTATTTTCGTGTATGACTAATAATCGAACAACCAAACCACAACTGATAACAAACCTAAATGCATATTACATTAGGTTTGATTTGGTTTTAGTAATTTAAAGGCCAATTAAATTGATTTGATTTTGGTTTTGACCAATAAGGGACCCGTTAACACCCCTAACACACATAATGGATAGCAAGGAAAGATCTCATGCGTTGAGTATTCTCCTTCTTCTAGCGACTCAACTATGTCAGCATCCTTCACTTAGCCCACCATTACCCACTACTATGAAACAATTCAGCCACCATATACGTGAAGCCACTTGGCAACATAACATGAGGTGATAACACGTCTTCTCCTAAAAATCTATACATAAAGAATTTACTACTCTTTCTCATGATCTTTATTGTTAGAATTGGCTTCTTTTGCTACCCGCGAGTGAAGAAGCGAACCTTGCTAGGTGCTCTAAAATTCAAAAAAGACATGGCAAACTTGACTACTCTCACAACAAAAGTTTATGGTAGTATTAGTTGACTTAAAATGCATTATCACTTACTTGTCTTCCCCCCTCCAACCTCTACGAGTTCGCACCTGTGAGCATGGTATTTAGTTAGTAGAGTAGTTCCATCAACATTAAGAATTAATCCACCTCCCTATCATGTAAATTCCTTTTGAATCTCAAGTCCCACGAGCTCCCTTTCTTGCACCAACCGAATTTGTTAAACCATTATCTCTTTCTATCTCGAAACTCAAAATAAATTGGAGAAGAACATCCTCAACATACTCTCCCCACACCATCTTTGATCCAAAGAAAAGCTGATACTACTTTTATTCCCTACTCAACAAGTAAATAAGTGATTGAATCTTTCCCATCCTCATTATATTCCTCAAAAAAATCACATCTTCATCCCCATTCCACGACTCTATAATTTTCTACTATCACCTCCCTCCATAATTCTAGTGCCTCAATCTTGAATCGGCAAAACCACTTCCCGTGTCAACACAATGGTCAACCAATTTCGGGTACTTTGACGAAATTAAAGGGAGAAAGTCTAAACATATTCAATGATGTCTACAATCAAAACAAAAACTAAAGTGAAATCAAAGAAAATGGAATTCATTGTATATATAAATTTCTATTGTCACTCACTTTCTTTTATCTCCTTCTCAGATTCTCCTCTTGATCAATATTCTCCTCAAGTTTTCCATATAATATCGCATAGATTAGGTTTTATAACACTATGTTTAGATATTTGAATTATTTTTAGCTGAATCCCTGCACCCGCATCCATACATGGATTTATATTCCCGAATCTTAAAATTTAGATCATTGAGGATCCAACCTCCAGATCCGCTCCCATATCGAACACCCGCACCCGAGTCCGAGCAACTTATTGTGAGACAGTGTGCTTCTACCTAGTAGTTTCATCCCTTTTTTTGACAAGTACATAATTTGCCACTGTGCCAACCCCTTCTCAATTCTTTGAGAAACAAAGTTCCACCCGACTTGGTCCTTGTTTGAAACACCCAAAGTCAGTCTTAAGTAGATGGAAGGGATCGTTCCAATCCTGCAATCAAGCATTGGTGCTAGATGCTCAATGTATAAACTTCATCCACTGAAATGATCTCGCACTTTTTGAAGATGATTGATTCGGCACCACCTGAAACCCATAAAAATCTATCTCAATATTGCCAATCGGAGATGTTTGCATCACATTACAAATGTCATCCACAAACAATAAATATGTGACTAACACATTTTTCCTCTTGATTGATGCCTTCAACACCTCAAAAATCCTCTTGCCACAGCTTAGTCTATCATTTTACTCAAAGCTTCCATCGCTATGATAAATAGCATGGGAGATGGTCATCCACCTTCCACTTGTTCCTAAATCCCGAATCTTTTTCTTTTTTTTCCTTTTTTTTAAGAATGTACCAGTGTCCCAAAATCCATCCTTCTCGTAACAAAGTCCAAAAACTTCCAATTCTCTAGTTCATAAACCTTCACAAGATCCAACTTGCCTAGACGCATAATATCAAGATTGACATATTCAAAGAACAAGCAATAATGGGTGTTGTTGTTCCTTGACATGGATCACCAAGTACAAAAACTATTTATGTTTATGTCTTCGGTGGTCCCCAATCGAATTGAGAGGCAAAGAAACTTCTTGAACACATATCTTCTTGTGGGAGATTGGACCACTAGATGGATCCTGAAAGTGACTATAATAGTGAATTGACCACTAGATTTGACTTACTTCTAATTTGTTTCAATTTAAGACAAGAATCGAGGTCAAACGGTCCTAAAAACAAGAAATCAATAAATGTATAAGGCATTTCTTTTGACTAGGAGTTATCTTCTCGAGGCTCATCGGATCTAGAAAAATTATTCGTCTACCCATTCATCCATAGTGCATGGATTAATTCTGGCAAGTTGACAATCTATGTAGTGGCTAAACCTGAGGACACTCCAAATGTAAAGCTAGTTGTAGAGCATCAAAGAAAGGTATCATAATCAATCTTGAAGTTGTAGGCAATACATCTTTGAGCAAAAACAATTGCTACAATAAGTGTTAGAAAGACAAATGATAATAGCAGAGAGAATGAAAAGCATTAAGGTTTTGAATATCAAAAGATACCAAATGGGAAAAAGAAGTAGGCCTAAGGAAAGACCCACAAGTCTATTTCATAGAAAAGCTCAAAATACCCAAATCAAAGACTACCACAATTCACAAAAGTACCCTCCTAATATAATTGGTAGACTTTCCAAGAGAACAGGAAATAAGTTGAGTAGAAACCCCAAGCACAAGGCAATTTGGCCTCCAAGGATGCTCACAATACAAATAGCAAAAGACTCTAAATCAACGCACGTTTTTTTCAGAAAGAAGGAGGTAAAGCTTTATAGAGGCCGCTTTGATGACAATTCCATGGTGAAACTAGCCTGAAAGCAATGTAGGAACTATGAAGATAAATGCATGAAGAATTCAATTTGGGGAGAAGTGGTCTTTTAAGCATATTTATGGACCAAACACAGTGACTTCCTTGGTAATTTGGCTATACCAGACTTGCAGCATATACAGGAGCCCTACTGGCTTAATTCTCAAGAATATTAAACTTAAATATCTCATCCTTGTAATTCTTAATTGACTATGAAAAAGACTAGAGAAAAAAGAAAGATAACAGATGAGACTAAAGACGGTTTCCTCCCAATCTCTATCAGTTTCTGTCTAAACAAAGAAGCATTAGTAAGTCCAAAAGCTTGAATACCAAACTCACCAGCGGATCTAAATTCAAGGAACCAGCGAAGGAGTGGTGTGGTATTCTCCGAAATCGATATCCACTAGATGAAGTTTCCATTACTGCAAAGAAAAGGCATAATGGCAAATATAGAACAGAGAACTGTAAACAAGGGCGGGTGTTTTACTCCAAAATATACAAATCTTGCATTTCAAACAATGTAGAGTAATGCCAAGTCAAAAATATGTTACAAAAACAAACAATTTAAACACATTAACAAACAAAAGAAAGCTAATTCTTTAACTTTAACGATTAAAAATGACTAGAGCCTTCAATAATTTATTTTCTTCCCTTTCTGAGAGAAATGTTACAGAAAAGTTGGTTAGTCATACTCAATAGTTACAGTAGTCAGTCTACCAACACAACTTTGGAAGCAACATCCCATGAAAACAAGTAACAACGCAGATCAATTTGGGAAAATCACGAACCGATATTTACAAATCGGAACTGTAGATTTCATTGTGCATTGGAAAAAACAAAGACAACATGACTTGCATTTAGCATTGTACCTTTTAACAATCATTGAGAAAAGGAGTTAGGGTTTTCTGTCCCGTGAGAGAGAGAAAGTAGCAAATCTGGAGAAAGAGAAAGAGGAGAAGAGAGAGAAAGATATGAAAACTTACAGATCGATTACGCCGGAGAAAGTGACCGACGGGGAGTTCGGCAGAGGAAACACGACGGAGAGGAACAAAGCTCACAGCGCAGAGACAGGGTGAGCTTTCAGGCGACTTGTGTTAGTCAAAATACAGTCAAATTAAAACGGACACCGGTCTAAATCAACTATATTTCAGTACACCGTGACTTTTTTTCATTTTCTTTTTCTTTTCTTTTCTTTAAATCATTCGAAACACGATTGATCACAAAATTTTGAAGTTAAATTTCAGAATTATCAAGAATTTGAAAACAACAAAAAGGTATTTATAGTTTTTTTTACTCTAAATTACAATTTCAATTTGTATTCCTATATAATTTCAACTCATTGTCCTATACAATTTTTTATTGCATAACTTATGTGTAATGTAATATGACGAGGATCCGAATTTGCACGAAACAAGAAAATATTATTATATATATGTGTATGTGTGTGTGAATTAACTTGATTAAATAGTTATTCATTTATTTTAGACATAGATTAAATTAAGACCTTTTTTCTCATGTTGTATTAATCATCTTTTATTTGATCGTAATTATCTTTTAGACAAGATCAGGAAATGTTTTTATGGATATCTTTTTTAAAATTATTGTAGTTCATTATTATGCTATAATAATAATGCTCTAGTTGAGTTTTAAGGGAATACCTTTCAAAAAAAAATTAACAAACAAAAACTAAATGTCAATTTTTACTTGTTTAATTTGAAAAATCAAGGAATGACCTATCATTTGATTACTAATTTATTCTTATTTTTCACTATAATTAATTTTCAATGCATTTCAAAAAATATTAAATTTATTATATTCAAATGGTAATATATAGTAAATTATTATTTTATTTTTGTAAACTTACGAAGCCCTGCAATGAGATAATCAATAGGAAAAAAAAGTATGTTATGAAGTAGGAATAAAGAAAAAGATATTAAGGTGGAGGCAATACAAAAATTTAATATAAATGGGGCAGAGATTTTACTATGTGTTTATATGTGTGACTATAATTTTGGGTCCACAAAAATAGCTACGCATGCATGTTGACGAACACTTGTGTGCTTAGGGCTATTTGCTTATATATATATATATATATAAATCTTACTCAATACTTTCTCTGTCACTAATGTCTTGATCATATTTTCTTTTTACTCAAATTTATATATTTTTTCATAATGTACAGTAAAAATAAACAATAAAAATGAACAGTATGGGTCAAAAAATGAATAGTAAGGGACATATTTTTATTGTTTATACAATTTCCATGTTCATCTCTTGTGGGTATCAGAGCAAGTAAAATTCATACATACATATATATATACATATATATATATATATATATATAAATTATTGTACATATTAATATTTTGTAAACTTACAAAACGCAGGCAATGAGACAACCAAAAAAAAAAAAAAGTATGTTATAAATAGTAGATAAGGATGAACTTAATAAACTTGAGGTAAATGTATGACTACAATTAGGGTCCACAAAAAATAGCCTAAGCAAGCATGTTGACGGCCATCTGTGTACTTAGCACTAGCCACTCCTATATATATATATGTTAAAACTTTACTATACATATTAATCGTTTGCACTATTTGATTCATAATTTAAGTGTTTGTCTTTTATGGTAATCGATTTTTTTGCCCTTTCTTTTTATTTTGATTTGTAAAAATGGTCAAAATGTCTTAAATTATGCAAAACTTAACAAAAATGAACTCAGCTAATAGTTTGATCTAAAAATACCCCTGTCGTCAATAATTTGATTTAAAAAATGCCACTTATTGTTACTTAATGAGTCAAAGATATCTTTTTTCATATAAATATATTATTTCTTCTTTTTTAATATTTTTCCTCATAATAATTTTATTATTTTCAAAAGCTTGTCACACTTCAATTCAAAAAATGTTAAGAAATAAACATATTTTTTATTTAAAAAAAAAACAAAAATACCCTTAACGTATTAGAAATGGTTCAGAAATGTCATCCTTCCACCTATTGTATCAAAAATGCCCTTAACCTATTAGAAGTAGTTCAAATTTACCCAATTCTACCTAAAAGTATATTTTTCAACTATTAAATACTATTTAATATGCCAGCATTCGTGCGATCTTAATATATTTTATTAATAAATATAATATTTTTATAACATCAAAATATTTCTAAAAATTCTTTTTAGCCTTCAAATTTGAATAAATTAAAACTCAACTTTTTAAATTCATTTTACTTCTATTAGCATCTTAGTTATATATTTTTTCCATTGTCTAACAATTTTAGTCTTTTAAAACTATTGAAATTCAACAAAAAAAAATTATGGGCATACATAATTAAATTCCTCCTCTATGACTAAGACAATGTTTTTATACAACCTAAACTCGGGTTAGTTCACACGTTAGTTAATATATATTTTTTAAAGCAAATACTTCTATTAAGTAAGACAAACAAACAAGAATTTTTCAAAAAAAAAATACAAATAAAAAAAACTAAATAAATGTCAAAGTACTGTTAAAAAAATTATAGACATATATAATTAGAATTAGTAAATTTTTGAGTCATTTTTAATATGTTTAGGGAATTTTTTATCTTATAGGTAGAAGAAAGGGCAAATTTGAACTATTTCTAATAGGTTAAGGGCATTTTTGATCTAATTGGTGGAAGAAGGACATTTTTGAACCATTTCTAATACGCTAAGGACATCTTTGACCCAATAGGTAGAAGAAAGGATAAATTTAATCCAATAGGTGGAAGAATGACATTTCTGAACCATTTTAATATGTTATGTGCATTTTTGAACTTTTTCCCTTTTTATTTTATTCGAAAAAATTTCGTTATCTAAATAAATATTAATGATGGGGGTCAAATATTATCATTATCTTAAATATTTTTATTTATTAATATTTTTCAAATTGAAGTAAAATAAGCATTTGCTAATAATTTTTTTTTATTAGGAATAGAATGTGTTAAGAAAACAAAAGAAATAATTATATACCCAAAAAAAATAAAATTATATGTGATGTTTAGAGGAAGCATGAATCGAATCGACTAAAGTAAAGAAATATGTAAGCAAGTAAAGTTATAAATAAAAAATTAAATAGACTAAATGAAATAACATTATATAAATATAGTCTACGTTGTCCTGGTTCCAATTATATATTTGATGAAGATATTTTCAAACAAGATTGACTAATTCCAAGAGACAATGAACAAGTAATAATATTGACATATACAACTAAAGAAAAATTAAAGTATTCAATAAGAGAATTCAATGTGTGTTACAAGTTAGTGATTCTACTATTTTTATAGGGATGACTTTTCAAGAGTTAATTGCCAAGAATTAACCCTTTTTAACTCGTGATAAATGATTTGTAACGACTCGTTAGGTCGTTTTGAGCAGTAGAATTCTTTCTTTCATAAAAAATACTTCTTGTAAATTTTAATAGGAATTTTCAACTATTCATTTAACTACGGTTATCTGATGGATAATTTTAGATAATTAATTTAGTTGATGATTAATAGACCAAATTGATAATTTATTTAATATTTTATGTCACTTCGGCATGAGTGAAAATAAAATAAAAAGGGTTAGCACCTTATAATTACGATTAAAATGAAAAGAAGAAAAACAACAGGAAGGTCTAGGCAAAAACTTACATGTGTCGTCGCACGAGAGCACGTCATCAAGATAAAAGGTTCAAATTTGATGTTGCTGCAACTGATTTGTTTTTAATAATTGAAGGGTTAATTTATGGATTAATGATTACAATTACTGGGAATAGGAAACCAATAGTTAGTTAGTTATGATGGGGTAATAATTGATACTGATTATATGGAAAATGGCAAATTCAATTTTTGGAGAAATTTATGATTTGCTTTTCGAGTCATATGTCGAGTTTCTAGTGAAATTATCAAGATAGGCATTAATGGCCATTAGGAGGTAAATCATCGGATAATGATTGTGACTAATCATTGGGTAATGATGGTAGCTAATCAATGAGCATATTAAAGGGATAGAAGGGTGTGTGGGTGTAAATTCCTAATAGCTGCTACTGTGTCACGATCCAAACTAGGGCATAAATGTGACTTGGCGATTAGAATTTTTGAGGAAACCTCAACCAAACTTCTTAACATATCATAAGCATACATAAGATAACAAATAAACGGAAACTCATAAAAATCCAAGAAGACATAACATAACTAGAGTGAATCAAGACAACATAGCCTCCATACACATATGTTCAACATGCCTTTACATGATTACATAGGCGGGGACTAGGACATGTTTCAAGCTCACCTTCAAAGAAAGTAAGGACACAATATGAAATAATCTCATAGCATCATCATAGTCTAGAAAAGACAATAAGAGGAGAGAATAACTCGATTTGCCCTCGAAGCATGAGGACTCACCACACAATCTTCAAATGGGTCACTGACTAGCCAAAAGAATAGGATGGAGCATCCATCCCTACATTGTGATATAATGTAGGCAACGAATTATGCTTTAGTACATTTGAATGTACTAAATATGTAGGCAATACAATGCATAATAAAATCATGTTGCGCAAATGACCATTTCAAATAGCATGATGAAAGAAATAGTAAAATCATAAGTAGGCAGGCATAAGAAGGAATCAACACACAATATACCATAAGAGTATCATAAAAAGTAATGGGTAGAAGTCATCTTGTTAAACATCATAAGGACCATATATATGTGGGAGATAACCGTATCAGACAATAAGACCATGCGAGCTATTACATAAAATCTGATGATCCCCACATCGAGAAGGGGGAAGCTACTTGCCAAGGTAGACTCCGTATCATGAACATGTGCTATATGTGGATCTAATAACTAGGCCATAAAGGCAAACCTACGGTGGCAACGTAGTTAAGGGACTAGAGATTACTACTAAGGAACCCTTGGATCGAATCCCCACCTCAAAGTCCTCTCGGTGCTAAGTTAACATCCCACGGAATACATATCATATCATAAATCATACTTATAATAAATCATAACCTTTTCATAATCATAATTCATAAAACTTGTTCATAAGAATAGCTCATTATCATGTGATTCATGTAATGTGGGTGTAGGCCTTCCATTATCACGAATTTTTTTCATAGAAACATCATTAAGGTTTTAGGTCACCCTCTTACACAAAACTTGCTTGAATACTTGAAATTTCATGACCATGACTTACACTTGAAATTAAGGCAGAAACATGAATACATGATCAATTGACTTGAAAATCATGAAATTGGGTTGAAAATATGCATGATCATATACTTTATATCAACTCATGCATAATTCATAGAAATAATCCGTATCATGAACCCTTAAGATCAATGTAGGAGAATTCATAGAAAAACTCTTCAATTTCATTCAATAATCATCAATCCATATTGAAATAGGATCATAATCATAATTCATGTAATTAAAATAGGGATCATAAAAATACATTCTTGAATTGATTGAAAAAAATGAGAATTTGTTGGGCTCCATGGGTGAAAGTACCCTTGAATGAAATACCACATACCTTGAGTGAGAAGATCCAAGAATTTTGAAGAAACTTTGACTTTTAATGGAGAGCTTGAGAGAATTCCTTAAAAGTCTTCAATTGAGTTTTTGAGAGCTATTGTAGAGAAAGAATTATTTGAATAGGTAAATTATGGTAGAATAAAGAAGAATAGGGGTTTTAGATTATTTTATAGGGTTGAATTAGGTCCTAAAAACATCGAGGTTCATAAATTAATAGTTAGGAAAATGTCTAAAGTGTCCCTACTTAAAAACTGAATTTAGACGAAAAATTTAACCCAAGTTCGTGATGCGGACTTCAAGTTTGTCAAGACCAAACTAGGGCCTAGATGTGACACGGTGATTAGAATTTCTGAGAAAACTCCAACCAAGCCTCTTAGCATATATAAGCATACATAAAGTAACAAATAAATGAAAACTCATAAAAGTTCAAGAAGACAGAGCAAAACTATAGTAAATAAAGACAACATAGGCTCCATACACATATGTCCAACATGCCTCTACATGACTACATAGGTAGGAACTAGGACATGTTCCTACCTCGCTCTCAAAGAAAGTAAGAACACAATATGAAATAGTCTCATAGCATCATCATAGTCTAGAAATGACAATAAGAGGAAAGAACAACTCAATTTTCCCTCGAAGCATTAGGACTCACCACACAATCTTCTAATGGGTCACCGATTATCCACAAAAATAGAATGGAGCATCCGTCCCTATATCATGATATAATGTAGGCAATGAAGTACACATTAGTACATTTGAATGTAGTAAGTATGTAGGCAATATAATGCATAATAAAACAATGTTGTACAAATAATCATTTCAAATAACATGATGAAAGAAGTAGTAAAATCATAAGTAGGCATAAGAAGGAATCAACGCACAATAAACCATGACAGTATCATAAAAGTTAATGGATAGGAGTAGTCTTGTAAAACATCACAAGAACAATACATATATGGGAGATAATTGTATCTAACAATAAGACCATTCGATCTATTACATGGAATCCGATAATGTCTAAAGGACAAGAAAATACAAAGATGGCCATATTCATCCATCACTCTCTACTCTGAGCTCCTTGGAAGACTAAGACAAAAACATTGATGGCTACTCATCAATTAACCATCTCTATATTCATGCCTTCACCCATGTGCATCATCCTCAATAAACATTAATATCACAAAACAAAATAATGATAATACATTTGAATAGGTGAATTGTGGTAGAATGAAAAAAAATAGGGGGTTTAGGTTAGTTTATAGGGTCGAATTAGGTCCTAAAAACGTCTAGGTTCATTAACTAATTGTTAGGAAAATATCTAAAGTATCCCCACTTAAAATATAAAATCGGACGAAAAATTTAACCCAAGTCCGCGACGCGAACTTATTATCACGGCCTGATCTAGGGCCTAGCAGTAACACGATAATTAGAATTCCGAAGGACCCTAATCAAGCCTCTTAAAATAATATTCATGATCATACATAAGGTAAATGAAGTAAGTAAACAAGATCAAAGATACGGAAGTATGGCCACAATAGAGCATAAGTCCCAAAATGAAAAAATGACAACGTAAACTCTTTACTATCTAACATCCCTCTAATACAATTGTCAAATGTAAAATGTGAGACAATCTCCCAGCTCACCCAATAGAAAACATAAGAGTAATGAAGTACAACTGTTAAATGTAAAATAAATGGCATATCCTCAAACTGTGAGGACTCCAATAAGAAGCTAATAACAAACTCTAGCCACGAGCGGGAGGAGAATGAACATGATCGTTGGTCCCTATATTATGATACAATGTAAGCAAAAATATGCGTTGGTACATGATATGCACTAAGTATGTGAGAATATGCATGAACAATAAAAATAGAACATAATCAATATGAATCATAGGATGTAAGACCAATATCATTAAAATATGAGTAAAGTCATTAAAACATTAAAACATTTATATCATTGGTCGATGCATCAAAACATCATAGCTATCATAAGAAATCATAACTCAACTGAAATTGGTGTGGAATAGGACCTTTAACCAATATATAAGACCATACGAGCTAATACATGGAATTCGATGACTCATGTATTGAGACAGGGGAGGCTGCCTTACCAGGGGAGACTCCATTAAGTAACTCTTTTAACTTCGCTATATGGATCCACTAGTTTTGCCATATTGGCATATGTATACCTACGCGGACAACATAGTTTGGGACTAAAGGTTTCTACTTGGATTCCCTTGGGTAACTAACTGCGTTACCGGAATGAACCCCACCTAAAAGTCCTCTCAATACTTAGTCATTATCCCAACGGAACTCATAAAACTTGATCATAAATATCATAGGAAAGGAGAATAACTAATATCAATCCATCTTTATAAAATAACGTAAGAATAGCTCATTTAGCTTGATCTTAGAAAATTATAAGATTAGCTCATCTATCATATATCTCATGCAAATGTGGGTGTAGGCTTTCCATCATTACATATCTTTGATCATAAAACATCTTTAGGGACTTAGCTTGACCCATCATTAACTTTGCTTGAAACATCATAAAATCATCTTTCATAAACTTATTTGCATAAAGCATCTTTAACTCATTCATAAAGCTTTCATAGAATATAACTTGAAAATCATGATCATATCTCATAAATCATACTTAAAACTAGCATATATCATGAGTTATTGAAATTCAACTTTAAATCATGCAATATGATGTAAATTATGCATAATTAGGCTAATAGCATCGAAATATATCATAATTGAGAAGATCCAATTAGGGCTTTTAATTGAAGAAATTGTAATACAATATAAGAAGAAAACTTTAAAATTCCATGGATGAAAGTAGCCCATGGATGAAGTCCCACATTCCTTGACTTTTATGAGAGATAATTTGAAAAGACTGGAAGTTTGACCTTGAAGAACCCTTTTGAACTGCTTGAGGGAGAAGAAGACCTTTGAGAGAAATCTTGGGTGAGAAGATTTTAGATTTTTGGGAATTGTGGAGAGAATGAGAGGGTTAGAGGACTTTAAGGTAGTTAATAGTTAAGAATCTAATCCCCAAAACAGTCCACATTCATTAATGAAATAAGAAAAAGAGACTAAAATAACCCTCATTAAAATTAAAAATTATGTCTGCATGGAAAACCCACCACGGTCCGTGAACGTCACCATGGCCTGTGGTGGTATCCGTGGTTAATGCCTTTATCTAGGGGGAAAAGGAAATCTTTAGGACCTCCTTCATGGAGACCATGATCATCTGTGAAGGTCACCACGACCCGTGGTGAGGTTCATGGTGAGGATCTTGACAAGAGGGTCTACAGGGGTGACCACCACAGAACCCATCATAGTCCATGAAGGGCAATACGACATGTGGTGGTATGGACATGGTCCCTGACTTGAGTTATGGATAAGACGATCTTCATGGATTTTTACGATGAGAAACACCATGGTTTGTGGTAAGCAATACGGGCCGTGATGGCCGTGTGTGGTGGAGGATTGATCGAGGTCTTGGGGAGGGTGTCCACTACGGAGGGCACCACGACTCGTGGTGCTCACTATAGTCCGTGGTTCCTGTCATGAACCCTTTCTCCCACAGGGTATGGGTTTTGAATATTCACTACGGTGTCTCACCCGAACAATGGTGATTAATACGGCCCGTGATGTCCTTCATGGTCATCACCGGGTGCCAAAAGCTGTATTTTTCTGAAAATTCATCTTTGATCCTAGTTTTAGGACTTTTCAAATTCTAGGGTCTTATAATATCTCCCCTTGGGAACATTCATCCTCGAATAGGATCCAAGCTAGTATGAATGGAATAGGGAGGAACATAACAGCCCAACATGAATGCAAAACATCTTGAAAATGCATAAAATATGAAATCTTTAATGTAAAGCTAAAACATATCTTTAAAACTCATTTCATGAACATGAATGCATATGAAATCATGAGAACAACTAAAACACAATATTTGGGCTGATTGGATCATGAAAGAACTAAATACCTTTACTAGGCACGGAAGAAAAAAGATGAGGATATCGAGACATCATATCAACTTCGGCTTCCTATATAGAACCCTGAACCTCTTGGGTCCTCCATAACACTTTAATTGAAGTTATTTCCTTGTTCCTCAACCTTCTAACTTGACCGTCCAAGATCTCAACTGGAACCTCCTTATATGAAAGACTCTATTTAACCTCAATGCATTCCAATGGTATAATGGAGCTAGGATCACCAACAAACTTCCTCAACAAAGACATATGGAATATCGGATGCACCGATGCCAAGTCAAAAGGCAAATCTAACTCATAGGCAACCTTATCAATCAACCTCAAAATCTAATATGGCCCGGGGACTTAGCTTCCCTTTGTTACCAAAACGCATCACACCCTTCATGGGTGAAATTTTCAAGTAAACCTAATTATTAGCTTTAAATTCAAGTTATCTTCTCCACACATCCGAATATGACTTTTATCGGCTTTGAGTTTCCTTCAATCTATTTCTAATGAGTCTAACCTTCTCAAGAGCCTCAAATACCAAATCAAGTCCTATCAAAGCAACTTCACATACCTCAAACCAACTAATAGAGGATCTACTCCGTCTATCATACAAAGCTTCAAATGGAGCAATCTTAATTTAGAATGATAACTATTATTATAAGCAATCTCTATCAATGGCAAATGATCATCCAAATTTTCTTTAAAATCAATAACACATGCTCTCAATATTTTCTCTAATATCTGGATGGTACTCTCAGTCTGACCATCCGTCTGTGAGTGAAAAGTTATACTAATCTTCACTTGAGTACCAAGGCTTTTTTGAAAAGATCTCTAAAATTAAGCAGTAAACGGAGTGCCTCGATCCGAGATGATAGACAATGAAATACCATGAAGCTTGATCAACTCTCGGATATACAATCTAGTATTATCCTTGGTTGAAAATAAAGTCTTAATAGGAAGAAAATGAGTCAACTTAGTCATTCAGTTAACAATCACCCAAACAGAATCATGTTGCCTACGAGTACGAGGCAAACCAGTAAAAAGTCCATATTCAAGGCTTCCCACTTCCGAGTAGGAATCTCAATGTCTTGAGCCAAATCTTTCGATTTTTTATGCTTTACCTTCACTGGTTGACAATTAGGAAACTTAGCCACGAATTCTGCAATATTCCTTTTTGTGTCATTCCACTAATACATTTCTCTTAAATCTCTATACATCTTTGTGGAACCAAGATGAATAGAATACAGTGAACTATGAGCTTCAGACAATATCATATCTTTCTAGCCATCTACATTCGAAACACACAATCGGTCTTGATATCTCAAAACACCATGTCCTCCTTGGGAGAAAGCCTCAATGGCTTTTCTGACAACCACTTTCTTCAATTCAACAAAAGAGGGATCACTATCTTGCTTTGACTTTACCTCTGCCACAACAGACAATTCGGAACCATTTTACACATCAACACCCACCATCTTCGAAATCAACCAATCGAACACCCAAACGGGCTAATCTATGCGCATTCCGAACTAGCTCTTTCTTCTTATTATCTATATAGGAAACATTGTTTATAGACAGTCTACTAAGAGTGTCGGCAACCACATTTGCCTTATCCGGATGGTATAGCACACTCACGTCATAGTTCTTCAACAGTTCGAGCCCTCTTCTTTGTCGAAGATTCAAATGTAACGACCCATTAGATCGTTTTGAGTACTAGAGCTTCTTATTTTATAAAAGACTCATCCCATAATTTTGTAATGGATATTTTAGACTATTCGATAACTATGATTATTTAATTGAGGAGTAACTTTAGATAACTAATTTAATTAGTAGGTTAAAGTGATAATTTATTCAATACCCTAGATTATTTGACTCATATTATTAATCACTTCTAGTACATAATTATTTTAGAAAAGAAAAAAAAGACAGGAGGAAGAAACTTACTTGTGCGGCGAACTTGCACTACGTTGAGGAGAAAGTTGTGCGCTCTAGGTAACAACTTTAACAAATCTCAATTTATTTGTATATGCGTAAGTTTCTAGGAGGTTGGATATATATATATATATATATGTGTGTGTGTGTGTATGTATTATATCACATTGATTAGCTGGTGGAACAAAATCTAAGTCTTCAAAATTCTATTGCCTAGTCACCACTGCTAAGGATTTGCAAAGTAATTTTTTTTAAAAGGCAAACTAATGTGAATAGGAAACTAATGATTAGGTTATGATTTGGGGAATGATTGGCTGATGATAGGATGGCCTTGATAACTAGGTTAATTTTTTTCAAATTGCTTTTGCATGAGGAGATTGGTTTAGTGATCCTTATAATTTAAGATTGATATATTAGTACAAATGATCGAATAATATGTGTATTATATTGTATAAACATCATTAAAATTATATTGTTTAGATGAATTAAGACTTAACCCTAGGCTTGAGATTTAAGAAATTGATTATTGAATTTGGTGAGTTTTTGAGTCTAAGCTAGACATATAGTAATATGGGTATCTACGGACTCGGTTGCTTACGAATATTATATGTTTGATAGATTAGAAACATTCTGAGGTATTGAAGAAAGGAAGAGCATTGGTGTTAGCTTGCTTGACATAAGTTTTTCAATTGAGGTAGGTTATGGTTTATTTTATATCATAAAGAAACTCTTAATAGTGATTGATAGTCATTGAGTAATGTTGTGAAATTTTTTATGCATTTAATTATTGTGGTTTGGATGGTTGATATATTTTGTGATTGATCTATAATCCCAAGACCATAAAATTCATAATCTTGAACTTGCCTTATCAAAAGTGATGCCTTGAATAAATAAGGCTTGATGAAATATTGTTACTGAAGTAGAATATAATAATAAAGAATGATAAATTAATTTTATTTGGATCGAATGTCACATTCGGGTACGGTATATTTTGATCGGGTGTCACATTCCGACCTGGTATATTTGGATCGGGTGTCACATTGCGACACTGTACATTTAGATTAGGTATCACGAGCTGACACAGTACATTTGGATCGGGTGTCATATTCTGATACGGTATATTTGGATCAGATGTCATATTCTGACATAATATATTTGGATTGGGTGTCACGTTCCGACATTGTATATTTAGATCGGGTGTCACATTCCGGCATGATAATATTAAAGGAAAATAAATTAAATAACTTAATACTACCCAATTTCAAATAACTCATTTCCTAAAAGACTATGGTGTGGAGGGCTGAGTCCTCTTGTATGCTCTTGATATTGTTGATTGATTACATACTTGTTTCGTTGTGTTGACACTTGATCTTGATCTTGTTTTTTGCCACATGTTAAGTGCTATAGTTAATTTTCTGTTATTACTTTATGCATATTGATTTCTATTTCCAGTCAGCTGATGATACTTACTCAGTACATGTTGCCCCGTACTAACCCTACTTGTATTTTTCTTTATTTTATTTTGTGGAGTGAAACGAGTGTACCATCGACTTTGACACGCCCTCAGCTCTAGCTAGTCTCCAGTATATCAGATTGCAGGGTGAGCTATCCTCGTGTTGTATTCTCTTAGTCATGGCATGATTTCCTTAGTTTTCGGACATAGACTATTATGTGTATGTACTTGGGTGGTTGATACTCTTAGACTTGACATTTTAAGATTAGATGTTCTTGATGGCGACTTTCAGATTTTGGAGAACGTATGTAATATACTTTAGTGGTTTTGTTATATCTTACTTTCGTAAGTTGAGCTTCAGTATTATTGTCGTATTTTATAAGTTAAGTTGCTAGTATAAGTTGGGGTTGTATTATTAGTTATCCCACCTAGGAGGTTAAGTATGGTGCCACTCATGATCCATTTTGGGCCGTGATATCAAATCCTTTTGAGTGAACACATATTGTAAACTCTAAGTAGTGTCTCCACAATTTCGAAGCAAATATCATCATCACCAACTCCAAGTCATGAGTCGGGTAATTTTTCTCATGTTCCATGAGTTGCCTTGAAGCATACTCTATCACTTTACTATTTTGCATTAGAACACAACCAAGACCAACTAATGAAGCATCACAATAGACAATAAATTCATCGGAACCTTTTGGCAAAGTCAACACCGGAGCGGAGGTAAGCCCATTCTTTAACTTTTGGATGCTTTTCTCAAATGCCTTTGACCATTGAAACTCCATCTTCTTTTGGGTCAAAAAAATCAAGGGCGATGCAATGAAAGAGAAACCTTTCACAAATCATCTGTAATAACCGGCTAACCCCAAGAAACTTCAAATGTCGGAAGGATTCAATGGTCTAGGCCAATTCTTGACTGCCTCGGTCTTCTTTGTATCAACCATAATTTCTTTTCCGGAAACAATGTGACCAAGGAAAGAAACTGACCTTAACCAAAAGTCACATTTGCTAAACTTTGCATACCAATGATGGTCCTTGAAAATTTGTAACACAATCTTCAAATGATCGGCATGCTCTTCCTCATTCCAGGAATGGATTAGAATATAATCAATGAAGATAATCACAAATATATCCAAGTATTGCTTAAACACCATATTCATCAAATCCATAAAAGGTGAAGTGGCATTTGTTAACCATACCGAGTTCTAAAGATTGTCTTCAAAATGTTACATTCCCTTACTCGAATTTGATGATAATCTGATCGAAGATCAATCTTTGAATAATAGCTTATTCCTTAAAGTTGATCAAACAAGTCATCAATCCTTGGAATGTGATATTTATTCTTGATTATGACATTGTTCAGTTGTTGATAATCAATATACATTCGGAGAGGACCATCTTTCTTTCTGACAAAGCGAACTGGAGCACCCTATGGAGAGATACTTGATCTAATAAAACCATGTCAACAAGTCCTTCAATCGATCCTTTAACTCATTCAATTCTGCCGGAGCCATGCGGTAAGGAGAAATAGAGATAGGCTGAGTATCGGGGAGGAGATCAGTACCAAAGTCTATTTTTCTTTCGAGAGGAATGACTAGAGATCTTCGGGAAAACTTTCGAAAACTTATTAACAACTGAAACTGACTCAAGAGTTGGAGTTTCGAAGTTAGTATCTCTAACTCTAACTAGATGATAAATGCAACCTTTAAAAATAATTTTTCAAGCTTTAAGGCATGAGATAAATTGACCCTTAAACACGGAATTACAACCTTTTCATTCTAGGATTAGCTCGTTTGAAAACCGAAACTTAACCACACGGGTTCTACAATATATAAAGGCATAATATGCATGAAGTCAATCCATACCAAGAATAACATCAAAATCGATCATTTAAGCTCTACAAGATCAACGGAGGTGGCTTAATGAAAAACTCAAACTAGATAATTTCTATAGACTCTTTAGACACAACTGAATTATCGATCGAAGTATAGACCAAAAAAACGTTCTAGCAAGGTCTCGGGACTAACAATGAATCCACCCGAATCTAATAATGCATAAATATCAAAGTTGAAGACTTTCAACATACCAGTTAAAACATCGGGGGAATCCTTTAACTCTTGACGAGTCTAAAGGGCATAAAATTTGTTTTGGCGTTGACCGCCACCCGAAGTAGTAGAACACTGATCCGTACGACCGATAGCCTGAGTCTGACCTTGGGGCCTAGCCTCACCCCTACATTCTCTAGCATGATGAGCGGGCTTTTCACACTTGAAACAAATATCCAAATCCACTAAACATTCTTCTCTATGGTTTTTCCCACAGTTCTTACATGGAGGGACAACTTGACTACCAAAAGCTCCACTTTGTGCCTTAGGATTTGACAACTTGTCCTTCTCAAACTTTAGAGCTGGAGTGTTTGAAGAACCTTAGCCTTGAAATTTTTGGCCTTGTCGGAAATGACCATTTCTACCACTGAATTTGTTGTGAGAAAATTCACCTTCATACCAAGCCCTCTTGGACTCTCTTACATTTCTCCCCTTAAGTTTTTCTCTTTCAATTTGCTCGGCATAGGTCATGAGCCTAGAGATATCCATCTTCTTGGTGATTATAGTAGTTCGACACTCTTTCATAACCAAATCCGATACTCCCAAAATAAACTTACTCATTCAGACACGAAAGTCGGCTACCAAGAAAGCATACTTGGACAATTTTGTGAACATGAGGGCATACTTCCTCACACTGATGTTCCCTTGCTTAAGATTGATAAAGTCCAACACCTTTGCCTCCCTTAAATCAAATGGGAAGAAGTGGTCAAGAAATACAACTTGCACTCTTCCCAATCTATGGGACCATTTTCAACCCTTTTATCTATCCATTAATTCTACCAAACTTGAGCCACACTCTTGAGTTAGTAGGCCGCCAATTCCACCATTTCCTTTGAAGACACTCCCATGATACTAACAATCTTATACAATTTATCAATAAAGTCTTGGGATCCTTATCAACCTTGGACCCATGAAACTCGAAAGGGTTCATCCTTATGAAATCTCTAACCCTCAAAGCTGTAGTAGTCACAACTTGAGGAGCATCTACCCTTCGATTCACTTGGGTTTTCACATCTTGGGCTAGCATTTGAAATGCAGCTCGAAACTCCACATTAGTCACTTGGTTATCCAAAGGAGCATTTGGAACTTGTGGCTCCTCTTTCACAACGTTCCTTCGAACCAGAGTTCTTTGTGGAGGCATGATTCTGTAATCGTAAGGAGAAAGCGTTAGAGGAGGAAATCTTAAAGTTTAACTCTATAGCACGATAAGATCATGAAATAAGTGAGGTGTTTCCTAAGACGCCTTATAGCCTTCTATTCATAAATATGGTGCGCTTTACGCTAATGAACAAGACTCTACTCGATGCGACATGTTAGACTTCCTTAGACACTTGAATCATGCTTTGACACCAAGTTTGAGATGACTCAACCTAGGGCATAGTCGTAACACGGAAACTAGAATCCCAAAGGACTCCAACCAACTGTCTTAGCGTATCATTCATGAACATACATAAGAAATTTAAACAATAAAGCTAAACCAAGATACATAAGCAAAAATCTCATATAGAACATAAGTCTCAAAATTAGAAAGCGACAACATATACTCGTACTATCTAACATGCCTTTAATACTAGATGGGGGCGTGAGACAATCTCCCAGCTTACCCAATAGACAACATAGAGTAATGAAATATAACTATCAAATGAGAAATAAATGTCATGTCCTCGAACTGTGAGGAATCACCTACAAGAGCTAATATTAGACTCTAGCCACGAGTGGGAGAAAGATGAGTGTGATTATCGATTCCTACATTATGATACAATGTAGGCAAAAGTATGTGTTAGTACATGAAATACACTAAGTATGTGAGAATATGCATTAAAAATAAATATAGGACATAATCAATATGAATTATGAGATGCAAGACCAATATCTTTAAAACATGAGTAAAGTCATAAAAAAATTAAAACATTTATCCTATTAGTAAATGCATCAAAAGAATCTCATAATCATCATTAAAACTCATACCTCAACTAAAATTGTGTGGGATAAGACCTTTAACCGACATATAAGACCATGCGAACTAATAAATAAAATCCGATGACTCTTGTATCAAGATAGGGGAGGCTACCTTGCCAGGGCATACTCCATAAGTAACTCATTTAACTGGGCTATGTGGATCCACTAACGCCATATTGGAATATATAAATCTAGGTGGGCAACGTAGTTTGGGACTAAAGGTTGCTACTAGGATTCACTTGGGTAACTAATTGCGTTATCGGACTAAACCCCACCAAAAAGTCTTCTTGGTGCTTACTCAATATTCCAACGAAACTCATAAAACTTGATCATAGACATTATAGGAAAAGATAGTAACTATCTATCAATTCATCTTTACAAAACATCATAAAATAACTTATTTAGCATCATCATAGTAAAATCATAGGATTAACTCATCTATCATATAACTCATGCAATATGGGTGTAGGCCTTCCATCATAACCATCTTTAGGGGCATAACTTGCCCCATCTTTAACTTTGCATGAAACATCATAGAATCATCATTTATAAACTTATTTGCATAAAGCATCTTTAATTCATAACATAAAACTTTAATAAAATATAACTTGAAAATCATGATCATACCTCATAAATCATACTTGAAACTAATATATAGCATATGTCATTGAAATTCAACTTGAAATCATGCAATGTGATGTGAATTATGCATAATTAGACTAATAACATTGAAATATATCATAATTGAGAAGACCCAATGCAAACCATAAAATTAGAGCTTTTAATTGAAGAGATTGCAATTGGAATTGAGAAGAAATCTTTAGAATTCCATGGGTGAAAGGTAACATGGATGAAGTCCCACATATCTTAACCTTGATTAGCCCCAGACTGTAGAGATTGAAAGCTTGATTTTGAAGAACCCTTTTGAATTTTTTTTAGAGAGCAGAAAACCTTGAGAAAAGACTTGGGAGAAAAGACTTCGGGGTTTTTGGAGTTATGGAGAGAATGAGAGAGTTAGAATTCTTTAGGTTAGTTAATAGGCATGAACTTAGTCTCAAAAACCGTCCACATCCATTAATGACATATAGGAAAAAGACTAGAATAACCCTTATTAAAACTAAATTCGGGACCCATAATGGGCAATAAACGGACCGTGAAGGGCACCACGGTCCGTGGTCCTCTCAGTGGGGAGGGACTTGAACTTTTTCTGAAAAAACCTTGGGAAGGCTGCCCACCACGAGACCCACCACGGTCCGTCATGGTCACCACGGTCCATGATGGTCCTTCGTGGCTGTTGCCTTGAACTTCAAATTATTGGAGTTTGCAGGGAAGTTTCTGAAGTTCCTCTACGGAGGCCTTCACGGTTCGTGGAGGTTACTATGGTCTGTGAACTTGAGGCGTGAAGATGTTTCTAACAGGGGCTCACAGAGATGTCCACCACAGAAGCCATAACGGTCCGTGGTCCGCACCATGGGTTGTGGTGGCTTTTTATGGTCCTCTCTCCGGATACAACTTGGCTGGGCAGGTACCATGGTAGCCTTTCACATCCCGTAGTCCTCTTCACGACCCGTATTGGGTCTAGTGACGATCACCTGGTGCCCAAAAGCTGAGTTTTATAGAATTTCATCTTTTATTCCTCGTTTTCTGACTTTACAACTTCCAGGGTCTTACAACCCCTCAATTAGATGGAAAATCCCAAATCAACTAAAATTACCCAAAATTTTAATTAAAATGACCCGATTTTCTCTTTTAATTCAAATCCTACCCACATACCAAACCACTTCAATTTTGTGTTTGATTTTGTTTCATGGGTTTTCTTGATTTTTCCTAAAAGTTTTTTTTTGTGTCTTTTGTGATACCCTTTTTGTGTTATTGATCTATTGTAAGTTTATTTCCTTACCCACATTTGTTTTTTAGTCGTTTGTTTCTTGGGTTCATTGGTTTTCCCCGTGTATACCCTTTATGGGAGAGGTAGTATTGTATGTAAATCTTGAGTTCTTAATAAGGGATTAGAGGTGATTGTTTTCTGTTTCTTCCATAGTGGTGCCTCGAGGATTTTGATTTGCGGATTTCCATCCAATTGAGGGATACATGTGACAAGTATGTAAACAGTGAGGGTAAGAACAATTTTATTTTAACGGTAAGGATAAAATCAACTAATAGATAAAAGTTTAGGAGTATTTTTGACCCTTTCTCCTTTTTAAAAATACTAATTTAGTGTACGTGCTTTGCACGCGTGTTTCACGTCATTTATAAAATTATATATAAAAAATAGCAAGTGACTTTAAAATAAATATATATGTATCTAAATGATATAGGTAAATATTGTAGATCGAATATGTTATTGTTTTTAAGACTTTAAGTCAAATATTAAAAAATAAATATAATATGTTTATTTAGTTCTACACGTAATTTTTATTCAAATCAAAATTTTCGTAATTGTTGTCTTTGGTTTAAAAGTATTAACTGTTAGGACTTTTAATATAGTTCAAATAAGGAAAGAATTAATAAACATATTTTAAATAACTAAACATTAGAAGTATTCTTAAAAAAATGATATCCCTATAACAATTTAAACATAGTATTTTATCAAATCATTAAATATTAAAATAACGCCTCAAGGTTCAATCCGTATTTGCTCAATCAAGTTAAAATGATTGGACAATGTAGGGCTATAACAATAGAAGAGAAAACGACACTCAATGGGTAATAGTAAGAATAATGACCCAAATTTGACCTACTGCACAAGTATACCTTCAGTCATTTTATTTTCACTTCAACTATAATTAGCTCGCATAATGGGGATCGAATCAAGTCTGTTAGGGACCGATTAACCCCTAATATGGAACTTGTCAATACGAATTACGTATACATGCGTTGCACGTGTCAATATATATAAAAAGTGTATACAAAAAGATCAACAAATTATATAAAAATAAGATACTTCAAGTTATAATAATAATAATAATAAAAATATTAAATTCACCATTATGATGCTATGTAAATAATGAATGGAATCATATCAGCATTTTTGACACAAAAATTGACTTGTAATGATCTAAGAAGTAAGAACTGAATTTTCATTATTTGAATTTTGCCTACAACTATGACTACAGTTTAAAAACTCATCGAACAAAAATTATGACTCAATAATTATGCTTGCAATCTATAGTCACCATTAACTTTAATACACGAAAATAACTTAGCTTTGAAGAGTTAGGCTTCCAAGAACCCAATCGATGAGTAAAAAGAAGACAGACACAAAAATAATTTATGCAAATTAAGTTGATATACGACGCTGCAATACATTCCTATTGAAATTGAGACACATAAATTTTAATTATTTAAAGTTTCAACATAATTTAAATAAGAAAATATTTAATAATCAAAATTTTAGTTGAGAGAAAATCTTAAAACTTTTACCATATTTTTTTAGTATTCCAGAATTCCATAATTTTTAAAATATATATTTCTTTACCATATATTTTCGTACTTCTTAATTTTTAATTCTCCTAATTTTCTTACCATATATTTTTTCCTTTCCATAAACTAAAAGTCCTATGGCTAAAAGGAATGAAAAGTGATTAGATTTTTTATTTTTTTGAAAAACTCACGTAAGTTTTTGCTAATTAAAAGGGAAGTGATAATATTTTTTACTTATGGTAAAAGAATAACTTTAAATAACTTTGCTTATTCTTTTGGACTTTTTTTTGGTTATTATTTTTTTGACGTTTTATTTTTATCTTCTTTTTTTGTCTTTTTGTTTGCCTATTTCTTTGGACCATTTTTTTCTTCTTATTTTGGGACCTTTTTTATGCCTATTATTTTGAAAGTTTTTTGACTTTTTTTTTGGATTAAGTATTTTAGTTGGAAAAAAGATTCTCCATATAGAAATTTGATCATAATAACAAAACCTTCTCTATTTAATTTTTATTATAGTCAATAATTAATATCATTAAAATAATGATATAATAATTTGAGAAAAATAGTGAAAAGACTATTTTGTTTAAAACGGAGTCTTTTAATGAAGGACAAAAAGTTCAATCAACATTTTAAGGATTTTCATGCTTTTAGTATAGTACTAATTTAAAGTACGTGCTTTGCACGTGTGTCTCACGTCAATCAATAAAATTATACATATTTTTTTTCATATTTTATCCTCAACATTAACCACTTATCCTCCAAATCATTTCTCAAGACCTAAAACTATACATCAATTAATATATACATATCCAGAATCAAAATAACGACTTTAACATGTCAAGAATTAAAATCTACCATATTAATACTATTTTTGAGCGCCAACCAGGGGCAGAGTTAATTAATTTCAAAATTCTAAAATATTAGGATAATAATTAAATGATAATTATTTGAATAAAATAATAAATAAAGATTTTAATTATGGTAGAAAATTAAAGTAAAACCTTAACAAAAAAGACTCCTAAACTTGGAAAAAGAACAAAAGGTGAAGACACTCCTAAATCAACATGCCCATGATTTCACATTGATAAAATTCTTTAAGGAGAGGCCTGAAACTATCTTTTAAGTTGCAGAAATCTTTAATGAGTGATTTGGTTAATATCTAATGGTTTTTGCAGCGTAAAATAGTCTCTCTCTTGCTGCTCAAGCTTTTGTGAATTTTACTTATAGACATCTTCCAGATCTTTAGATGGCCAAGTAGTTGACTGTAGTGAGGAGTTAAAATATATGTCAGTCCACACCTATACAAACTTAAAAGATCCTAATTTGAATCCTAAAACAAAGAAAAACCTAAACAATGAATCATAAATAAAGACATCTAAACAATCTAAACACGACAGGAAAACTAATTACAATAACTTAATGAAATTAAATAATAATTTGAGAAAAATAGTAAATGATAATTTTGTCTATTGTACAATCTAAGACAAAAAGTTCAACCAACAATTCTAACAAATAAATATGTAGTGTCTATAAAGTAATGAGATTTAATAGTTAAAATTGTAATTGATTTTAAAATACTAAATGAAAAACTTGCCTTAAATCACATGTAAATTTATCTCTACTATCAAGATTTCAAAAAAAAAAAATCTCACTTAACAATTGTCTATCAAAAAATATGATAATCTATTGTTGTAATTTCAAGAACGTTCTAAAATTTTAGAAAAAATACCTCAAATCACAAGCAAATCTCTTTAATCAAAGATACTATCAAGATTTCAATTGATTATTTTTCATTAAAAATTTCTCAATTAATAATTCTCTATTAAGAATAAATGACAATTTATTATTACAAACATCAAGAACATACTAAGATTTTTGAAAACTTAGCTCAAATCACAAGTAAATTTATCTCTTGAAGCATCGATACTATCAAGATTTCACAAAAAAAAGTTCTCAATTAGTAATTGTCTATCAAGAATACACGATAGTTTATTATTGCTTACTATAAGAACATATTAAAATTTTAGAAAACTTACCTCAAATCATAAGTAAATTTATCCCTTTTATCATAGATACTATCAAAATTTCAATTGGTAAGAAAAAATTATATCTGAATATGTTTTTCACGAAAAACTTCTCAATAAACACTTGTCAATAAAATATTCATGATAATTTATTATTGTAAACTTCAAGATCAAACAAAAATCACAAAAAAAACTTTTCAATTAATAATTATCTATCAACAATACATGATTATTTACTATTTAAATATCAAGAACATAGTAAAATTATAAGAAGAAGCAAAAGAAGTTGTCAAAGTCCAAACTCCCTTTTTCAGATGTTCAACATTATTGTTTTGGTTTGTTTCTTTTTTTATTTTATATTTTGTGTGTACTCTTTTTTTTTTTGCGGAACAACATATATAGGTTATTAATAATTTTTTTTTTTTAAAAAAATAAAAATCACATTCTTTTGCAAGATATCTAGAACAACTTTTGAACTACCATAGTTATTAATTTTCTTAATAACTTTTACCATATATTTTGTTGTTAATTGTTATCATATATTTTAGGACTCTTTAATTTTTAAAACTTATCATATATTTTAGGATTTCTTACCTTAAAATATTATAAGTATAATTAAATAATAATTTAGAAAAAGAGTGGAGAGACGAAATGTGTAAATTCTTAAAGATATTCATAATGAGTTGAAAGGAGTCCTTCATTAACTCAATTTCATTATTCACAGACATTTTTAATTCTAAACCTCTCCTTATATAATTATGATTCATGAGGTTTTTCATTATTTTAGGATACCCTAATAAACAAATAAGGATTTTAGTTAATTTTAAGTCCTACATGTATTAGAATAATGATTAAATGATAATAATTGGAGGAAAATAGTAAAAGGAAGATATTGTCTAAAGCAAAGTCTGAAGGACAAAAGTTCAATCTACATTTTAAGGGTCTTCATGTTTTTAATATAGTATAGATAGATATATTATTATTATTATATTTAATTAATTTGATCGACATAAGTGGACCATAATTGGTAATCATAATCTATTTAATATTTATTTATATACATTTGCATAATAGAGAATTATGACTTTGACTTTTCAAAAAAGTATATTAATTATGTCATTCTAACACAATGTTAGTAATACATCTCAATCAATATAAAGTAGTCAAAGTTACATTATATATATATATATATATATGAATTGCATATGTACCTGTATACTTTGATACACTATTCGATATTTCAATATTTTTATTTTATAACTTAATACCAAATATCAAAAGATTAAAATAAATACCAAATATCATACTAACAAAATTGCATTGCCAATAATTTTAATCCAATATAATAATTCAATACCCGTGCCACACACAATCCTATAATACAACCCACAATATGTGACAATGAAAATATAGAATAATGTTGTGAATAAGTAAGTGGATGTCCATAGGAATTAGGGACCCACCACTAATAAATGTTGTGAATTTTTCCCTATAAAAGGGACAAAATACTGCAAAGTATGATGACATACTTCATTACAAATATTACTCCTCTACTTCTTTCTTCTGTCAGTTCTTCTCTTTCTTTCTTTCTTTCTTTCTTTCTTTAGTTTTAATATTTTATTTTTTAATATGTTATCAACACGAAACTTTTATTTTCTTCAGATAAATTAACTTCTATATCATGTATATCTATCGAAGAAATTTAATTTTAGTTATTTTTGTTATTTCTAAATTAATTTCTATCTCAGTTTTGTCATGTCAAATTTATCAAAGCTTGAGTTTGTGGCACTTAACATTATCGGGAAAAATTATTTATCATGAATCTTTGATGCTGAAATTTACCTTGACGCTAAAGGTCTTGGTGATACCATTAATCAAGAAAATAAAGTATCAAGCCAAGATAAGGCAAAGGCTGTGATGTTTCTCCGTCATCATATTCATTAAAGATTAAAAACTAAATATTTAACTGTGAAAGACCCTCTTGATTTATGGACTAATTTAAAAGATCGATATCACCACCTAAAATTTACGGTGTTAACAAAAGCTCGATATGACTAAATACACCTTCGATTTCAAGATTTTAAAACTGTGACAGAGTATAATTCTGCTATTCACAAAGTAAGTTCCATGTTAAAATTATGTATAGATACTATCACTAATGATGACTTACTTGAAAAAACTTTTTTCACTTTTCACGCTTCAAATGTGTTGTTACAATAACAATATCGTGAAAAAGGATTTAAAAAATATTTTGAATTAATTATATGCCTATTTGTAGTCGAGCAGAATAATACTTTGTTGATGAAAAATCATGAACCCCGTCTCACTGGGTCTGCTCCATTTCCTGAAGCGAATGTTGTAGTAGCATATAATCAGTCTGAATCAAGATAAAATAATTATTGTGGCCGCAGCCGTGGACGTGGTAGAGGTCAAAATAATTATCGTCATCATGATGTAAATAAATATGAGAATAATAAAGTTTCTCAAAATAATCTTTCTAGAGGAAAATTCAATATTTGTCACCGGTGTGGTATGAAGGGTCATTGGGCATGTGAATGTCGTACGTCCGATCATTTTGTGAAACTTTATCAAGTCTCTCTCAAAAGAAGAGATAATAATATGGAGGCGAATTTGAATTTTCGAAATGATGATGATGAAGCAACTTCCTCAAATAAATATGAAGATATTGAGAAAAATCTTGATTATAAAAATGATAATTTTGAAGGTCTACCAAATATTAATCATTTGGAAGCTGAAGACTTTATGAATATTGATTGAAAAATTGATCATTTAATTGAGGATAAATATTAAAAAAATAGTTATTATTTTCCTATTATATTTGATATTATGTTGTTATTCGTAAAAATGTTTCTTAAGGCAGTGCAATTTCTTATAGTTTCTTATGTTGATAGTTTTTCACGTTCTTATAATGTATTTTTTTGTTTATGAAGAATATGAAAATTCTCCTGTCATCAGTTGGATTCAAAATTAATTATGATGATATGTGTCTTATTGATAGTGCCACAACATACACTATTTTAAGAGATAAGAAATATTTCTCTTATTTGATTATGAAAGAAGCTAATGTTAATACAATATCTGATAATAAAAGATTAATTGAAGGATCCGGAAAAGCTAAAGTTGTACTTATCGGAGGAATAAATTTAACAATTAATGAAGTATTATATTGTAGTAAGTATCAAAGAAACTTATTAAGTTTTAAAGACATTCGTCAAAATGGTTATCATATTGAGACTACGAATGATGAAAAAAATGAATATCTTTACATTACTATAATAATGTCGAGAAAGAAGTTTATACTTGAAAAATTATCCACTCTTTCATCTGGCTTATACTTTACAAGTGTTAGCATGATTGAAACACATGATATAGTAAACCAAAGGTTTACTAACTCAAATGATTTTATTATTTGACATGACCAGTTGGGCCATTTTGGTTCTAATATGATGCGCAAAATAATTGAGAGTTCACATGGACGCTTTTTGAAGAACCAAAATATTTTTCAATTTAAAGAATTCTCTTGTGTTGCATGTTATCAAGAGAAATTGATTACTAGAACTTTTGTAATCATAGTGGAATTGAATCCCCAACATTTCTGGAACGTATACAGGGTGATAGATATGGGTCAATTAACCCATCATATGAACTATTTAAATATTATATGGTTTTAATAGATGCATCTACAAGATGGTCACATGTTTGCTTATTATCAACTCGTAATATGACATTTGCGAGATCATTTGCTCAAATAATTAAGTTAAGAGTACAATTTCCAGATTATGCAATACAGATAATTTGTCTTGATAATACTGGTGAGTTCACATCTTAGGCATTTAATGATTATTGTTTGTCCACTGGGATAACAGTTAAGCATTCGGTTGCTCATATTCATACTCAAAATGGAAGGAATCATTGATTAAACATCTCCAATTAATTTCTAGACCAGTGCTTATGAGAACAAAACTTCCCATTCATTATGGGGTCATGATATTTTGCATGCAACAAATCTTGGGCGGATCAGACCTACAAGTTATTATAAAGTCTCCCCATTACAATTGCCTTTTGGTCTTAGAATATTTGAATGTGCGGTATATGTTCCAATTGTTCCACCACAATGTACAATGATGGGTCCCCAAAGAAGGTTGGGGATATATGTTGACTATGAATCTCCTTCTATCATAAAATATTTGAAACCTATGACTGAAGATTTATTTACTGCAAGATTTGTTGATTGACATTTTGATGAATCATTATACCCAACATTAGGGGGAGAAAATAAGCAGCTGAAAAAGGAAATAGATTGAAATGCATTATCACTATCTCATCTAGATCCTCGTACAAATAAATGTGAAATGGAAGTTCAAAAGATATTCCATTTGAAAAATATTGTAAATCAACTGTCAGATACATTCATTGATCTATCAAGAGTTACTAAATCTCATATTTCAGCTGCTAATTCTCCAATTCGAGTTGATGTTCCAATAGAAAAATTAATTAATATAAATGAGTCTAAACTACGCTTAAAACGTGGTAGGCCGATCAGTTCCAAAGATAAAAATCCTCAAAAAAGAAAATGAGCAAACAATCAAGATGGTCATGATATGAAAGAACCTGCTTAAGAAGAGCGAGTAGACATAACAATTGATAAAACCTTGGAAGAGGTTGAGACACCTGAAAATAGTGAAGAAATTTCAATAAACTATGTCTCATCAGGAAAAATAAGGAATCGAAATAATGTAATTGTCGACAATCATTTTGCTAATAATGTTGCTACTGAAATAATACAACAAAACGGGGATCTTGAACCAAAATCTGTCGAGGAATGTAGACAGAAGAATGATTGGCTAAAATGGAAAGATGGAATTCAAATTGAATTAGCTTCGCTTGAAAAATGCGAAGTTTTCAGACCGATAGTCAGAATACCTGAAAGTATAAATTCAGTGGGGGTACAAATGGGTCTTTATGCGAAAACGAAATGAGAAGAATGAAGTTATAAGATATAAAGCACGACTTGTGGCACAAGAATTTTTGCAAAGACCTGACATTGATTATATGGAAACATATTCTCCTATGGTGGATGCAATCACTTTCAGGTATCTTCTAAATCTGACAGTTCATAAAAAACTTGGCATGCATCTGATGGATGTCGTTACAGCCTATTTATATGGCTCTTTGGATAATGATATTTTTATGAAAATCCTTGAAGGATTTAAAATGCCTCAAATATGTAAAGATTCTCGAGAAACTTGTTGAATAAAACTACAAAAATCTTTATATCAGCTAAAACAATCAGGGCGAATGTGGTACAATCGTCTTAACGAATATTTGTAAAAGAAGGATTCAAAAATGATCTAATTTGCTCTTGTGTCGTTATGAAAAGGTCTGAATCTGAATTTGTCATAATAGTTATATATGTTGATGATTTGAATATTATTGAAATCCCGAAGAACGTTCAAAGGCAATAAAATGTCTGAATTTTTTTTTTGAAATGAAAGACCTCAAAAAGACAAAAAATTGTCTTGGTATACAAATTGAATATTTTGCAAATGAGATATTTGTCCCTCAATCAACATATACTGAAAATATTTTAAAGAAATTTTACAAGGATAAAGTACATCTACTGAATACCCCAATAGTTGTGAGATCTCTTGATATTAATAAAGATCTATTTCGATCTCATGAAAATGATGAAGAGCTTGTTGGTACTAAAATACCATATCTTAGTGCAATTGGTGCATTAATGTATCCTACCAATAATTCTAGACCAGATATAGCTTTCTCTATAAACTTGTTAGCAAGATTTAGTTCTTCTCCAACACGAAGTCACTAGAATGAAATTAAGCATATATTCAGATACCTCTGAGGGACCACCGATATGGGATTGTTTTACTCAAATGAATCCACGTCAGAATTGATTGTTTATGCAGATGCATGATATTTGTTTGATCCCATAAAGGTCAATCACAGACATGCTACTTATTTACATGCGGTGGTACAACTATATTATGTCGTTCAACAAAGCACACTAAGGTTGCCACTTCTTCAAATCGTGCAAAGATAATAGTCATTCATGAATCAAGTTGAGAATGTGTTTGTTTAAGATCAATAACTCAACACATTCAAGAAATATGTGGCCTTTCTTTGAAAATAGACGTTCTAACAATATTGTATGAAAACAATGTTGAATGCATAACTCAATTGAAAGGAGGATACATCAAAGGAGACAGAACAAAACATATTTCACCAAAATTCTTCTTTAAAAGAAAGGTGAAATAGATGTTCAACAGGTTTGTTCAAGTGATAATTTAGCAGATATGTTTACCAAGGCATTGCCAACTTCAAACTTTGAGAAATTGAGATACAAGATTGGAATGCGTCATCTTCAAGATATTAAATGATGTCTTCATTAAGGGGAGTGAAATACGCGTTGCACTCTTTTTTTCTTAACCAAGGTTTTATCCGACTGAATTTTTCTAGTATGATTTTTAATGAGGCAACAACCAATGCGTATTACTAATAAAAATATACATATTTTTCTTTCTTTTCTCGTAATGAACATCTAAAGAAGAGTATTGTGAATAAGTAAGTGGATGTCCATAGGAATTAGAGACCCACCACTAATATATGTTGTGAATTTTTCCCTATAAAAGGGACAAAATACTGCAATGTAAGATAACATAGTTGATAACAAATATTACTCCTTTATTTCTTTTTTGTGCCAGTTCTCCTCTTTCTTTCTTTCTTTAGTTTTAATATTTTATTTCTTAACAAATAATAGAATTTTGTTAAATTATGGTGGATATGGTGGATGTTTTAATCCCAAGTGGGGCCCCACTCAAAGTGGGCAACTTGCCCACTTGGTATTTACTTCTTTATATGCCTATAAATATAGGCAAGATGTGAAGAATTATGGATAGACAGAAAAACAATACACGGCAATTATCCTTTCAATTTCTCCTTCTCTCTCTTTCTCTTATTTTCTCTTCCTTATTTTGTTCAAGTAATTTATTATATAACACATTATCAGCACGAGGCTCCGGCTATTGTTTCAAGGTAATAAAAAGTGGTAAGAGTTTTATTTAAATTTATTTTCATAAAATGGCAAATATTTTAAAAATTGAATTTACTGCTCTTGATATTTCTGGAAAAGACTACTCCTCATGGGCACTAGATGCCGAAATTCATCTTGAATCGATGGGTCTGGCAGACACCATCAAAGATGATAACCAGACATCTAGTCAAAACCGTGTAAAAACTATAATTTTCCTTCGCCACCATCTTGACGAGGGTCTTAAATTACAATATCTTACATTAAAAGATCCCTTGAAATTGTGGAAAAATTTAAAAGAAAGGTAGGACCACCTGAAGTTGGTCATGCTTCCACAAGCACGTCATGACTGGTTAAATCTGAGACTAATGGACTTTAAAAATATAACTGAATATAATTCTGCTTTATTTCAAATTATAGCTCAGTTAACTTTATGCGGAGATAAAATCACGGAACAAGATAAACTTGAAAAAACATACTCCACATTTCCACCCGCGAATATGCTCCTGCAGCAGCAATATCGCGAAAAAGGCTTTACAAAATATTCTGAATTATTATCTCACTTACTTATTGCTGAACGCCATAATGAATTATTAATGAAAAATCATGATATTCGGCCCGTTGGTTCTTTGCCACTCCCTGAAGTGAATCAGGCAAATTCTAACCAACGAGAAAGAGGTCATGGCCCTAGTCGTGGTCGTAGTCGTAGTCAAAGAAGAAATTTTAATCGTGATGCTCGGTTGACACCGAGAAATAACCAGCAATATAAAAGGCAGGGTAAAAAACCAGAAGCTTTACCGAAGAATAATTCAGAAACAATATGTCATAGATGTGGAGGTGTGGGACACTGGTCACAGATTTGCCGGTCATCAAAACGTCTGGTTCAGCTATATCAGGCATTGTTAAAGAGGGCAGAAAATAATCCAGAGACAAATTTTATCTCTGAGGACAATATTGAGCCCATGCATCTGGATGTAGCTGATTTTTTTAATTTTCCAAAAGTAAATATGAATGTTGATAAGCCCGATAATATTTAAACAATTCTCTTTGTTGTTGTATGTATTAAATATTATGTTTGTATTTTTCTAGATCCATGTAATAAAATAAAATTTTGTATAATAAATTATGTATTAATTATAATTTAGAAGAAAATATGGAAATGCCTCAAATCTTATTTGGATCAATAATAAATCACGATGATATTTGTGTAATTGATAGTGGAACAATCCATGCTATATTTAAAGACGAGAAATATTTTTCCAATTTACTTAGAAGAAAAGCTAATATTACTACAATTTCTGGTAATTCAAAAATGATAGAAGGCTCCGGAAGAGCTACTATAATTCTGCCTAAGGGAACAAAAATTGTTATAGAAGATGCACTATTTTCTTCTAAATCCCCAAGAAACTTGTTAAATTTTAAAGATATCCGCAGAAATGGATATCATGTTGAGACACTAAATGAAATAAATATTGAATATCTTGGTATAACCAAGAGTGTCTCAGGCCAGAAATATATTTTGGAAAAATTACAAACTCTGTCATCTGGCCTATATTATGCAAAAATTAGTGCAATTGAAGCACATATGATCGTAAACCAGAAGTTTACTGATCCAAATACATTTGTGCTATGGCATGATCGAATAGGTCATCCTGGATAATTAATGATGAGATGAATTCTTGAAAATTCAACTGGACATTCATTAAAGAACCAGAAGATTCTTACAAATGATGAATTTTCATGTGCTGCTTGTTATCAAGGCAAATTAATTGTCAGACCATCGACCCTGAAGGTTGGCATCGAATATCCTGACTTTTTAGAGCGTATACATGGAGATCTATGTGGACCTATTCATCCACCTAGTGGATTGTTTAGATATTTTATGGTCCTAATAGATGCATCATCTAGATGGTCTCATGTGTGCTTATTATCATCTCGCAACCTGGCGTTTGCGAAGTTGTTAGCACAAATAATAAGATTAAGGGCGCAATTCCCAGATTATCCAATTAAGGCCATTCGCCTTGATAATGCTGGAGAATTTACATCCCAAGCTTTTAATGATTATTGCTTATCAATTGGGATAAAAATTGAACATCCTATTGCTCATGTTCATACTCAAAATGACCTTGCAGAGTCATTTATAAAGCGCCTACAATTGATAGCAAGACCTTTACTAATGAAAACAAAATTGCCAATTATTGTTTGGGGTCATGCTATCTTACATGCAGCAGCACTTGTACGTCTCAGACCGACACATTATAATAAATACTCTCCATCACAATTAGTATTTGGTCATGAACCAAATATAGCCCATTTAAGAATTTTTGGTTGTGCGGTATACGTGCCTGTAGCACCACCACAACGTACAAAAATGGGCCCTCAACGAAGGTTGGGCATATATGTTGGGTTTGACTCACCCTCCATAATTCGATACCTTGAACCGTTGAATGAAGATTTATTCACTGCTCGATTTGCAGATTGTTGGTTTGATGAAATAATTTTTCCGCCATTAGGGGGAGAGAAAAAAGAACTCGAAAAAGAAAAAGAAATTGCGTGGAAAGTTTCATCACTATCACATTTTGATCCACGTACCCGCACATGTGAACAAGAAGTCCAGAAGATCATCCACTTGCAGAAAATAGCAAATCAAATGCCAGATGCATTTATTGATTTGAAACGGATAACTAAGTCACATATCCCTACAGTGAATGTACCTATCCGGATTGATGTCCCAAAAGGACTATCTACAAGTATCATAGCTTCTGAATCCCAAACACGCCAAAAGCGTGGTAGACCGTTGGGTTCAAAGGATTAAAATCCTAAAAAGAGAAGCGTGAGAAATAATAAAGATGATACTACAATAGAACCTTCTGAAGAAGGTCAAGATTTGAGTAAACCTGATATTCCTGAAGAAATCAGTGAACCCGAGACTCAAGTGAATGAAGAACTTTCAATAAGTTCTTTCGGTGATGAGATAAAATTAAATCGATCTAAAATCACGGTTGATAATGTTTTTGCATATAATGTTGCACTTAACCTCATGCAAGATAGTGAAATTCTTGAGCATAAATCCATCGAAGAATGTCGATGTAGACGTGATTGGCCAGAATGGCAAAAGGCAATTCAATCTGAATTAGACTCACTTGCTAAACGTGAGGTTTTTGGACCTGTAGTCCAAACCCCTGAAGGTGTAAAACCAGTTTGCTATAAATGGGTTTTTATGCGAAAACGAAATGAGAAAAATGAAATTGTAAGATACAAGGCATGCCTTGTTGCACAAGGATTCTCTCAAAGACCGGGAGTCAACTATGAAGAAACATATTCACCAGTTATGGATGGAATAACTTTTCGATATCTCATCAGTTTAGCTGTACATAAAAATCTTGAAATACATCTAATGGATGTAGTTACAGCTTACCTTTATGGTTCACTTGATAATGAAATTTACATGAAAATTCCAAAAGGATTAAAATTGCCTGAAGCATGTAAAAAGTCTCGGGAAATGTACTCAATAAAACTGCAAAGATCATTATATGGTTTAAAACAATCAGGGCGTATGTGGTATAATCGACTCAGTGAGTACTTGATAAATGAAGACTATATAAATGATGTCATTTGTCCATGTATTTTTATTAAGAAAACGGAATCAGAGTTTGTCATACTCGCCGTTTATGTTGATGACATAAATCTCATTAGAACCTCTGTAGAGGTCCAAAAGGCGATTGAATATCTAAAGAAAGAATTTGAAATGAAAGATCTCGGAAAGACAAAACTTTGTCTAGGTCTGCAAATTGAACATTTAGCAGATGGGGTTTTTGTTCATCAATCTGCCTACACTGAGAAAATCTTAAATATATTTTACAAGGACAAAGCACATCCATTAAGTACTCCAATGGTTGTTCGATCACTTGAAGTGGAAAAAGATCCATTTCGACCTTTAGAGGAGGAGGATGAACTTCTTGGTCCTGAAGTACCATACCTCAGTGCAATTGGTGCACTTATGTATCTTGCTAACGCAACCAGACCTGATATAACATTTTCTGTAAATTTGCTGGCAAGGTATAGTTCATCCCCAACGCGAAGACATTGGAACGGTATCAAGCATATTTTGCGATACCTAAAGGGTACTGTTGATATGGGTTTGTTTTATACTAACAAAGATAGCACAGACCTTATTGGTTATGTAGATGCAGGTTATTTATCAGACCCACATAAAGACCGATCTCAAACAGGCTATCTATTTACACACGGAGGAACTGCTATATCATGGCGATCTACAAAGCAGTCCATAGTTGCTACTTCTTCAAATCATGCTGAAATAATAGCAATTCACGAAGCAAGTAGAGAATGTGTGTGGTTGAGATCAATGATACAGTTAATCAAAGAAAGATGTGGCCTGGAAAATAATGTCAAAGTACCCATAATTATATTCGAAGACAATGCCACATGCATAGCTCAATTGAAAGGTGGATTCATAAAAGGAGACAGAACGAAACATATTTCACCAAAATTATTCTTCACACATGATCTCCAGAAGAATGGTGATATTGATGTACAACAAGTTCGTTCAAGTGATAATCTTGCAGACTTATTCACAAAGGCATTACCAACATCAACTTTTGAGAAATTGAGATATAAGGTTGGAATGCGACGTCTCCAAAATATCAAATAAAGTTTTCATCAGGGGGAGTAAAATACGCGCTGCACTCTTTTTTCCTTAACCAAGGTTTTGTCCCACTGGGTTTTCCTGGTAAGGTTTTTAATGAGGCAGCACTCAAGGCGTATTACCAGATATGTGTACTCTTTTTCCTTAACTAGGCTTTTTCCCACTGAGTTTTTCCTAGTAAGATTTTAATGAGGCACATTGTCTATAGGTGTTCAGAATAACTCTGTATATATTGTTCTTTCACTAGAATTTTTTTTAGACATCCAAGGGGGAGTGTTAAATTATGGTGGATATGGTGGATGTCTTAATCCCAAGTGGGGCCCCACTCAAAGTGGGCAACTTGCCCACTTGGTATTTACTTCTTTCTATGCCTATAAATATAGGCAAGATGTGAAGAATTATGGATAGACAGAAAAACAATACACGACAATTATCCTTTCAATTTCTCCTTCTCTCTCTTTCCCTTATTTTTTCTTCCTTATTTTGTTCAAGTTAATTTATTATATAACAAATTTGAACTTATTGGGTTATAGTTGAGCGTTTTTTGTCTAATTGTTACATAAACATGATATAATATTTCATTTTAAGGAGTGATTCTTGAACTTAATTGCTTTTGGGTAATCTAAGAATTGGTCAAAATCAAATCAAAATTAATAATTTAAATTTAAAAATGCTATTAGTTTTTCAGTAAAGCGTTATTGATCTAACCATTAGATAACAATTTAGATTTTTATTTTAGCGAATTATCAAAACTATATAGATTTAGAATATATTTTTTTTAACAATTGAACCAATAATTATTAAATAATTACAATCCTACCTAATAAATACAACGATGTCCACTTTAGTGTATTTAAGAATTGCAAAATATTTCTTGTCACGAACGATGTCCACTTTAGTTCTTTACACCTGCTAAAGTAGACATTATTCTATTTATTTGGTAGCATGATAATATATTAAATTTTGAATATCACATATTGCGCATTTGTTATTTAAGTCTATTAAATTCAATAATTTTTATTAATAATTATGATGGGGTTGCATTAAGGATCAGCCTTTAGTCTATTTTTATTTGTCTTGGTGATGGATGGATTGACGCGACAAATTCAAGGTGAGGTGCCATGGTGTATGCTTTTCGCGGACGACATAGTCTTGATCGATGAGACTCGTAGCGGAGTTAACGCTAAGCTGGAGGATTGGAGACATACCTTGGAGTCTAAAGGGTTTAAGCTGAGTAGGACCAAGACAGAGTACTTAGAGTGCAAGTTCAGTGAGAAACCTCAGGAGGTTGGCGCGGAAGTTAGGCTTGGTGACTAGACCATCCAAAAGAAAAGTAGTTTCAAGTACCTTGGGTCTATCATGCAAGGCAGCGGGGAGATTGACGAGGATGTCACACATCGTATTGGGGTAGGGTGGATGAAATGGAGGCTCACTTCCGGTGTGCTATGTAACAAGAATGTGCCACCACAACTTAAGGGCAAGTTCTACAAAGTGGTGGTTAGATCGACTATGTTATATGGGGCGGAGTGTTGGTCAGTTAAAGTCTCTCACATTCAAAAGATGAAAGTAGCCGAGATGAGAATGTTGAGGTGGATGTGTGGGCATACAAGGAGTGACAAGATTAGAAATGAGGCTATTCGGGACAAGGTAGGAGTGGCCTCGGTGGAAGACAAGATGCGAGAAATGCGACTGAGATGGTTTGGGCATGTGAAGAGGAGAGACACAGATGCCCCAGTGCGGAGGTGTGAGAGGTTGGCCATGGATGGTTTCAGAAGAGGTAGGGGTAGGCCAAAAAAATATTGGAGAGAGGTGATTAGACAGGACATGGCGCAGTTACAATTTAACGAGGACATGACTTAGATAGGAGGGTGTGGAGGACCCATATTAGGGTAGAAGGCTAGTACATAGTCTTGTTATTCTTCCGTATTCTCTCGTTATTCTTCTGTATTAGTAGGCGCATCAGCGCACTATAATTTTTTGTGCTCTGACTTCTGTTAGTATCTCTTTATTACTTTCTGTACTTTGATTACTCTATTTTATCTGTGTCGCTTTCGTTATTTGCGTTATTCGTTATTTGCTTTCACATATCATTTTGAACTTCTTAGCCTTATTTGACCTCTTTTTATGCTTCTTTTGAGCCGAGAGTCTCTCGGAAACAGCCGTGCTACCTTGATAGGAGTAAGGTCTGCGTACACTTTACCCTTCCCAGACCCCACGTTGTGGATTTCACTGGGTGGTTGTTGTTGTTGTATAGATTAATAACTGATTAACAAATATGATATTTAAAAACAAATCAAATCACCCGATAAACACCACATTAGTAATTATAAGGATCAAACCAAACTCCAAAAAGTTAGGTGGCAATTAATTTTTATTTATTTATTGTTATTTTTTTTTTCGAAAGATCTTTATTTGAAGTACCTTAGCTCTGAAGAGTCACGATGATAGAAATTTAACTATTCTAAATACAGATTGGATACTACGAAAACAGCCTAAAAGTGCCATATCTGTGACAGTTATTTTCTAAAAAATCAATTGTGATATATCTCGTACTTACATTAAATTATATTATTTTATTATAATTAGTAATAAAATTAAAATGATGAAGTGCTAAATAGAAAAATGTTTAAATTTACTCTTCAATTATTCAAAAATAAATAATTTTATCCCGCATTAAAATTTTCATCCATTCATTCAAAAATAAATAACTAAGTTCCATGAAATGTGTGGATTGCAAATATTTATTTCTTTTTTTTTTTTGAGAAAAATGTGTGTCTAATTTACACCTCAGTTTTTGATTATTCTTTAAAATTAACTTCGATTGGAGCTCCATTAAATATCAAAGGAAAAAATAAAAATATTTTCCTTAAGCCAAAGGTTATATCGAATCAAAATTTAATGAAAGGCGAAATTGCCCTATGTGCAAATTTAACCTTTCCTTAAATGATATAACTAAGTTATAACAAAAATATATAAAAACACATTATAATTTAATGGAAAGATTATTTTCCAGTGGAACATGATAGAGAGGTCCATTACTGGAGAGATTTGAGTACAAGTTTTCCTACCTCACCAAATTCTTTTTTCAACAAAACTCCAAAAGTGAAATTCAAGATAACAATAATTATATATTATTCTCTTGGTGAATTTTTCATAGTAGTATAAACATTGAGTAAAAAGAAAGACTTCCAAGTAAAAGAAAAAAGTGTCCTAACACCAAATTCCACTAATTCAGAGTACATGTAACAACTTGTTTGGATGGTTGTTACTTGTTACCTATTCTACTATTGTATTGTTATTTTAATATAGGGAATACCTATATATACACACACCACCAACACATTAGCCAAATATTAGAGTTAAATGTTGATTTTTAGGTAATTTAAACAAATTGGCAACCGATATCTAAATCAATTTGATTCGATTTTTCAATTTGATACAGTTTGTCGATTTGCGCTGGACACCCTTATGTGTGATAGTGTATATTATATATATATATAGTGTAAGGTCAACATTTTACTAGTAATTTTGTTAATTATGAAGTTAATTTTACCTATTGGGTCTCCATAACAGAAAGTGAAGCTATATTTCTTGCCATTAAGTAGGCCGGCTGGTACCGTCAAGCTAATTTCTCAAAAAATAAAAGGGTTTCACTAAGAAGGAGACAATTAAAATTGATTATGACATCATCCAAAAAATATCTCTTGATTTTCTAGTGCAGTTTATAGGACTTCTTACGTAAATGTACATATAACAATTTTTTTTTAATGAAAATGGTTTTATGTATTTATAATGTATTGATATTACATAAATAATGGATAGCCATATATATATATATATATATATATATATGTGTGTGTGTGTGTGTGTGTATTGTGATATAAGAAGATGGTTAAAGAAGTTAGAAAAGGTAGTTAGAAGCAGGGGCAGTTTAGTCCTTTTCTAGTTTTTAGTTAGAACTAACTAACTAACAATTAGTTAGATAGTTAGAAATTAATCAGCTATATATACAACTGATAACTACACATTGTAAAGTTTTGGGGCATTTTAGCCTAATATTGAAAGCTACTGTACTCGCCATCTCTCTTCTTCATCTTCATCTCCTTCTTCTTCTTCACTTCTTCCTTTCTCTGAAACATTGATCCTTAGAAAAGAACATGGTATCAGAGCCCTCATCACAGTGATTACTGTAAAAAGTTGCTCGTAGTTGAGTCAAAGACTCGAAACCAGAGTCAAAGATTCGTCCAATGTCAAGCTGGTTCTGCAGATCTAAGCTCCATTAAAGCTGAAATCTGCAATCAACAGTTATTTCCGCAATAAAACTTCAAAAAAAAGGTTGAAGAAAATGGCAAGTGAAGCCACAGCTCCAGATCTAGCTTAGAATCTCAATCAGACTCATTTCAATGTTCAACGAGCTAGTATACCTGTTTCTACAAGCTCTGCGAGTAGCAATGGGCAAGGTATTGACTATAATCATCCTCCATTTCTTAGCCCTACAGATGTGAGTGGAATTAGTATTATATCATTTAAGCTGCAAGGTGTAGAAAACTACACCTTATGGAATCGATCAATCAAACTAGCTCTATTAGGAAAAAATAAGTTAGGGTTAGAGGATGAAACATGCAGGAAAGAAATGTATAGTAAAGAACTGTGAGGCCAATGGGAAAGGGTGAATGCTATTGTGTTGTTATGGTTAATGAACTCAGTTTCAAAGAGCCTGCTTAGTGGAATTACATTTGCTTCAAGTGCTTCAAATGTGTGGACTAACCTGCAAGAGAGGTTTGATAGAGTTGATGGATCAAGAACTTACAGTTTACACAAAGAAATTGCCACTTTACGATAAGGTACTACTTCTGTATTAGTGTATTATACAAAGCTGAAAGCCTTGTGGGATGAGTTTGAAGTGTTAGTGCCCTCACCCTGCTGTAACTGTGAGAAATCTAGAGGATTTATAGCTCATATGAATAGACAAAAGTTGTATCAATTTCTAATATGATTAAATGACTCATGCCATCAGGCTAGGAGTTAGATTCTCATGATAGATCTCCTACCAACTATCAATCAAGCATATTTTATGATAGTAGGAGATGAGAGCCAAAAATCTATTGTTACAAGTATCAATAATTTGGGACTATATTCATCCATCATAGATTCAGCTGTTATGTACTTTAGAGGTGGCAGTAGTTCATGTGTCAGTAACAGATTTAAGAAAAATACACTCTTAATCTATGACTTTTGTAAGTGTAGAGGTCATACCAAAGAGTCTTGCTATAAGGTTGTTGGGTATCCACCAGATTTCAAGTCCAAGAGGAAGATACAAAGTGCAAACACTGCTTATGCTGATATTACTGGCTTGGCTAGTCGACCTCAGCAATCAGTTAAGGCTAATTTTTCTTATGGTTTGAACACAAATGTAACTAATGATTCAGTTTGGGGTAGGAATATCACAGCACAGCATACTACAAACAAAGTTTCAACTGAAGCTTCTACTTCCAATAAGACTATAAGTTAAGCTGAGAAAGATGTCAAGTAATTACTTCAGGGTTGCACATTCACAAAAGATCAGTATGAACACATTCTCAAGATGATGAGTCAACAATCAGGCTCAAGAGTTACTACATCTGATTGAAATAAGGCAAACATTGTAGGTACAACCTTATTTGTGATGTGTGGATTGTAGATACAGGTGCAACAAACCATATGATTTCTAAGTTGGATATGCTACAAAAAGAATCTATGCTAAAGCTTGACACTCCTAAGGATGTATGTTTACCAAATGGTGGTATCACATAAGTAGCTCATATTAGTTCTTGTAGTCTGTCAGCTAGAAGTGTAATTACTAATGTGTTCCATATACTAGAGTTCAAGTATAACTTAATGTCTGTCAGCAAAATAACAAAGGAATTAGGTTGCTCAGTCTTTTTCTTCCCTGATTTTTGTGTTTTCCAAGAGTTTTACACTGAAAGGTGAAGGAAGTTGGTAGAGAAGAAGGTGGCCTATATCTGCTATGGAGACAACTAACTCAAAGCAATGCAACTAATACTAAGTACTCTGCTCATGCTGTTGATACTGCTCATTCAACATGCAAGGAGTTAGATATGGAGCTATGGCATCAAAGACTTAGACATGTATCTTCAGCTGTACTTGCTAAAATGTTCACTATAAATAAAGACAGTATGTGTAAGGTGTCTAAGTGTTTAGTTTGTCCATTTGCAAAGCAAACCAGACCTGGTTTTTCTTCTAGAAATATCAAAAGCAGTAGCTGTTTTGACTTGATACATGTTGATCTTTGGGGACCCTATAATACAACTATTTTTAATGGAAATAAGTACTTTCTATAATAGTTGATGATTTTTCAAGAATGACCTAGTTATTTTTACTTAAACAAAAGTCAGATGTGTGTGTGTCTCTATGAAAATATTCCTGCAGTATGCTAAGAATCAGTTTGGAAAAATGGTCAAAGTCCTAAGATCAGACAATGGTACTGAGTTTGTTAACTCAGTATGTGATAGTATGTTTAAAGCATTAGGTATTATACATCAAAGATCTTATCCTTACACTCCTCAATAAAATGGTGTGGTTGAGAGGAAACATAGACATCTGCTAGAAGTAACAAGAGCCTTAAGGTTTCAAGCTAAAATACCTATTAGGTTTTGGGGTCACTATGTCCTAGCTACAGCTTATCTCATTAACAGAATTCCTAGTAGTGTGCTTGAGTTTCAAACTCCTTATGAAAGACTTTATGGTATAAAACCAGTGTTATCTCATTTGAGAACAATTAGCTGTCTAGCCCTTGCAAAGCATCTCACTGAACATGACAAACTAATGCCAAGATCAAAGTCAACTGTTCACATGGGATACTCTGAAGTACATAAAGGGTACATTTTGATTGATCTGCACAATAGCTCCTTTTTTGTCAGTAGAGATATTATCTTTAGGGAAGACACATTTCCTTTTGCCAAGGATGATAGTTCTGCTCAACAGCAGCTATTTGTAAATACCCTACAAGGGTTAGGTGAGACTGATCAAGAGCTACATCAACTGGCTCCTTTAATAGTCCTAGGTAATTTTCCATCTATCATATCAGAGGGGGTAGATACATGTTTTGATATAGGTGGTGAGCAAGTCTATGTGCAGCAGCCTGAAATACAGCTACCTACTGATGCAAGTAGCACTGAGGTATCACATACAAAAGGTTCTATTGTTACTAGAAGATCTACAAGAGCTAAACAACCTCCTCTATGGCTGAAGGATTTTGTTTCCTTAAATGTCAAGCAGGATGTTTAGTATCCCTTGTCCAACTATGTGAGCTATTCTAATCTTTCACCCACTTATCAGTGCTTTATTGCTGCTACTTCAACTGTGACAGTACTTAACAGCTATGCATAAGTAATCAAGGATCCAAGATGGGTTGAAGCTATGCAGATAGAAATCTAGGCTTTAGAAAACAATCATACCTAGGAGATCACATCCTTACCTGCAGGAAAGAATCCTATTAGTTGCAAATAGATCTATTAAGTTAAATACAAATCCACAGTTGAAATAGAGAGGTTCAAAGCAAGATTAGTTACAAAGGGCTATAGTCAATAAGAAAGAATTGATTACAAAGAAACCTTCTCTCCACTTGTGAAGATGGTTACAGTAAGAGCTATTCTCTCTATTGCAGCTTCTAGAAAATGGCACATTCATCAAATGAATGTTTTCAATGCCTTTCAACATAGAGACCTGGAGGATGAAATCTATATGCAACTTCCTCAAGGGTTTGTCAGTCAAGGGGAGAAGGTTCGTAGATTGACAAAGTCTCTCTATGGACTTAAGTAAGCTCCAAGGAAATGGAATCACAAACTTACTGAAGCTCTCATTTCTCTCAACTTTAAACAAAGTCAATATGATTACTCCTTATTCATCAAAAAATCAGCAAAAGGTATTGTAATTGTACTTGTATATGTAGATGATATGTTAATAACTGGCAGCAGTCTGAAGTTGATAAAAGAAATAAAAAAGGCTTTACAAAAGACCTTCAAGATGAAAGACCTAGGGGAGCTCAAATACTTTCTAGGAATTGAGTTTACCAGATCCACTGAAGGGATACTTATGCATCAGAGGAAGTACACTTTTGAACTTATAGCAGAGGTAGGAATGATAGGAGCTAAGCCAGTAGGAACACCTATAAATTTCAACATCAAACTAACATCAAGGTAGTATGATGACGATGTGAACAAGAAGCAAGAAGAGTCACATGACCCTCTAATAGACCAAACAGCATATCAAAAACTCATAAGTAAGCTATTGTATCTCAATAAGACAAAGCCAAATATATCCTTCAATACTCAGACATTAAGCCAGTTGCTAAATCAGCCAAAGAAATCTCACATGGATGCTGCACTAAGAGTAGTCAGTGTTACATCTCGCACTTTTGCGCATTTGGAAAAAAAAAATTTACTTGCAAGGAAAAAGGTTCTGAGTTATTTTATTTAATACCGGTGTAATGTTCAAGAAAACATTGAGGTGGAAATACGGAGGAAGGCCGAGGGAAAAATTTATGTGGAATTCTTTTTGGGAAATTAGTTTGGAAATTACAAAAGTGAGATACATAAGTTTGGGCTACAAAGGAATAATGATAAGAGAGTTGAGGCCCAAAACAAGAAATGGCCCAAGTTTTGGAAAATTAGTTCATTAAGCAAGAAAGCCCATTACCCATTTATTATATATTTATATATTTCTAGTTTGCTAGAAACTTCAAGAAGTAGAAAAGTCTAAAAGATGACTTAGTAGTCATCTTGTTTTCTATTTCTAGAATTCTCAAGAAACTTGGAGAAAAGAGGGGGGAAAAAATAAGAGAGGAAAATTGGCATAGCTAGGAATTTTTCCCTTGAAATCTTGTGCCAAAAAATTAATTCTTCTAATATTCCAAGCAAGTTGAAGGCCCTAATCAACATAGAGAGATTGTTGGAACAAGAAGGCTATTCATTCTTGCAAGGCACAATTCTAGCAAGTTGAAGAACTAAGTGGAAAAGGTAAGGTTTCAATCTTCTCTATTTTTTATGGATGGTTGGTATATGTTGTAGAGTGAAGAAATGGATGAAGTATATGAAAATATGTATGTGGGTGTTGGCCGTGTATGTGATATTGTGTGGAAAGAATAGATTAATTTTATGTAGTATGTGGTTGTTGTTGCAAGGTATAGGAATGGATGGAAAATTCATGAAAATATGCATATAGTTGTTGTGGCCGAATATGGGGGTGGTTTGGCAAGTTATGGTGAATTGATTCTATTTAGTATTTTAGTTTTTGTGATGGATTCTATGTTGCTAAGAAAAGCTTAAGGATCCTTATAAAGTTATAGTAGTTGGAGACTTGTTTTAGAAGTTTGTAAATTTAATATGATGTTCTTGCATATATGGAAGCTAATATTGTTAGTATGATGTGGTTAGTGTGTAAATTATTGGGTTGTGGTAATTGAATTTGAAAGAAGGGATTAGATTGTTATTGTTCTTATTGGAATTGGAAGGTCTTGGAGAAAGTAGTATATTGATTTGGTATGATTGTTGGTAAATTGGCCGAGTTAGATCCTCGGGGATGGTGTATTTACAAGGGAAGTGCTGTCGAAATTTTGGTAGACAAAATGTTAGTTTAGAATGAGGTTCTTGGATACCTATAGCTAATGTTGGCATTCATTAATCTTGTTATAGATTTTGGGAAAGCCAAGAGTTAAGTGGGATTGACTAAGGAAGCGGACAAGGTATGTAAGGCTTACCCTTTTTTTCAAGGCATGATTCCGATGTTATGGTTTCATAAGTTCTTCCATATATTCTTTGTTTTCAAAAGATAGGTGTCAATGGTCCCAAGGAAATGAATACTTTTCCTATAATCCATCAATGTTTTCCAAAATGTCTATGATTTTCCAAAACAAAGATTTACAGTATTATAAGCTTTTATGACAATGACGATGGATATGTTTTACAACGACATTGATGATGTCGAGGATGAGAATATGTCTATGATGGCTATGATAAGAACGGCTTCATGTATGTAAAGCTAACCGTTCCTTATCTTGGCATATTTTGACATAAGTATATAGAGCTACACTTTCTTTTGGCATGATTTTTATGAAGCAAGTATATGATATTTTATACAATTTCAAGAAAGTCTTATTCGTAGAGCCACTAGGATGGCCAATTTTCTTGAGTTTCCAAAGGATATTTTCTCGTGCTTAGATACGCGTATATGATTTCAAAAGTTTTATTTTGGCATAATCCATGGTAATTTTCAAAAGGTACTTGACATGACTCTTATCTTGATTTTGAATCATAGCTCATTCCGATTTTTCTACGAGTCTTGAAAATTGGTCCTATGTGGATATGTATACGATTTGACGTCTTATGAGATTGTGACCTTATTCTACATTCTCTTAATATTATCTTTCGTTGATAGTCTCATCCTATAATAATTGTTCCTTCAAGGTGAGACAAAGCGACCGTGATTAATTCATAATATAATCGGAGGTTACCGACCTTCCGTCACTCCGATAGATACATGACTTTCGTTGAGCTCTCCTGCATGCTGTCTATATGTATATGTATATGTATATGTGGGATATGGGGAGGTGTATATGTGGCGCTATAGACGCATTCCCACCTGATCAGTTGGAGTAATTTTCATCTTGGACGCGGGATGCCCGGACGCGGGACATATGTGGGCACGCCGACGTTGTTCGGTGATATGACTTCTATTTTCTATGAATATGAAAAAGAAATGTTTTTTATGATAAGACAAGCATGCATGGCATCTGGCCTAAAAGGGCACTCATATGTACAAGTTACTCTCTTAACTCACTATATGTCCATGATTCTACGATATGGTTATTCATACCTTATGTTTTTTATTATGATGATTTTTATGCCTTACGTACTCGGTACATTACTCGTACTGACGTCCCTTCTTGTGGACGCTGCGTTTCATGCCACGCAGGTAGGCAGGCGGACGAGTTCGGTCCTTAGGAGCTCCACTAGCAGTACACCAAGAGCGCTCCAGCTGTTTCAGAGCTTCATTTTATCGGTACTAGTTCGTGTATATATTTGGGCACGGCAGAAACCGGCCCTCCTTGTGGTCATATGTATCTTGTTTAGAGGCTCGTAGACAGATATGTAAAGCTAGATGTTTTGCAACTTTGCTCATCGTTGTGTAATATGTTAGCAAAGTCTGTTGACGTATGGTTATAATTATGCTATTAACAATGGTATCTCTCATTCGGCCCACTCAGTAGTAAGAATAGGATACGTATAGTAGGTGCTCGGAATAACACTTTCGGGTACCCATCGCGGCCCTGGTTGGGTCGTGACAAAGTGGTATCAGAGCAGGCGGTCCTAGGGGTTGTTTACGAGCCGTGTCCAGTAGAGTCCTGGTTATGGGTGTGAAGCGCGCCACACTTATAAACAAGGGGCTGCAGGGCATTTAGGAAATATGATCTTCTTTGTACTCTAGATCGTGCGATAAAGCTATGCTACTAGGTTTCTATGTCCTCCTCTTAATCCTGTGTTATGGTTTCAGTAATGTCGGTGAAGAGGAAAGCTATGGCGACCCTTATGGACAAGACGGTGGATGGGAGAAGAGTTCAGCGAGAGCCACCAGTGGAGGTAGAAGAAGGCGAGTCTAATAACGAAGCTTCTCCCCAGACTTCTCATGCTCTCCCCAGGTCGGCAGAGCAAGAAGGAGCCCCAGTTATAGCTCCAGTACCTCCAGTTCCACCGCCAACAGCTTCGGGCCAACAGATAACAGAGGCTATTTAGTTGCTAACCCAGTTAGTTGCCGCATAAGCTCAGCGGCAAGGTGAGGGCCATGGAGATAGGACGGTGAGTGCGAGAGCCTGAGATTTTATCAACCTAAAACCACCAGAATTTTATGGATCAAAAGTAGAGGAAGACCCGCAAGGTTTCATAGATGAGATGCTGAGAACACTGAGGATAATACATGCTTCAGATACCGAGTCAGTGGAGTTAGCTTCATATAGATTGCGGGATGTGGCAGTCCAATGGTATAATAATTGGATATCTTCGCGGGGAGAAAATGTGCCTCCCCCGGTCTGACAGGAGTTCACTGAAGCATTCCTGCAACATTACTTACCACCGGAGATTCGACGGGCTCGAGCCGATATGTTCTTGAATCTTAAGCAAGGAAATATGAGCGTCCGGGAATATAACCTCCGTTTTAACTCCTTGGCCAGGTATGCCCCAGCCATGGTGGCTGATATGGGAGATTGTGTACATCGGTTTGTGAGTGGGTTGGGACCACATTTAGTTAAGGAGTGCTTGACGGCTTCACTCCAGGATGGGATGACTATTGCTCGTATCCAAGCCCACGCCCAAAACCTGGAGGAACAACACCAACCACAAAGAGGTGAACGTTATTCGGATGGAGGTTCTAGAAAAAAGGGCAGATTTGTCGAAACTAGAAGTGAGTACAGAGGGGGACAGGCACAACAACATTCTGGGTATTCAGGCCAATCAGCAGCCAGTGCACCTCCTCGATTTGCGGATAGAAGATTTGACCGTCCTACCTATTCAGGACCAGAACAAAGTTCTAGGGTTTCAAGGTCCCAGTATAGAGCTGATTTTAACAAGACAGGGCAACCCCCACTACGGTGTTCTTGGTGTGGCAGGTCGCACGTTGGGCGGTGCTACCTAGATACAGGTGCATGTTTTGCCTGTGGTCGGACTGACCATTTAATGCGTAATTGCCCACTAAGGTATGAAGGAGACAGAGCCCAGCCCGCCGGATCGGCAGTTGGTTCATCATCAACTGTGCGCCCTCCAGGAAAGACTTTCCAGGCTTCAGAGAGCCGTGGCCAAGGCAGAGGAGGAGGGGCACCCAGCTCAGCCGGTCCTCCGCACCGTATATATGCATTGGCAGGACGACAGGATCCTGAACCTTCCTCGGATGTGACTACAGGTACACTACCGACATTTGTTTTTGTTTCTATGATAAGTATGTGGTAATTGATTTAGGTTCCACTTTATCGTATACCGCTCTCTGCATTGTTGAACGTATTGGGAATTAGAAAGTCTAGGACAAAAGGTAGTCCTATACATAGGTGAAGGGTGAATACTGGGAATTAAGAAGGTTAAAATGGTAATTAAAGGGGAAGGATGCGTTACGAGATTATTTCGGAAGTTGTTAAGACCCTAACCTGCTCCAGATTACGTGATAAAGGTCGTGCGAGGGAGTGGAGGCAAATATATTGGTATTAAGACACCGAAATGCATTAAAGTTTCGAGGTTAAGTGTGCTAGGGTGAGAGAAATGTTAGGATGGGTGACCCCCTGGGAAGTGGGCTGAAAATTTCATTGGTATTTGGAACAGAAAGAAAGTAGGTACATAGAGAGTAAGGAGCTTACAACTATAAAGGAGACCTCCCCGACGTATTATAATACACCATAAGGTCGGTGCAACATTCGGGGATGAATGTTCTAAAGGGGGGGAGGATGTTACATCTCGCACTTTTGCGCATTTGGAAAAAAAAAATTTACTTGCAAGGAAAGAGGTTCTGAGTTATTTTATTTAATACCGGTGTAATGTTCAAGAAAACATTGAGGTGGAAATACGGAGGAAGGCCGAGGGAAAAATTTATGTGGAATTCTTTTTGGGAAATTAGTTTGGGAATTACAAAAGTGAGATACATAAGTTTGAGCTACAAAGGAATAATGATAAGAGAGTTGAGGCCCAAAACAAGAAATGGCCCAAGTTTTGGAAAATTAGTTCATTAAGCAAGAAAGCCCATTACCCATTTATTATATATTTATATATTTCTAGTTTGCTAGAAACTTCAAGAAGTAGAAAAGTCTAAAAGATGACTTAGTAGTCATCTTGTTTTCTATTTCTAGAATTCTCAAGAAACTTGGAGAAAAGAGGGGAAAAAAAATAAGAGAGGAAAATTGGCATAGCTAGGAATTTTTCCCTTGAAATCTTGTGCCAAAAAATTAATTCTTCTAATATTCCAAGCAAGTTGAAGGCCCTAATCAACATAGAGAGATTGTTGGAACAAGAAGACTATTCATTCTTGCAAGGCACAATTCTAGCAAGTTGAAGAACTAAGTGGAAAAGGTAAGGTTTCAATCTTCTCTATTTTTTATGGATGGTTGGTATATGTTGTAGAGTGAAGAAATGGATGAAGTATATGAAAATATGTATGTGGGTGTTGGCCGTGTATGTGATATTGTGTGGAAAGAATAGATTAATTTTATGTAGTATGTGGTTGTTGTTGCAAGGTATAGGAATGGATGGAAAATTCATGAAAATATGCATATAGTTGTTGTGGCCGAATATGGGGGTGGTTTGGCAAGTTATGGTGAATTGATTCTATTTAGTATTTTAGTTTTTGTGATGGATTCTATGTTGCTAAGAAAAGCTTAAGGATCCTTATAAAGTTATAGTAGTTGGAGACTTGTTTTAGAAGTTTGTAAATTTAATATGATGTTCTTGCATATATGGAAGCTAATATTGTTAGTATGATGTGGTTAGTGTGTAAATTATTGGGTTGTGGTAATTGAATTTGAAAGAAGGGATTAGATTGTTATTGTTCTTATTGGAATTGGAAGGTCTTGGAGAAAGTAGTATATTGATTTGGTATGATTGTTGGTAAATTGGCCGAGTTAGATCCTCGGGGATGGTGTATTTACAAGGGAAGTGCTGTCGAAATTTTGGTAGACAAAATGTTAGTTTAGAATGAGGTTCTTGGATACCTATAGCTAATGTTGGCATTCATTAATCTTGTTATAGATTTTGGGAAAGCCAAGAGTTAAGTGGGATTGACTAAGGAAGCGGACAAGGTATGTAAGGCTTACCCTTTTTTTCAAGGCATGATTCCGATGTTATGGTTTCATAAGTTCTTCCATATATTCTTTGTTTTCAAAAGATAGGTGTCAATGGTCCCAAGGAAATGAATACTTTTCCTATAATACATCAATGTTTTCCAAAATGTCTATGATTTTCCAAAACAAAGATTTACAGTATTACAAGCTTTTATGACAATGACGATGGATATGTTTTACAACGACATTGATGATGTCGAGGATGAGAATATGTCTATGATGGCTATGATAAGAACGGCTTCATGTATGTAAAGCTAACCGTTCCTTATCTTGGCATGTTTTGACATAAGTATATAGAGCTACACTTTCTTTTGGCATGATTTTTATGAAGCAAGTATATGATATTTTATACAATTTCAAGAAAGTCTTATTCGTAGAGCCACTAGGATGGCCAATTTTCTTGAGTTTCCAAAGGATATTTTCTCGTGCTTAGATACGCGTATATGATTTCAAAAGTTTTATTTTGGCATAATCCATGGTAATTTTCAAAAGGTACTTGACATGACTCTTATCTTGATTTTGAATCATAGCTCATTCCGATTTTTCTACGAGTCTTGAAAATTGGTCCTATGTGGATATGTATACGATTTGACGTCTTATGAGATTGTGACCTTATTCTACGTTCTCTTAATATTATCTTTCGTTGATAGTCTCATCCTATAATAATTGTTCCTTCAAGGTGAGACAAAGCGACCGTGATTAATTCATAATATAATCGGAGGTTACCGACCTTCCGTCACTCTGATAGATACATGACTTTCGTTGAGCTCTCCTGCATGCTGTCTATATGTATATGTATATGTATATGTGGGATATGAGGAGGTGTATATGTGGCGCTATAGACGCATTCCCACCTGATCAGTTGGAGTAATTTTCATCCTGGACGCGGGATGCCCGGACGCGGGATATATGTGGGCACGCCGACGTTGTTCGGTGATATGACTTCTATTTTCTATGAATATGAAAAAGAAATGTTTTTTATGATAAGACAAGCATGCATGACATCTGGCCTAAAAGGGCACTCATATGTACAGGTTACTCTCTTAACTCAATATATGTCCATGATTCTACGATATGGTTATTCATACCTTATGTTCTTTATTATGATGATTTTTATGCCTTACGTACTCGGTACATTACTCGTACTGACGTCCCTTCTTGTGGACGCTGCGTTTCATGCCACGCAGGTAGGCAGGCGGACGAGTTCGGTCCTTAGGAGCCCCACTAGCAGTACACCAAGAGCGCTCCAGCTGTTTCAGAGCTTCATTTTATCGGTACTAGTTCGTGTATATATTTGGGCACGACAGAAACCGGCCCTCCTTGTGGTCATATGTATCTTGTTTAGAGGCTCGTAGACAGATATGTAAAGCTAGATGTTTTGCAACTTTGCTCGTCGTTGTGTAATATGTTAACAAAGTCTGTTGACGTATGGTTATAATTATGCTATTAACAATGGTATCTCTCATTCAGCCCACTCAGTAGTAAGAATAGGATACGTATAGTAGGTGCTCGGAATAACACTTTCGGGTACCCGTCGCGGCCCTGGTTGGGTCGTGACAGTCAGGTACTTAAAAAGGCAACCTGGACAAGGTATACTACCGTCCAGTCACTCAGATAATCAAGTCACTATATTTTGTGATGCAGACTGGGCTGCTTGTCCACTCACCAGGAAGTCAGTCACAGGCTACATGATCAAGATAGAAAAGTACTTAATATCATGGAAAGCCAAGAAACAGACCACAGTATCAAGGAGTTCAGCTGAAGCTGAATATAGAAGCATGGCTTCCATTGTGTCAGAACTTGTATGACTGCTTGGAATGTTGAAAGAAGTGGAGGCTGAAGTTGAGGTGCCAGTGCAAATGTATAGTGATAGCAAAGCTGCAATTCAGATTGCAGCAAATCCAGTATATCACGAAAGAACAAAGCATATAGAAATAGATTGTCACTTAATTAGAGAAAGATTGCAACAAGGCTTGATCAAAGTAAACTACCTACCAACTTAAGAACAACCTGCAGATATATTAACCAAATGACTGTCTAGAGGTCAACATGAGCATCTTCTATCCAAGCTAGGAGTCTTGAACATCTTTGCACCTCCTAGCTTGAAGGGGAGTATTGTGATATTAGAAGATGGTTAAGGAAGTTAGAAAAGGTAGTTAGAAGCAGGGGCAGTTTAGGCCTTTTTTAATTTTTAGTTAGAACTAACTAACTAACAATTAGTTAGATAGTTAGAAATTAATCAGCTATATATACAACTGATAACTATACATTGTAAAGTTTTAGGGCATTTCAGCCCAATGTTGAATGTTACTGTACTCACCATCTCTCTTCTTCATCTTTATCTCCTTCTTCTTCTTCACTTCTTCCTTTCTCTGAAACACTGATCCTTAGAAAATAACAGTGTGTGAGATATAAATATGTATATGCATCAATATACATTGTTTATATAATATTTATATATTATAATAGTTCATTTTTTTAACTGGTTAATTTTATTTTATTTTTATTAAAAGTATGTAACAATACTAAGATGGAAAGTGGACAAATAATTTTACTATGCATTGAATTATAAGAGAACTTTCATTTCGCTTGCAACAAAAAATTGGGAAAGGATGATAAAAAGTATATTAGTCATTCAATTATATTTTATTATATTAGAGAAATATTATGAAAAATGAAAGCGTCAAGAGGTATGAGAAAAATAACAAAAATGTACTTCATACGAATAAAAGTGACCGAATGACTTTTAAATAAAAAGTGATAACTAAGTTATCTTGATAAAAAAAATTTAACCTAATGAAGATTTTTTTTAATTTTGTGTAAATTATATAAAAAGTTAGTCCATAAGATTTATTTACCATATTTTTGGCTTAATTTATTTAAATTACCTAAAATGGTTATTCGACTCTTATTTTTCTAACTTCTTATTCTTCTTTCTTCGTCTTCTTCTATTGTTGCTTCATCCTTCTTCATCTTCTTATTCTTCCTCCATCTTCTTCGTTTTATTCTTGTGTTGTTGCTGCTGCTTCGTCTTCGTCTTCCTCCTTTTTCTTTCTCATCTTCTTCTTCTTCTTCTTCTTTAAAATTTGACTTACAATAAATGTGAATTATTTTGAGCAAATTATATATCAAAAGAGTCAAAACATGAAAATAATTTCATATCCAAATTTTGGGACTGTGTAGAGGTGATTTTGAATGATCGGGAAAGAATTATCAGTGTATACTTTATGTATAGCTAAGCTATGTTCAACATTTTGAGCGTATCATAATGTATAGTCAGTAAATAGCTCATGTATAGTCAGTGTATATTTTCTATAACTTTTGGCACACTATATTTTACAGTCAGTGTATACTTTTTATGACTTTTAGCTATTTTTTATATAATAAAAACATGACTATTCTGATTATTCTTATTTATACGTGTGTAACTACCTATTCCGATCATTATGGGTAGGCAAAGGGTGAAAGAATTAGGCCAAAATATTTTTGGATAGTGACTTGAAAATTCTATGCTAGGTCAGTCTTAGACTGAATCTGAATAAGGTGAAGTATAGGACAATCCAAAAATGAATTGGGAATTATTTCAAGGTGTGGATTATTTTTTTAATAGAGAAGACATTAAGCAGTCCATAGGGTTTTACGAAATTGAATTTGGGTGAATAGAACTCCCAAATATTAACTTGGCATGAAAAGGACGGTTTTGGCATATCAACAATTGAAAGTGTGTTGTAAAATAGACACTTTTTGAGGATTTTTGGAGCTGCAGTATCGTGCAATCCTCTATAGAGGGAAGACACACCTATAGCGGGCTGCAAGCGCTAAGACGAGACCAGTAGGTGCTATATCGGGCCTTCGAGTGCTATAACGAGGTCTCTATAGTGGAGAGGGGCAACTATAGCTGGGTAAGTCGGGATTTAGTGCAGAAAATTCCCAAAATCAGTTATAATTTGGCTATCTTGTTTTGGAAAACTACAAGGGCGACTTAAGTAGGGCTGCGTATCGGTTGGTTTGGTTCGATTTTGAAGTTTATCGATTTGACTTATCGGTTATCGGTTCATACACATGTCAAACCATTATAGAACTATTAAGATATTGGTTTATTGGTTATCGGTTTATCAGTTATTGATCATTATCAGTTCGGTTATCAGTTTAACCATTAAGATTTTGATACAAAAAACCATTGAAAATCACTTAGAGACAAGTGACAAACCAAATGAACCATGCACATTAGTTGATAAATTGTGCCTTGTTCAAAAGCAAATGTGAAACATTGTACAATAACCAAAAGTTTGAGACAACAAGAAATAAAAGTATGAAAACCAAACCCTAAGTGAAGGACTTTATATACCGAATGACAATAAATATAAATTATTAAGTTACTATCGGATTATTGGCTAACCCATTAAGAAAAATACTTAAATTGTTAAGAACCGATCGGTAGCTGTTCTTGCTTAGCGGGATCAGGTCACCGATCGGTGACATAGTTTAGGAATGAATATATGTAACTCCTATTCTAGTACTTAAAGTGACAAAATGGAATAAACAATCAAGACCTGGCTCAAGGCTAACCCCTCCACACTCAGGGTCAGGAATAGGAAAAGGGAGAATAAGTAGGACACGCTCGAGGTCAATTCTTTCTTTTAGGAGAGATCCTACCCCCTTCTTTAGCACTTTTTTGATGCCTCAGAAGCAAGTCTCGGCTTAGCTGCATTATCTTCCTACCGATGTGATACTAGACTCTATTATGACCTAAGGGTGATTGAACTACCTTAAGCCCCAAAGTAAATTCTCCTTTCTTCCCTCTCGCCAGGGAACATATCTGGAGGAATTCATTTTCTCGTACTTGAACTGCTATAGACAAGAAGTAAAAGCCTGCGAGCGTAGCGCTTATCGTTTAACAGATACATAGCCTCTTTCGAGAGGCGAAGAATAGCTATATTTTACAAAGAGGGATTTACCAGAATCTGAACCGCATTCTTGTTTGGATGGTTGAATCGAACTCATTTGTTTATTTACGGCAAACCTTGACCATCGTTTCCAAGGAAAATTGATTAAATGCACGATCACGAGCCATTTCCACCGACCCATCATGAGGTCACATCTCATTAGTCTATCGTGCCAATAAAAAAAATTAAAACTATTACCGAAGCCGCTAAACCAATAACCCATTACAAATAAATCAACAACTTTTTTGGTTCAATTTATTGATCTCGATTCTATTTAGAACAGCCCTAGACTTAAGATATTTTTTACTGTGTTCATTAATTAAGGTAAATTAATTATTTTTCCAACTTGTAAAGTTGATTCTTAAGCATTAGAATCCATGAGGATAACTTTCGGGAAAGGTTTTAGCTTGAAATTGATAGTGGGAAGCCCTGATTTGGGTGAAATAATCATGAATTGGCCTAGGATTAGGATTTGATTATAATCTAGGTATTATTAGGCCTTATATTGATTGATTATTTTTTAAAATTATTGTTTTAGACCAAGAACAAGTCAGGATTCATAACAAGGAGAAAGTTCACGTTTCATAGAGTTTTCAACGCTTGATTCGAATCAGGTATGGTTTGTATGTTTCCAAATTGTGTATATATGTATGTATACTATTTTGTAGTATTACTTGTGCAATGCATATGAAGAAAACTAATAGGTTAATGTGAAGTGACACTATGTTGATAATCTCTTGCAATGAACCTATTTATTTATTTGTGGCTTCAGGTGTGTTGTTTATTGTGATTGTGATTATGCATGCTATTTGTGACTGATGGTTGGGTAGGGTACCACGTCTGGTTCATGATATCTATATGGTTAGCTTAGGTACCACACCAGGTTCCATCTCGCGATCGTGTAGACTTCTTTATGTGTGTGTTATGATCGCTTAAAGTCCTCCTTGGTCGCTTAGAGTTGGACTTCTAGGGCATCACGATCGCATAGGGCCAGTCATGTCACGACCCGATTCCTCAGATCATGATGGCACCTACTATAACCCACCAGTAGGTAAGCTAACCCGTTAATTCAGAACTTCAAGTAATGGATTTGAGGGCAGAAACTAAACAAGAGTGACAAATTATAAAGATAAGCAGAAAGAATAAGCAGAAGTAAACCAAAACATGATATAAATAACTAAAGATCCTTCCCAGAACCTGAAAGTCACAAGTACAAAGCTACTACAAAATAAACGACGAGTACAAGTCCCGATAGTGGACTAGAAATATATACAATAACTGGCTAGTCTCAAAAGGCAAAAGATGGTTCATCCATACTGAAAGAGACAGAAATAATCCAAAACGCCAAGTGCTCACCCTAGTCTCTGAAGCTAACTACAATAGGCTTAATCCATCCACGATGGTAGATGGTGCTCGGTCCTGCATCACAAAAGTAGATGCACAGTGTAGTATGAGTACCAAGATAATAAATACCCAGTAGGCATCATAGGCCGACTGAGCAAAAAAGGTAAAAACAATATGAAAAATAGGAATAAGCCTAAATAGGAATTAACATAAGCATCTAAAGTGAAAAGAGTACTATCTACGAGAGCTACAGCTAACTATACCCAACTGGGCCCCCATAAGCCCAGCAAGGAAACTCATGCGCAAGTTAAATAAAAACTCGGAAGAACCCCCATAAGCCCACCAAGTATATAGAATAGCTACAATTACCAAGGCTAGGAACCAAGAATCTACGAGGTTAGGAACTGAAGAACTATATCATTTCTAAACCCAGAATCTCCAAGAGTCAACGAACTAGGGGTGCCTTAGGGGTCGAGGCTGGTACTAGGACCCAAATGCTCGCCCAAATGCCTAATGTGGTCAAGGCCAGAACTGGGTATCCGGATGCTCGCTGTAACGCATCGGTATGATTGAGGCTAGGACTGGGTACCTAGATGCTCGTCATACTAGCAAGTCGGCAGAGGCTGGAGCTGGGTATCTGGATGCTCCCATGGTGCCAAATATTCTTCATCCCAACTAGACTACAATAGTACAGAAAATCTCTTCCCCAACGTGTCAACTGATATGCCGCCAAAACTTGAGTAGGAGCCGAAGCTAAATGGTCACAAAATCTAGTATTGCCGATGCATCTCAAAGTCATGGTTATACCGATTTATGGATGAGGGTGTTATTAAGAGCAAGGGTATCACCTAACTAAGACCAACTACCAGGCAATAGCTCGCTATTCCATTCTATAAGGATCTAAGTACGCTAGAGCGACGCTGGGGCAACTAAAGCAACAACTTATATTAGGGCTAACATACTCCACAATATCAACAACATGCTCATTCAACTCTCCTAACAATATCGACGAGTAACGACAAGATACAATTGCTTCCAGATACCCGAAAAACCTGATAACAAGTCTAAAACATGATTTCTAACACCTAAGATATACCATTAAGCTACCAAACCCAAATTTCAACTATTTCAACATGCTTTCACACATTCCATCTCAATCTAAAGAAAGGAAAACTGTAGCCTACCTGTAGGTTGAACAAGCAAGCTCTAAATTATAGTGTCAGACCTTTTCCTTCTGAGCGGTCTTAGAATGCTGCATGCTATCAAAAAAAGAAGCACAACATCGATACGATCGTTTAGACACTAATTTCATAAATTTTGGAGACAGACCAATTTTGTGGTCTAAAATGGGGAATATGGGACCTGCATCTAGAGTTTTGGATTTGAGCCCAAAAATAGGGTTATAACATCACCCCAAGCTCACAAATCAATACTATAACACAATTCGGGGTGAAAAACTATGCGGGACGAGCATGCAACCAAAATTCAAAAAATTCAAACTAAAAGATTAAAATGACATCTCTTAATCTGCGAATTATAAAAAAACTATACCCTCCCAATCCAAATAAATTATACCATGATGTTTCTTGTGAAAAACTCCACAATATAGCCTCAAAAATCACTAAAAACAGAGTTCAAATAATTAAGATACAATCTTCCAAAATTTCACATAATTTTAATCCAAAATGGCCAAAACAATAGCTAGATTTATAAATTTATCTCACACGAAGCCTCCTCATAAGTTTCTGAGTTTACTAGTGGATTCCTCACAAAGTTCTCTTGAACTTAGGTCCTTGAATCGCCAAAATTGAGTTTATATAGACTAAGAAAAAAATTCTCAAAATTCTTCAAAAATTAATTTCAAAAATGGACATTGCAGCAACTAGAATCAAGATTTTACCTCAATCGAAAACCTCCCCTCAAGATTCTGATCTGACCAATGGATTTCTCGCAAAAATATATTGAAGATAGACTCTTGAATCACTAAATTTGGACTTAAAAAACTCAAGAAATGAGGGTTCAAATTTGAGAGAAAAATTTGAAAAATCTGAACTTTTGAAACAGATTTTTCTGGGTTTTGCATTATTTAAAGTCTCTGAACGAACCCTCGGAATTAGTTCGGAACCCGATAAAAATAAACCAAATATGCTACCCCACTAAATTTGAAGTTTCGGACTCAATGGCGCATTCGAAATTATCATACGAGGTCATTTTAATAAAAAGTAGATCCCACATCTAAGTGCCATTTTAAGCCAAATTCCACAACGGGCCTCAAGATTAGACCAAAAAATTTGGGAAGCAAGCGAAGGGTGGTTCTAGACCAAAATATCGAACTAACCGCGTTGTCAAAATTTTCATTCGAGCGCGTTTTCCATGAATGTTGATCAAAGTTAAAAGCGCCAAATGGCCCCAAACTCGTATCGATTGCCTCAATAGTCATGAAAATAATGCTACCAGCCTAATTTGGCCATTATGGAGCTGATGGACCATCGGAATTTGAATTTGAGGTCTTTTTGACCCAAAACTCAAAAAGTCGCAACTAAACCAACTTAGGCCTTCGAAATTCCAAAATGGGCTAGGGACCTCCAAAAATTCAGCCAACACTTCTTCAAGATGAAAAACTTTCTCCCGAATTCAATGGAGTTGTCGAAATTCTATTCCGAGAATCAAAACTCCAAAAGTTGACCAAAGTCAAATCTTGGCCTAAAATTCCTCAAATTCTCAACTCAAGACTTCAAATCTTGGTTACAACTCCAAAACTGATTCCCTAAACTCTCCTAGGCCAATTTTGATATTCTGGAGCTTCTATAATTGACGGAATTCCATTTTGAGACCCGTAGCTCCGGTTGGCCCCAAATACCACTTTTGAATACTTAAAGCTTATGAAAACTCAAAATATGCAAAGAATTAACTTTTCATAGGATTTTCTAAAAACCAACACCCGGTACCAATCATAAATAACTCGGGGCAACTAAAAGGAGGGGTAAAATGGTCATTTTACAAAAATTTCAAAAATAACCTTCAGGGTCATTATAAGTCACGATCGTGATAGTTAACATAAATGGGGTCGCGATCATGATGAGTGTTTTGTAATCTGAATAGTGTTTTCTCCCAAATGTCAGGATTTTACCCATTTTTCAACATTGTTGAACCCTAGACCTTGCGATTTTAAAGAGATTTTTTGAGTTTTGTCAATTGGGGTAAGTGATTTAAACCTAAATTCTTCAATACCCACTAAATATTTCATGATTTTGATGATTTAAACATTGTTTTGATTCCAATCTTTATGAGTTGCCTCAAGAACTTCAAGTTTGTGATAAATTGATTATTATGTACTGATTTCAACTCCATTTTAAAAATGATTTTCACCGTTGGTTTTTAAATGCTTTGAATAACGTGTTTATGTATTGGATTTCCAGATTTACCTTTCGTTTTCACAATTGAATTTTTGGATCATATTGACCCTAATTTTCTAAAAGTTGATATGGGTGTAGATAGTTCCAAATTCTTATTTTGATTCCATTGTTGAATAGACTTTGTTGATTTCAACGAAGAGGGAAGACTAAGGTTACAGAGTGATTGAGTGCTTGAATTGAGGCAAGTGAATTTCTAAATATTTTTGAGTATGTAGAATCTTGTATTTAATTGCTATGTGCGTTGGGGAGTAATTAAAAATTACCTATGGGGTGAATTGTTCAAAATATTTGATCTTAATGTAAAAAGGGGTAATGAAAAAGGCAATGTGATGATAATTTGAGGTGTGCGATATTGTAAATGAATTGAGTGGTCATATCAATACCTTATTGATAAAATACTATAATTGAGTTACGATGAATCGTGAAATGATATGAAAGTTTTCTTCTCCTCATTATTGTGTGAACATGCTTATTTGCATCGATTCTTAAACACTATGATGAGATCTATTGTGATGATGCCGAGGTTTCTTTCGGTCGAATTTATTGATGTCGAAGTTCCTTCTAACGAGTGGTATTGATGTCGAGGTTTTTTTTGGCGGGTACATGGACCTTGTGTGTCCTCCATGGGTTTCGGTCTGAGTCTCATAGATGTGTATCGTTAAGACAAACATGCATCACCTTACTTGGCATCTCAATGCATTGCATTGCACATCATTCGTCATTTGTGAACTTGTGAATATTCCTTTGGTGACCTTGTGATTGATGAAATTGATGACCTATGTTACTGGAGATTTTCCATTGAGTTGTGTGTTACTTGAATTGTGAACTGTTACGTTGGGCTGATTTCTATACAGGTTCTAGTTGTGGAGGTTCAGTTGGAGCGATAGGAGCACGTGTTCTATATTGATTTACTTCATGTTTAGTAGTTTGCTTGTTGAGTACCGTATTGTTAGGTACTCACTCCTTATTCTTCACATGTGTAGGTTACGAGTTTGGATCCTCGTGATTTTCATTTTCTACCCTTCTACGTCCGAGGCTTCAGTTGGAGAGTGAGTGAGGTAGCGGACACCTCATACTCTTTATTTATGTTCTTGTATTTCTTTCCATCTATTGTAATACTTAGACTTGTACACATGATAACTAATCCTTGAGAGATTTTAAGTTATATTATTCGTAATGTTTATGAAATCATGTCTTTTACTCTATTTTACTTCCGAATTTTCAATTGTTTGATTTTTAGGTTGACTTGTCTTGGTGGGATAAGACAAGTGTTATCACACTCGTGTTTGGATCATGACAATTAATATTTGTTTCAAAAGCCAAGATAAAAGCATAATGTATTGGCTTGTGTTCACATTGCTCATAACAATATTTCAATCATTCCAGAATATTTACTCTCTTTGAAAAAAAACAACTTGAAAATATAAGCTTGATGGTACAATATTTCTTGAGTTCGTAGCATGAATCACAATCTTTTGAGCCTAATTGAACTATTTTTATGTGTAGGAGCTATTTTGAAGTACAAGCAATATGTGCACGACATAAAGCAAGATAGTAAAACGAACTGCACTACATTCCATGTGTCACGCGGCCACGTGAGGAAAAATTCATGATTGCAATATGATTAAATAAAGCAACTTCTTGAATTCATAATTAGGATGGACATATACCAATGGTCTTGCTTGATCATTTTATAGAATTTACTAATGCATTCTTGTTAATTTGAATTTCATAAAAATAAAAGCTCTTAATTTGAATAGGTGAGTAAGGACTTGAGAAATTCTTACACGCATTATTAATCATATTCAATAAATCAGAAAATTCAACTAGTTTGTTCAATTGGATAACTCAACAAGATTGTTAGTTAATCCATAATTCTGGATTATTCTCTCCTGTTGATTTTGATCTAAGTTTGCCTACTTGCGCTTGATCAAATTGAAATATTCTCTTTCCTTCATTTCATGAATATAAGCTACTCGTCAAATGAGCTACGTTAAGAAAGCCCAAGCTTATACGCATTTACGCATTGGCCCACCCAATAGTTACTCGAGATATTTGAAAATATGTTTCTTTTCTTTTTGTGTCTAGTTTGAAAGTAAGGTGATCTAATATATTTTGTGAGTAATTCAATAGGATACTAGATTGAATATACCATGAAGTTATACCTGCTTGCCCAAATTTGCATGCCACATACATCTCTGTTGTGACTTTGAAATCATAACGATCGATTATGGTTTGTAAGTAATCCACACGAATATAGCAAGGAGTGAATGTTGGTCTTCATGACGTGAGTGCCACAATTTTAAAATGTATTTTATCTTTTTATTTGTTTGTAGCTCTAAAATCATGACGTTTTTGTATGGTTTGTGAGTAATACAATCGAACAACTTATAAATTGAATATATCAGAACTTGAATGCCACAAATGTCGGCATTGCTCTATCATTTATTTCTGTAGTTCATTTTAAGGGTATTTTAATTTGAATTTTTTCCATTAAAAATTGGTATCCCATAAAAAATTGACATGTTTTACACTTACCAACTTCTTCATTTATCCATCTTACCCCATGACCTCCTCCACTTATATTAGCTTCTTAAGATGTCATCTAGCTTTTCTTATTTCACATTATCCATATCCTAAGAGGAAAAAACCAAAGAACTCCTTTGTGACAAGAAGGAATATTAGTTGTAGGATTTCAGTCCACTAAAAAAATATTTGGCCTTATCTGACATTATCCAAATCCTGAGGAGGAAACTATTTGGTGTCAACAAGGGCTATTTTGTTACTAATTATTTCCTTACTCGTTTGTATTAATTTTTGCAACAAAAACTTGGATATAAATTTTTTAGAAGTTTTATTTTTAATGCTTAAAATATTATTTTTTTTTAAGAGTTGTCTTCTAAAATATTTTTCTCTCAATCCGTAAAACTCTTTTGAGAAAAAGTATAAACAAATATGAAGGATGTTTGACTAAACTTAAATGGGTCAAATCAATTTACAAATAATTTTTAGCGTATTTATAAGCAAAACTCAATCAAAAATCATAAATTGATCACCCCAGCGTATAATTTTGCAGTTTATAAGGATCCTTTCATTTTATCTAATCTAATTAATCCTTGAAAATTAGTTAAATTGATTCTCAAAAAGCAAAATGCGATACTTACTGTAATACCATAAGTGATATTTGAGAAGGATATAAAGATGAAAAAAATTATTTTGGATAGATAATTAAAACATATCAAAATTGATAATTAAAAATGAATCAATGGAAAGGAGTACGTGTACGTGGCACAAGCAGCTTCAACATTTATACAGTCACCATCAATCATGACTGGCTTCCCTTCCCCAACTTGATCTTTATGATTTGTGATTATTCAACACAAAATTGTATTCTCATTTCTCACAAATTCAATTTCATTCTTTCCAAATGAGTGCAACATTCACACCTCATGTAGCATTTAGTAACAATCCAATATGGAGAAAATCCAATTCAATAACAACAACAAACTGCAAACATTCCACAAATTCATTTGTTACAAGAGCAACTTCTTCTGAAAATGAAAAGAAAATTAAGAAGAAGAAAAAGAAGGTAGTAATTCAAAACGAAGATCAGAAAGTACAAGAGCAGGAACCGATTCAGGAGAAAGAACAACAATTGCAATCTTCCTCAGTTTCTGTTATAAAGAGATTAGATGATGTAAATCCAGTTGGATTAGGAAGGCGTTCACGCCAAGTGTTTGATGAAGTGTGGAGAAAGTTTTCAGGATTAGGGCAGATTTCGAGAACAATTCGTTCTGATGATGAGAGTAATTTCCTTATTAGAGAAGGTGGACCCATGTGTGAATTTGCTATACCTGGTGCTCAGAATACTACTGTGCTTGTTGTTGGTGCGACTAGTCGTGTTGGTAGAATTGTTGTGCGCAAACTCATGCTTAGGGGATACACTGTCAAGGTCCATTTCTCGACTTTATCCTGCATTTTTGTTATTTTAATAATTCCCGACCAAACGGTGTCGGATGACACCCCTTCGATGCCCAGTATTCAACGGGACCTTTTAAATTTTTTGAAAGAGCTTGTATGACAGTGTAGGAGGATGTGTGAGATTTAGAAAATATCTAGTTTAAAGAATATTGGAACAGTTAAAGAAACGGGGCCAATTGAAGTGCTGTTAATTGTACAGAGCAAGAGTTTCGAGATGTGCATGTATTCTGCATATATTGTGCATTTTTAAAAACATCGTTGGTGAGGAATCATATAGTTGGCCCCTACTTGTTTGAGAATGTTGTGTAATTTTGTTATTGTCGTTGTGGTTGCATTTGTGTGGATATAGAAAGTTTTATTAAGAAGTTTCAAATTGAGAGTTGAGACACTTGTATTTTGCGCAGTATTTGACAGGAGCTTTTAAATTTTGAAGGACATTGTATGACAGCGTAGGGATATGTGTGAGATTTTGGAGAATATTGGAATCTCTAGTTTCGGAGAATATTGCAACAGTTAATGAAACGGGCCAAACGTATTGGAAAGAATATAAGATAATTCATATAGCTGACCTTAATTAGTTGGGGATTAAGATGTAGTTACTTTTAGTTGTGTATATATATGGAATCAATTTTAGTTGTGTATATATAAGGAATCAAGGGCTTTCGAATCCTATAATCCACCTCTGAGTGGTCCTCTTCCCGTTAACTATATATTTCCTTTTTCTTTGGTTGGATATCGTTACTTAATATCCAACTGAGATGCTAGTCATCAGATACACTTTGTTTTCCATTCCCGCACAGGCTCTAGTAAGGAAAGCTGAACCAGAAGTGGTTGACATGCTACCAAGGTCTGTGGAGCTAGTGACAGGCGATGTTGGTGATCCTTCCAATCTTAAAAATGCAGTGCAAGGCTGCAACAAAATCATCTATTGTGCCACTGCTCGGTCTTCAATCACTGGGGATCTCATCAGAGTTGATCATCAAGGGGTTTACAATCTCACCAAAGCCTTGCAGGTATTTGTTTTCTTCCACTATCTTGTTTGGTCCATTAGTGGCAAGGTTACACTAATTACATTTCCACGTTGTCTTCATTGCTTACACTCTATATCCAGGAATGGAAAGGAAAAGGAATAAAGAAACAGAAAACCCAAGGATTGGGGTTGATGTCTGACTGTAGTGTGGATGACAAAGACTTCCTCTCAAATGCTGCATAAGATGCTTGTACTAATAGTGCTAGCGCTAGTCAAGCAGCATTTGGTTCACATATTTTCTCGTCATTAGATGCGAATTTGTTGTATAGCCATATATTTTTCTATCCGGTGGAAACGTAGGCTGCCACCACATAAGATATTTGTCCTTTAATTTGACACACTTTAGGGAAGAAACTAGTATTGGGGTATCAAAGTGATATCAGAAAAGGGTTACTCACCACATACTATAGTTGATTTTACACATCTTAACTAAAGTATATTTGTATCTGGTAATATTAATATCCATATTGAACTAATCAAATCTAATAAAGAACTTGGTGCTAAATTATGTATTACAAGTTTTAACTTTCAGGAAAAAGAACAACATTTGTATTATGACAAGAGTTTGAATTTTAGATAGCGGCTTCCCGCTGATATTTAGATATTTTGCTTTTCTTTGTTAAAGGTGATAATTATCTGTTTCTTACTTAACTGGGCCGTTAGTTTATTTTTTCTATAGCTAAGAAATTGAAACATATTATTTGGAAATGCTTTAAATTCCTTAGGACTACAATCTCATGCAACTATTATCTGTGCATTTCCGAATACTTCTCTTGCTGAGATGATCAGTGTGTAGTCTGTGTATGCATTCTGTTAAAAAAATGTAGGACTACAACAATAAACTAGCACAGCAACGAGCTGGAAAGAGTAGCAAAAGCAAGCTTTTAATTGCAAAATTCAAGTCTGAAGATTCATTGAACGGGTGGGAAGTCCGTCAAGGGACATATTTCCAGGATGTGGTTGTTTCTAAGTATGATGGAGGAATGGATGCCAAGTTTGAGTTTACTGAAAGCGGAGAGGCTGTTTTTTCAGGTAACCACGGAAGATGATCCCAGGTCTTGAAAGCATGTACACTTTGTTTGTGAACATATTTAGGGGCTTGTAGTCCCAGTTATTGCATTGTGGTGCTAAGTAAGATAAGTCTAAGGATATTTGTGAAATACTTGAATTTCAAAGTTGCGGTATTTTGATCCCTGTTTCTAAGTGTTCTTTCTTTTGGCTCATGAAAGGGTATGTCTTCACAAGGGGAGGCTATGTTGACTTGTCACGAAAACTCTCGCTCCCTTTGGGTTACACTCTTGACAGGTATTTACTGTAAATTTCAATTCTTCCTTTTATTCTTTACTCGTACTTGATGCTATACTTGTGTCGCTATTGATTTTCTTATACTTAGGTATGAGGGTCTAGTATTCTCTGTTGGAGGAAATGGGAGATCTTATGTTGTAATTCTTGAAGCTGGTCCTTCAGCAGATACAACACAAAGCAAACTGTATTTTGCCAGAATTAGCACAAAAGCAGGATTTTGCAGGGTGAGTTTGGATTTACAACATGAAGGAAATTTATTGATCGAGTAACGCCTCCAGTTTGAATTCTATTAAATACTTTATATATTTATTTAATGTTTTTGTATATGCACGTGTTTTCACAGGTGAGAGTTCCATTTTCTTCATTTCGGCCGGTGAAGCCAGATGATCCGCCATTGGATCCATTCCTTGTGCATACCTTGACCATACGGTTTGAGCCTAGAAGACAGGTCTGTCCTCAACTGAAGCATTCTCTTTCTCATTGTTGGCACTTCACTTCTTCGAAACTTTTAAACTATTTCTTCTACTGTCATACTTGAGTTGCCATATTTATGGAATGCCACACATTGATTTATATATGACTCAATTGCTTATACACTTGAGTCCAGTTCTCATTATTTAAGTACAGGGCAGGAGCAAAATCTTGAAATGAAGTAATAGATCGAGTAGACTAGGCTTGATAAATACACATGGATAATTGAGGAGTCATTTTCTTAATTCTTATTTGCATATGTAGGGAAACATACTATATTTATTGCTTGTGTTTTCACTTTATATTTCCTCTTTTTTCTCCAATCTATACGAACTAAACATGTTACCTTACAGCTCAACTACTTCATTTCCACTATATACTGGCCAACAATTGACCATCTATCGGCAGTTTGTTTCTTTCTGCTTTCAACCCCCCACCCCAAGCCTCCACCAACCCCAAGGGAAACAAACTATTTTCTTATTTGAAGTATTTGACCAATTATGCCATGAAAGAAGAACTATCTCCGCTAGAAGATCCAAGCCTCATAACAAAATTCATAGTCCTACCTGCAAAAGCCTTGTTATAGGATAGATACCTTAAGTGCATACTCTGACATGAATCCATGAAACATTTCAAAGTAGAATCCAACTGTTTTCCTGTGCTAGTTGCTGATACTTGACATTGTCATTTACTAATTGCTACAGAGGCCAATTGAAGGACCTACGGGGATGAACCAAGATTTGAGAAGCTTTCAGCTAATTATGGAATATATCAAGGCTTTGCCTGTAAGTTCAGTTGACTGTTTGTGCAACAGCATTATGTAAAATCTTTGTTTCTTCAAGTTTTTGCTTGTGCTCGGCATATAATAGTCATAATCTATGAGAAGTCAGGAATTTGACTGGTGACTGTTTTAGTACCTTCAAGATAATTTATAGTCTAGACTCTAGAGTTTTCCTGATAGAACTTCATTCTACTTTCAGATTTATTTTCTATATTTACCTCAGTTGGCTGCAAAAGTTTGGAGTTCCGTCAATTTGGTTCAACCTGTAAAATGGGCTAGTTCTTGGATTCAATTAAATGCAAGTAATTTTATCCAAGAATGTGGTTAGAATGTCCTAAATTGGTTGCGCGAATACTCTGTCTCCTTATATGTTTTATCAATCCTCAATTCATGAGCTAGATTTCGGGGTTGAATTAGCCCCAATATTCATTCTTCTTAACTTAAGGTCCTGATGAACCATTGTCCGTTTTCATACGTTTTTCAATGGGAGCCTGCATACAGTTGATGCAAAGGATAGAATAAGACATAGGGAGATTGATAGAGTAAATAAGAAAGGAAGAGTTCAATTCCTGCAAGCCTGCTTCACTTGAAAATTGGTTACTTTTTCTTTATAGCTTATACATGTTTCATGATGTGCTGTGTTTCCGAGAGTAGTGTCATTGGGGAAGTCCTAGAGAGAAAGATGACTCGCGTCTAGTAGAATCTAATACATGATTGGGAAGATAAAGGCAGCGGTCTAGTTCATATGGGTATCATGCAGAGTAATTTACTTGCCCTTTGTATTTTTTAATTGGGTGCTTTTTGGGAAGATAAAGGCAGCTGCCTTGTTCATATGTTTGTTTGATGTTCATAAATGTAATGTACAGTTCTACTCTTTTCTATTTGAATCTTAAGGCACAAGTGTGCCAAATCAATGAACGTCAAACAAAACATATTCACTCCAATTATAACTGGAAGACAAATCGGTGTTTTCCTTGTGACTGATTATCTTTAGATAGCCAGATGATTTGTGATAGGTTGTAAATCAGCATGGTTGTAGGCGAAATTCGTGCACTGAAACACTGACTGCAAATTTTAGGCGACTTTTGGTCGGATGCAACTTATAGATCTCTGTGCTGTTCAGAAAAAAGTAAAAATTTATATAGAAAATACTCTGTTTAAGGTTGATGCTATTACTTCTTTCCATCAGTCATCTCTAAAATGATGATTTGGTTGAAAAATAATTTCATATAAGAATTATGTTGGACAATATACTTATCGCTAGATTATTGTAAATTTTGCAGACTGGACAAGAAACTGACTTTGTCTTAGTATCATGTACGGGGTCAGGAATAGAGCCTACCAGACGGGAGCAAGTTTTGCGAGCCAAGAGGGTGAGCTCTTCTTCAGACTCTTTGCTCATGTAGTCTTCTTGGATTGAAACTGAATCCCTGGTTATTTTAATTTTTGTAGGCTGGTGAAGATTCATTAAGAAGGTCTGGCCTGGGATACACAATAATTCGCCCAGGTCCCTTGATGGTAAATATGTTTTCCATTGCTCATATGTTTGTCTATGTGCTGGAAATGTTGAGTTAGTGGTAGCTTCTGGTTAGCTTTAGGACTGACCTCGAGCAATAAATCTGATTTGAGTCAGCTTTTCCGTTGCTTAGAATGGCTATAATTGTAAATCAGCATGCTTTGTAATTGGTTGTATTTGAACTTCGAGTGGGAGGGCTAGAAGTGTTTTTTCCCAATATTTGTCAGAACAAGTGTTAAACTATTGCTTAAGAACAATGCTCTAAAGTTATCTGGAAGTTAAATTAAATGCAAATGGACTACCCCATATGTTGGCCGTTAAGGACTTAAGCGGATTTATCAGGGGGAACCCTTCAAGTGGTTAAATTAAGTAAGAGTAGGGCGGAGTTAGCTATCAGCAGTGGTGGCACAGGTGTATTTCTATGGGAAGTTCTGCTTAGCAGCTGCAATAATGTGGTTTTCCACTAATCAGATATTAAAAGAAGTAAGCATGATTTAGCAGTTGTACCATAAATTGATTCAAATATTGTTGGAAGTAATGAGAGACCTACCACCCAGAATATCAGATTTTAGCAAAATCTGAAGATTTTTAACTATTACTTTCTGCAGGAAGAACCAGGTGGGCAACGTGCACTCATATTTGATCAAGGAAATCGTATATCTCAGGTAAGAGTCTTACTGTACTCATGAGAGTATTGCTACGCTTCCAATTGACCTTACCTTCGTAATGGTAAATGCAGGGAATCAGTTGTGCTGATGTGGCTGATATTTGTGTGAAGGCATTGCATGATTCGACAGCCAGAAACAAGAGCTTTGATGTGAGTAATACTCTACTTGTTTTGATGGCAAAGTTTGACAAAGGACTAATTGATGCTTTTCCATGACTAGGTATGTTATGAATATGTCGCTGAGCCTGGGAAGGAGCTGTACGAGTTGGTAAGACCATTAATTAGCAAATTTTATCAATTAAAAGATCAAAGGCTAACTATTGAACAGCCATTTCCTTCACTTTCTGTTTGAATTGCTTTTGGCAGCAATAGTAGCTAAAATTTTACTTCACTGCTGTTTCTCATTCAGTTTCTTATAAAAATTTTAGGTTGCACATTTGCCTGACAAAGCAAACAACTATTTGACACCGGCACTCTCAGTGCTGGAGAAAAACACATGATCGTGCTTCCAATTAGTTCGAGTCTCTAACAGAAGGTATTGGTGTGAGACTTACCAAGATCTTTTTGACTGAGGAATACTTTCTGTCTGTATTTGTTCTGAAATATATGTGTACATATTTATATATATGGCAATAGTAATTTTTTGTTTACTGATGTTTGTGTATATATTAAAGGCATGCACATTCCTGAAGTTATTTTGTTTTAGATGACTGGAGAACACTCATTATTCATTACCAAGTGAATAACAATCCAACTTGTTCATTCTTCTCTTTATCTTCCTCTGAAAATGGAAGGGAAAAAAAATATAAACTCCAATGTCTTCAGCTGAATTTCCCACCAAGGGGAAAGAAAAAAGGAAGAGGGAAACCAGGCGACCAACATAGGGTTGTGGTGGTATGGTTGGAATCCCTCCACCTTTAACCAGAAGTTTTGGGTTCGAGCTCCAATGCAGGTACTGGACATTAGGTGGGAAAGCCATAGGAAAGAAGAGAAACCAGGGGTGATCTCCATGTATTCAGATGGAATCGTGTTATTTGGACTGCAATTTTCCAGTTAGGATAGCCTAATTCTAGGCCCTATCAGAGCAGGGTGCAATAAAATTTACGTGCACCTGCGTTCACATAAAAAATTAATGGATGCAAGACATGTGTTTAAACTGCTTGATTTGACTATATGCTGGATGAGAGTAAAGTATTTTTAGAGCATACTCGTGATCGATGACCAAGGCAAACTGGCAAAACAAGTTAGAAGTCCTAGTAACTGCAGAAACTGCTGAAAGATATTGTTGCATACAGAGCTCAGTTTACTTTATTTGATGGCTCATGTAAAGCTGGAGGAGGATGGAAGGCAAGAGATCCTCAAAGAAACATAGTGAGAAAATTCTACTCACAATTTGTGAACAATCCACTGCAAGCCGAAGCAATAAATATACGTAGATAGAAATAATTCATTTCAATGTTTTGCCTCAAACTATGTATATACAAATATAAAGAATCTTTAAAATGGAAATAAACGATAAATCAAAACCTATAATAAATCCAGTGATTATAACTATGAGTGTGATTTTGTCCCTTATCCTTCTCCTCGTGGAGTTGATCCATATTTTTTGCACCAAACTGATAAATGCATGCAACGATAATAATAAAATACCCACTATAATCTCGTAAAGTGGGGTCTGAACAGGTTAGAGTGCACACAAATTTTAATTTTATCTTAAAGGTGAATAAGTTATTTTCGATAAACCTTGCCGCATGAAAAAAATGTCTAAAAAAGAAGCAACAAAAGTACAAAAAATAACATATAGAAACAAAAACATAAGATAGTAACAAAACAATAATTGTAATAAAATAATATGATAGTCAAAGTATAAGAAATAATAGATAACAACAAAAATCAAAGAGCAAGAAACTACATGAGCAATACTACAATTATTAATATGAATAAACAACAATACAATTCAGTGATACCTATTAACATTATATCCTATTTGTGTCTTCTACAATCTTCTATACAAGCTCATATCCACGATAAGCTAGAAATGTGTTATGCCCTTTCTTTAACAATGAAAAACCATTACAATACATTTAAAATTACAAAATTTTAATAGTTTTAGATTAATATTCAATCAAACACCGCAATGTATACAAAATGAAAAAGAGTATTATTGACTTCAACACAATAGGTTCATCTCTCAATGTCAGATAAGGGTGAGTATAAATCATCATATATTAAATTATCGAATCAAATTGGAATTTACTGTAATAGATCAAACTTTAAAAAATTTGAATGTAATATATATCTACTTTTAATTATCAACTACTTTTAAAAGATTATAAGATACTAATAATTTTCTAAAATATTATATAGATAGAAAATGTGTTTACAATATTATTGTTACGACTTTATAAATCTTTTAAAAATAGAAGAAGAAAATACGAATCCAATGCATAATCTTCTAAGTTGTTCACGGCATCTACTTCCATAAATCTATCACAACTCAATAGGCTTCCTCTTATTCTTCAAATCAAATTAAAACATGAATATAATAAGCATTGAAAGCATAATAATTTAAAAAGTCAATCATTCATTTCTTTTTATAATATCTCTATTTATAGGATTACAATACGAAATATCAAATAATGTAATATAGTTATGAATTATTTTAGAGATTATGATAATAAAAGGTTTTTAGAGTAATAAAAATATAGACCATTAAGATTTACATTTTAAAAATGTCTCTTAAGCATTACATATTTAATATAAGTAATAATGTTAAAGAAGTGATTTTTTTGGGTTTTTTAGAATAACACATACATGAGGGAGAAATAGAGAAAAATCCCCAAAAGTAAGGAAAATAAATAAATAAGTAGAGATGTCACCTCACTTTTTCTATTCCAAACTTTATTATTATATATAAATTTAAATAGTTAAAATAGTTTTTTGTTCTTCAACTACAAATGAATTAGATTAACACTTAGTTGTATGTTTTCATTAATTTTGAGTCTTGCATAATTAATAGAGGTGAAGCTAAAAAAAAAATTCCTTACTAAGAATGTAAAGGAAGCAATGAATTTCAACTCTCTTTTTTTTGCTTTGTTAGAGTAGAATTTGGGTACTATCATAATTTTATTTTTGTAAAACATTTAAAAGAAGTCAAAACAAATTTTTAAAAAATGTAAAGGAAAAGACTCAAAATTTTTTTATCTTTTATATTTTTCTATGTGTTTATTTTCCTAAAAATAAAAAAAGTATGTTTATATTTTATTTATTATTCATGCGAGGTACACTTATAAAAAAAATGTTGTTAGTAATAGTTTGTAAGCAATATTATTAAAGAACATGGCTATTTTTAGAGTTGTGAGTAATTATCGTTCCCATATTTTGGATAATAAAGTCAATATTTTTATATAAGAGATCAAAGAATATGACGTAAATTTTTATAAAACAGTTAAAATACTTACATATTTATCAAAATGCTATCTTCATGTTATCAATATTTTCTACAAAATAATCACTATTTACATATTTCAACTAATAAATTTAAATAATATATTCCTAAATGAGATCAAAAAGTAAGATGTAAGTTTATATAAAATAATTAAAATACGTATATATATATAGAGAGAGAGAGAGAGAGACCTGCCTTTTTTTTCTCATGACTTAAATGCTAATTGTCATCATAGGACTTATAATATGTCATTAGAACATGACATTTGAAAAGATAAGAATTATAGGAAGCCAAATTAGAAATACAATAGTGACATTCTTATTTTTCAAATAGTGAAAGTTCATCACCATATATATCTCATCTTGAGAAATGAAATTTGATATCTTTTAAATTTTTCCAAGTTTTCTAAATTGTTCATTCATATTGAAATATCCTGATAAAATACATGAAATCTTTAAAAGATTAAAATCACAATAAATCAAAAAAGAAGAAGAAGAAGAAAGCATAAATAATATAATAACAAAAGAAAAAAAGATTATGAATACACCTTCGTATCTTGACTTTCTTGAAAATTTTTAGCATAACATTCCCTTTCGATCTTGTCACATGAAAATTCAAGGTCCTGCAACTCAAAAGATAAAAATAAAGTATAGAAAGCATGTAAATGAGTTTCTAGCAAAAAATGAGAAACTACGGAAATATGAGAATTTTATGAAAATATAAAAAGGAAGAAAAGGTTTATAACTGACTTGAAATTATAATGCTTAGTTGGTAAAACTTCTTCAATAGAAAACAAATGTGAGTAAGATTTATCAAAATTTAAGATTTAAGAGATGTTTTATTTTTTAATAAGCGAAAGAAAGATGAGAAAAGGAAAAGGAAAAGATAATTATTAATTAATAATATATAATATAATTGTGTAAAAAATAGAAAAAAGGCCTAAATTCTGAGAAAATAGATAAATACCAAATTTGATCATTGAGGCATGCCACATCAACGGATTGAAGATCATCCTTTATATATATATATTACCGAGTTACTAAAGTCAGAACTTTAATCATATCGAACTTCCACCCCTGATAAATTGTTTACCATATATATGAGTAGCATAAACGAGTCATTTATGTGTCTTGATTTATTTGTCACATTAAATTTATGATGTGAGTACTTGAGAGTGAAAATTATCTTTATATATTGATTTTTCTAAAAACTAGCCTATTAAGTACTTCCTTCGTCCCATATTAAATGTGTATCTTATTAAAAATGTTTATTCCTAAATTAAGATAGAATTAATTAATTTTTTTCTAATTTATCCCTATAATTAATTTGACTCTTTACAACAACAACAACAACAAACCCAGTATAATTACACCATGTGGGGTTTGGAAAAGGCAGAATGTACGCACAGAGTGCAAAATGGTAAAATTTTTCAATGTATTAATAATTTCTTAATCACTGTATAAAATTGAAAGTGTCCGTCTAATATGAACAATTATAAATATATATATATATTTTTGTTTAATACATAAGTTCCAAAATTTTGAAAGTTCAATATTTGATATGAAAAAATAGCAACCTAAATTGTAGGATTATAAAGGAAAATAAAAATAAAAAAACCTAACCGACTTGCATCAATCCTTTTGAACCTTGGATTAGATTGAAGGGTGGAATTGTTCCGCAGCTAAAACAAAGAAGAAACAAAAATTGAGTGGCGATAGAAAGCATAAATTGAATTTGGGGAAACTTCAATAAATCAATAAATCGAGAAAAAAATGTCGGTTCGTTTGATGAAGAAAATCTTGAAAGAAGAAGAACCAGCTGAGCCTCAACAACTCATCAATAGCGAAGATGAATCTGAATCTCCTCCTCCTCATTCCGCCACTTTTCATAACCCCTTCGATCTCCTTGACGAAGAAGATGATGATGGTGTTGACCAGGTTTGTGTTATTTCCATTGAAAAAAAAGAAGCTTTTTTTATTTGAGTGTTATGTCATTTTGGTTAAAAATTATATTGTTAATTTTTATTTCGTAGAATTGCTTACAGTGAGTATAAGTCTGCGAATGAATAAAACCCTGATAATTATAGGGTAGATTAAGGCAGTAAGTTAACTACAGACCACTTCAAATCTTGTTTTCGAAATATGATGAAACATGAATACTTTCATAGGTGTAAAGTGAGAAGCTTTCATCAAATTGGATGTGAACAAATTCCTGAAATCTGTGTTGGGAAATGGCTCCAAAGGGGCTAGTTCAATGAAGATTGAAACAGCTGCTTAAAATTCCAATTCATTCGAGTAGTACCCAAGGGTGTGGCCTGGAGTCAATGGAGTGGGTGAAAACCTTACAGACCAGGTTCAAATCCTAGCACACACAAATAAAATAAAATGCTAGGTGCTGTCTTCCCTTCCGCGTAAGTTGTGGAGAACAGAGTTAACCAATACATGTGTTGGTGGGAGGGTAAATGGTGCCGCGGACACCAACATTATTTAAAAAAGAATAGAGAGAGTGAATATGTTAGAAATGGGTATTTACCCTTAAAAGGCTGTTTGACAGTTCTAACTGGTGTATACACATTAGTAGTTTTTGATGTATAAGATTCCTTTTCAATAAGGAAGACGAATAAACAAGAACATGGTATAACCTGAAGATGCTGCTGGCGAGGTTTGTGGATTAGCTTTAGAAAAGAAAGGCTTTTGATTTGATCAACCAAGTAATTTCATTCTTGATTTATTTCATAGAATTGCTTCAAGTCACTATTTCTTTCATTTTCTCTCGTTTTTTTGGCCCCATAAAGCACAACTATAAAGCTGAAAGCGCCAAGAAAAAGTTTGCGATAACAGAACCCAACATTAGACATAAGGTTAAGGCAGTAAGCTATAGACTACTTCGAATCTTGTTATCTAACAAACTAGGGTGAGAAAATTGATGTGATTGAATTTCTGAATTATGTGTGTTGAAAAATGGGTTTGGAGGGCCACCCCGTGAAGATGGAATTAAGTTGCTTAAGATTGTGATTCAAGTGAGGAAGATGAATATATCAGAATTGGTTATACCCTTAAAAGGTTGTTTGACAATTCTAATTGGTGTATTCACATTAGTTGTTTTTGATATATAAGAAACCTATTCAGGTAAAGAAGATGAATTGATGAATATACCCATTTTTTGTAATCGCATAAATCAGAAACATAAAGTTGTAAGTGCCAAGAATAAGTGTGCAATTGAACATAACCCAACCCTAGGTTTATGGTTAAGTAGAGCAATACATAATTTTTTTTGAACGTTATTAACAATTGTGGGAACCTTGCATACAAACCATATACCAAAAAAGAGAACCTACTCCATAATATGGTTCTCAACAAAAGAGGTTCAATCCTCTAAACACATAGGGACCTCGAAGTACACCCAAACGAAACTGGAGACAAAAACTACTTCGCAAATTTTAAAAAGCTTGCTTCACTCCTTCAACAACCCTCTTATTTCTCTCTTTCCAAAATAACCCACATGGTTGCTAAGGGGGCTACTCTCCATGCCCTTGGGCCTTTCTTACCTCTCGTATCTCATACGTAAGTTATAAACTTCAAATCTTGTTATTGAGATATCAATGAAATTAGGGTAGAAATCAAAGGCATGTGAATAACTTCTGAATTCTGTGTGTTGAAATGAATTTGGAGGGCCATTCCATGATTCTAGCAATTAAAGGGTCGTTTGGTGTAAGGGATAAACTTAAATAGGCCTGGGATAAAAAAATAGTCCAGAGATAAAATTTTGGTGTTTTGTTTGGTTGGCAAGTTTGAGATAACTTATCCCAACATTTATACCATAGTGATGGGATAAGTTATCCATATACATAGTGGGATAAGTTATTCCACCTTGTCGCAGGATAACTAATCGCAGGATAATTAATCCTGGATAACTTGTTCCCAACCAAACGACCCCTAAGATGCTTAAGATTGCGATTCAAATAAGGAAGATGAAAATGTAAAGAACAGGGAGTAAGCTAAAAAAGTTGTTTGACAATCATGGTACTTGATAATTAATTGTTTTGGGTATAAGATTCCTATTGTAGCAAGGAAGATGGATATATCAGAACAAAGTATAACATGAAGATTTTGTTGATGGGGTTTGTGTATGAGGTTTAGGATAAAAAAGGTTATAATTTGTGAGCCTTGTAAATTCCATTCTTGATTTATTTCATAGAACTCCTTTCACAGTCTATTGTTTTTTATTTGTTGCCATAATTTCTTTCTTGATTTTTAATTGAATTTCTTCCAACTATTGCCTTTGTCCTACTGCCAGTTTTTTGACTACATCATAAAAAAGTAACTGCTAGTACCGAAATAAGTGTGGATGCAAATGTTAGTAGTCGGTGCAGTTTTTCGGGCATAATATATATGTATGTGTGTACAAAAATTTAAAGACAATCCAACCTTGATTATAGAGTCAATTAAATCGGTAGGATTAATATGGCAACAGTTGGGAATAACCTTGAAGTGATTTGTAAAGATATGACACCTAGGTTTAACTCAATATCAAAAGCTAGCTCAAGAGGAAAGGTTTGTTCAAGTCCATATAAGGAGACCAATTTCCTACCCCTCTACCAATGTGATATTTCTTAACACTCCCCCGCATGCCCAGACCTCAATTGGAGCGTGAACACTTATAATTGGGGGTTCAACATCGGTGAACAACAAATTGGGATGAAACTGGCGCTGATACCATGTAAAGATATGACACATGGACTTAACTCAACCTCAAAAGCTAGCTCATGAGGGGAGGTTTGTCCAATTCCATATAAGGAGGCTAATTTCCCATCCCTATATCGATGTGAGACTTCTTAACATGACTATTTGACAATCATAAATGGGTACATATGCAATAGTTTTTTCCTGATACCTAAGTGGGCTTTCAGATGGCGTGGAGTAGCTTATGTAAATGTGCTGACGTGAATCTAAGCTTTTGCTTTATGTCTTGGAATATTGTAGGATGGGATTAAAATTTAGGGGCATTGAGATGAATGTCATGCACCTTGGAAGTGACAAGTCACAATCGAATGTTGGATTGAATGTCAACTATGACATGTTAAGCATCTTTGTGCAAGTACTGAGACTGGTGTAGAAAGCTTTAAAAGAACATTTTAGTTTCACTTGTACATTTGGTGGAAGAGAGACTACCATGATATAGAGGTTAGGTCTGCGTACACGTCATCCTTTCCAGATCTCACTTGTGGGATTGCACTAGGTATGTTGTTGTTGATGTAGAGACTGTGTCTTGATGGTCAAGCTTGATGGAGAATTGTGTATAACTTGAGTTGAGTAGCATGCATTACTCAAACATATCTTTTTCCTCCAACTTGATGTTTATGGATGAATTTGGTTTATTTCCATCCCTATCTCTCAAAAAGGTGTTCAAAAGGAAATACTTGCTCAATTTATCCCTTGAATTATAAGCTTCTCCGGTCCAAAATGGCTTTTGTGCTCTTTCATCCTTTTTTCATTGTTCCCTTGTCATCAGAACCAAGTAATCTCACTACTCTGCCACTTTCCTCCTTTCACACTTCAACAAAAGGATAAATCCATGTTGTACATAAGAAAATGTAGATCATTGAGTTTGAGCTTATTTATTTTTTATTTACAAGAACAAAGTACGCAGTGTTATCCCACAAGTGGGATCTGGAAAGGGTAAGATGTACATAGACCTTATCTCTACTTTTGTGGGGTAGAGATGTTCCAATAAACTCTCGGCGTAGAACGAAAGTTATTCATAGAAGAATGGTTGCAAGAAAAAAATAACAAAATAAGTTACCAGTTTCAAATTAAAATAAAATAAAAAATGACAACAAAATGTCAAAATGCAAAACGAAATGAAGCAATGGATAGTGGAAACACATAGAAGAATAAGAAACTACACGATTACTAAATAGTACTACTACTAATAAGAAGAGTATACGAGGAAAGTCCCCTGCCTCTCCCACTTAATGGGCGACTACCCTCGGCTACCTACTGACCTTATACCATGATCATCGACCTTCATACCTTCTTAGGGAATTTAGCACTCAAAGGTGTGGTCTAATGGTCAATGAAGTGAGTTGAAAATCAACATGTCTTAGGCTCAAATCCCAATAGAGTAAAGAGGAAGTGAGTTGAAAATCAGGATGTATCAGGTTCAAATCCCAACAGAGGAAAGAGGAAAAAATACTAGGTGATTTTTCTCCAAATGTCCTAGCTTTGGTGGACAGAGCTATTTCTACAGCTATAGCAACAAACCTGTGGCTGGTGGGAGGTGAGAGATATCCCGTGAAATTAGTTGAGATTTGTGCAAGCCACCACGATTATAACTTTTTTAGGGCTTTTAAATACGTTATTAGATATCTTTAGATGGTTTGGAATTTGTTGGGTTGTGCCAAGAACCGTTAAGGAGTTGATGCTCAGTTGGAAGAGTGGAGCTAGGGGAAGAAGGCACAAGACTTGGAATGTTACTCTTCTTGCTTTGACGTAGGTCATTTGGAAAGAGAGGAATAAGAGAGCTTTTGAAGGAGTGGAGATGAGCTTTGCTGAATTGAGGAGTAGTCTCTGATCCCTTATTTTCTTTTGGGGAACCCATGTAGTTCTTGTTTGAATGGAGGATTGGGTGCCTTTTGGAGAGAACTGTTTTTTGTAGGTTTCTCCTTTTTTTGGCATATCACTTGTATACGGCCAAGTTGACCTTGTTATTATCAATGGAACCTTTTCTTGATCAAAAAAAAAAATGAATTTGGTTATAATTTGGTAAAGTATGGCTAACAAAATTTATTCGTGTGAAGTCTGTAAGTTTGGCTCCACGAAATCTCTTCATGGCAGACGACAAATGTAATACAATGAACATCTGTTATGGATGGAGATTTATGTCCAGCACGAGCTTCTAGGTAACTTCTATCACTTTTCTTCACTACCTTACCTCTCTTCAGTAGAAGTCCTTTCTAGCCAAATGCTTATCTTCTTCAGTAGTACAACTGAGGGATACTGTTTCTTTTTCCGTGAACTCGTGGAACTCTTTATTCTCTATCTCAGTTGATTTTCCTGTTCTTCCATCCCAAAACAGTTGGTGATGCTAATATGAGGTTCACCAGATTCTAGATATGGCCAGCATCCTGGGATGCAGAACAAAATATTTACCCACAATTTATTTGGGTATGCCCCTGGGAAGCAAACATATGTCTTTAGAGAGTTGGGATGGCATCTTAGAAAGAGCAGAAAAGAAACTCTCTAGATGGAAGGCTCAGTACTTGTCCCTCGGTGGTAGACTGATCCTAATCAATTCTGTCCTAGATGCATTACCCACTTATGTGATGTCCCTATTCCCAATTCCATCAAAAGTTGTGGAGAAACTTGATAAGTTTAGAAGAGATGTTCTTTGGCATGGAAAGAAAGAAGGGAAGGGCTACTGCCTTGTTAACTGGAAAACAGTAATACTGAATAAAGGAAGAGGGGGATTGGGGGTCAGAAATCTCATATTGCAGAATGAGAGTTTACTTATGAAGTGGCTATGGAGATACACTAAAGAGGAAAGGGTTCTATGGAGAAAAGTAATTGTGATAAAGTTTGGTGAATTTAATTCATGGTGTTCCAACATTGTATCTGATCCGTATGGTGTGGGAGTTTGGAGAACAATCAGAAACTTATGGCCACTGATGGAAGCCAATCTTAGCCTTAAGATAGGCAATGGAAATAAGACAAAATTTTGGCACGATGGATGAGTTGATCAATCACCACTCGAGGAGCGATTTCCAGATCTTTTTCTGATCTGTGGAAACACTGAGGCTAGGGTAAATGAGTGCTGGTCAGTACAGGGCTGGGACATCTCCTTCAGAAGAAGGCTAAATGATTGGGAGATTGATAGAGTGGCCTCATTACTTGGAAAGCTAGGAGGAAGCAATATTGTCACAACAGAGGTAGATAGGGTGTTGTGGAAACACAACAAAGATGGGAACTTCTCAGTAGGATGTGCATACAAGCGAGGCTTAGAGTTGGTAGGTGGAGGGGGGGGGGAGAGTACTCTCTACCATTGGAACTATTTCTGGAAAAGTATCATCCCCACCAAAGGTAAAATGCTTTACTTGGCTAGTGATTAAGAGGGCATGTCTAACTCAAGAAGTTCTGCAGAAGAAAGCGAGACTACTAGTTCCCAGGTGCTTTCTGTGTAACACTACAGGGGGGACGAACAACCATCTCTTCCTACATTGTAGCTTCACTACTCAGTTGTGGAATCTCTTCCTCAACATAACATGCTACAGCTGGACAATGCCTGAGCACACATCAGATCTACTGAGTTGATGAATTAGGAGTGGAGGTAGTAAGAGTCAAAAGAAATGGTGGAGATTAGTTCCATGATGCATATGGTGGTCAGTATGGTTGGAAAGAAATGGTAGATGTTTTAAAGATAGGTCCAATTCCATTCATAAAGTGAAATGGAATTGCATTGTATCCTTACTTTTTTGGTGTAAACAATTGTGTATAGTTGATATAGATCAGATAGTAGACTTATTAGGAGACTTGTAATTGATAATATTCCTTTTTGGAGGTGGCCAGCATGCCCTTAATGTTGAAGAATACAACCTTGCCAGTTTCAAAAAAAAAAAAGAATATGTTTTTCATGTGCCAAGCAAAGGACTTAGATTAACGAATTGCTGATGTCCTTGTGGGGAGTGAGTTATTATCTTTTTCTTCATTTTGCGATGGCTCAGGACCTCGGTACATGTTTTTGCTTTTTGATGAGAAGCTAAAACATGTTGCTTTTGTCATATGTGTTGATTGCCATTTTTTTTGATGACCGTGATTGTCATTTTTTGTTTTTGGTGAAGTGCTGTTTCTTGGCATAACATGAAACTGATGTTTATATTCCCAGAAGCAAAATTCAGATTTGAAGATGTATGTTTGCTTGATTAAGAATTCAACTACAGTGGATGCTGCATCCTTCTGCATCATTTCATTATTTCATTGCTCGCTCTGTGATATGTGTAACTGTTCTTACTTTTGGTGTGTTAGTGTGCATAACTTGAGGAGGGGATGCCATGATAAGTTGGTGTTATGTGTAGGGCATGGATGGGAGATAATAATTGTGTGGTTCTTCACTGTAGACATAAGAACTATAGATTTGGTACACTGGGTATGCTCTTAATTTTAGTAATCCTAGTTTTCCAAACTCTTCTCCCATCCCAATTTGATTATTTAAAAATCAAACCTATCAAAATTATAGAAAGAAACTAACCTTTTTGAGCCAAGGGAGTCCTTCACAAATATCAACTCAATTCTGACTCCCAGTTCTTTTTAAAGCTTCTGACCAAAACTTCTCTCTTCCTAATTTTATTTTGCTTCATGAATTCTCCTTGGTTGCGTTCTCTGGCACGGGAACGAGGTGCCAACCTCTTCATTTTCTTGAAAAGAAGGATTCTCCTTGGCTCTGAAATTCCTTTGCTCTCTTTAGAATATTGATACGTAGCTTCTGTTTCTGCCAAAACTCTTGTGCTACGATAACCCTCCACTAAATTCGTTTAATTGTATGCTGTACAAACATTTTAAGTTGACTTTGTTAACTGTAAAATCACCTTTTTTACTATGAAAATTACTTGCAAATAATAAATAAATAAATCCTTTTGCAGCTATACTCAGTTGACAGCAGCTATAGAGTTGTGACCATTGCTTCATTGTTTATTTTATGCTGACAGTAGTTGTGACTAATGATGGATTTATGCTGCAGGAAAACCAGGCAGATATCAATGATGGATCCTCAATCGAGAACAGCAATGAGAAGCAATCGTCCACGACAAAAACCACTCCTGAAGCTTTTGTGTTGTCAGATAGCAAATTTAAGAAAAAGAAAAAGAAGAAAAACAAGAAGTCACAACCAGGAGCTAAGGATAATGAGAACTCTTGGAATGAGTCATTCGAACAATTATCAATTAAAGATGACTCTTCTCATCTGGAGCATGTTGCTCCTGATACTGGAAAATATGATCTGACAAGTTTAAATGGCAGAGGAAAAGTGGTCAAGCAGTGTACATCTTCTGTCTTACAATTGGACCCGAAATTTCTTAATGCAGAAAATGAACTTCGAAGGATATTTGGTTCTAAAGTGGTGAAATCATTCGAAAAGGGTCATCAAACTGGAAGTTCTAGACAGTCAAGAGGTGGAAGGCGTGGGAGCCAGAACCATCGAAAGACTATTCTTGTTTGTCCTTTAGAACATTGGCCAAGGTGGGATGGATCACTGTCGATGGAACTTGTGGAAACCAGAGATGGGATATCCGATTTTAGGTAAATATCATTGCTTTCCTTGATAGTGTTGACATGTCAATATTATATGCTTTTGCTAGTGTAATAGGGATATTAATGGAGGATGAGCCATAGCCTTGGACTTCCAATTTAATGTGCTAGATAAAACACTATTAGAAATATTTAGACCACATTTTAGAGTAAATAAAACTACAAGTTTTCACCATTAACAACATATTCTTTTTGTAATTTTTCTCTGGATGATTTGATAACATATCAAGTAGTATTAATTAGCAAATTCTAGGAAATATGTTAACCTTTAAAGTTGACGTGCTAGCTGTGTTCCTTACAATTTTCTTTTGGTTGATATTTAGTATTATCTTAAAAAATGGATGCAACTCTTTTTTAGAAAGAAGATGGGAAAAAAAAAAGCAAAGCAAAAAACAAAAAATGGAAATTGTCTACTATAGTAAATTCCACCACAACAAAATCTAATGCAAACAATATGCATAATGGTATAACTAAGTTTATCTGTATTTCCTAAACAATCGCGATAATTTTGGGTAAGAAATCAATGACGCATAATCTAAATGTACGTTAATGCATATATCATTATTTACTTTTTTTCCTTGTCTACAACTTCCATAAATATGATTTCTTTGCATTTATATGCTGCCATTCTGAGTTTTTCAGAGTCTGATTCTGTGTTTCTTAGTATAAGCTAGCAGAATAGTTTTGACCTAGCCTCCGTTGAACATCAAATGTTGCGTTATTTCTTCTAGGTTAGTTGTGTGTTTGTCGTCGGTGGCGGAGCTACCCATTACAAAAGGGGTTTAAATAGACTCCCAACAACATATCCAATGTAATTGTGAAGTTAGAGGTTATTTTCAATAGACTCTCAAGTCAAGTAAAGCATACATAATCAATAGGAAAGGAAACATAGTAGATACAATAGTGAAAATAATGGAGATAAGAAATAGTAGCAACAACAAATAGTATTATAATTTAAGCAAAAGGAAACAATATGTAATGATAAAATTGAAGCATAAGATGGTAGGAGAGTACTAATAATACGACTGGTAATAGGGGTGTGTAAAACCCGGTTTAATCGATAAATCGAAATGACAAAATCATATTGGTTTATTGGTATCGAGTTGGGTTAATGATTTTTAAATGGTTTTGTAATTATTTTATTGGACTACCAGTGTTTTGATGAGAGAGAAGCGGAAAAAGGCAACGAGGACTCGCTTCATCCTAGCGAGAAGCGTGAAGAGAAACACATGCTTTTTTCAACTAAAGTGCAATTTAATACAAAAATAAAAAATATTAAATATGCATAGATGAATAACCAAGAACTCAATAGAAATACTCCCTCTGTCCCATTTTTAGTGGCACCATTTTACTTGGCATAATATTTAAGAAAAAAAGAAAGACTTTTGAAACTTGTGGTCTAAAATAATCCTTAGATATTTGTGTGGTTGTAAATCATTTCATTAAGGGTAAAAAATAAATTTAAAGTTAGGATTTTCTAATTTTAGTAAGGTGACATTCTTTTTGGGATGGACTAAAGAGTAAAGGGTGTCACATAAAATGTGGGACGGAGGGAGTAACATATTAAGCAAATCTTTCGGTTCTTAAATTATTAATAAATAATAGATACTACAACTAGATAGTCAATAATCCTTATGATTCATAACATATTAAGCAAATGCAAAACTAATTCACAAGTGGAGCAACATCTTATTCTTCAACAAGAACTCCAAACTCTTGAAATATCATAATTTTTTTATATTGGTCATCATCTTCTTCATCATCATAGGCTTCATCAACTAGGGTTCTACTTGAACTTGTAGCTACTCTATCCTCGCTCCTTAAAGTACCCACCTTAAAACCATAAATATTCTCCTTAACACCACTTGCCATAGCAACATGGTAAATAAGTGAAATCTTCTCCTTCATATACTTATCCATCTTTATGATCTTGAGGGGCTCTAGTTAATCATTCATTTGCTTCATCAATATTATCCAAACAAATTGGAATGGTATTGCAAGCTTTCTAATGACACATTTGTGTTCTATTATATTTAACGAACACAAGATCATTGAGAAGCTTTAGTTCAAGCCTATTCGTCTTTTTAGTATGAATCTGCACATAAGTTGTAGAAAGTAATTAATAGGAGTACTTAAGACAATCGATATTCAATTTAGTTCAGTAATAATGTAATAGAGCTTCTCATATGTTCATACATGCTCCGAATTCTTTCGCATCCAGATGAGCTACAAGTTAAACGTTGGACTCTAATAGCAAATTGTTGCAAGTTTGGAACTTCATGACCGTATAGCATCCACCAATCAACTATAGAAGAATTAATTTTGAAGTCAACTTAAAAGATAAAGCTTTAAAGACGATTAAAACAACTTGCTCACCTGGTGACCTTAAGGTTTTGGCTCTAATGGTCAAATTCATTGCAAGTAGTCCATCCACTTTTATGTACACACCAAGATCCTCCCCTATTTTATCTGGCAAACCTACATTTGGGACCAACCTCTCAACACATTCATGATATCCTGCCGCACTTCTTATTTATAGCCCTCTTATCATGATTTGTATAAAGAGTGTGGGATTCAAAATATGTCCTGCTCCATGCAAAGGTTGATGAAGTTGATTTGTACACCTTTTACCAATAGTTTCAAAAACTTCTGCACATTTACTCACATCTTTATCAAAAAACTTTTCAATAGTTTCTTTGATCCTATCCATGGTTTCATAACTGTAGCCCATTAGTGGTTTTTTCTCCCCATATGTATATTAATCAAAGGACTACCAACTTTAAGTGCTTGAACAATGTGATTCCAAAAAATTGGAGAAATAATAGATCTCACAACTTCTTTCCCAATAGCTTCGTTTGCATAGTTACTAGTTTTTGGACAAGGTATCAAGTTTTTCTTTTGTAAGTAAAAACTATGCAAAGTCAAGAAAGTTGTTGTGAATCTTGTCTCGGCCGATTTCACCAAATTTCCTTGGTTTGTGGATCTCATCATGTTCCACAACAATGGCCTCTGACTAGTGTAAGAATGTATCTTAATAACCTTAGAAAAAACTGTAGATTTGTTTTAATATTTAATGTATAAAAAATTAACATGAAGGTTAAAAACTATAGCCACTTGTTCACTTGTAGAATATGGGGCTATCTTGAAAATGTCACCAAACACCAAATTAATACAATGTGCAATACATTTAGTCCAAAAAATGTGCGTGAACACTCCTTACAACTTGTCCTTGCTTTAACATTCTCACTTGCATCACCGGTAACAACTTGTACACCATTTTCCTTTCCAATTTTCAATATAGTCTTAAACAAGTTGTACATTATAGTGGAATCAGTAGAAGAGTCACTAGCATCACAGGATTCAAGAAACACACTACCTTTTGGAGAATCCATCAAAACATAAATGATCATTTTCCATTTTTTGCTGTCCATGTATCCATCATAATGGAACATTCATAAGTTTTCCATTGCACCTTATGCTCCTCAACAATCTTGTTTGTCATCTCAACCTCTTTTTCTCCACCTCTTCTATTTTTAGATAAGGTACTCTTATTTTGTGATTGGTGGGAGGTTTCATTCTTGGGCCATATTGCTTACAACCAAAATAATTTCACCAAAACTGTTGACGTAATTGGACACAATTGAAAGGGAGGCCTGCATCATACATCCACTTTGCAAAAGCCGCTACATCGCGCTCCCTTAGAATCTTGGCAGAATCTAAATCAATAGCTCTACTTTTTCTCTTTTCAATTGATTTTCGAAAAATGAAGATTGAGAGGACCTTTAACATTGCTAGCGGTGGATGATCCACTTCCACTAGTGAAGACTTTCTTTTGAGAGTTTTGAAAGAAGTCTTCAACTAGTGGAAGTGGATCATTCACCGCTAACAACATTAAAGGCCCCCTCAATCTTTATTTCTCATGAAAACCAAATGAAAAGAGAAAAGGTGGAGCTATTGATTCAGATTCTGCCCAAAAGATTTAAAAGGAGTGTGTTGTAGTTGCTTTTGCAAGGTGGATGTATGAAGCATGGCTCACTTACAATTGTGTCAATTACATCAACAGATTTGGTGAAATCATTGAGGACGTAAAAGAAATGTGTTTCTTGAATCTCATGATGCTAGTGACTCTTCCACTGATTCCACTAAAATGTTCAACCTGTTTGAGAAAACTATATTGAAAATCGGGAAGTGAAAATGTTGTGACCTCTTATGCAAATGAAAATGTTAAAGTGGGTGACATATCGAAGGGAGTGTTCCACACATTTTTTGTACTCAATGTGTTGCCCATTGTATTAATTTGGCGACATTTTCAAGATAGCCCCATATTCTATAAGTGGTTCTAATTTTTTTCCCTTCATGTTCAACAACATTCCATAGCTATTAAAATTTTTTTCTACAATTTTTGCCAAAGTATTAAGATACATTCTAACATTAGTCAGAGACCATTGTTGTTGAACATGTTGAGGAGATTCACAAACCAAAGAAATTTGGTGAAATCGGCCCTATGTTGCTTCGACTCTCCAAAAATATTGATGGGTGCATGTTAGATCCTCCAAAAATTGACACAGTTGCAGCACCAATTTTGGAGAGTTCGAGCAACTTAGCCGGCCACGACAAGATTCATTACAACTTTCTTGACTTTGCATAAGTTTTGCTTACAAAAGGAAAACTTGAGAACCTTGTTCATGTAAACCGAATGGAATGAGAGTAGCTATGCAAATGAAGCTATTGGGAAAGAAGTTGCGAGATCTATTATTTCTCCATATTTTGGAACCGCATTGAAAACTGTAATTCGTGGTGCTTTGAAAACTGTAATTCGTTTGGTCGATGTGAGAAAAAACATCGAATGTGCTACATTGATGAAGCCATAGATAGGGTCAAAGAAACTATGCTTTTTTATAAAGACGTAGAAGCTATTGAAAAGCTTTTTTATAAAGACGTGTGGATATATGCAATTTTTTTTTCAAATCATTGATAAAGGGTAGACGGATCAACTTCATCAACCTTTGCATGCAACAAGACATATTTGAACCCCGAGCTCTTTTATAAGAATCATGATAGGATGACTCTAGATAAAAAAGTGTAGGCGGGATATCATGCATGTGTTGAGAGGTTGGTCCCAGATGTGAGCTTGGTGTGTACATTAAGCGGGCAGACTACTTGGAATGGATTTGGCCATTAGGGACAGAACCTTAAAGAGTGAGCAAGTTGTTTCAATTGTTTTTAAAGCTTTAACTTTTAAGTTATTAATTTTGAAAATAATTTTTCTACGATTGATTGGTGGATGCTCTTTGGTCATGAAGTTTCAGATCTCGTCTTTGATGCACTTCACTTGGTCCAGATCTTGCTCTCTTCTTTCTCGCCTATACGACTTCCTATCCCTCCCTTTGTCTTGTAGTTCTTCATATCAGCGTGCAAATGCTGCTGCTAACTTTGCCTCCTTCTTCACCACCATTATACCTTCTCCTTGTTTTTGCTCTCCATCAACTCCTTATAAGCAATCTTCTTGGCTTCCACTTTCCCTTGAACTGCTCCATTCCACCACCAATCCTCTCGATGTCTACCCGTGTTACTCCTTGAGACCCCCAACACCTTTTTAGCTGCTGCCTTAATGCAATTAGCTGTCCTATTCCGCATAGTTGTTCAATTGAATCCCCTTCGTTGAAAATTTATACTACATAACAGTGTTATCAAAAGCAAAACGCACAAAAAAGCTCTAAGGTCCATTGGGGCTTTAAGCGCAAAGAGTAGATAAAGCGTGGACTTAAATAAAAAAAAGGCGCAAGGGGAGAAAAAATACAAATATATATGTTTAGTCCAAGACCAATAATTTATAAGCATGAATGAAAAATGTATAAACAAAGAAATTGAAAAACAATTACGATAAAGTGAAATATCAATTGTTTAGTGTTGTTGTCTCTTCAGAAGAGGTAGCAAAGTATGCCTTAGAACCTTGATGACGACACTGAAGTACACATTAAGCAAGGCGAGCGCTCAACACGTTTTGAGTCTCGCTTTAGGACTTAAGCGCGCTTTTGATAACACTGCTACATAAATAGGGAGGAAATAACTTTTGTTGTATATTTAACATCTATGTTTTGCGCACTCTTCAAAATCCCTGTTTCACCCGTGTCGACACGACATGGGTGTGAGTATGGGATCCATACTAGACTTGGCCAGCTTATTTTGGGTGCTTTGACTAGATCTATGAGCGAGAAATAAAGTATGTATATGTATAGTTATATAAAGTAAGAGGATGTTTTAATATTATGTGGGTATCTTATTAATCAAATATTTGGTGTTTATCAAGAGTTAAATTTATTAGTTTTAGCTCAATACCTTTATTCAACTGGACTATATACTTTATATATGTCGTATATACATTTATTGGCCGTATCACACTACCTGTGTCTGCACTCGGATCCATACCCCCGAATCCTAAAACTTACGTGACGAAGAATCTGACCTCTAGATCCGTAGTCGTATTGGATACCTAGCATTTCTTGAATCCCCTTGAACTCCTAGCTTCACCACCACTTGTAGTCACTAGTCATTGACCTGTTATAGAACAAAAGTAATGATTCTAGACTTCTAGTTTATGGATGCAGGAAAGATATCACCTAATTATAAAGATCCATCTGTTACTGTTTATACTTCACCTGAATGATTGTTAATTTGAGCTACATGCCTAGTGTTTGTATTTATCTTATCATTTGAAATATGTTTCTTGAGTTAGATTTTGATGTATTATCTCACCTTATAATTTTTTAAAATATATTTTCATGCTCTCAAAATAATATCCTGCAAAACAGATTGCTGAATGGCTATAACTCATGCAAAACTGTGGACTGCATGGAAGTTCGCCATTTTTTGCCTTTAGAAAATTTCGACAACCGTAAAGAGAGCCTATATATGAGTGGCTAATTGAAATAAATGGATTTTAGTATCTTGGTTCCTTTGCGTAATTGATTAATTACGTTTTTTGATTATTTTTTATTCGGGGCTAATTACATAACTTTTTTTACTTTGACCCATGAACTAAAATTTTAAAAGAGTTGAAGCTTCAGCCCCATATCTTTATTTCATTTGATGATAATGCTTCTTGTCTTAGAAGATGGATGTTATGTCTAACAGAAGTTCTTTTTATTGTATAAAAGTGTAAACTAATTGGGTTCATATCGTGTTCCTAGGTATGTACATACATCATCCTATAGCCAAGCCCAGAAAGCATTTGAAAGTGCTAAGGCAGTTCATGATTTTAATGGTATCGTGAATATTCTGTTGCATCATCCGTATCATGTTGATTCACTTATTACATTAGCTGAATATTACAAATTCAGTGGTGAACAGCAAATGTCGGCTGATTGTACTGCTAGATGTCTCTATGCATTGGAATGTGCTTGGCATCCAATGTTCACTCCTTTGATGGGCAACTGTCAACTTAAGTTTAGTTGTGAAATCAACAAACCGTTGTTCTCTGTGCTTTTCTCCCACATGAAAAACATGGATAGACGTGGCTGCCATCGGTCTGCCCTTGAGATCTGCAAATTGTTGCTTCTACTAGATTCAGACGATCCAATGGGTGTCTTGTTCTGCATTGACTACTATTCTTTACGAGCAGAGGAATATACATGGCTGGAACAGTTCTCTGAGCAATATAAGAGTGATAATTCTTTGTGGTTATTTCCAAATTTCTCCTATTCTCTTGCTGTGTGCCGATTCTATGTTGAAAATGAGGAACATGCTAAAGAGATAAAGGCTGAAGATTTAAAAGCTTCTTCAGCAGATCTTATGAAGCAGGCATTGATGCTACATCCTTCAATCTTGAAAAAGTTGGTGTCGAAGGTACCTTTAAAGGATAAAGCCTGGACTAGCATAATCAAGCACAATTTCTTTAGCTCTGATCAAACAGGGACACCCTCCTTAGATCACTTGATCAATATATATGTCGAAAGAAGCTATATTATATGGAGGCTTCCTGACCTCCAGAAGTTTCTTAGGGATGCTGCACTCTCGGTGATTGAGACACTGCAGAATGATGGGAATGATGCTAGAGACTGGACGTGTGTGAGAAAAGAAGCGTTTTCATCTGAGAAAAATGAGTGAGTACTACCTATCACTCTGCCCCTCTCATGACTCATCAATGAAAAAGAAAATGGTGTTGCTTTGTATTCCCCATGTTGCAGTATTATCTTCAGTTTACTCATTAACTGTTTTTACATTCCCTTCATGCATGTTGGCTTAAACATTGTCTTTCTACTATTGCCAGGTATTCTCACTTGCTGGTATCAGATTTCTCTGATTCAGTTCCGACTTTGCCTCCTGATAACTTACAGAATTTCATGGTTGACCCAAGGGGAGAGGTGCCAAATGATGCACAGCCTGCAAACCACCATGTCCAAGATCTTTCAGATCGAAACGCAATTGCTGTCTTGCTCGAGTCTATGTTACCGTGGATTAACTACGGTTCAGGCCATGACCGCCCTGATCATGATGAGCAAGCGAATGAAGGATAGTTTTCTTTTAGTGAGGTATTAATTTCATCCAAATTGGTATCTGGCATTGCTTCATAATCAGTCATCTTTTATATCCAACTTATGTAATGATACTCTTCCCGTTGTTACCGTCCAAAAAGTAATTCAGGGGCAAGTTGTGTATATAGTTGAATTTCCCTTCTCTTTCTCCCCCTCCCCGTCCCCATATACAGTTTGATGCTTCGGGTATATTTAAGGGAATAATTCGTATTGCTAGAGCTTGAGCTCTATAGTGAATCAAGGCTTTAGAACCATATAAGTTTTCTAGTTTTGGTGCAAGATACGGTAAATTTTTTACGAGATGGTTAGTTTTCACCCTGCTATTTAAGTTTTCGCGTATGAGTGCAGAATCTAAGGTTCGGTCAAGGTGATCTTATTGCCTATGGTGTTACCAATCGAGTGTTCGAGTTGGGAATTTGGTTTCCCCTAATATTGAGTTATTCAAAAATACTTAACTCGTAGTCATTGTTAGCAAACTTTAGATCGAAAATTTCCTCCTGCTCCTCAATGAATTGATCCTTCAGCATTGTCATTGTTAACAACTAATGACATTTTGCTCACGCATATATCTAAATTGAGGTTCTTTTTTTTTTTTTTTTTTAAAAAATAATAATAAAAAAAGAAATAAAATTGGAGTTTTCCAACGAGGAGAAAGTTCATAGCCAATCAACTGAGCTAAGGCCCCATTTGATCCAATTCAAGAATTCCACTATGAGATTACTACAATTTTTTTTTAGTAATAATGATTAAATATAATTAGATGATAATAATAATAAAGTATGTCATTCGTCTTTTTTACAACACACTGAAATTAAATGGTTCGAATTAAAATTGATTTTAGGATGTACACCTAATTTTTTTGGAATTATAGTTCATTTAGTAACTAACATTTTCTTTTATCTTTATCAAAGCTGACTTCCCTAATTAATTAAAACAGAACTTCAGGGAGGTAATAATGAAATAGTTACCATCAAATGATTGTGATGGAGTGGTATGAAATCGTCTTTGATAGGAAGTGTTTTACCTCTCAAAAGTGAAATTTTTGGACGTGGATTTGAATTTACTTGACTTCCTTTTGTTCCCTTAATTCATATTTGATAAATTAATTTGTTGCCTGCAAAAAAAAAGGAGGAGGAATTATCGATGAATTAGTGATATATTATATTAAAAAAATGGTTATATCTACGAGCAATTTAACAATAAATTAATGACAAACCCACAAGTTCGCAGTAAGCTTAAATTTTAAAAGAGAATAATTAATAGACAAAGCGTTTCATATTCATGGTGGATATGAGAAAGGACCACAGACCACACCACAAGTTTGTGGTAAGCTTACATTATTAAACGTTAAAAGTTAAAACATTAGGACAAGTAATTAAGTAGAATAATTTACTAGTAGACAGCCAGTAAACATTTAATAATTATGTCCAACGCAGAGATAATTCATAAGACAAAAGGCTTGACAATACGGTAATTCGATAAAGACGTGCGGTTGGAAATAATAAATATATCCCTTTTTTTCGAGAGTAAATTTAAAATAATGACTTAAATATGCATTTAACAATTTTAATATTATATAGAAATTTATCAAAAGTTAATATTTTTAATCTCCATCAATTTTCTATTGAACTCGATTTGTTAAGTTTGCAGGAAACATGTAGAAGAAAAAGTCGTGGGAACTCTCATTTAGGTAAAATTTTGTAGTTTTTACTATTTTGATTTATTTTTAGAATCTGGTATAATTTTTTTAATTATAATTTCTGCTAATTTATATCGTTTTAGTTTTTAGAGTTTGGAAGATTTGAGGAATTTCTTCAAGTTGTAGACTTTAAGATTGACCAACTCATTGCTTATTTTACTTTTTCTTTTGTTTACTTTGTTTGTGTTCCTTCTCTTTTAATTTATTTTATTGGTTGATGAGTTGTGCTTTTAACAACACCCTGTCACCTATCTGGATGATGAGGTACACTACTTGTTTGTTCTACTAGTTTCACTTTTATTTTTTTAAAAAAATAAATAATATTTCATGAGAGAATTTATGATCGCCATCTTTTAAATGCACATGGAGCAAAGTTTACTCTAGTGTGATAGTTTATAAATTACATAAAAATTGTAAATCATATGTAGACAAATCTTGTTTGATGAACTCAGTAAAAAACACATATTAAAATTATCAACTTGAAAAATCTCAATCGTCTGCTTAACCAACTCAACGATCTTCGACGGGTGTTTTAGACATCTTCAAACAATGTTCCTTTGACCATTTACTGCCCATATTTGTTGGATTATCAAGTTGTCATTTACAAAGAAGGAAGCGGGATCTATATTTTCTCTCCTAATAATCCTTGTTTTATTTAAGAGCAGAATTATTAAACATATATATCACACAATAAAAACATAATATTTTAGCTAAAAATATTTTCTCTCTGACTTTTACCTTTTCTCGAGAAAAGAACAGAGTCTTACCATAATTGATTTTTATTTTTTTCCAAGAAAAAATACAAATCTTTTTATATTTGGGTAAGTTTTTCTTTTTTTTAATAATTTTATTTACCATCCCTAAGAGTTTTTGCTTTTTTGCTTTTTTGGTGACTCAAATCCACAACCTTATATTGAAGGTGCAGAATGCTTATCATCCGAGCAACCCCTCTTATCTATATTTGGCTAACTCATTTCTTAGAGGAATTTTTTGCATTTCTATAAATTAAATATTCTTCTAATTAAAAAATAACACAATAACATCCGTAATATATTAGTTAGTCTAGTTGAAAATTAAACACAATTGGTAAATATCTCATAACCCTGGAATATTAATAAGTGTGATAGTTAATTATTTTTTTCTTTTTATCGCAATCTTTAGTAGTTAGAATAAATATAAAATATCATCCTAAACATGTTCCTTGACTAGATAATTTAGAATTAATTTAATTTAGTAAATAATCAATTGCAATTTCACGTGAGAACGATATTTAATCTTATCATTTTATATTTTTATTACTTTGTCAACCATATATATTTGAGTGTGCATTCTGAGAGCAACAAAAATCATGTATCTGGCAAGACTTCATGAATAACAAAAAGAATTATATATTCTCAAACTTTTTTTTAAACTTTTTCTTTTTCCTCTTTTTCAAACTTTACATGCTCCTTTTATGATACCACTTGGAATATTGGGAGTGATAGTGCTACTCCATTTCGTAGTGGAAAAAAATAGTATGATTCTTCAATCTCTAGGCACTACTTTGCTCTTGGGCATAAAGGTGCATCCACACAATTAAAAATTAAAAAAATTACGATAATTATTTAGCGACAATAATATTATAGTCGATATATTATATTAAGTATCTATAATAAATATGAATATTCATAGATAATATTTTTTATATATATATGCCGCTAAGTCTGAATGAAACAAATAAAATAGTGGCATGGGGTCATTTGAAGAAACAAAGTAAATAGTGTTGTACACTATACATCTCAACTTAGGTTCAGACATAATCCACCCGTTTAATTATCGTTTACAATGTTTTGGACATGTTATTATCATTTCAAAGTATATAGCCGCAAATAGTAATTATTATTCCCTCCGATATTTTATTTTATTGGTTCATATTCATAAATCAAGAAAGTAATATATATATTAATTTAGTGTACGTATTTTGTACGTGTGTTTTATCTCCTTCAACTAACAAATCATTGAAATTCAGTTACAAATTGTGAACAATTATCCTAAAATTAGTTTGATCTACAATCGATACCAAATCATTCTTTTGTGACCGAGTACAACATCCAAATAATTTGTACAAAATTATAAATAAGTCAATTTCAAATTATTGATTGTATAAGAGACAATATTACAAAAATCACAAAGAAAATTTTTCAATTAACAAAATATCAATCAAGAATAGACTAAATTTATAGAAAACTTACCTCAAATCACAGGTAAATTTAACTTTTCAATCATAGATACTAAAATTTCTAGAAAACTTACTTCAAATCACAAGCAAATTTATCTCTTCAATCATAAATGCTATCAAGATTTCAATTAGTAAAATAATTCTAAACCTAAATCTAATATCCCTACCCCTCTCATGACAATTTTGGAAGGATGGTCTAATGCCTAAATAAAGAGATCACATAACGTAAATAATATTCTTTTAATTAGTTAAAGGGAGCCGAATTCTAAAGGGACTCTTAAAGCTAAATAAATAATTCCGTATAAAAATAATTATTTCATAAACAAATTATACATCTAATTATTTCTTCACTTAAAAGGATTCTACACTTAAAAGGAAATTTAATAATTCTCTTAATATTAAAAATAAATATTTAATTATCTTCCTATAATAATAATTGAAGGAAAATGGTGAAAATATGATTTTGTTTGAAACAAAACCTTTTAATGAAAGGCAAAAAGTCCAATCAACTTTTTTAAGGACCTTGGTGCTTTTAATATAGTACTAGTTCAGTGTACGTTCTTCGCACGTATGTCTCGCGTCAATAAATAAAATTATATACAAGAAGAATAAAATTATTAATCCATAGTAGTTGACATTAAATTTAATGTCATATATATTTCTATAATATAAATAAATATTGTATCTCAAATATACTATTGTCTATTGCATCTCACCTAAAAAAAATTCATTATTTGTTGATTTATATTCTTTTTCGTTGCTTTGAAGAACAAAATTATCAAAAAGTAGCAATTGACGTTAATGTAACTGTTATATCTATTTAAATGATATGAATAAATTTTATACCTCAAATATGTTACTGTTTGTTGTATCTCACTTGATTATTATTTTGACAAATGATTTGTTGGTTTATGTTCTTTTTCGTCGCTTTGGTGATTTTCTCAAGATAAGAACTTTTGTCGATATTGATAATTGCAATGTATATTTACACATGTGAAACATTCAAACACTAAACAATTTTACCTTAAAAGTTTGAATTTCAAAAATAGTCTCTCCGCCTTCATAAATTAAGAGTAAAATTTGCATACACTTTTATTATTCTCAAACCGTACCTGTAAAATTACACTGAATATGTTATTGTATATTGATAATCTTTAGATAATAGTCTTTCTACATCTAAAAGGTAAAGATAAAATCTACTTATATTCTATCTTTCCCAGCCTTCAGATAAATGAAAAAAATAAAAAATATTATGGTATAAAAATAGTATAGAAATTGATTAAACATATGCGCATGAAGTCAAATCACTCAAACGTCATAAAAATAAAATTGAAATCCATAAATGTTCTCTATATATTAGTATTACATAGATGGCACAAAAAAAATTGTGAAAATCAAACACCAATAGAAAAAAATTCAATTTAAATTCAAGAAGATTGAAATTGAATGTGATGGGCAAATTTGTGAGGCAACCTTATTATTTTAAGGAGGTTTTTCTTTTTCTCATATGGCTAAAATTATTTTTATATATAAAAATACTTTTTAAAATCCTAATAGAATTTCTCTAATTAAAACCTTCATAAGAATAAAATTTAAATCCACAAATGTTTCATATATATTAGTATTGCATATCCGCACAAAAAAAAAACAATAAAAGAAGACTTATTTGTGGGAAACAAATAGGGTTCTTGAGAGCCATACAATGCACTTGAGGAGGCAATACGGCTGCCAACATCATATATTAGGTGATGTTTTTGCTATTCTAACTCAAATAAGTAATTGGTAGCCAATCCTTTTTTAGGTATAATTAGTTAGTTTAGTAAATAAAAATTGTTATTAGTTAACAAAATTGTAATTGATTTTAAAGTTTTAAATATTAGAACTCTTAATATAGTTCAAATAAGATAGGATTTTAAAAAATATTTAATTAATTTTAATGTACTAAATATTATGAGTTCTTACCTTATACAAATAAGTAAAGAAATAATAACACTTTTAATTAGTTTCAAAGTCTTAAAATATTAGGATAAATAATTAAATAATAATTATTTTAAAAAATAGTAAATGACGATTTTAAATTATGGTAGAAAATCAAAGCTGTCAAGATCCACTCCACCGGATCGTGCGGACACCCACTGTATGACCTAAGTAGGAGAACCTTTAATCCCTTATAAGAAAAACATAACGGAATTTAAACCAAAAACTTGAGTAATTAAGCCAAAGTTCTAAAGAAAGCTATATTAAATCTAGTTGATACAATTTACACAAACACCACCCCCACCCCCCAAGGATACTAGTCTAAAACAGGTACAAGAACATCTAAGAGTAGTAATATGATAAACGAAGAATGACACATCTCCCACTGCTTGAGGATCGCTTTCGTCTTCAACTAAGAGACATAACTGACCCTACAATCAGACTATGCCAAGTGGCATAGTGAGAGTAGTATCAGTACAAACAATACGTACTGGTAGGCATCATCGTTCAAGCTGATACCCACCGCATAATATATGAACAAAAAAATAAGAGAGATCATGATATTTAATCTTCATAAGCCTGTCTACCCAGCCAAATAGGTAAACTCCTTACTCTCACTCTTATAGCCTTCACCACTCTACCTGCTCACTTCAATCTATCAATTACCACCTAACAACCTTAGCCGCTCAATGGTTCCGCCCCACTACCATGGGTCTTGACCCAATTGTCTTACAACATAGGAACCTAGCCATTCCATAACCACACCTCATAACTAACCCCGACTTCTAGTGACAACTACCACTACTACAATAGTTGATGGACACTTCAATGAGAATAATTCTCTGTAACCAAACAACCTCCACCTCTAAACCTATAAATATAGGATAAATCATATATGACATATGTCACCTCGAGGTCTGACACGGCCTGCCATCTTACCTCCTAGTAGTACTACACAGGCTCATAGTTCTTTATAACTAACATACCGTAACTAGAAGTTTCCTTTATATGCCTTTTTCCCTGACTCATGTGCAACTAACCTCCCTATTTACACAAATACAGATATCATCTGGTCCTCTCATGGAACCATCCACACACACATATTTGGCCCTCTCAAGGGACCCAATCCATCCATGAATGTGTCAGAATGTGACGTCCGATCCAAGAACGCATTAGAACATGACACTCGATCTAAATATGTTTTAGAATGTGGCATCCGATTTAATTTATATGTCAGAACATGACATGCGATCCCATCATACAAATCAATCAACATTATCAATAACAGACCATATTACATCACAAGAAAAGGTTCATCATCAAACAGACCAACAAGTGATCATTTCACATAAGGTCTTAGTATCTTCCCTTATTCACACATATCTATGCATATCATAAGTAATTCAGCGAGTATAGGGAACACACCCAGAAAACAAACCATTACCTCGACTACCAATCGTAAAGTTTATCTCTAATATCTACACATGTTATATCTCTATACATAATACCATATCCATTACAACTTAACCCGTCTGCATACAATAAAATCAAAATCAATAACTTCTCATATCATTTTGCCACAGTAACGATCTAGCTCATCGTTACTAAAAATATATGTGGTAAAGGTATACAAATCTCATTCATCATAAGGTTAGGATCAATAGCTTGATATGTGAGTGCATTATTTATGAGTTTAGGTCGTACTATGCACCTATCTTAAAGTTGAGCTAAAAGTGTCTTTCCGATTTAGTTTTGGACTTGAGTTCAAACTAAGGTCAACTTCAAATGATCATATCTCTCATCTTATAATGAATTAGGTATTCCATGAACTATCACATTAAAAGTATTTGTGTCTTATTTCCAACTCCATCAAATTTGCCTCATTTGAAATTCGAAGTAAAAAGTTATGTCCATTTTAGTGAACACTGTCCGGATCAGGCCACCAGAGCAGGATTGCGGCCGCTGTAGCGGTATCCGACGGGCTAGAACTTAAAAGTATCGTATTTTTATTATTCCCTTCTTCCCTTAAGTGCTGAAATAAATGAGGATTACCCTAGAAACCCCCAAGAAGCTATTCTAGGCTTGGAGAGAAGGGGAGAAGAGATTTCTAGCGCAAGGAAGGCTACAACCCACGGATTCAGAACCGTCTCCATGGATTCTCCTTCCAAAAGTCAGGGATCGTGCTATAATACTTCTACAATTGCTTGGCACCTAGGTAGGTTAGGTTTCTCTAATTGATTAGTTGTAAATCTGTTCTCATGTATAATATATTGTAATTGACAGGAGATTTCATTCCTAGGACTTCGAGCACGGAAGTTTGGATGTCTGAATGTATTGTTATTATTGTTTAGGATAGGAATGTACCATGTGGGTATGATTATCCTGTGACTAGTGACGATAGTCTAGTTCTTTGTTGATAACTGTAATATTGCTTGTTGATATGATTGATGGTTCTATGTGAATTATCTGAGTAATGTGAATTGTGAAGTATGGGGAGGAGGTAATTGATCTAGTATTGATGAATCTCTTGAATAAACATATTAATTTTCTATGGTTATAGGTTATGGCTGGTCTATATCATAAAGAAACTCTCAATAGTGATTGAGTAAGGTTATGAAGTCTTTTTTATATTTAATTATTGTGGTTGAATGGTTGATATATTGTTGTAATGGATCTACAATTCCAGGACTGTGAAATCCATAATCTTGAACTTGCTCTACCAAAAGTGATGCCTTAAATAAAAAAAGCTTGATGGAATATTGTTAATGAAGGAAAAGATAGAATGTAAATAATGAAATGACTATTATGAACAATTGCATGCAATGAACCTGTTACTTGATTGTGTAAGTATATGAACTATTCATTGTGGACTATGATTGTGATTTTGGATCGGGTGTCACTACCAACACATATATTAGATCGGGTGGTATTCCGACACATATATATATAGGATCGGGTGTCACGTTCCAACATGTAGATAAAATTGGGTGTCACGTTCCAACACATATATAGGATCGGGTGTCACATTTCGATACATATATAGGTCCTAGTGTTATCATATTGACTGTTATAATTTAGATTTAGTTGTGAAATTGTACATTTCTCCTGAAATGATAAATTGATAATGTGTTCATGTACATGTCTGATTGGATTATGTTATGGGTTCTAGATACATTCGCCTAGTAGGTATGAGGTTGTGGGTAAATCAATGAAAAACAATCAGTGTGTTGTTAAGGGATATTAATGACTTAATGTCAGTTATTGTTGATGTCCTGTAGGCACATATGTTAAAAAGAGGATTGAAAGATTTTTAGAGATTCTGTCTCCGGATAGGCCACCCTGATGGGAGGAATCTCGTTATGGAGAGGCCGCCAGAGTGGGATAGGTCCCGCCATGACGGGACAGTAGCAGTTAGGAGTTGAGCTTTAATCCTCCTAATATTGTCCTCTTCCAAGTGAGATATTAATTATCCTAAGGCCATGTGATGGTGTGAAACTAAATATAGTAGACGGGTTAGACGAAGTTAGTACTGACTTGTAGTTTGAAAACTTCTCTATGTGATAGAAGGGCTAGGCGTTGATTTGTATTAGAATTGACAGCGGACCAACTAGAAAGGATGAAAGTTAGGCTTGAACGACTCTAATGAGGTTAATGAGAATGATAAGAGATTTGCATAAGGTTTGGCAGTGAATCTCTTAAGAGCATGTTTTCTTCTTGTCGATTCCTTTATCTTATGAGGTAGGTATCGGGTTAACCGATGTTTCCTACCAGTACATGTTGTTTGTACTGATACTACTCTTGCTATGCTACTTGGCATAGTCTGGTTGCAGGGTCAGTGATGTTTCATAGGTGAAGACAAAGATGAGTCTCCAACAGCTCTACTCTTCATTCCTTATGGTGGGATCTATGTCTTACTTTTATTTATATTCTGTATATTTAGAAGCTCTTGTACCTTTTTAGACTATCCTAGGGGGTGTTAAGTGTTTTTTGTAATAAATCTTGGAGTTTTAAAATTTAATTTTTAGTGTATTCCTGACTCTTTTAGGACTTATAATGGTATTTTGTTAAACTTCCGCATGATATTTTGTAAGGGTTTTCCTATCTAGGTGTTAGAGTAGATGCGTGCATGGCCCAGTGGGATGGATCGTGATAGCCACCTTCTTACCCAGGTCACTTCGAATTACACACTAATGCAACCTAATTCTACATATGACCCATGACCCACAACTTTATTATACGATTTCTCATTAAATTTGGTATAGATTTACCACTCAGAAAAGAGAAGCCTATCCAACCTGAGCTCCAAGCAACTGTGGAGAGATAATGCTGCTGAAATTCTTGTTTTCAGATGTTCTACGGGTAAGGCAGGATTGAATTCAATTAGTTCAAAACCTTCCAGTGCCGAGATTCTTTCCCTCTTCTTCCCAAGTCAAGTGCAGTCTTTGGAGGATTTTTGCAATAACCCTCGTCTCTAACTTACCCTTGAAAGAAGTGAGGAAAATAAAAAAATCGCGACTTAAGTTCTGTCCCACGTCCTCCCACTCTAGAGGGCTCATTCCCGCTCTGGCGGCGCTGCTAAGGCGGGACCATCCCGCCAGAGCGGGATGGAGCGACCTAGTTGAGTATATTTTTCTTGCGATTTCTTCTAATCTCGATTAACGATAATTCAGATCGTTACAAAAGCAAACCTTAATAAAAAAGACTCCTAAACTTGGACAAAGAACAAAAGGTAAAGACACTGCTAAATCAAAATTTTGCAACAAAATAAATAAATATTTATTTTAAAAGTATGTGCATTTTAAATAATATGATGACTATTCTTAAAATTAGAATTGAAAACAATTAAATACTATTTCGATATATTAGAAAAATAGTAAAAGATAATTTTATCTAAAGTGGAGTCTTTTAATGAAGGGCAAAAGGTTCAGTCAACAGTTTAAGGGTCTTCATGTTTTTAATATAGTATAAATGTAAAAAAATTATATAGAATATAATATAAATAAACAATAATTGTTACCTCTTCATCAACTAATGTCACAGTCTTTCGGGTATCTTTGTTTGATCCTCTTTTATATTCTTTTATTGCTCCACTTTCGATGACTAACACTTTTATTATCTAGTAAGAATCATATATTCTTAAGGTATTAACTAGAACAATTTCACTAATGAAATCCCTTTTAGAATCCATTGCAAGATTATCTTCGCTTATGAAATCCTTTTTAGAAAATTATAATAAGAATAACATATAAATTAATAACAAATAAAATTTGATGTATGAAAATATTAGTATACCTTAGATATTACTTTGCCTGAATAGATGAAAGTTGTGAATATAGGATTGTGTTAGTTACAAGATATTGTGAATACATGAGTCTGCCAATATTAGACTCAATAACGCAAATAATGACAGGATCTAACTTGAATTAAGCAACTTAAGTTGGCATAACAATTAATATTATTGTGTCCAAATCAAGAATATGGAAAAGAATGGTAGAAGAACATGAAAATAAAATAGGAAAGATGTAATGTAAAATAAAAAAAAACCTGAAAATTGAATCAAAGTGACATCAAAATTGTTGAATAAGACGCAAAACCAATCGATGAATTAAAACAATTTGTATGAAATATTTATGAATAAGCTTATGAAATTAGAAAATCTTTTGTAGAAGTAGAAAAGTCATAAACCAAAAAAGATAGAAATTAATATTTCACTATATTTAGTACTAAACTTCTCCGCATATAATTAGATAGAAATTAATATTTCACTATATTTAGTACTAAACTTCTCCGCATATAATTAGGATTCATATTTTTTTAATATTCTTGTTGCTTTAGTCTTTCAAACAGGTATTACTAAACCGGATTAGGATTACCATAGTATTAAAATAATGAGTATTTTATATGGATAGGATTATTGGATTACGTTTTTGATTATTATTTTTTTTACTTGTTTTCCGTGTTCCTTGGACGTTTTTGTTACTATTTTTTTAGGCCTTTTTTTGCCTAATTTTTTTTTTGGAAGTTTTAACAAATTTTTTTCGTGTTATTTTGGATATTTTTGACAATATTTTTTTGGATCAAGTCTATTTTAGTTGGGAATAAATTCTTCATGTAGGAATTTAATCATGATAAGAAAATCTTTTTTGTAATTATATTTATTATAGTCAATATTTAATATCATTAAAATAATAATATATTAATTGAAGAAAAATGGTGAAAAGACGATTTTGTCTAAAACGGAGTCAGGACAAAAAGTTCAATCATTATTTTAAGGATTTTCATGCTTTTAATATATATATATATATATATAATTGTTTTAAACCACAAATTTCAAAAGTCTTACTTTTTTCCTTAAACACTATGTCAAGTCAAACAATGCCACATAAAATGAGAAAAAGCAATACCATTCAATATACACAAATTATTAATTTAAAATATACATTAACTTTAAAATATTACTCTTTTCGTGATGCTTTTAGCTTGAACACATCCTTTAAGATATATACTTTTGTGTTTAGCCAAAGGGGATGAGTGGTGGTGATGGAGTGGGGGTGAGTTCACTTCACTTCACTGGTCTTAAAATATTCCCAATTTCTTGGATTTCACTATTTGTACTACCTCTTCCTAACTTTGATGAGAGTTAGGAATAACGCGTTGATTTATTCGCCATTGCTCACAAATAATGCACGATTCTCCTCCAATTTTGACCCACTCATAATTTATTTATGTGTCAACTATGAGATTAGACAAGTTATTCATACACTTCCTTCTAGGCTCTAACATCCAGGCTCCCACTTTTGACTTCTCCATAAATCTCTTTATTCCACAACCTTATTACTATATATTTTCTCCGTCTATCTTTACTTGTTCATTATTGACTTTGCATAATTCTTAAGAAACTATAAATATAAGAGTAATTTTACCATATTACCCTTTGAATATAATAAATAAAATATCTTGAGAAATGTAATAGAGAAATGACCACTAATTAATAATAAAGGTAAATTAGGAACTAAGTATAAATTATCTCTTGATTTCATAAATTGGACAAGTATTATTGGACATCTATTTTTAGTATAATGAACAAGTAAAGATGGACGGAGGGAGTACATAGATATACCAATACCCCTCATTGACTCACCAAACACCTCTATATATATTTCAAGAAACTATTGATTTTGAGAATTCATACAACGTCAGATTCAATCTCAAAGGTCAATTAAATAGTTGAAATTAGTAAAAATAGTCTGATTTTTTTGTTGTGTTCAAACTTTTATTAAAGTTATTGAAACATGAAAGCGAGCGATTACTTGTTTTCATTCAAGAGGTTGAACAAGAATAATAAGGGAAATAATACTGGTGCATCTAAAAGTCTTAGCAATGTTGATGCTTCTCAAGGGGAAATAATAACAAGAGTTCATGATAATAATTCAAATAAGGCATCATCATTGCGGTGGAGATTCAAGAAGAGTCTATACAAATTGCGTCATTGGTTCGTTGACTCATTTTTATTCAAAATTGTCTCTCTTTTTGAAGCAATTGCTTTGATTTCCACCTTAGCTTTCTTCTTATTCTGTTATGGTTTTCATGTTTGATTCTTTAGAATTTTCATATACTTTTTTCTTTGTAAATCAAGGGTTCATTCATATTGGACAAAGTGATAACTAAGGGATTGTAAGGTTCATTTGATTTATTTATTTTCCTTTATATTCTCAATGTTTTGAAAATGGGATGTATAGAAATTAAGTTGTACTAATTTGCATTTCTAACTTAAGAGAATTTTTTTGTTATGTACTCCATTCATTTCATTTTACTTGTCCTGATATTTAAAATAGTTTATTTCTACTTATTTATTTCAGTAAATATTCAAGGAAGATTTATGATTTTCTTTCAATATTATCCTTTATCATTAAATATGAAATAACTATATAATAAGATGGATAGGATTAGGAATGAAGATAATTGGGATAAGGTGGGAATGCCTTTTTTGGCGGATAAGATGAAGGAGTCGAGATTGAAATTATTCGAATATGTGAAGAAGAGATGCACAAATATCCGTGAAATTGTTTGGGCAGGAAGTCTATGATCTAGGATCAAGAAACTATTCAGTGCGTCCAGTCAAAATTGAAGGGTGTTGGTTCTTCACGTCAAGCAGAGACGGTCGATGGTGCTCAGATGGTTGCTACGTTGCAGAAGATGGATCAACTTACACGTGTCTTGATAGAAATCGAGGCAAGATAAATTGCAAAAGATCAGAGCACGTGCAATACTGATGAATAGCCTGGTTGAATGTGGCTGTCACAGTTGATAAAGATATCTCTTTGGATGGTGGCGATTATTTTGATCAGACCTCTTAGTTCTTACGATTGTTAAACTTTAAAAACAATTTGAAAGTTTGTATTTATTTGATGTTATGAACTTTGGAGTCTTTGTGGATCTTTATATTGAATTTGATGTTTTCAATCAATAACCAGTAGCTCGAGTCATCTCCTTTGCCTCAGGTTGAGTTCCTTCTGGCTGAAGACATATTGTAAGCTCTTGTGATCGGTGAACACATCAACATGCACTCCGTACAAGTAGTGGCGCCAGATTTTAAGCGCAAACACCACAGCCGCCAGCTCAAGGTCATGAGTTAGGTAGTTCCTCTCATGAACCTTAAGCTGCCTTGAAGCATAGGCTATCACCTTTCCCCTCTGCATCAATACACAACCCAACCCAATTCTAGATGCATCACAATAGATCACAAAGCCCTCTGTTCCATCGGGTAAAGTCAAGACAGGAGCAGTGGTTAGCTTGGTCTTCAATTTCTGGAAACTCTCCTCACAAGCATCGGACCATTGGAACTTAGCCTTCTTTTGGGTCAGCTTAGTCAATGGCAATGATATGGATGAGAATCCCTCTACAAACCTTCGATAATAGCCGGCCAAACCCAAGAAGCTCCTTATCTCCGTCGGGGACGTGGGTCTGGGCCAATTCTTCACCGCCTTAATCTTCTTAGCATCAACTTGAATACCATTTCCAGATACAATGTGGCCTAAGAAGGCCACTGATGCAAGCCAAAATTCACATTTAGAGAACTTTGCATACAATACCTGGTCTCTCAAGGTTTGTAAAACGACTCTAAGATGATAGGCGTGCTCCTCTTCATTCTTGGAGTAGACCAGAATGTCATCTATGAATACAATCACAAACATATTAAGATATGGTCTAAACACCCGATTCATGAGATCCATGAAAGCTGCGGGGGAATTTGTCAACCCAAAGGACATGACCAAAAATTCAAAGTGGCCATAACGAGTCCGAAAAGTGGTCTTTGGAATATCACATTCCCTCACCTTCAACTGATGGTAGCCGGATCTCAAGTCTATCTTTGAGAAACACGTGGCACCCTGAAGTTGATCAAATAAATCATCTATTCTGGGGAGAGGGTATTTATTCTTTATGGTGACCTCATTCAACTGTCTGTAGTCAACACATATCCTAAGGGACCCATCCTTCTTTCACATAAATAGGACGGGAGCACCCCATGGTGAGACGCTCGGCTTAATGAATCCCTTATCTAGCAAGTCCTTCAACTGGTTTTTCAACTCTTTCAACTCGGCTGGAGCCATTCTATAGGGAGGGATTGAGATAGGCTGGGTATCTGAAAAAACATTAATCCCAAAGTCGATCTCCCTATCAGGAGGGACTACAGGCAGATCTTCAGGAAAGACATCCGAAAACTCGTTGACGATTGGAACCGACTCAAGGGATGGAGACTCAATATCGTCATCTTTCACTCGGACAAGGTGATAAATACACCGCTTTGAGATTAGCCTCCTGGCCCTAAGGTAAGAAATAAACTTACCCTTAGGCACAATAAGACTACCCTTCCACTCTATGACAACCTCATTCGGGAATTTGAACTTGACAACCTAAGTTCTACAATTAATAGAGGCATAACAGACATAAAGCCAGTCCATGCCAAGGATCACATCGAAATTCACCATGTCCAACTCAACCAAGTCAGCCAAGGTATTCCTGTGATGAATTGACACAGTGCAATCTCTATAGACTCTCTCAGCTAAGACAGAATCATCGACAGGAGTAGCTACACTGAAAGGCTCAAGAAGGCGTTCAGGAATTTTATCGAACTTACTAGCCACGTAAGGAGTCACAAAAGATAGGGTGGCACCCGGATCCATCAATACATAACAATCAAGATAAGAGACTCGAATCATACCCGTCACGACGTTTGGAGAGTTCTCTTGATCTTGGCGACTACCCATGGCATATAAACGGTTTGTACCTCCTCTCGTGCTTGAAGTAGTGCCCCTCTGATCACCCCTAGCCGGTGTAGTAGAGAACTGGGCCGTGTCTCCCCATGCTGGACACTCTCTCTGAAAATGGTTCATTTGGCTGCATTTATAACAACCGGCCCTCTCCGCTCTGCACTCTCCCAAGTGGAGCTTACCACACTTGACGCATGGTGGCTTCCCTTGTGAACCTTGACCCACACTAGCTTGGGATTGAGAACCCTGGGGTCTGAAACTCTGGCGACTCTGTCCCTGTCGATCATACCTATTCTGCGGCATAGGTGCACTTGCTGTGGACGAGGCATAGTTGGGAGGCCTCTTCTGGAAAAAGGACCTGTTGCCCTTGTTTTTCCTCTGTTGATTCTCATGGTCCGCTGATCTTGCCTTCTTGCTCAGATGATCCTCTCTGTCTTTTATTTTCTCATCCTCCACCTGTTGAGCATACACCATTAGTTTCGAAATATCCATGTCTGAGATCAACAATGCTGCTTTGCACTCCTTCTTCACATGCCTCCCTAATCCAGAGACGAACTTCCTTATCTTTGACCTCATGTATGGGATCATTTCTGGAGTATACCTGGATAGCTGGATGAACTTCAGGCCATACTCCTTAACTGTCATACCCTCCTGTTTCAGATTCACAAATTCCTCCACTGTCGCTTCCCTCAATTCTCGGGGAAAGAAGTGGTCAAGAAAGGCTCCCTCAAATTCATCCTACCTAGCAGGTTTAGAATCCTCACCCCTACCTTGATCCCATTGGTTATACCAGATGTTTGCCACATCCTTGAGTTGATAAGACACCAACTCAACCCCCTCAATCTCCGTAGCATGCATAGATTTTAGAATTTTCCATATCTCATCAATAAAGTTTTGGGGGTCTTCATCAACCTTAGAACCCGTGAATGCCGGCGGATTTATTCTCAGGAAGTCTCGAATTCTGGCTGCAGCAGACGACTCTTGGGAACTAGAGCTGGGAGTTGGCGAACTCTGGCTACCATTTCGGGCAGCCATTAATTGAGTGAACATTGTAATTGCCCCTCGAAATTCTGCCTCTGAAGTGGGTGCAGATGGAAAAGCAGGTACTTGAGGTACCTCCGCATATCTCGCAGGTCAGCCTCTAGCCCTTGCTGGGCGTACCTCTGATTCGGGCATCTCGGCGTTATCAATATTCCTCTGGCTAGTCGTACATTTAGGAGGCATTATCTGTAACATATAAACGCACGAATTAGAAGGGAGTTTCATAGAGTTTAACTCTATCGCACGAATTCAGAGTATGAAAGAAGTGAAAAAATTCCTAATGTCTTATAGCCTCTTGATTATAAGTGTGGTGCACTACACACCCATAAGCAAGACTCTACTAGACACGGCTTCATAGACTCCCTAGGACACTTGAACTTGGCTCTGATACCATGTTTGTCACGCCCCGGGAGGGTACCCTAGACGTGACCGGCACTTGAAAGCCATTTCTGACCTTCAAACAAACCACCTAACTCAATCATTTCGTCATCCAGTCATATACACTCAAAGGAAGGCTCAATTATAACATGTTATTTACAATATGGGGGTCGAAGGCCAAACATGTTTAACTCAACAAAATAAACATAATAGGACTCCTCAAAATAATAGTCCAACCTCCCCCACACTCTATTCTATGAAGCCTCTATCGAAGTCTAGAAGGTGCCAATGACAAGCCCATGGCTACCAACAATCAAAACAAGTAAATGACATCAAAACTATAAAAATAAGGGTTAACATCCTCCAGAACTAGGATGACTCACCGCTAGCTGGGATTGAGTGTGGATCCTCAATGGGGCGCCGGTTGCTGATCTCTGGTACCTGTCTCTGCATCATGAAATGATGCAGGCCAAATAGCGTCAGTACGTGGAATGTACTGGTATGTAAAATGGCCGAAAGGAAGGGCATGAAAGAAACATCAATTCTATCAGAACTCAACTCAAGAGAAATAACAACTCAACCAAGTGTTCTAAGTCTAAACAAGAATATGGTTTAGACGGGACCAATCAGATACCATTCAACTCAATCCAACTCAGAGTACTATCAAGACTTATGTGGGAGTTTCTCTTATCCGACAACCATCACTTATGAGCCAGTGACAATACAACAAGCCGACGTTGTTGCCGCGCCTGTTCATGCTTTTCCAGGGCATGAACGAATCAACCAATCATGGATCCAATCCAACCGAGTCCTATAATGTCAGGACAAATATTTTAGGGAAGCATCTGACTTTAACGGTTCAATCCCCTCCTACGTTTGGCGACGTAGTTATTGGGTCGAGTATAGACTATACTCTTTCCCAATTTGGTGCTCGATACTCCTCCCAAGACTGAATGCTCATAAAACTCCATCCAGTCAACTCAATCAAATCATATCGACAAGTCTCATTACAACCTTGTCATCTCATCAACTCTATCACAATCAAATCTCTCTCAATCATACTATCCGATCAATCTCAATCATATCCTTCAAAGGAAATTTAAATGCACATTTATAGTAACATATAGACATAACCAATCATTTCCTCTATCCATTTAAATCAATCTTTGAAACTAATCACAACTCCAAGGCTTTCAATCGACATTTCAAAATAAGCAACATTTTAAAGAAAATAACATCCTTTATCATAATCTACACAATTTAAGAAGATCAATAAAGCATATTTAACAACTCATTTTCTTCGACTCATACTCACATAAAGGCTCTTTTTAGAAATTCCTTGACCCAACGTCATCAACATAGAAAGAATTCAATTTAATAGATAACAAGACTTATTTGAACACAACCCTAGCAAGAAACTCCATTCCTATGGACATTCATTTTCAAAGAAGATATAGGGCACATGGGTGGACTCAACCCATGTTTTAGTTAGCCTTACATACCTTAGAGAAGACTTGAAGAAAACCTTAGTGTTGGGTCTTCAATGGAGAACTCGAATCTTGAAGCTATTGGAACTCTTCTTGTTGGAAATGGAGAAGAAGAAGAAGAGAGAGAGAGGAACTCCTAGGGCTTTTTAGACAGAGAGAGAGGGCTGAAAATATGATCTCAATTGGACTAGGGTGATACATATATAATTTGGGTAAGTTCCCAAATTACCCCTCCTCAAAAGTTCTGAAAATAGGCTAAAAATGCACCTGGCGCGATAGTGGCGCGTCGCGCCATTGCAGCGCCAGGCAGATTTCGCCTAAAAACCTGCACATCGGTTAGTGGCGCGCCGCGCCAAGGACCAAACTACTGAGGCACATTCTTGGCACGATAGTGGTGCGTCGCTCCCTTACAGCGCCAAGGCCAATATTTTCTGGGTTCTGGAAATTGGCTTGAAAAGCCTGCACACCTCGTAGTGGCGCACCGCGCCAGGGGCCAAACTACTGAGGCGTGTTCCTGGCGCGATAGTGGCACGTCGCGCCACTGCGGCGCCAAGCCCAGTTTTCCAGCAATTGCAACCCAGGCCTGAAAATCCCCGTTGTGCTAGTTCATCTTAGGATCGTCATATCTTTTGACTCCGAACTCCAAAAATTATATTCTTGGTGGCGTTAGAAAGAAGACTCGATGACCTTTAATTTGATGGGTCGTGGGCCACCAAGATTGTCGTCTTTCAAAAGATAGGATCGTTAGAAGTTGACCCCGTATACGAACTCATCCTAAAACTTAGCCACGATGAACCTTTTGGACTTAGCTTGGTCCTAGGGGTCCTTTTTGACCCCACATCACCTCCAACACTCCTCAATTTCTCAAAGACTCATCTCAACTCATGCACATATTTCAAAATAAATAAATTTGACCCTACACGTGTACAAGGGAGGTTCGAATCTTAGGGAAAATTTTTGAGGGGTGTTACATTATCTCCCCCTTGGAATCATTCGTCCTCGAATGACGAGTAACCAAGAATGGACTCGGGGTACAAATCACAACCAAAACTCAGTCATTCAACTAATCAAATTCTCAAACAATTATCAATCAAAACTCAAAACGTACAAATGAATTCGAGTCAAGGAAATGGATATTACCTTCAAAATTCTCATCGGTAGGGACGAATAGATGTGGATATTTAGATTTCATGGCTTCCTCCGCTTCTCATATGGCTTCCTCAACAAATTGGTTCCTCCATAGGACTTTGACTGAGGTGACCTCTTTGTTCCTCAATTTGCGAATTTAGCGATCAAGAATTTGGACCGGAACCTCTTCATAAGACAAGTTATCCTTAATTCCAACGCTATCAATGGGGACTACCAACGAGGGATCGCCCAAGCACTTTTTCAACGTCGAAACGTGGAACACCGGATGAATAGAGGCTAGCTCTGAGGGTAACTACAACTCATAGGCAACACTCCCAATCCGCCTCGAAATCTGGTAAGGACCATTATACCGAGGACTGAGCTTTTCTTTCCTTTCGAACCTCATGACGCCCTTCATGGGCGACACCTTCAAGTATACCCAATCTCCCACCTCAAACCCTAAGTCTCTCCTCCTCACGTCGGTGTAGGATTTTTGGCGGCTTTGGTCCATCTTTAGCCTCTCTTGAATAACTCTTATCTTCTCCATGGCTTGGTGAACAAAATCAGGCCCAATCAACTCAACTTCACCAACTTCAAACCACCCAATGGGCGATCTACACCTCCTCCCATATAAGGCTTCATAATGAGCCATTTGAATGCTTGCATGATAGCTATTGTTATATGCAAACTCTATGAGAGACAAGTGATCATCCTAATTTCCCTTGAAGTCAAGCACGCATGCCCTCAATATATCTTCCAATGTTTGGATGGTGCGCTCTGCCTGGCCATCTGTCTGGGGGTGGAAAGCCGTACTCAAGTTCACCTTTGAACCCAGTCCCTTCTGAAAGGATTTCCAAAACTGGAAAGTGAATTGAGCTCCTCTGTCTGAGATGATAGACAAGGAAACCCCATGCAGTCTGACGATCTCTTGAATATATAACCTCGCATAATCTTCAGCGGTGTCAGTAGTCATGACGGCCAAGGAGTGAGCCAATTTTGTCATTCTATCCACAATCAACCTAATGGAATCGTGTTGCTTTCGGGACTTCGGCAGGCCTGTGATAAAGTCCATATTGATCATCTCCCATTTCCATTTCGGAATTTCTATATTTTGAGCTAAACCGCATGGCCTTTGATGCTCGACTTTCACCTGTTGGCAATTTGGGCACTTGGAAACAAACTCCGCAATATCTCTCTTCATCCCACTCCACCAATAGATTTCTCTCAAGTCATGGTACATTTTTGTAGAGCCCGGATATATAGAATATCTAGAACTATGCGCTTCAGCCATAATCCTTTTCGAACATCATCGACATCAGGTACACACAATCTACTTTGGTACCTCAACACACCATCTCCCCCTTTGGTGAAAACCATCGCCCCTTGTTTGTTAACAACTTCCTTCAATCGGAGGAGGACGGGATCCTGATCTTGTTTCTCCTTTACCTCTGCTACAAGTGAGGACGTAGCACCATCTTGAACGTTTACTCCACCTTCATGGTTCTCTTCGAGTCGAACTCCCAATCGGGTTAGCCTATGTACCTCCTTTGCCAATTCCCTCCTTCCTTCCTCTACGTGGGTAGTGCTACCCATAGACAACCTTCTAAGAGCATCAGCAACAACATTAGCTTTACCTGGATGGTAGAGGATGCTCATGTCGTAGTCCTTGAGTAGCTCGAGCCATCTCTTTTACCTCAGGTTGAGTTCATTCTGGCTGAAGACATATTGTAAGCTCTTGTGATTGGTGAACACATCAACATGCACTCCATACAAGTAGTGGCGCCAGATTTTAAGCGCAAACACCACAGTCGCCAGCTCAAGGTCATAAGTTGGGTAGTTCCTCTCATGAACCTTAAGCTGCCTTGAAGCATAGGCTATCACCTTTCCCCTCTGCATCAGTACACAGCCCAACCCAATTCTAGATGCATAAAAATAGATCACAAAGCCCTCTGTTCCATCGGGCAAAGTCAAGACAGGAGCAGTGGTTAGCTTGGTCTTCAATTTTTGGAAATTCTCCTCACAAGCATCGGACCATTGCAACTTAGCCTTCTTTTGGGTCAGCTTAGTCAATGTCGATGATATGGATGAGAATCCCTCTACAAACCTTCGATAATAGCCAGCCAAACCCAAGAAGCTCATTATCTCCATCGGGGACGTGGGTCTGGGCCAATTCGTCACCGCCTCAATCTTCTGAGCATCAACTTGAATACCATTTCCAGATATAATGTGGCCTAAGAAGGCCACTGATGTAAGCCAAAATTCACATTTAGAGAACTTTGCATACAATACCTGGTCTCTCAAGGTTTGTAAAACGACTCTAAGATGATAGGCGTGCTCCTCTTCATTCTTGGAGTAGACCAGCATGTCATCTATGAATACAATCACAAACATATCAAGATATGGTCTAAACACCCGATTCATGAGATCCATGAAAGTTGCGGGGGAATTTGTCAACCCAAAGGACATGACCAAAAATTCAAAGTGGCCATAACGAGTCCGAAAAGTGGTCTTTGGAATATCACATTCCCTCACCTTCAACTGATGGTAGCCGGATCTCAAGTCTATCTTTGAGAAACACGTGGCACCCTGAAGTTAATCAAATAAATCATCTATTCTGGGAAAAGGGTATTTGTTCTTTATGGTGACCTCATTCAACTGCCTGTAGTCAACACACATCCTAAGGGACCCATCATTCTTTCACATAAATAGGATGGGATCACCCCATGGTGAGACGCTCGGCTTAATGAATCCCTTATCTAGCAAGTCCTTCAACTGGTTTTTCAATTTTTCAACTCGGCTGGAGCCATTCTATAGGGAGGGATTGAGATAGGCTGGGTATCTAAAAGAACATCAATCCCAAAGTCGAACTCCCTATCAGGAGGGACTCTAAACAGATCTTCAGGAAAGACATCCGGAAACTCGTTGATGATTGGAACCGACTCAAGGGATGGAGACTCAATATTGTCATCTTTCACTCGGACAAGGTGATAAATACACCCCTTTGAGATTAGCCTCCTGGTCCCTAAGGTAAGAAATAAACTTACCCTTAGGCACAACAGGACTACCCTTCCACTCTATGACAACCTCATTCGGGAATTTGAACTTGACAACCTAAGTTCTACAATCAATAGAGGCATAATTGACATAAAGCCAGCCCATGCCAAAGATCACATCGAAATCCACCATGTCCAACTCAACCAAGTCAGCCAAGGTATCCCTGTGATGAATTGACAGTGCAATCTCTGTAGATTCTCTCAGCTAAGACAGAATCACCGATAAGAGTAGCTACACTGAAAGGCTTAAGAAGGTGTTCAGGAATTTTATCGAAATTACTAGCCACGTAAGGAGTCACAAAAGATAGGGTGGCACCCAGATCCATCAATACATAACAATCAAGAGAAGAGACTCGAATCATACCCGTCATGACGTTTGGAGAGTTCTCTTGATCTTGGCGACTACCCATGGTATATAAATGATTTGTACCTCCCCTCGTGCTTGAAATAGTGCCCCTCTTATCACCCCTAGCTGGTGTAGTAGAGAACTGGGCCCTGTCTCCCCATGCTGGACACTCTCTCTGAAAATGGTTCATTTGGCCGCATTTATAACAACCGGCCCTCCCCGCTCTGCACTCTCCCAAGTGGAGCTTACCAAACTTGACGCATGGTGGCTTCCCTTGCGAACCTTGACCCACACTAGCTTGGGATTGAGAACCCTGGGGTCGGAAACTCTGGCGACTCTGTCCCTGCCGATCATTCTTTTTCTGCGGCATAGGTGCACTTGCTGTGGACGAGGCATAGTTGGGAGGCCTCTTCTAGAAGAAGGACCTGTTGCCCTTGTTTTTCCTCTGTTCATTCTCATGGTCCGCTGATCTTGCCTTCTTGCTCAGATGATCCTCTCTGTCTTTTCTTTTCTCATCCTCCACCTGTTGAGCATACACCATTAGTTTCGAAATATCCATGTCTGAGATCAACAATGCTGCTTTGCACTCCTTCTTCACATGCCTCCCTAATCCAGAGACGAACTTCCTTATCTTTGACCTCATGTATGGGATCATTTCTGGAGTATACCTGGATAGCTGGATGAACATCAGGCCATACTCCTTAACTGTCATACCCTCCTGTTTCAGATTCACAAATTCCTCCACTTTCGCTTCCCTCAATTCTCGGGGAAAGAAGTGGTCAAGAAAGGCTCCCTCAAATTCATCCTACCTAGCAGGTTCAGCATCCTCACCCCTACCTTGCTCCCATTGGTTATACCAGATGTTTTCCACATCCTTGAGTTGATAAGACACCAACTCAACCCCCTCAATCTCCGTATCATGCATAGCTTTTAGAATTTTCCACATCTCATCAATAAAGTTTTGTGGGTCTTCATCAACCTTAGAACCCGTGAATGCGGTGGATTCATTCTCAGGAAGTCTCGAATTCTGGCTGCAGCAGATGGCTCTTGGGAACTAGATCTGGGAGTTGGCGAACTCTGGCTACCATTTCGGGCAGCCATTAATTGAGTAAGCATTGTAATTGCCCCTCGAAATTCTGCCTCTGAAGTGGGTGCAGATGGAAAAGCAGGCACTTGAGGTGCCTCCGCATATCTCACAGGTCGGCCTCTAGCCCTTACTGGGCGTACCTCTGATTGGGGCATCTCGGCGTTATCAACATTCCTCTGGCTAGCCGTACATTTAGGAGGCATTATCTGTATATAAACACACGAATTAGAAGGGAGTTTCATAGAGTTTAACTCTATCGCACGAATTTAGAGTATGAAAGAAGTGAGAAAATTCCTAATGTCTTATAGCCTCTTGATTATAAGTGTGGTGCACTACACACCCATAAGCAAGACTCTACTAGACACGGCTTCATAGACTCTCTAGGACACTTGAACTTGGCTCTGATACCATGTTTGTCACGCTCCGGGAGGGTACCCTAGACGTGACCGGCACTTGGAAGCCATTTCTGACCTTCAAACAAACCACCTAACTCAATCATTCCGTCATCCAGTCATATACACTCAAAGGAAGGCTCAATTATAACATGTTATTTACAATATGGGGGCCGAAGGCCAAACATGTTTAACTCAACAAAATAAATATAATAGGACTCCTCAAAATAATAGTCCAACCTCCCCCACACTCTAGTCTATGAAGCCTCTATCGAAGTCTGGAAGGTGCCAATGACAAGCCTATGGCTACCAACAATCAAAACAAGTAAATGACATCAAAACTATAAAAATAGGGGTTAACATCCTCCGGAACTAGGAGGACTTACCGCTAGCTGGGAGTGAGTGTGGATCCTCAACGGGGCGCCAGTTGCTGATCTCTGGTACCTGTCTCTGCATCATGAAATGATGCAAGCCAAAAGGCATCAGTACGTGGAATGTACTGGTATGTAAAATAGCCGAAAGGAAGGGCATGAAAGAAACATCAATTCTATCAGAACTCAACTCAAGAGAAATAACAACTCAACCAAGTGTTCTAAGTCTAAACAAGAATATGGTTTAGACGGGACCAATCACATACCATTCAACTCAATCCAACTCAGAGTACTATCAAGACTTATGTGGGAGTTTCTCTTATCCGACAACCATCACTTATGAGCCAGTGACAGTACAACAAGCCAAAGTTGTTGCCGCGTCTGTTCATGCTTTGCCAGGGCATGAACGAATCAACCAATCATGGATCCAATCCAACCGAGTCCTATAATGTTAGGACAAATATTTTGGGGAAGCATCCGACTTTAACGGTTCAATCCCCTCCTACGTTTGGCGACATAGTTATTGGGTCGAGTATGAACTATACTCTTTCCCAATTTGGTGCTCGATACTCCTCCCAGGACTGAATGCTCATAAAACTCCATCCAGTCAACTCAATCAAATCATATCGACAAGTCTCATTACAACCTTGTCATCTCATCAACTCTATCACAATCAAATCTCTCTCAATCATACTATTCGATCAATCTCAATCATATCCTTCAAAAGAAATTTAAATGCACATTTATAGTAACATATAGACATAACCAATCATTTCCTCTATCCATTTAAATCAATCTTTGAAACTAATCGCAACTCCAAGGCTTTCAATCGACATTTCAAAATAAGCAACATTTTAAAGAAAATAACATCCTTTATCATAATCTACACAATTTAAGAAGATCAATAAAGCATATTAAACAACTCATTTTCTTTGACTCATACTCACATAAAGGCTCTTTTTAGAAATTCCTTGACCCAACCTCATCAACATAGAAAGAATTCAATTTAATAGATAACAAGACTTATTTGAACACAACCCTACCAAGAAACTCCATTCCTATGGACATTCATTTTCAAAGAAGATATAAGGCACATGGGTGGACTCAACCCATGTTTTAGTTAGCCTTACATACCTTAGAGAAGACTTGAAGAAAACCTTGGTGTTGAGTCTTCAATGGAGAACTCGAATCTTGAAGCTATTGGAACTCTTCTTGTTGGAAATGGAGAAGAAGAAGAAGAGAGAGAGAGAGGAACTCCTAGGGCTTTTTAGACAGAGAGAGAGGGATGAAAATATGATCTCAATTGGACTAGGGTGATACATATATAATTTGGGTAAGTTCCCAAATTACCCCTCCTCAAAAGTTCTGAAAATAGGCTAAAAATACACCTGGCGCGATAGTGGCGCGTCGCGCCATTGCAGCGCCAGGCAGATTTCGCCTAAAAACCTGCACATCAGTTAGTGGCGCGCCGCGCCAAGGACCAAACTACTGAGGCACATTCTTGGCGCGATAGTGGTGCGTCGCGCCCTTACAGCGCCAAGACCAATATTTTTTGGGTTCTGAAAATTGGCTTGAAAAGCCTGCACACCTCGTAGTGACGCGCCGCGCCAGGGGCCAAACTACTGAGGCGTGTTCCTGGCGCGATAGTGGCGCGTCGCGCCACTGCGGCGCCAAGCCCAGTTTTCCAGCAATTGCAACCCAGGCCTGAAAATCTCCATTGTGCTAGTTCATCTTAGGATCGTCATATCTTTTGACTCCGAACTCCAAAAATTACATTCTTGGTGGCGTTGGAAAGAAGACTCGACGACCTTTAATTTGATGGGTCGTGGGCCTCCCAAATTTTCGTCTTTCAAAAGATAGGGTCGTTAGAAGTCGACCCCGTATACGAACTCATCCTAAAACTTAGCCACGACGAACCTTTTGGACTTAGCTTGGTTCTAGGGGTCCTTTGTGACCCCACATCACCTCCAACACTCCTCAATTTCTCAAAGACTCATCTCAACTCATGCACATATTTCAAAATAAATAAATTTGACCCTACATGTGTACAAGGGAGGTTCGAATCTTAGGGGAAAATTTTGAGGGGTGTTACATTATCTCCCCCTTGGGATCATTCGTCCTCGAATGACGAGTAACCAAGAATGGACTCGGGGTACAAATCACAACCAAAACTCAGTCATTCAACTAATCAAATTCTCAAACAATTATCAATCAAAACTCAAAACGTACAAATGAATTCGAGTCAAGGAAATGGATATTACCTTCAACATTCTCATCGGTAGGGACGAATAGATGTGGATATTTAGATTTCATGGCTTCCTCCGCTTCTCATATGGCTTCCTCAACAAATTGGTTCCTCCACAGGACTTTAACTGAGGCGACCTCTTTGTTCCTCAATTTGCAAATTTGGCGATCAAGAATTTGGACCGGAACCTCTTCATAAGACAAGTTATCCTTAATTCCAACGCTATCAATGGGGACTACCAACGAGGGATCGCCCAAGCACTTTTTCAACGTCGAAACGTGGAACACCGGATGAATAGAGGCTAGCTCTGAGGGTAACTACAACTCATAGGCAACACTCCCAATCCACCTCGAAATCTGGTAAGGACCATTATACCGAGGACTGAGCTTTTCTTTCCTTTCGAACCTCATGACGCCCTTCATGGGCGACACCTTCAAGTATACCCAATCTCCCACCTCAAACCCTAAGTCTCTCCTCCTCACATCGGTGTAGGATTTTTGGCGGCTTTGGTCCATCTTTAGCCTCTCTTGAATAACTCTTATCTTCTCCATGGCTTGGTGAACAAAATCAGGCCCAATCAACTCAACTTCACCAACTTCAAACCACCCAATGGGCGATCTACACCTCCTCCCATATAAGGCTTCATAATGAGCCATTTGAATGCTTGCATGATAGCTATTGTTATATGCAAACTCTATGAGAGACAAGTGATCATCCTAATTTCCCTTGAAGTCAAGCACGCATGCCCTCAATATATCTTCCAATGTTTGGATGGTGCGCTCTGCCTGGCCATCTGTCTGGGGGTGGAAAGCCGTACTCAAGTTCACCTTTGAACCCAGTCCCTTCTGAAAGGATTTCCAAAACTGGAAAGTGAATTGAGCTCCTCTGTCTGAGATGATAGACAAGGAAACCCCATGCAGTCTGACGATCTCTTGAATATATAACCTCGCATAATCTTCAGCGGTGTCAGTAGTCATGACGGCCAAGGAGTGAGCCAATTTTGTCATTCTATCCACAATCAACCTAATGGAATCGTGTTGCTTTCGGGACTTCGGCAGGCCTGTGATAAAGTCCATATTGATCATCTCCCATTTCCATTTCGGAATTTCTATATTTTGAGCTAAACCGCATGGCCTTTGATGCTCGACTTTCACCTGTTGGCAATTTGGGCACTTGGAAACAAACTCCGCAATATCTCTCTTCATCCCACTCCACCAATAGATTTCTCTCAAGTCATGGTACATTTTTGTAGAGCCCGGATATATAGAATATCTAGAACTATGCGCTTCAGCCATAATCCTTTTCGAACATCATCGACATCAGGTACACACAATCTACTTTGGTACCTCAACACACCATCTCCCCCTTTGGTGAAAACCATCGCCCCTTGTTTGTTAACAACTTCCTTCAATCGGAGGAGGACGGGATCCTGATCTTGTTTCTCCTTTACCTCTGCTACAAGTGAGGACGTAGCACCATCTTGAACGTTTACTCCACCTTCATGGTTCTCTTCGAGTCGAACTCCCAATCGGGTTAGCCTATGTACCTCCTTTGCCAATTCCCTCCTTCCTTCCTCTACGTGGGTAGTGCTACCCATAGACAACCTTCTAAGAGCATCAGCAACAACATTAGCTTTACCTGGATGGTAGAGGATGCTCATGTCGTAGTCCTTGAGTAGCTCGAGCCATCTCTTTTACCTCAGGTTGAGTTCATTCTGGCTGAAGACATATTGTAAGCTCTTGTGATTGGTGAACACATCAACATGCACTCCATACAAGTAGTGGCGCCAGATTTTAAGCGCAAACACCACAGTCGCCAGCTCAAGGTCATAAGTTGGGTAGTTCCTCTCATGAACCTTAAGCTGCCTTGAAGCATAGGCTATCACCTTTCCCCTCTGCATCAGTACACAGCCCAACCCAATTCTAGATGCATAAAAATAGATCACAAAGCCCTCTGTTCCATCGGGCAAAGTCAAGACAGGAGCAGTGGTTAGCTTGGTCTTCAATTTTTGGAAATTCTCCTCACAAGCATCGGACCATTGCAACTTAGCCTTCTTTTGGGTCAGCTTAGTCAATGTCGATGATATGGATGAGAATCCCTCTACAAACCTTCGATAATAGCCAGCCAAACCCAAGAAGCTCATTATCTCCATCGGGGACGTGGGTCTGGGCCAATTCGTCACCGCCTCAATCTTCTGAGCATCAACTTGAATACCATTTCCAGATATAATGTGGCCTAAGAAGGCCACTGATGTAAGCCAAAATTCACATTTAGAGAACTTTGCATACAATACCTGGTCTCTCAAGGTTTGTAAAACGACTCTAAGATGATAGGCGTGCTCCTCTTCATTCTTGGAGTAGACCAGCATGTCATCTATGAATACAATCACAAACATATCAAGATATGGTCTAAACACCCGATTCATGAGATCCATGAAAGTTGCGGGGGAATTTGTCAACCCAAAGGACATGACCAAAAATTCAAAGTGGCCATAACGAGTCCGAAAAGTGGTCTTTGGAATATCACATTCCCTCACCTTCAACTGATGGTAGCCGGATCTCAAGTCTATCTTTGAGAAACACGTGGCACCCTGAAGTTAATCAAATAAATCATCTATTCTGGGAAAAGGGTATTTGTTCTTTATGGTGACCTCATTCAACTGCCTGTAGTCAACACACATCCTAAGGGACCCATCATTCTTTCACATAAATAGGATGGGATCACCCCATGGTGAGACGCTCGGCTTAATGAATCCCTTATCTAGCAAGTCCTTCAACTGGTTTTTCAATTTTTCAACTCGGCTGGAGCCATTCTATAGGGAGGGATTGAGATAGGCTGGGTATCTAAAAGAACATCAATCCCAAAGTCGAACTCCCTATCAGGAGGGACTCTAAACAGATCTTCAGGAAAGACATCCGGAAACTCGTTGATGATTGGAACCGACTCAAGGGATGGAGACTCAATATTGTCATCTTTCACTCGGACAAGGTGATAAATACACCCCTTTGAGATTAGCCTCCTGGTCCCTAAGGTAAGAAATAAACTTACCCTTAGGCACAACAGGACTACCCTTCCACTCTATGACAACCTCATTCGGGAATTTGAACTTGACAACCTAAGTTCTACAATCAATAGAGGCATAATTGACATAAAGCCAGCCCATGCCAAAGATCACATCGAAATCCACCATGTCCAACTCAACCAAGTCAGCCAAGGTATCCCTGTGATGAATTGACAGTGCAATCTCTGTAGATTCTCTCAGCTAAGACAGAATCACCGATAAGAGTAGCTACACTGAAAGGCTTAAGAAGGTGTTCAGGAATTTTATCGAAATTACTAGCCACGTAAGGAGTCACAAAAGATAGGGTGGCACCCAGATCCATCAATACATAACAATCAAGAGAAGAGACTCGAATCATACCCGTCATGACGTTTGGAGAGTTCTCTTGATCTTGGCGACTACCCATGGTATATAAATGATTTGTACCTCCCCTCGTGCTTGAAATAGTGCCCCTCTTATCACCCCTAGCCGGTGTAGTAGAGAACTGGGCCCTGTCTCCCCATGCTGGACACTCTCTCTGAAAATGGTTCATTTGGCCGCATTTATAACAACCGGCCCTCCCCGCTCTGCACTCTCCCAAGTGGAGCTTACCAAACTTGACGCATGGTGGCTTCCCTTGCGAACCTTGACCCACACTAGCTTGGGATTGAGAACCCTGGGGTCGGAAACTCTGGCGACTCTGTCCCTGCCGATCATTCTTTTTCTGCGGCATAGGTGCACTTGCTGTGGACGAGGCATAGTTGGGAGGCCTCTTCTAGAAGAAGGACCTGTTGCCCTTGTTTTTCCTCTGTTCATTCTCATGGTCCGCTGATCTTGCCTTCTTGCTCAGATGATCCTCTCTGTCTTTTCTTTTCTCATCCTCCACCTGTTGAGCATACACCATTAGTTTCGAAATATCCATGTCTGAGATCAACAATGCTGCTTTGCACTCCTTCTTCACATGCCTCCCTAATCCAGAGACGAACTTCCTTATCTTTGACCTCATGTATGGGATCATTTCTGGAGTATACCTGGATAGCTGGATGAACATCAGGCCATACTCCTTAACTGTCATACCCTCCTGTTTCAGATTCACAAATTCCTCCACTTTCGCTTCCCTCAATTCTCGGGGAAAGAAGTGGTCAAGAAAGGCTCCCTCAAATTCATCCTACCTAGCAGGTTCAGCATCCTCACCCCTACCTTGCTCCCATTGGTTATACCAGATGTTTTCCACATCCTTGAGTTGATAAGACACCAACTCAACCCCCTCAATCTCCGTATCATGCATAGCTTTTAGAATTTTCCACATCTCATCAATAAAGTTTTGTGGGTCTTCATCAACCTTAGAACCCGTGAATGCGGTGGATTCATTCTCAGGAAGTCTCGAATTCTGGCTGCAGCAGATGGCTCTTGGGAACTAGATCTGGGAGTTGGCGAACTCTGGCTACCATTTCGGGCAGCCATTAATTGAGTAAGCATTGTAATTGCCCCTCGAAATTCTGCCTCTGAAGTGGGTGCAGATGGAAAAGCAGGCACTTGAGGTGCCTCCGCATATCTCACAGGTCGGCCTCTAGCCCTTACTGGGCGTACCTCTGATTGGGGCATCTCGGCGTTATCAACATTCCTCTGGCTAGCCGTACATTTAGGAGGCATTATCTGTATATAAACACACGAATTAGAAGGGAGTTTCATAGAGTTTAACTCTATCGCACGAATTTAGAGTATGAAAGAAGTGAGAAAATTCCTAATGTCTTATAGCCTCTTGATTATAAGTGTGGTGCACTACACACCCATAAGCAAGACTCTACTAGATACGGCTTCATAGACTCTCTAGGACACTTGAACTTGGCTCTGATACCATGTTTGTCACGCCCCGGGAGGGTACCCTAGACGTGACCGGCACTTGGAAGCCATTTCTGACCTTCAAACAAACCACCTAACTCAATCATTCCGTCATCCAGTCATATACACTCAAAGGAAGGCTCAATTATAACATGTTATTTACAATATGGGGGCCGAAGGCCAAACATGTTTAACTCAACAAAATAAATATAATAGGACTCCTCAAAATAATAGTCCAACCTCCCCCACACTCTAGTCTATGAAGCCTCTATCGAAGTCTGGAAGGTGCCAATGACAAGCCTATGGCTACCAACAATCAAAACAAGTAAATGACATCAAAACTATAAAAATAGGGGTTAACATCCTCCGGAACTAGGAGGACTTACCGCTAGCTGGGAGTGAGTGTGGATCCTCAACGGGGCGCCAGTTGCTGATCTCTGGTACCTGTCTCTGCATCATGAAATGATGCAAGCCAAAAGGCATCAGTACGTGGAATGTACTGGTATGTAAAATAGCCGAAAGGAAGGGCATGAAAGAAACATCAATTCTATCAGAACTCAACTCAAGAGAAATAACAACTCAACCAAGTGTTCTAAGTCTAAACAAGAATATGGTTTAGACGGGACCAATCACATACCATTAGAATCAATCCAACTCAGAGTACTATCAAGACTTATGTGGGAGTTTCTCTTATCCGACAACCATCACTTATGAGCCAGTGACAGTACAACAAGCCAAAGTTGTTGCCGCGTCTGTTCATGCTTTGCCAGGGCATGAACGAATCAACCAATCATGGATCCAATCCAACCGAGTCCTATAATGTCAGGACAAATATTTTGGGGAAGCATCCGACTTTAACGGTTCAATCCCCTCCTACGTTTGGCGATGTAGTTATTGGGTCGAGTATGGACTATACTCTTTCCCAATTTGGTGCTCGATACTCCTCCCAGGACTGAATGCTTATAAAACTCCATCCAGTCAACTCAATCAAATCATATCGACAAGTCTCATTACAACCTTGTCATCTCATCAACTCTATCACAATCAAATCTCTCTCAATCATACTATCCGATCAATCTCAATCATATCCTTCAAAAGAAATTTAAATGCACATTTATAGTAACATATAGACATAACCAATCATTTCCTCTATCCATTTAAATCAATCTTTGAAACTAATCGCAACTCCAAGGCTTTCAATCGACATTTCAAAATAAGCAACATTTTAAAGAAAATAACATCCTTTATCATAATCTACACAATTTAAGAAGATCAATAAAGCATATTAAACAACTCATTTTCTTCGACTCATACTCACATAAAGGCTCTTTTTAGAAATTCCTTGACCCAACCTCATCAACATAGAAAGAATTCAATTTAATAGATAACAAGACTTATTTGAACACAACCCTAGCAAGAAACTCCATTCCTATGGACATTCATTTTCAAAGAAGATATAAGGCACATGGGTGGACTCAACCCATGTTTTAGTTAGCCTTACATACCTTAGAGAAGACTTGAAGAAAACCTTGGTGTTGGGTCTTCAATGGAGAACTCGAATCTTGAAGCTATTGGAACTCTTCTTGTTGGAAATGGAGAAGAAGAAGAAGAGAGAGAGAGAGGAACTCCTAGGGCTTTTTAGACAGAGAGAGAGGGCTGAAAATATGATCTCAATTGGACTAGGGTGATACATATATAATTTGGGTAAGTTCCCAAATTACCCCTCCTCAAAAGTTCTGAAAATAGGCTAAAAATGCACCTGGCGCGATAGTGGCGCGTCGCGCCATTGCAGCGCCAGGCAGATTTCGCCTAAAAACCTGCACATCAGTTAGTGGCGCGCCGCGCCAAGGACCAAACTACTGAGGCACATTCTTGGCGCGATAGTGGTGCGTCGCGCCCTTACAGCGCCAAGACCAATATTTTTTGGGTTCTGAAAATTGGCTTGAAAAGCCTGCACACCTCGTAGTGACGCGCCGCGCCAGGGGCCAAACTACTGAGGCGTGTTCCTGGCGCGATAGTGGCGCGTCGCGCCACTGCGGCGCCAAGCCCAGTTTTCCAGCAATTGCAACCCAGGCCTGAAAATCTCCATTGTGCTAGTTCATCTTAGGATCGTCATATCTTTTGACTCCGAACTCCAAAAATTACATTCTTGGTGGCGTTGGAAAGAAGACTCGACGACCTTTAATTTGATGGGTCGTGGGCCTCCCAAATTTTCGTCTTTCAAAAGATAGGGTCGTTAGAAGTCGACCCCGTATACGAACTCATCCTAAAACTTAGCCACGACGAACCTTTTGGACTTAGCTTGGTTCTAGGGGTCCTTTGTGACCCCACATCACCTCCAACACTCCTCAATTTCTCAAAGACTCATCTCAACTCATGCACATATTTCAAAATAAATAAATTTGACCCTACACGTGTACAAGGGAGGTTCGAATCTTAGGGGAAAATTTTGAGGGGTATTACAAATCCAATATTAAAAAATCAATACCAAACCAATACTCAATAAAAATAAACCAATAACACTCTTTTTTGTTCAATTTATTAGTGGACTCGATTTTTACATCCCTCTAATGCTATATATATAGTTCTACTCCATTTCATAGTGGAAAAATATTATTATTCTTCAATCTCTACTACTTCTAGCTTGCTTTTAGGAATAAAGATGCATGCATTACGTTCTCATTATAAAGTGACTGCTTTAATTTTATATTTACTGAAAATTTTACGATCAAATTAATCAATTTTACATTTTAGAATTTAATTGGTGAGTTCTGATTGCTCGATAATAAGGTAAATGCGTTATAATAACAAGATCAACATACTCGGTATAGTCCTAAAAGTAGGATTTAAAGAGGGTGGCGTATACGCATACCTTAGCCCTAATCATAAGATACTAAACAGATTGCTTTCAATAGACCCTTAATTCAAGAATTTATTTACTAGCTAATATATATTGAAGTTATCTTTATTTATTTATTTATCATAGTAAATAATTTATTTTATTTTCAACATAAAAAATAATACTTTTTTATGAAAAGTTATTTATAACTATATTCTAGATAACTTGATAATGTAATATACTACTCCTTATTATACTATTTTCTGTTTCTTTTTAGTTGTCACAATTTTCTTTTTATATTTGAGCAACAATAGAATAACAATATATTAATTTACGTAATTTCCAATTTCTTGAATTTCACTACCTCGTCCTAACTGGACTTATGAACCAATGCACGATTAATTAATGTGCCAACCAAGAGATATACCAAAACCCTTCATTTATACACCTCCTTCTAGACTACAGCTCCCCACAGCCACTTTTGACTTTTCCATAAATACCTTTATTCCACAACCTTATATGTATATATATAGATGAACAAAAAACCCTCATTGGCTCACCTAACTCCTCTATTTCAAGAAATAATCTAAATCAAGAACCCAATTGATTTTGAGAATTCATTCAATCTCAAAGGTCAATTAAATCTGTGAAGTTATTATAGTGTGAATTCTTATTATATTCAAATTATTTAGACATGAAAACGATCGATTATTTGTTTTCATTCAAGAGATTGAATAAGAATAATAATGGAAACAATATTGGTGCACCTAAAAGTCTTAGCAATGTTAGTGCTTCTCAAGGGGAAATAATAGCAAGAGATCATGATAATAATTCCAATAAGGAATCATCATTCTGGTGGAGATTTAAGAAGAGTCTATACAAATTGAGTCATTGGTTCGTTGACTCATTTTTATTCAAAATTGTCTCTTTTTTTGAAGCACTTGCTTTGATTTCCACCTTAGCTTACTTCTTTTTCTGTTATGGTTTTCATATTTGATTCTTTCGAATTTTCATCATTTTTCTTTCCTTTGTAAATCAAGGGGTCGTTAATATTGGACAAAGGTTGATAACTAATGGGGTGTAAGATTCATTTGATTTATATAGTTTTCTTTAACCATATTCTCAATGTTGTGAAATGTGATGTATATATAGAAATTAAGTTGTACTAATTTGCATTTCTAACTAAGATTTTTTTTGTTATGTACTAATTTGTTTCATTTTACTTTGTCCGAAATAATTTATTTTTTACTTATCAATTTTAGCAAATTAAGAAGGATCTTCGGGTCAAAGTCCGCATGATTATGATTGCTTTCAACCCTTCGCTTCCAGAGATTAGTACCCGTGACAATAACAACTAAGATCAAATCGTTAACAGTTGAATAAAGCACTAAATTCCCTGGGAGTGACATCTAAAACTTATTGTGTCCAAATACGCACATAAGTATACGTGGTGGGAAAGTAATAAAGTGACAAAATTATTGAATATCGTGTCCACAGAGACTGTGATTAGCTGTTTGAGAGGATTAACTATTACTCATTAACTAAACAATTGTTGGTTTCACAAGAATGATTTTTCTAAGAAAGTCTACTTTTGCAATAATTACTAACTATTTATCTAAAAAAAAAAGAGGGGGGGGGGGGGGGGGAGTCACTTGTTGCTATTGCTCATTCGATCCAGAGTAATCTTGGACCTAGTATGGTAGCTACTGTACGAACTTGGATTGCCACCTTATTTGAGACGGAATATGAGTCTGGACTTTAATATGACTTGATAATTATCCGAACCATAGGCTAGGGTTCATCATTTGGAGTCCAATTAAATGGACTAACTCAATATATTTGAAGTTAAATGATTAAAAATTAGGAAAAATTACTTAATTACATACCTTTTTTTATCATATTTTCTTATTTTTTTTACCGCTTCAAAAAATATCTAAAATCTCCTTTTCTGCTTCCATCATTCCCTTTTCTGGTTACATCAATTTAAAATTCAATACCCATACTTTTTCTTCTTTTTTTTGCGCCACAAATCTCTCCACAGTTACATTCATTAATCTATTTTTGAATTTCAAATATTTTTTCTTTCCAATTAATCGCTTTAAGTTATTCAATAGATAGATCTCTTTCCGTCACTTCAGTTTTTAATTTTTAATTTTTTTTTTACTTTTTCATCTTAAAAAATTCTTGGTACATATGGATGAAGGTAGATCTTCCAATAATGGGCTTATCCAATTAGTCAAGAAGAATGCATCTTCGAATTAATCAAAGCATTTAATTAGTTTGAAGCATTTGAATAACTTGGGTGAAGAGATGTGAATCTTAATTATTGCTTAGGTTAATAAATTCATTTCCATTTATTTCCTTTCATTTTATATAAAAACAATTACCACAAAAAATTGTGTTAAAATGCAGTAGCAAGATTCGTACAACAAACCTCAGAGACTTATATGCGCTTGCTTATCGCTGGACTGCAATACCTGTTGTGACTAAGGGTGTTCATTTATTTATATATCTTTTAATAGATAATATTTTATCTATACATCATGATCTAATTTTTTGACAAAGAATGTTCAGACCACTCTTGTTTGATTGTAGCTTCGCCCTTGTGGTGTATGTATCTGATAGTAAAAGATTATGAAATTTTGTAATAGTTATTGATCAAATACATAACTATGAACAAGATACATACTAATTTGTATTTCAATAAATTAAGGTTATGTATCAAAATCAATATTCGAACACGATACATTGTGTATAATAAAAATGCAATGTATCATAATGTCGAAAAAAAAACATTATACATTAATTTAAGAAAAAATAAAATAATTGGATACATTAAAAATCTTAACCTATATGTATCACAAAATAATGAACAACAAAAAATCGAAAAAAAAATCAACAATCTGATCTGCTGAAAGAAAAAAAGAATAATGAAGAAATCATTCTACACTTTCTTCTTTGCTCTGTATCAACTATCGTAGCTTTTCTTCACTTTCAACAATGGAATTATCCATGGATCTCGACGCAAAGTCCTTACTGAAGTCACCAACGACTCTATATTTTCCTCCCTTTTTTGGACGTTTGATTTTGAAGTCGAAGAGGCATCCTTCTTCGACTAATTAGTTAATCAGAGTACTAAGAGATAGAGCATCATGTATATGTATCAGAAATTTACAGATGGAAAAGCTAAAAAAAAGAAATTAAAACTATTGATAACTGATGAGCTGGAAAGAAAAATATGGATGATGAAGAAGAAAATTTATTACGATTTGGGATAAATTAGGGAGAAAAAAAATTGAAATTTGAATTGTTTGAAGTTGTTACTATTTTGGGAGACATTGATATCAATTTATTTTGCGTGATTTGTGGAACTGATATTTAATTTGATATCTTTTCCCCTTTTAGTGTAAAAGTCAATAAGGTAATGTATCAACGAGATATGTATCAAGCAATATAATGATGTATACGAAATTCATCAATTTCAAGGGATTTCTATAATTTGAAAAAGAGTAGGGATAGAATGTAATTAACTCAACACTATGAAATTTATGTAAGTTATACTAAAAATTAAGGGTCAAAAACACATCTAAACCATCATATACTCTACTGAATTTTATATTTGAACTATTGGGAGTGTGAATACTATCACCCAATGGTTAGTGAGTTTCACCTAGATGTTCACTAGACCAAATGTTTGTCTAGAAATGCTTCTAGGCACATTTGACAATAAAATTTTCGTCCACCTAACATATATAATCGCTCTATTTGCTGACACATTAATATTTTTCATATACTTTTAATTGACCTCTTTAAAATCATAAGCTTTGCCCCTTTCAAGTCGGAAATATCGACTCCACGGCAAAGATGAGACCACGACTAAGAAGGTGGGAAGAAGATGGTTAGTGTCAGGGTAGGAATAAATGAATTTATACAAGGATAGTTTTAACCTTTAGCCTAATATTAATTTATTCAAATTTGCTACATTAGAATTATTATTTCACGTGGCAGATTTTTTAAACAAAAGAAAAAAGTGTATACACATCATCAGAAATTAGTTGAGGTGTGTTTTGCTAACCATTGAGTGTTATTTCAGGTAGAAAACTTAAAACATTAGACAGTTTAAGTGTTTTTTTGACTCTTGACTCAATGGTTAATCTAGTTATACTAGCCATGTCATTTAGATATTTCTTGAATTTAATATAGTTCAAATCAATTTATGGATTAAAATCCAATAAAATCTTTAGTACTTATATAGACAAAGTTTAGTACTTCCTCTAATCCATATTAAGTGAATTTATGAGGTATTGCAAACTCACTAAAAAAATTAGGATATAAATTGAACGTCATTTTCCACTTTTTTCTTTTTGTTATTCTCAAACTATTCTTGATTAATATAGAAATAATTTAAAGTAAAATTATAACTATGAACAATTAACTGTCATGACCCCGACCCGCCGTGACTGACACCCACTGTAACTCTTTGGTGGGAGAACCATCCTAAACAGCCCAACAACAACAATCGCAAAGTATACACAATCTTAAAGATGCGGAAGCATGTTTAAATCAGTAATAAATGCTGAGTTCTCATAAACTCAAATAATGCCTAGTTATCCACCCAAAATATGCGGAAGTAAATAAATCCTAGGAACTAAAAGTCGTCCGTACCAAAACTCTAACAAATGTAAATGTAAGAAAAGGAGATAACTTCCAAAAATAAGTCAAAATACTAAACACCCGATCCAAGCATGCCACAATCACAAATACATTCAGTATTTATAGTATTTATATCACCAAGAACATGTTCATCACAAAACAGGCCAACAAGTAATCATTTCACACATAATCTAGCATGTTTCCCTATTCATATACACACATGCATATAATGAAGCAATTTAACAAGTATATGAGACACATACGGGAAACTATACCATCACCTACCTCAATTTCAAGCTTCAATAACCTTACAATGTACGAATCTTCCCTTTCCGAGTTCATTCTTTTCGTTCTTAGTCTAGAAAACAGTAAATACGTATAAAGGATCAACACAATGACCTAATTATCATGAAATATAATACAATTCACATCCTAGGACAAATCCAAGATCATAACCTCACCCTAGGGCTATTTTCCACCATTAGGTTTCAGTTCAAACCCTCCCCCAATGATTACCAACCATACCTTCTAGGTTCTAGGAATCAAAGTATGAATTTAGAGAGTAAAATTCTTACTTTAAGCGTGGAAATCCGTGGGAAATTGATAGAATTCTCTCTAGGTCGCCTCTTGAAATTTTAGAAAGTGATTTTTCAAAAAAAGAACATTTCTGGGCTTTTTCATGACTTAAGTCGCGACTGCCCTACTCTGGCAGGACCCATCCCACTCTGGCAGGATATGCTAAAACAGTGAGCTCAGAGTTTGTGCTCCAATCTCCCATTTCACAATACACCTCTTCCAAAGACGTATTAAAATATGTCCTTCATGCCAATTTCGATTTCGGGAGTTTTATCGCTCGAATACGATTTCGTGAAGCCGTAAATGCTCTGTATCGTCCTGGCTATCAGCCTATCCAATCAAATTAGAGGTTTGACCTCCCATCATTCACATGATTACCCTAGACTTCACCTGACTCAGAATTCGTCCAAATCTGACCTAGGCTAAGTTTTTCCGAAGTTACTACCTGAAGTTTTCTGGCCCGAAATCTTTCCTCATTGGCCTATTCCTAACGACGGGGACAAGTCGTTACATTAACTTTATTGAACTTATCACCTAGAAAATATAAATGACGAGTTAAAAATGAAATAAATTTTAACAACTCTTTTGAACATTTAACTATTAACTTATTTTAAACATTAAAAAAAATGTTCAAAAATTCAATTATTATAAATTAGAGGGAGTATTAATTTCATATTTTTAGTGGTTCACAATCCCACAAGTTTGTAGTAAGCTCAATTTTTTTTCTTTCAAATGCACAATATATTCTACGTCACAAGTTCGTGGTGAGCTAAGATTAGTAAAGATAAAGCTTTAGGACAAGTAATTAAGAAGAATCATATACTAGTAGACAACCAGTAAGCATTTAATAATTCAATAAAATATCAAATAATGTTCAAAACTACTTAGGTTAAAAGGGCTGACAATATGATAATTGGATTGGTATCAAAGTCTTTTAAAACAAATATATGCCGTGAAGATCAAGACTCAGATTTTTGCACATGGAAAGAATAAAAGGTCTACAAATACTTCACTATGAGTAATAATATAATTAAAAATAATATAAAGAATGACTTTATATAACAACACACGTAACATATTTATATATATAAAAATAAGCTTATATATAACGACACACGTCATATATTTATTAGGTTGATATGATGATGAGAAAATGACAAAAATATCCTTTCTGCTCTAGGTAAATTTTAAAAAATCCCTAAATATGCATCGAATAATTTTGATTTTCTAACTTTATCAAAATTTAATACTTTTAGTCTCGATCAAATTTTTATCAAATTCAATTGGTTAGATTTGTGGGAAATCACGAAGAAGAAAAAGTTAAGTGTGTGTATTGGTTGGTTGGGGGAGGGGGTAGATTTTTTTAGTCTCTGCTATTTTGATTTTAGGTAGAATTTTGTAGTTTTTAATAGTTTGATTTACTTCTAGATTTTGGTACAGTGCAATTTTTTGAGGATAATTTCTCTGACTTTATAATTTTTTTAGTGTTAATTATAATTTTTTGTGTTGCATATTTTGAAATTTGATGAGATTTTTTTGGTATTTATAATTAAGTTCTTTTACACTGTTTTCATCAAATCTAACGGACAAAATTCAATATATATTTGACGAAAATAAAAAAATATTAAATTTTGACGAATTTAAAAAATTAAATTATTAATACTTAGGTAAGAGATTATTTTTAAATTTAGGCGGAACTCATCGATGACCCCTTAAAGTTGGCATCAACTTTCACTTAGACATCTCAACTAGACTTTGTTCATTTTAGACATCTCACTAGTCGATGATACGTCAAAGTGACCAATTAAATGAAGACACGTGGCATATATATATCAAAAATAATTTTGAAATAATGACTTTTGAGTAGAAAAAAAAGTGGTCAGTCACTTGATGACATGTGACATTTTTTTACCCAAATAATAATTAAAAAAAGAAGAAATTTATCATTTCTAAAAAAAAGTCATTTTAGAAAAAAAGAAAAAATCCACCCCCTAACTAGTCGTCTTCTTTACCCACCCCACCCAATCGTCTTCTCCACGACTCCACCTCCACTCAGCCCAACCCCAACCCAACTCCTTCCCCACCCATATCGTCTTCTCAAGAAACACTATCAAAAAAATTTATTTTGAAAAATTTATTTTACAAAGACATAATTTTTTCTTTTTTACTTTTAAAAAATCAGTTACTAATTAACAATGGCAAGAAAACAAGAACTAGATCTAGACAATGACAATGAGATTACAAAATCAAGGTCCAAAGTTATGGAGGAAAACGTCAAGAAGATGGAAAATCAACTATAAAATTACATGACAAATGATGTAAAAATGGCAATTTAGGCCGGAAGCTTGATATTTTGATGAATTTTTCCTAACGATGATGGAATTTTGCGGAACGCTCCCATTGAAACCTAATCTAAAAGGTTTGATTTTGCGAAAAAATTTAAGCTTGAAAAATGGTAGCTAGAAAATGGAAAGAAGAAGGAATTTTTTATTTAAAAAAATAGCGAAATAAGGCTCTGATCACGTGCAGTTAGTGTGTATCACACTCACTATACCATGTAAGCAAAAAATGTCAAAATGACACAGAGGAGCCTCACATGAAGTGTCTAAAATAAAAAAAATCTAATTAAAATGTCTAAATAAAAATTAGTGCCAACTTTAAAGGGCCACCGATGAATTCCGTCTTAAATCTATATCCTAACGGGGCTAATTTAGAGAATAAATTATTTAGGAAGATTTTAGGAGTTTTTTTTTCCAAGTTGTAGGCTTTAAGATTGACCAATTCATTGCTTATTTTACTTTTTTGTTTTCTGTTAAATTATTTGCTTTGTTTGTTCTTTTTATTTTATTTTATTGGTTGATGACCTGTGCTTTTAACAACACCCTGTCACCTATCTGGATGATGAGTTACACTCAATATTCCACAACTTTGTTTGTTCTAGGACATTATCAAGGAGTTTCTTTGATTTTGGATTTTTTAAAATATTTTTTTAGACCTCTTTTTTGTTGATACGGAAATATACGGTCTCTATTTTTTGTGTGCACATAAAATAATACTTTAATATAATAATTCATAAATTATACAGGAGTGATAAATCACATTAGGCAAGTCTCATACAACGAATTTAGTCGAGAAAGAAGGAGATCATTTCCAACTTGAGAAATTTGATTTGATAGATCGTTTGTTCAACAAACTCGTGGAGAGATTATTCTCTCCATAGTTTTATATTTTATTTTATATTATTTTTATAATATGTAGATTAATTGACCACGCATGTAACGACCTGTCCCCATCGTTAGGAATAGGCCAATGGGGAAGAATTTCAAGCTAGGAAACTTCGGATAGTAACTTAGAAAAAATTTAGCATAGGCCAGACTTGGACGAATTCTGAGTCAGATGAAATCTAAGATGATCACATGAATGATGGAAGATCAAATTCCTAATTTGATTGGATAGTCTGATAGCCAAGATGATATGGAGCATTTACGGCTTTGCGGAGTCGCATTCGGGCGAGTAAAACTCCTAAAATTGAATTTAGCGTTCTCGAAAATAGCCGTCCTACCCTGGTAGGAGTAAGATCTGCGTACACTTTACCCTCTCCAGACCCCACGTTGTGGAATTTCAAGGGGTTGTTGTTATTGTTGGTATATTTTAATACGTCTTGGGAATAGGGTATGTTGTGAAATGGGGGCTTGAAGCTCAAACTCTGAACTCTCTGTTTTTATGCAACCCGCTAGAGCGAGATTTCTCCCCCCCAGAGCGGGATGGTCCCGTCAGAGCAGGGAAGATGTGACTTAAGTCGGTGAAAAATCTCAGAACGGTCTTTTTCTGCAAAAGTTCCTAAGACTTCAAGAGGTGACCTAGGGCGATTTTTATCAAATTTTCATGAATTTTCACGCTTAAGGTAAAGATTTTACTCCCTAAATTCATTATTTGATTCCTAGGCCCTACAAACCATGGTTGGTAATCATTGGGGGAGGGTTTGAACTGAAAACTAATAGTGGGAATTAGACCTAGGGTGGGGTTAGGATCATGGATTTGGCCTAGGATGAGAATTGTGTTGTTTTTATGATAGTTAGGCCATTATGTTGATCCTTTATATGTATTTACTGTTTCTAGACCAAGAACGAGAAGAACGAACCTGATAAGGGAAGACTCTTGCATTGTAAAGTTATTGAAGCTTGAATTTGAGGTAGGTGATAGTCTAGTTTCCCATATGTGTTTCTTATGCTTGTTAAATTGCTTCACGATATGTCTATGTGTATATGAATAAGCAAACATGCTAGATTATGTATGAAATGATCACCTGCTGGCCTGTTTTTGTGATGAGCTTGTTCTTGATGGTATAATGTTGTAAATATTGAATGTATTTGTGATTGTGGTATGTTTAGATCGGGTGTCACGTTCCTACACAAAGTTGATTGCTTGTAGGTCCCTTGAGAGGACCCTTGTATGAAGTTATAGCATGTGGAAGATATTGAGTTGTGATATTGCTGAATATGGTTGAACTTGAGATTTGTTGACTTATTTTGTATATGTATATGCCTATTGTGTTGAATTTAGTTGTTTATGATCCTCTTACTGGCTAACCGCGTGATCCTATTAGTACATCGTTGTTTTGTGTCCTTATAATACTCTTGCTCGACCTTTTTTTGAGTACAAGGCATATTCAGCTGGGTGCGGAGAGACCTCATTTAGAAGAGTAAAAGCTTGTTCAAAGTCTAAGGATGAGCTATTCTGTCATGCTGCCGTGGACTTTCTCATTTTCTAAGTCCTTCGTCCGGGACTCAGATGTCAAGACAATCGTTTAATATTATGACTTCTTTTGGGGGTGTTTTCCTTTTCTTATATTGACATTTGGTTAGAGTTTTGGTATGGATGACTTTCAGTTCCTAGGATGTTTTCGCATTTCGTTTGATATTTAAATTGTGTTGCTAAGTTTATGGGAACTCAGTCTAATTCTGGTTTTATTCCTGCTCCCGCAACTCTTTAACTATTTTATCTCATAAGTTGATAATTTGGACTGTAAAAATAATTCTTCCACTGGAGGGTTAGTATGGGTGTTAGTCACAATGGTTCTGAGTCATGACAATGCATATACAAGTGTATGTCTTTTTAATGTATTTTCTTTTTATTATCTAATTTATCATCGTTCAAAATTTGTAATTATTAATTAGCTTCTATGTGATGCCTTGCTATTTGGATCCTAGCATAAAATAATGGTATCCGTTACATATTTGGATTTAAATTTGATTTTTTAATGTGTTTGAATTACTTTAATTAGGTTTTCGATGATATATTATATTATCTTTTTTTTATATATTATTCTTAGTATTAAATAACAACAGAAAATAATAGTATCAAAATTAGAGTTTTAAAACATAAGTAATAAAGTTAATCAAATAAAATACATCTCTAATTAATTTTTTTTAAAAGAATATGTCAGATCAATAAAAAATATAGTATTTTTTTTATATTATGAATGTTAAAGTTAAATTCTGGTATATCTAGCTAGTGAATATTATCTTTTCTATTTGAGCAACAAATTGAAGACTAATATCATTAATTTACACAGTCTCAAGTGTGCTCAACGTAACCTAATCAGCCTAATATTTATCTTAAAATATTCATTTAATACATACAAAGTTTTAATTATAGAATGTATTAACTTTACAATGTTATTCTCTTCGGTTCATATTAAGTGGCGCTTTTAGTTTGACAGATTTCTTAAGAATTTTACTCACTCCTACAAAGTAAACTTTTTTTTTACTAAAATACCTTTAATTAAATAGTAATACATATTCAATATTTTATAATGTATCTAGAATATATGTATTTAGCATGCTTCACATGTATTTGAGATATACTAACTCTCTCACTTGCCTTCCTCCTCTCTCACTCGCCTTTCTCTATGTGTATGTATTTCAAAGTGTATCAAATAGTAAAAACACATGAATTTAGTTATATCTGACTTCAAATCGGATACACTTCTTTAAAAAGAATGTCAATTATAGCATGTATCAGGCAAAACATCATGCATCACAAAAAGAATTATTCTCAAACTTCTTTTTATCTGTCACAACCCAAATTCACAAGTCGTGATGGAACCTATGTTCCCGATCGATAGGTAAGTCAATCCAAATATTTTTATCAATTCAATAGAATAAAAATAGTAAGGAGACAAACGACAAGTGAAATATCCAATACATTAAGTCTGTCATAAGTATGAAATGCGGAAAGCTAAAATACCACCAAAGATTTGATGTCATAAGTACAAGAGCTTCTAAATAGGATTCAAATATGAAACTAAAATGACCAGTTTAGATGTAACAAATATCCTATCTGAATACTAAAATAACAGAATAAATAAAAGATAGAGGGAGGTGTGGGCCGCGGAATAGCCAAGCAGCTCACCATAACTCCAAGATAATTCAAGCTCGGACTCAAAAAGCTCCATGAGATGCGCTCGTATTTGGAATCGAATTTGCACCACAAAAGAGTGCAACACGTGTAGTATGAGTACGAAACCACGTGTACCCAGTATGTCTCATTGATCGACAACGAAGAAGTAGTGACAGGAATATATAAAATTCATTCTCAAATTTTATAATTCTACATTATACTTAACAATAAAGTCTCACCAAAATATGGATAATCAAATGTCACAAAATATTTAACACATAATCAAGTAAAAATGAAGAAGATAATGAGATGGAATGCACACCATGAGATGATATGCCTCAAATACCAAGCAATCCTCACAACTGTATATACACAATACTTTTCAAAATATACTTCGAGAGTTTGTGATCCATAGGGGACTCGCGAGGTCCATATACTGACACAGACGATCTCCACCTGTTTGTGCGGACGATCTCAACGCACTACCATAAAATCAAACCATCCCTAGCACAGACGATCTCCACGTGCCCAACTTATAACCATAAAATGATCTCTCATGGACGATCTCCACGTGTCAGACCTTTTCTCACACTAAATCTCATGTCAATGCATGTGCACAATATAATATCAACAACATAGGATATGATGATGCATCTCAATAAATCAAATATCAGTATGACATATAATCACCTCAACTATCACAATTATACGAATTCAAATAAGAAGCACAATCACACAAAAGAAACCAAATCAATAATACATCAGGTAATGCCCATATGCTTAGCCATTCTCAAATTACAATCCTTCATTCTATAGTAATAAACTTTTCCTTTATTACACCAGTACTCGTACCAATGCCCGTCACACCATTGGTACGAGACCACATCTTTCGCCCTTACCCGTTATCTATTTCAATTTTTAATCTTTAATTAGAAAAACATTCTTCAACGAAGTCTGAAAGTCTTAACACACCTCTAATACCGAACGCGTGTGCTTTTCCTTTTCGTAAGGCCTCAGAACGTTCCAAATCTATCAAAAATGTATTATTCATAAGTAAATGAATCTGTAAACACTCATATTACTATATGTCTAGCCTAGACTCAAAAACTCACCCCAAATCTATAATTACTAAGTCTCAAGCCCAGAGTTAAGTCTCAATTTCTCTAAATAAATCTAATAATATTCATATAATACAATACACCTAATAATTATTTACCTATCTTAATATACCAAATTTAAATCATAATGTGATAATAATAAAAAAATATAAGTCAAATTACAAAGCCCTCACATAAAGCCACAATCTAATAACCTCAAAATCCTAATCCTGTATCCCTGTATCAATTCTAATCACTACCCACTCATGACAAATATCACATATAATTACCCATTAAAAAAAATGCACACAAATTGCAGATCCACGTGAACAACAACTCCCAATTCAAAAAAAATAAAATTTCTCTTCGTTCTGTACAACACAATGCTAACTAACTAACTAACTAACTATATATATATATATTTATTTATTTTTTCTTCTTTTGTCCAATCCTTCCACCTACATTACTAACAATAATCCTATCATATCATACCACCTATTAATTGCCAATGAAAAAACAAAAAAAGCACACAGATAAGACCCAAGTGAATAGCAAAACTTTCCAATTCAATTTTCCTTTTTCCTTCTTTCTTCTTCTGTTCACACCAAGAATGATAATATATTGTCATTAATTCTCCAACCTTCTCACCATACATACTACCATTAAGACACCTTGTTATTAATATATATATACTACATCCTTACCTGAAACATGTTCAAAATAACTCTGGTCCATCCCGCAATCTATTTTTAAAAATAATAAATCACGTCTGCAGAGCTCGTCCCCCTCTATTTTTTTTTCAATTACAGATTATAAATAACTATTTCTATTTTATCTAACCTAGATATATAAACTTTAAGAGAGTAGTGGATATAGCTCACTTCTAATTTAATATAATTATTATTTTTCATCAATAAATAAATTTTTAAAAATAATAAATCACCACATAAATTAATTATTTAAAAGAATATCCCTTCAACTAAATAACCACAGTTAAACGAATAGTTCAAAAGTATTATTTAAAATTTTTACTAGAAAAGTGAAAATAATTCTAGTGTTCAAAACGATCTAACGGATCGTTACATTATCTCTTTATTTTTCCTTTTAAAAAAAAACTTTTTTCCAATATAATGATGCCCAGCCTAAAGATTCAATCTCTACCGGAATAAAGGTGCATGTATTATACGTTCTCATTATAAGGAAACTGCATGCTTTGATTAGTGTTTCTTTCTTTTGAAAAAAACTTCTACTATCAATTTTACATTTTAGAACTAATTTAATTGGTGAGTTCAAATTGTTTGATAATAAGGTAAATTTAAATAGTAAATATTTTAGAACAATAACAACGTCAACATATTCAATATAATTTCATAAATAGGAACTAGAGAGAATGAGTGTATGCAGATCTTACGCTTTGATTACTTTCGATAGACCCTTGGCTAAAGAAAATATTGTCATTCCAGATTATTTTGTAAATAGTACTTCCTTCATTTCAATTTAATTTGCTTGTATGATTTTGACTTGACACGAAGTTTAAGAAACTAAAAAAGACTTTTGGATTTTTTGATCGATCTTAACCTTATAAAAATATGTAAAATATACTAAAATATTTTTTAATCTTATAGTCTTAAACATACTATGTGGAAAGTTAAAATTATTGAATTGTCAAAAAGAAAAAAAAAATATATATTTTAAACAGACTAAAAAAAATTAAAACAAATAAATTAAAAGACATGAAATAGAGGATATAGCATGCGAGTTGAATATGTAAAGCAGTTTGAAGGACAAAAAATGTTTAGAGTGTACCAAAGTCAAAATCGTATGTCTTCTTAATAGAAAACGTGGGGGGAGTAAATAGTGTTGTACACTATACATCTCAACTTAGGTTCAGACATAATCATCGTTTACAATGTTTTAAACATTACGATAAAAGCTCACTAAATTAATATATATATATGTGAGATCATAAAATATTATTATTTTATAGAAATATTATTTAATCGATAAATTAATATTCATTAATTTAAAGAGTGTTTTGAGATTCATGGTGTGTTTGGTATGAATGAAAAATATTTTCTTGAAAAATAAGTTGGTTTCTAACTTATTTTTTCATGTTTGGTTGGTGAGTGAAAAATATTTTTCGAAAAATATTTTCTAGTATATGATTGGTGAATGAAAAACATCTTTTAGAAAATATCTTTTATAAAATCCGACACGAGACTCGAACATGATCCGACTTGACTCTACTCTCGACACCAACATTCGATTCAGAATTTAACTTTTGAATTGGAATCCGACCCCGACACCCAATTCGAGATCCGATCCCAACCCCTCGATCCGACCCTCGGCTCGATCCCAATCAAACATAAAAAAATAGGAAAATATTTTCCTTCGTTCCAACACACCCTCAATGAAGGTTAATTTTGATCACATCAAATTTTTTGTATCTTACTAATTTATGTATCATGTTTATTGAATTCATATAAAACATAAATTTATTATACATAAAATACAATGAATATATCAAAATCAATATTGTATCTTACAAATTGTGTATCATATAAAAATAAATTCATTATACATAAAGTACAATGTATGTTTATGATTTATTATTATTATTATTATTGTTAAATGATTCATTGTAAAATAAATTCAAGAATTCAATGAATTCATTGTAAAAATAAATTCATTATACATAATGTTCATTATTTCTTAATAATCAAATATTATTTATTGTATCTTTACTAAAAACATTCAATGTATGATGGTGAGAGAATAAATTATATAAGCAACATAGGAAATTTCTTGAAACCATGTCAAAAATGGCTTCTCATTTAAAAGGTGTCAGAAAAAATTCAATAAGATTGGAGATATCAAAAGAAAGGGAGTCTCACTAATTCTTATATTGTGGATATGAAGATGTAATTCGCCTCCGAAAATTAATGACAAAAGGTTGGTTTGTTTATCTGCAATTGCAAAAATTAATATCCATTGTGATTCAAAGAGTAGATATGTGCTCAGCTGGATTCGTTGGACCATTTGGGAAGTTGATCAGTCTGGTTCAAATCACAAATTTCTTGCAGAGAAAATCCTCGACAAGACTCCACAATAAATCGAATGAAACCTGGAGAAAAAGAAGTGAACACTTTGCTGAGGAACGAAGTAACAATGACAGCATCGAAACATCTAGAAGGGTTCGCTTATAGTTACTCAAGCACAGATACCTCCAGCTCCAAATATGTAAAGCATTATGTGAGTACAAATGAGATCATTCCACATGCATTCAAAAAGATTTGCAGTTGTAGCAACACTGGAACTTTTTGATGTAATAAAAAAGGTTAGAGATGAGTTTCAACTAGATTTAAATTTTAACAAAAAACAAAACATAATAGAATCACATTTCACTAAATTTCTTAGATATATTTGTACTTTAAAAAATTATTAATTTATAATATAAATGGGACCATATATTTATATAGAGGTCTTCTGAAGATATATTATCTTATCAAAATGAGTGATTTTTTTCATTGACCCAAATCGAAATTTATAACGACTCGTTAGGTCATCTTGAGCACTAAAACTATTTTGACTGTTCCTCTAAAACAATTTAAATAAAAATTTGAGTTATCCGTTTAATTATGGTTATTTAGTTGAAGGGTATTTTTTAAAACAATTAATTTATATGGTGATTTAAATTTTTATAATTAATTATTAATGAAAGACAATAGTATTTTTTTAAAAATTAAAAGTGGATCATATCTACTACTCCTTTAAAGTTCTTGTAATTAGGTTAGATAAAATAGGAATAGTTAATTTATAATCTGTACCTTGAGAAAAAAAATAGAGAGGACGAGAACTATGAACCTATCTGCGGCGTGGCCAGAGAATTTCTTGTGTGCTTCAGGTAAACATTCAACTTGAATGTATATTACTATGAGAAATTGTGTGCTTCAGTTCACGTATTTCCTATGGAAATTTAGTTGTTTGTTGAAAGAGTTAGGGGAAAGATGATGTAATGATGACAAGGGGTGCTAGTTGTTCATTGGACCAGAAAACAAAATTTACTTTCTATCCATATCTATATGTCAACAACTTCCAATTTGCTTTGAAAACCTGCAATGATTAGTGGAAAGGGAGTTTAATGCTCTTTTCTTTATATTTCTTTAACGGGTAGGGGAAAACAGGGTGGAAAATATATAAAATTTACTTATATTTTACTCGTTAGTTTGTTTGAAATTCGTGAGTATTTTATAGTTAAATTAATTTTGACATGTTGGTATATATTAAAATATTAGGGTATTGTATTCTATGAATATAGTTAGATTTATTTGAAGAAATTGAGACTTAATCCTATGTTTGAGATTTAGGTAATTAATTATAGATTTGAGCTGAGTTTTTGGGTCTAGGCTAGAGATATAATGATATGGGTGCCTACGTACTCGTTTACTTATGAATAATGCATATTTGATAGATTGGGAACGTTCTGAAGCTTTGCGAAACGAAAGGCAAAATCTTGAGGATTTGTGACACGTGTTCGACATTCGAGATATGTTAAGACTTTCAGACTTCATAAAAGGATATTTTTTTCTAATAAAAGATTAAAAATTCAAATAGATAACAGGTAAGGGCGAAAGATGGGGGTCTCGTACCAATGGTGTGACGGACATTGATACGAGTATCAGTGTTATAAAGAGAGAGTTTATTACTATAGAATGAAGGATTGTAATCCGAGAATGCCAAAGCATTAGCTGATGTATTATTGATTTGGTTTCTTTTGTGTGAGTGTGCTTCTTATTTGAACCCGTATAATTGTGATAGTTGAGGTGATTATATGTCATACTGATATTTGATTTATTGAGGTGCATCATCATCCCCTATGTTGTTGATATTATATTGTGCACATGCATTAACATGAGATTGAGTATGAGTAAAGATTTGACACGTGGAGATCATCCGTGAGAGATCATTTTATGGTTATAAGTTGGGCACGTGGAGATCGTCCGTGCCGGGGATGGTTTGATTTTATGATAGTGTGTTGAGATCGTACGCACAGACACGTAGAGATCGTCCGTGTCGGTATATGGACCTCGCGAGTCCCCCATGGGTCACAAACTCTCGAAGTATATTCTGAAAAGTATTGTGTATATACGGTTGTGAGGTTACTTGGTATTTGAGGCATATCATCTCATGGTGTTTCATTGCATCTCATTATCTTCTTCATTTTTACTTGATTATGTGTTAAATATTTTGTGACATTTGATTATCTCTAGTTGGTGAGACTTGATTGATAAGTATAATGTAGAATTATAAGATTTGAGAATGAATTTTATATATTTCTATCACTACTTCTTCGTTGTCGGTCAATGAGACATACTGGATAAACGTGGTTTCGTATTCATACTACACTTGTTGCACTCTTTTTGTGGTGCAGATTCAATTCCGAATACGAGCATATCTCGTGGATCTTTGTGAGTCCCAGTTTGGGTTATCTTGGAGTTGTGGTAAGCTGCTTGACTATTCCGCGGTCCACACCTCCCTCTATCTTTCATTTATTCTATTATTTTAGTATTCAGGCAGGATATTTATTACGCCTAAACTGTTCATTTTAGTTTCATAGTTGAATCTTATTTTAGAAGCTCTTATACTTGTGACACCAAATCTTGGTGGTATTTTAACTTTTCGCATTTCATACTTATGATAGAATTAGTGTATTGGATATTCCACTTGTCGCTTGTCTTCTTATTTATTTATTTTATTAAATTGATAAAAATATTGGGTTGGCTTACCTATCGGTCAGGAACATAGGTGTCATCACGACTTGTGAATTTGAATCATGACAAAATGAGAAAAAATATTCTTTTAGAGAAATTATTAATTTACCAAATATTAATTTAATGGGGTTTTACGTATGGTATATAGCCACAAATAGTACTTATTGTTAACAATTAAATAGAGGGTCTCCATAGGTAATTTTTTTTATATAACTATATAATATCCTTTGAGGTTATCTTTATTTATTGTAGTAAATAATTTATTTTATTTTCAATCACAAATCTGTCACGATCCAATCTGAGTCATGAGTGACACACACACTTAACCTCCTAGGTGGGAGAACCAACGATACAAACCTCAACTTACATTAACGATTCTACTTATAAACCACGACAATAATGCGGAAGCTCAATCTTATTAAAATCAAAAATAACAAAAGCCACTAAAATCTATTACTTGACGTTTCTCAAAATCTGAAAGTCATCACATGAAGGACATCTAAATTCTAAAACTAAGTCTGGAAATATCAAACACCAGAATAAACAATTAACATAGTGTGTCCGAAAACTAAGGACACCATGCCATAACCAAGAGATTCCATCACCAACTACAATGATAGCTCACCCTGCAATCCGATGAACTGGAGATTGACTAGGACTGAGGTCGACCCGAAGTCGATGGAACACTCGCTCCACTCCACAAAATAAAACAAAAACAATATAAGTAGAGGTCAGTACAGGACAACATGTACTGAGTAGGTATCATCGACCGACTCAAAATATAAATCAATATGCATAAAGTAATAGCGGAAAATCAACAATAACACTTAATAGGTGGCAACCAATGAACAATTACATAACCAGTCAACAATATCAAGATCCCATATGAGGACTCGAGCCTCCATCACACTCTTTTGAAAAATGAGTTATTGGAGATTGGGTAGTATTAAGTCATTTAAATTTATTTTCCTTTAATATTACCGTGCCGGAACGTTACACCCGATCTAAATATGAAGGACATTTAAATTCTAAAACTAAGTCTGGAAATATCAAACACCAGAATAAACAATTAACATAGTGTGTCCGAAAACTAAGGACACCATGCCATAACCAAGAGATTCCATCACCAGCTAGAATGATAGCTCACCCTGCAATCCGATGAACTGGAGATTGACTAGGACTGAGGTCGAGCCGGAGTCGATGGAACACTCGCTGTACTCCACAAAATAAAACAAAAAAATATAAGTAGAGGTCAGTACAGGACAACATGTACTGAATAGGTATCATCGGCCGACTCAAAATATAAATCAATATGCATAAAGTAATAGCGGAAAATCAACAATAACATTTAACAGGTGGCAACCAATGAACAATTACATAACCAGTCAACACTATCAAGATCCCACATGAGGACTCAAGCCTCCACATCACACTCTTTTGAAAAATGAGTTATTGGAGATTGAGTAGTATTAAGTCATTTAAATTTATTTTCCTTTAATATTATCGTGCTGGAACGTGACACCCGATCTAAATATGAAGGACATCTAAATTCTAAAACTAAGTCTGGAAATATCAAACACCAGAATAAACAATTAACATAGTGTGTCCGAAAACTAAGGACACCATGCCATAACCAAGAGATTTCATCACCAGCTAGAATGATAGCTCACCCTGCAATCCGATGAACTGGAGATTGATTAGGACTGAGGTTGAGCCGGAGTCGATGGAACACTCGCTGCACTCCACAAAATAAAACAAAAACAATATAAGTAGAGGTCAGTACAGGACAACATGTACTGAGTAGGTATCATCGGCCGACTCAAAATATAAAGCAATATGCATAAAGTAATAGCGGAAAATCAACAATAACACTTAACAGGTGGCAACCAATGAACAATTACATAACCAGTCAACAATATCAAGATCCCACATGAGGACTCAAGCCTCCACATCACACTCTTTTGAAAAATGAGTTATTGGAGATTGGGTAATATTAAGTCATTTAAATTTATTTTCCTTTAATATTACCGTGTCGGAACGTGACACCCGATCTAAATATGAAGGAAATCTAAATTCTAAAACTAAGTCTGGAAATATCAAACACCAGAATAAATAATTAACATAGTGTGTCAGAAAACTAAGGACATCATGCCATAACCAAGAGATTCCATCACCAGCTAGAATGATAGCTCACCCTGCAATCCGATGAACTGAAGATTGATTAGGACTGAGGTCGAGCCGAAGTCGATGGAACACTCGCTGCACTCCATAAAATAAAACAAAAAAAATATAAGTAGGGGTCAGTACAGGACAACATGTACTGAGTAGGTATCATCGGCCGACTCAAAATATAAATCAATATGCATAAAGTAATAGCGGAAAATCAACAATAACACTTAACAGGTGACAACCAATGAACAATTACATAACCAGTCAACAATATCAAGATCCCACATGAGGACTCAAGCCTCCACATCACACTCTTTTGAAAAATGAGTTATTGGAGATTGGGTAGTATTAAGTCATTTAAATTTATTTTCCTTTAATATTACCATGCCGAAACATGATACACGATCTAAATATATCGTGTCGGAAAGTGACACTCGATCCAAATATACCGTGTCGGAACATGATACCCGATCCAAATATACTGTATCGGAACGTGACACCCGATCCAAATATAATTAATTTATCATTCTTCATGATTACATTCTACTTCATTAACAATATTTCATCAAGCCTTCTTTATTCAAGGCACCATTTTTTATAGGGCAAGTTCAAGATTATGAATTTCACGGTCTTGGGATTTCAGTCAAATCACAATAACCTACCAACCATCCAAACCACAATAATTAAATTCATAGTAAACTTCACGCATTACTCAATGACTATCAATCACTATTAAGAGTCTATCTATATCAACCATAACCTACCTCAATCGAAGAACCGAAGTCAAGCAAGCTAATTCACCGGTGATTTCCCTTTCTTCGATGCCTCACGCTTCCAATCTATCAAGTATACCATATTCGTAAGCAAACGAACCCGGAGACACCAGTAATATATATATTTTTAACCTAGACCCAACAACTCACCCCAACTCTATAATCAATTCTTAAATTTTGATACCAACTAATATCTCAAGTCTTGGGTTAGGTCTTAATTCTTCCAAATAACATTACTTTAATGGTATTCATATAATATAATACACTCAATATTTAATTACCTATCTCAAAATATCAAAAATTAATTTATACTATGACAACAAAATAATACTTAATTAAAATTGAAGCCAACTGGTCACAAAACCAGTGGCGACAACTTAAAACCGAACAACTATTGATTCTTAACTTTAAATATACCATCTATATATTTATCCTCTCTCACTTATAACCTAATCATACTAATAATATACTAATATAGACAATTTTCATTACCTCAAGCCGTTCTCATCGTCCTTCTCTGTCGCCGCACAGGTAAGGTTTTTTTTTCTCTGTTCTTTCATTTCTTTTCTACTCAATTATGTATCAAAATTAATAAACCCTATTCTTTTTCTTTAATAATTGGTATAGAGTGTTAAATAAATTATCAACTTAGCCCACTAATTAAATTAGTTATTTAAATTTACCCCTCAACTAAATAACTATAGTTATCGAATAGTCCAAAATACCCATTAAAAATTTACGGGATAAATATTTTATGAAATAAAAAACTCAAGTACTCAAAACGACCTTATGGTTCGTTACGAAATCTCACTTTTTCTAGTCATATTGCCTCCCTTTGCTTTTGATCGTCAAGGTCAGTATTCTTCTTTAGTATTTTAGCATTATAAATAATTTGGATTTTGTATATTAATCAGTTGGCTGTTGGTCTGTTTTTTTATCGGTATTTAATATTGGATGTAAAATTGTGATATACATGCATGTTGGAGCTTGGAATTGGTTATATAACTCCTTTTTTTTTTCATCCATTGATTTCTATGTTTGTTTTCTTGAATGATTTGTGAGACTATTATTATCATGCTTGACTAACTTATTTCTATTGTTAGGGTACCTTGGCATAAACATTGAAGTTGATATTGGTTCGATGAGTGATTTATTTATTCGGGTTATTTATTCAATTTTACAAGTGATTTGGATTATTTATTCAACTTTAGTGACTGAACGTAAATGAGTTGATATTGCTTGAATTTTTAGTTATTCAAAATAACGTATATGACCTTGGCTCTCCAATGAGTTTTGAGGTTGTTCATTTTATATACATTTATTATTAATTAACACAATACACACGTGCAAAGCACGTATGCTTAACTAGTAATATATATAAGTTAGACTCTAATATAACAAGTAAATATATATTTTTTCTATTTTCGCAACAAATAAAATTTAGAATATATTAATTTACACAATCTCAAAATTTTTATGTAAGGGCATATATAGAGTTATAAGTTCTATAATAATTTTAGCTCAAACTTAATATTTATCTTTAAAAATCTATTTAATATGTATAGATGATAAATTTTGAATCCATTAACTTTAAAATGTTACTTTCTCCGATTCATATTAAATAGTCTTTTTAATTTAGGCAGACCATGAAAAGAGTGTGAAACCTGAAAGAAGGAAGAAGCGTCCGTTTCACGTTAACGATTTAAAATAATACTTGTCATTTCACAAAATCAATACATCTTGTTGTTCGCCTATCTACTCTGGTTGAGCAATCAAGCTCCGCAGCTCGGTTAGGATAATACTATTCTTCCTATTTTACACTTGAGAGTTATTAGTCTTGAAAGTATAAATTTGATCAACATAGAAAAATTAAATAATTAATTCATGTTTATTAGTCAATTAATTAATTAGAATAAATTAATTTATGTTCATTTATTGAAAATTAACTTCAGTAGAATACTAAATAATGATACAATAATAAGCTTACCTAATTTTTTAAGAAACGTAAAATATAAAATGATGACATATAAATATAAACGGAGTATTAACAAGTACATAAGTATCTTCCACGTAATTTCCAATTTCTTGAATTCCACTACCTCTTTCCTAAATGGCTTATTTTTACAAGGTGCAATTAAGTCATGCTATTCATACACTTCCTTCTAGGATCCAGCCCCCCACTTTTGACTTTTCATAGATAACTTTATTCCACAACCTTATAATACATGCTATATATATATATATATATACCAAAACCCCTCATTGCTCACCCAACTCATCTTCTATTATCCTCTCCCAAAAAAAAAAAAATCCAAGAAACAAACTAAGTCAAGAATCCAATTGATTTGAGGATTCTTATAACGACAGATTTAATTTCAAAGGTCAATTAAATTTTTGAAATTAGTGAAAATAATCATTATAATCTGAATTCTTGTTGCATTCAAGTTATTCAGATATGAAAGAGAGTTACTTATTCTCATTCAAGAGGTTGCACAAGAATAATAATGAAAACAATATTGGTGCATCTAAAAATCTTAGTAATGCTGGTGGTTCTCAAGGGGAAATAACAATAACAAGGAGAGATGATGATAATAATAATTCTAGCAATTATAAGGCATCATCATTGAGGAGGAGATTCAAGAATTCGTATTTACGGAAGAAGAAGAGACTATATAAATTACGCCATCGGTTCATTGAATCATTTTTATTCAAGATTGCCTCTCTTTTCGAAGCAATTGCTTTAGTTTCCACCTTAGTTTTCTTCTTCTTTAGTTATGGTTTTCATATTTAATTCTTTTGAATTTTCATATATGACCGACGAACTACGTGGAAAAATAGACCTTCTTTCTTTGATTTGAAGCAAGATTTTGTGAAAGTAACAATTCTATTGCTGGTCGCGGATTAGCTCGTTACGTATATTTTCTTTGTAAATCAAGAGTTCATTAATATTGGACAAAAGTTGATACCTAATGGGATGTAAAGTTCATTTGATTTATTTTTTAGGTTTCTTCATCGATATTCCACAACTTGTTATTAAAGTTGTTTTGTTTTTTTAATATTTCTTTTTGGTTGTTTTAGACATTTTTTTCTACTAATCAAGAAATTTATGGTCATTATTTTTTGAATACACACAAAGTAAATTCTGCTTCATTATAATAATTCATAAATTAAATAAGAATGATAAATTACATTACGCAAATTTCGTATTGATAAAGCATGCAAGGAAATCATATGCTCAACCACCTCGTCTATCTTATGAATATTTTAGTCATTTTAAAATAATGTTCCTTTGTCCATTTGCAGTGCATTTTAAATTTGTTTGATTACCAAGTCTTTTATCATTTACAAAAAATGGAAGCGGGGTCTATATTTTCTCTCCTAGTAACCTAATTAATTTTATTTACGAGCAGAATTTGGCATTTAATTCACACAATAAACAAAAATATTTTAGATAAAAATATTTTCTCTTTGAATTTTATCTTTTCTTGAGAACTATGATAAAGGTATATCATGTTCTAGTAAAATATAATTAACCATGTCGATTAGTAACAAAAAGATCTCTTTTTATCTCTTTTCTTTTTCCTCTTTTTCAAACTTTATAAGCTCCTTTTATGGTACAGCTTGAATATTGGGAGTGATAGTGCTACTCCGTTTCGTAGTGGAAAAAATATTATGATTCTTCAATAACCATTTCAAAATACCTTTTTAATCAAGTGAAACACCATTTATTTTAGATCAGAATAAAAGGTAAAAGCATCACTTAATATGAAGTGGCCACAAAGGCAAAATTATAATTTTCAATTTCATGGGTATTAAAAGGGATAATGCTCAAGTAACCCCTTCAATTATGTTCGAAATTCCAATTACACACATTAACCTCACTAAGGTCTTATTACCCCTTGCTCATTTATTTTGTAATTTCGTGCACCTTATTTGCATACGTGACACACTGAACCAGTACACGCGCCTCAACTGCGTGGATTCACGGAGTGTACCACGGGTGCAATAAGGTATACAAAATTACAAAATAAATGAGTTCAGGGAGGTAATAGGACCTTAATAAAGTTAAGGTGTGTAGTTGAAATTTTGGGCGTAGTTGGAAGGGGTACTTATGCCTTTTCCCTAAAATTTATAATGACGATTTTAAGTAATAATAATTGGATTGATTCTAAATATAATATTTTACATATTTAATGAATTTATTATCACAAATACTACAGAGTTTCAAACCCAAGAGAGGAGTGTGAAACGTAAATTAAAGAAGGAAGAAGCATCTGCTTCAGTTCAACGATCTAACATAGAGATAAGTGTATATTTTATCTCTTTTATTTGAAAAAGCCTTGCCACATATTGTATATTTTACTTGCTGTAAGACTTTTTTTTTTTTTATATTCGATATTCAAGTAGAAAAAAATATTTTTCTAAAAATAATATACATATTAACAAAAAAAAAAATGTAAAAAAATAAAAATAAATTAGGAGTGGAGGGTTAGAATGGGTGGATAACATTTTTTTTTAAAAAAATAAAAATTATATCAATTTTTTAGGGAGGAATGGGGAAGGAGGTGAAATAAGAATTTTTCAAAAATATTTTATAAAAGAAATTTAAAAAAATAAAAGAGTGGGGGACAGGTGGAGATGGTAGAGTTGGGTGAGAAAAATATTTTTATTTTTTTTTAAAAAAATAATTTTAAAAAATAATTTTTTTTTTTTGGATAGTAATACTTTGATTTTTAACTTTTAACTAATATTAAAAGTTTATTTTATTTTGTCAAGGTAAAATATTTATTCATGTGCAATGTCATGTGACAATATTGTTTTCAAATAAAGAAAAGAGTGTATTACACATCCAACTGAAGTATGCTTTTCAAACTACAAAGTGACAGTTTATATATGAAATTAAAAAAAAAATTAAATATATTTTTAATACTTATTTGGTTTAAATAATATTGGCAAGTACGTACATATCTTCTACCTGATTTTCAATTAATTTCTTGAATTTCACACGAAACATGAGTTTTATCACGATTTCCTTCCATTTTGACCCACACATTAATTAATGTGCAACCACGACAAGTTATTCATACACTTCCTTCTAGACTCGAGCTCCCCACTTTTGACTTTTTATAAATATCCTTATTCCCCAACCTTATATATATTGATATCAAAACCCCTCATTGGCTCATCAAACCATTCATCTATTATTATCTAAAAAATAATAATCAAAGAAACAAACCAAGTCAAGAATCCAATTGATTTGAGCATTCATACGACGTAAGATTTAATTTCAAAGGTCAATCACATCATTTAATTGACTTCAGATTCAATTTCAGAGGAAAATTAGATATTTTAAATTAGTGAAAATTGTTTGAATTCTTGTTCCATTCAAGTTATCTAGACATGACAGCGAGCAACTACTAATTTGCATTTCTTTAACTTAGAAATTCTTTTGTTATATATGTACGCTTTTCTATTTTACGCGTCCTTATATTAATTTTTTTTTGTTTACTTATCAATTTTAGCACATCAAGAGGGATTTATCATTTTCTTTCCACATTAATGACCGAAAAATATTTAAAATCAGAACAGAGCAGCTATCTCTAAGTATCTCTAAGTATCTATCCCTAATGTTGCATATGTCAAAATAAACTCTAGTTACAACAAATAAATATTCAAAGTTAGGAGTAAAGCTTGCCAGCAAATTTTCTCCATGTATATGAACATGCTGGACCACATCCTTTAAAATAGTGTCACGATTCGAATTCGAATGTGATGACACCTGTCCTTTCTCACCGAATAAGTCAATCTAAAACTCAATGTTTACGAAAAATAAAGCAGAAAACAGTCTAAATAGGCAGGTAATAAACAAAAACGGAAGTCTTTCAACTCAAATAACCCCCAAAGATTGGTTATCACATGTACAAGCCACTAAACATAACTGAAAATACAAGTCTCAAGTATGTCTTCGACTCTCAAATAGAGTAAAGCATAAGATACAGGAATAAGAGGAACCACCGGGTATCAATAGCTACCTTCTCTCAATCTCCTGAAAGCCTCAAATGATCAGAAATATGAATGATCAAAGTCCGCGCTCAGAACCTACACAAGTGGAGAAGCAAGGGTGAGTACCAAACAATACAGTACCCAACAAGCCGACAACAAAACTAAGTAAATCTAGTAGGATACACGAACCCCTTTTAATCCAATCGAACCTCCATAACTACAATTTGCACAGAAAATCAGCCCAACTTAACAATTCATGCTAAACCGTTCAAATAATACTCAAATTACAACTCAGTATCACAAGTCACAGCGTACAAATAATTACTGGTCAAATACAAGCATCAAGTTTGTTACACAGAAATGCAAGAATGTATATGCACACTCAATGATCATGCATGTGTGCAATTGCCGGCAAAAACCTCGGCATTATAGTCTTGTTGGAAATGATCTCGACATAATAATATCTCATTATAAATGACCTCGGCATCATAATATATATATCGCCAGAAATGACCTCAGCATTATAATCTCGCTAGAAATGATCTCGGCATCACAATCTCTCGCCGGAAATGACCTCGGCAACACAATCTCGCCAGAAATGACCTCGATATCACAAATTACTGAAAATGACCTCAGCAACATAATCTCTCATCGAAAATGACATTGACAACATAATTTCATCAAAAATGACCTCGGCATCATCACATCTCGCTGAAAATGACCTTAGCATCATAATATCTCATCAAAAATGACCTCGGCATTATAATATCTCGCAGAAAATGACCTCAACATCATAATCATGTGCATCTCATCACAATGTTTCAGAAAAAATGCAATCAGCATGCTTACACAAGCAATGAGGATTATATCAAGTCAAACAATCTGTAACTCCTCTCTAGTATTTTACGATAAGGCATCATCACAGTGTTTTACGATAGGGCCTCCACTTTAGTGGAGATCTCTTTCGCGGCCAACCCCTCGCTTTCGCGAGGCTTGCAACTCTCCCAAATCACTGTAATTCCACAACTTCAAATAAACTCCGATTGGACCCTCATAATTCGATTAGAATCCCATAAAAATAAATCGTATATGCCACCCTACTAATTTCAATGATTTGGACTCAATGGAACTGTAGGAATTTAAATTCTAGGTCTACTTGACCTCAAAACTCGATAAGTCGCGACCAAGCTAACTCTAAGCCTCAAAAAGAATAAAAACACCCTTGGCATTTTTGAAAAATACATAGGAACTCTCCTTTGGCCGAAAATCACCTTCCGAATTCATTAGAGTCATCGAAATTCAATTTCGAGCATTCGATCACCAAATGTTGACCAAAGTCAACTCTATGGTCAAAAACTCAAAGATTTCCAACTAACACCTCAGATTTATGATATAACCCTGAACCTGATTCTGTCAACTTTTCTAGACCAATTTCAAAATTTCAAAGCTGATGGAATTTTATTCCGAAACCCGAAACTCTGAATGACCTCAAATACCACTTTGAGCCATTTAAATCTCTAAAACTCAAAGTTTTTCAAAAATCTCAACTTTTCAAGAAAAATGACAAAATCAACATCGGATATCAATCAAATGTGACTCGAAGAAACTACTGGAAAGAGTAAAATGGCCATTTCACAAAAAATACCAAAAATGAATTTCAAGTTCATTACATCATCCATCACTAAAAACATGTTCATCCTCGAACATAAAGCAAAATAAAACCCCATTCTTAAACCATATCATCAAACTTTGGCAGATCTACATGTCAAGAGTAATTCTCAAGTCATAGACTAACCCATGGATCAATCCTGAATCGAAATCCTACAAACCACAACATAATCATCAGAATAAATCTTTCATCATATGACCACATGAGGATTCTGAACCAATACTCACAAAAATTAGGGTGAGATTGAATCAGCCACCACCCACTCATAACACACGAACCATCACAGACTCTAGCAAAATCCTGTTCTCATAGCCAAATCTTCCCACAAGCTCAAGCTATAAAAAACGATTCTTAAACATCGGGTACTCATTAAGGGAAATCAAATCTATCTGACCCAAAGGACAAAATGGTCAAGCAACCATCTAGCGAGAGATACCCTCAAGCACACAAAACCTCAAACGGCACTATCAAATTGTCAGATTAGTAGTTGATTGTAAACAATCCCTCAAAACGATAGCACTATGCCCAACGACCCCTCAAGTTCAGTTATACATAGTTGGAACTTAAACTCAGCAATAAGCTGTCATATAAGCTGTCAAATATATATGGTAGCTCTTCTATATGTTTTTATAACCAAGGCGACACTTGCAAAATTTCTGAAACCCTTCAACTGCCCCAAGGCAAAACCAAATCCACCATATCTGAACTGACCAAATCTACGAAGCATCTTACCCTACCAAAAGGACATAGATTGGTACATCTGATCCATCACTAGGAATCCATCCACGAAAGTGAAAACACGCATGGGCACATAAAAGATATCATGCTCCAAAACCATGTCTGAAACAAAGTAGGTGGTCACAAAAGAATGTACAAAACCTAAGTTGAATAACGCAAGATATTCCTTTCATAGTGTCCATAACACCCATTTTCACCCGTCTGACTTCACAATCAACCAGTCTAGTCTCATAACAATCGTAGACATACTCCATTTATGAACTTTCTCATACCCTTTCAGTGCTCCAATAAAGCCAGCACTCTCAATACTACTAGAATGTCATAGTCTCACCGACCAGTTACTTTACCCTCAGATCGTCACTAGTATCCAAATATTCTTAGCAATATATTATTGTCTCCCAATTTCAAACTGTAGTCCGCTCTCCTTCCATTTAAGCATTCCACGACTGGTATGGATCCCACCTAATTGCTAATAATTCAAACTTTGAATCTTATAGAACTTTTTTATTGAGATAAAACTATTGAATCACGACTAATATCAATTCCACACAATCCTTCACTTACCGAGTTCAAACTACTATTCCAAACCATCATATACCTCATGCCAAACTTAGAGAAATTCTTGGTCACCCCAATAATTCTATATACTATGGGCACATAACCTTTATTTACCACTAATTATATATGTAACACATTACCATAGTCTGGATAGTCCCGTCAATTAAGTTATCAACCCCGCTCAAAATTCTCAATAATTATGTAGAACTATAAGTCTTTTCGGTGGTGCATTCATAAGTCATCCACTATAATTTGAACCATCCGACACAACAAAAAAACGTAGAACCCCTCATACATCACTGTTTATCACCATCACCAATACCAGGTGTTCAAAAAGTAGCTGATGACCCATCATGCATCTGTGTTGAGCCAGTGCACATTGCATTGTCATATATAAACTCAAAGGTAAAAATCCATATCATCCTCAACCTTGAACTAAGGATCTACCCGTGATGTCTTATTTCTTCACATCTCTTAACTTGTACCCATTGCTCAAGACTCTTGTTTTGTTCCATAACTCATTTACCATTATTGTTCCTTGGACAAACATCCACTACATAATAACTTTTACCTTAAATCAAACTTCTCGAATAAAACTTCATCGAATCCTTCTATAATCAAAAATAATAAACTCTATAATTCAAACCATGCACAAGTCCTTCCAAATGCTCGACGATCGACATAATCAAGCGTTTCTTACCTTATCGATTCAAACCTTGAAAAAACCATCTACCACAATTGTAGACTTATAATGCAACACCTGAATTCAATTCAAACCAGGTAAACCAATCTCAATCATCAATCGACATTAGTCCATACCTCAAAGATTTAATGAAATCACATACCTTAGTTTATCATCAAGTACCCATCCATCGATCTTACCATGTACCTCATTAGGAACCTAAACTGTGCCAGTCATCAAACTCGAAATCACAATAGAACTAACCACAACACTAGAGCCGGATGTTCGTAGGCTCCACTCTCGAAGCATTCTCAACTCGACTGAAGCTTATTATTTTAATATCAATTTACTTCTTTTTGGTTTATTATGAGGTCATTAGTCCCTAATATAATAATGTCAACCCTAGTATCGTACCTTGCCAAAGAGATGAGACATGATCGATAAAATTGATCCACTATTATAATATTCCTTATAAATAATGCTTAACTTAAGAATTCATAGTTACAGTCACTTAATTTCTCAATCGAGAATGCAATAACAAACCTCATTACCTGAGTAGGTGAAATAACGGACAACTCCTTAGATGTCTCCGCTTCCATATATCACTAGTACCACACCATGAGCATGCACTAGATCCACCACTTTATCACATCATATCCATTGAAAAAATAGTACTCAAATAGACCACACATTTATACCCATTAAATAGCTGCAAAACATCGCCAAAGCATTTTAGTTTCTAGCCGAAAGCGATATGCACTATTCTGTAAGCTAGATTGATAGCAGAAGCAACACAGTCCATAACCTCACCCAAGTAAATACAGGCATCGCGGCAATAGACGTAGCATAACCCTTCCCGATATATACCCACTCTATAAAATCACCATAAAAATCTGGTCTCAATTGACGTAATATCATCATCATACATACACTATGCAACACATTCTTTTATGATGAATTTCACGGATTGTAGTCCCCAAAGTCACAATGCTCACAACATAGTCATTTCCCTAATAATATCATTCTTTATTGCCAAACCACTTTAGACATCGACTAAGCCACATAAGTGTTATTTTTTCCATTGCTGAATAACTAACTAGATAGGATGAGATGCTCACGAAGTTTCTCATCCATTGTTCATCCTAAAAAAATATCACTGAACCATAACCTTACTCTCCTTTTTCGAATCACAAAGTATTCCAAGTCTGACCACACATCCTTTTCGTAAATATATCACTTTCGCCTCAATTGAAACCAAGCGATGATATCTCAACTGCACGCATGAGGTAACAAGCACGAGTCATCACTATAAGTGAGAGAACAAAGTGAAGCGATATAAATTAGAATGAATCAAGTACGCACAATAGAAAAGACAAGAAGTGAAGATTTTTTTCTAACAGTCTTCATAGCCTTTCGAAGATAAGTACAGATGTCTCCGTACAGATCCTCAAGACTATACTTCAAATTGATTTACACAAGTGAGACCTATGAACCTAGGCTCTAATACTATTTTACCACAACTCGAATCCGAATGTGATGACACTTGTCCTTTCCCACTAGACAAGTTATCCAAAAACTCAATAATTATGGAAAATAAAGTAGAAAATAGTCTAAATAGGCAAATAATAAATAAAAGCGAAAGTCTTTCAACTCAAATAACCCCAAATATTAGTTGCCATATGTACAAGTCTCAAGTATGTCTTCGACTCTTCAATAGAGTAAAACATAAGATACAGGAAAAAGAGGAACTACCAGGTATCAATAGCTACCTCTTTTCAATCACCTAGAAGCCTCAAATGATCAGAAATATGAATGATCAAAGTCTGGGCACAGAACCTATACAAGTGTAGAAGCAAGGGGTAAGTATCAAATAACACGGTACCCATCAAGCCGACTATAAAACTAAGTAAATCTAATAGGATACACGATTTTCTTTTCAATCCAACCAAACCTCCATAACTACAACCTGCACTGAAAATAAGCCCAACCTAAAAATTCATGATAAATTGTTCAAATAATATTTAAAAATCACAGCCTAGTATCATAAGTTGTAGAGTTCAAATAATCACAGATCAAATACAAGCATCAAATATGTCACACAGAAATACAAGAAGGAATATGCACTGTAATACCCCAATTTTCTTTTAAGAAGGAAAAAAACTATTTTTTAGCTATGTTTTCGGGTGATCTGACTTCGGAAGGCCATAAACCCATTAGAATTTAGAAATTTGGGAAAACTCATAAAATCAAAGTTGTAGATAATTGAAATATATTTCTAACCATAGGTAGTGGTCTCATATGTGATATTGGAATAAAAGGTTATGGATATTTTAAGGCAAAAAAGTCAAGCTGGGTAGCAATTTTGGGCCCAACCCGATTCCAAGTCGGGTCAGGCCCATTTACCCTAACATTTAAAGGATAAGTTCAGACTTATCTCTTTATTTTTAGACCATAACTTTCCAAAATATTTTAGAGGGTGAGAGAGAGAACTCCTAGGCTAAGAAAAGCCATTTTGACCCAAATTCAAGTCCCGAATTTCGAAGCTCATGAAGAGAAAGGTGTTGCACGTTGCGTTGCCTTCAATTTGAGCTACAAATTAGTTAAAAAGGAGTGTGTCATCATGGTTTCTGCACACCTAAGGTAATATTGAGGTTCGTTTTCTTGTTAACAAGCTTGTTTAGAGATTTAACGGATTAAAACGGAGGAAGTAGCATTGTAAACTTGTTTGTTGCTTTGTTGAGACTTATGGATTAGGGGCTGTTTTGGTTGGATTAAAGGGTGGAATTAGTTAAGTTATGATGTAGAATGATTGTTGATAATTTGTTGTTGTCGAAATTGGGGGAATAAACTTTGTTTTGCAAACCCATTTTTGGATGGGACTGCTGTTAGTAATATTAGTATAACTCCTTGTGTAAAGCTTAGTTTTGAGTGATTCAAGATGTTTTGGAAATCTATTTCATAGGGATATAATTTTCATTTAGTACCCAGTTGTGCTTTTATCTTCTCGAAAAAAGTGATGAAGTATAGAGGAGGTGCTGCCCAGATTTGTTTTGAAAATCCTACATGGACTCCTGTTGATATTTTGGGAATATCTTTTTGTACAGAATTGATGTAGGGGTGATTCAAAATGGTATGCGACCCTAAGACGTATTTATATAACTTTTATTGAGGCCACAAAGCCTATTTCCGCCCATTTACCCATTCAAAACTTAGCAACAATACAAGACACTAGGTTGTCCAAAATTCCTATTTTGATAGTTTGGGCTGATTTTTATTGATTTCATATTGAATTTTGATATGCTGAGACTTTTAAACTTAAGTAGATATTTGATTTTGTATTTAAGGTGTATATGCTCTTATACAAGCTAAAAGGAACTGTTTGACGGAGTGGATCTTGGTTGGTCTATGGCATAGATAAATTGAACTCCTCAAGTTGTGGTAGAACTTGTTATGTGCTAAAACGCCAAGTGTTGTGTATATTATAAGTATCTTTATGGGTTGTTTCCTTACTCTTTATCTTGTATTATTGTAACATCCTCTAAAAACGTTGTATACGATATTTCAATTCTCGCCTAAAAATGATACAACCTCTGTATTTTGGGCATAACTTTTTATAGGTTTGTCCAAATTAGGTGATTCAAATTTCTGAGTAACCACAAGATCTTTACCTACAACTCTTGTGAAGATCATATTTTAAGTTTCGGAGGTTAAGTAGGTCAAATAAATTAATTGTTGTAAGACAGAATGTTGTGATGGAAAGGAGTGTTTATAGAAGAAAACTCATATCTTACTGTAGGATTATCCAAATTGGTAGAATCTTGAACGACATAAAACTAGACTTCTATATCTACAATTCTTATGAAGACACCAAATCCTAATAAGGAATTTATCCTATTCAAACATAGCTCCGAAAAGGAGTATTCTATCAAAGATAACTCATTTCACCTACCATGGAAAAATCTAGATACATTTGACATCATTCATGACATAAATTGTCCTCCATTTAACATCATCCATGACATCAATATATTCCATTAAATTTTCAGATTTTTCTTTATAATTATTTTATTTATTGTTAGGTCTCTCTTTCCCACCTATAAATGCCCACCTTATTTCCTCATTTTATTCATCAAGCTTTCTCAAGCAAGTCTTCTCTCTATACACTTCTTTACACATTCTCAAATATTGTTTTAGTTCTTAGTAGTGAAGAAATACTATTCCGGTGATTCATATACTCCGGGTAGTACACAAAACGTTCCGGCGGGGAGAAAAGTTAGGACTCAAGAGTGTTCATTAAGTCTTTCGGTTCCGACTAAAGCTTCGGATTCCAGGTATGTAAGACTTCAATGAGAGTATTACTTCCACTCTCATGTCTAAATTATTTTGATTATATGATAAATTATATTTATTTTTTAAGCTCTACTCTAAGTTATGTGGGTGTTTATCCATGGGTTCTTTCACCCATGTAGTCCAAAAACTCTTTCAATTAAGTCTTTTGATTTCAATTAATATTTTCTTATCGTAATTCTTATTTTTACTTAATAGTATGAATCATGGTTAAACTAATGATTATTGGTCTATTTTGATGCAACATAATTTTATATGTATGAATTGATGGTTTACAAGTAATTCCTCTATTTATCTATTTAAAGGTTCTTGAAATTCATGGTGGGTTGTTTAAAACATGATTTTTAATTAATGGATTTCAAAGTATTTATGTATATTTATTTACATACATATTTGCAAGTTGAAGTGATTTGAACCCACCTAGTTTTACTATGTTTTTAATAAAGTTTGACTTGAAAGCTTTGACTCCAAATAAATGTTTATGAAAGCAATATCTATGATAAAAAAGGGAGTCTTATGAAATGAAAGAATGATGAAATGATATGAATGATGAATTCTTTATGCAATAAGGACAATTCTTGCATATTTGAATTATCAAATGTTTTAATGAGCTATTCTACCGAATATGATGTTTGAATTCTCAAGTTATATGGTATAAATATTTTGAAGTATTAAACTATTCCGTGGGATTGACTTAGCACCGAATGAGGCATTGAGGTGGGATTCGATAAGGGAATCCTAGTAGCAACCCCTTGTCTCATTAACTATGTGCCAACATAGGAGCTCTTGTAGGCTTAGGCTAATGGATCCATAAATAACCCTTAAAGTTAAAGTTAAAGAAATGAATGAAGTTGAGGGAGTTCTACCCGGCAAGTAGTCTCCCCGGCCAACGTAGGGGGTTATGTTGGATTCCATGTAATAGCTCGCATGGTCTTAAATGTCGGTTATGGTTATTTTTCCCACAACATGAATATTTTAAAGGATATCCATATGATTTATTATACATGTATTACATTATGTTCCATATTACATAAATGTTATAATGTTTCCTCAATATTCATGCATCCTTACATACTTAGTATATTCAAAGTACTAACACATACTCTTTTGCCTACATGATATCACCATGTAGGAATCGGTGCTCCTCCTCGTTCTCCTCCACGTGGCTAGTTGAGACTTCGTTTGAAGACTACATTTGGTGAGTTCCCATGTTCCGGGAACAATACTTCTTTATTTTTCTAGCTTATGATATGTTGAGATATTTTACTATGGTATTTCTTCTATTATGATTAAGGGTGAGCTAGGGACTTGTCTTAGCCCCATTAAATTTAATAGTTAGAGGTATTATTGGACATATGTAAGTTGAATATTTACTATTATGATTTCCGCTTCTTCATTTATTGTCATTACCTATGAAAGGCTAAAAGAATGCTAAGAGGCTTATTTGAGGTACTTTCGGGTTCCTCATTCGCCATGTCACATCTAGGCCCTAGGCTTGGGTCGTGACAATTATGGTATGATTGTTATCTCAATTATTGCAAAACTTTTGCTAAACCGCCCACTTGTACAAATTGCTTGATCATTTTGCATTCTTGTTGAGAATTTGTCCTTCTTATTACGGTGACTTGTCCTCGATATTGGCATACCTCTCGATTTGATTCTTTCTCATCTTGATTTTGGATTTACATTTCGTCTTGATGATGGATTTTTGTCCATTTTCGAGTACGAGTGGAAAGCCACTTTCAATATGGATCTTGATTCTCTTGATATTGGGTGACGACCCTTCTTGATATAGGCTTCGGTCCTTCTTGATTTTGAGAATTCGGTCCGTCTTGGTACTGATTGTGCTTAGTGTGAAGGCATGACGTATATATTGGACGAAATTAATTATTTGACAACTCTTTTGAATTGAATTGTAAGCTTTCTTGATACTTGAGCCTTCGAATATTACTATTGATATTTTAAAACTCTTCAAGGTTTGTATTCAATACTTTGATATACTTATTCACTTGGGCTTACTTTTACCTTATTGATCCACCTGCGACAAATAGGGAATTGAAGAATTTAATGGCTCCAAGCCCAAAATTTATACACCACTAAGCTTTATGCTTAGAGATAGTTGTTTTCTATCGAAGGTAATGTGCGAGACGAGATATGAAGATGGTCGTTTGGAGTAGATCTTTTGGAGCCCTTGTGAAGATCACATATGCATATGCATATAGTTTTGTAAATATTTTGGGGACTTGTATAGGATACATGTGGCACTCATGTATGAGATTTTAAAAGCTTGTGAAAACAAAATCATATGCTTGTAACTTGAATTGGGTGACTAGTTTTGCTATTTTTGGAGTGTGCTTTTAACACAAGTCATGCCATGTACTGAGTTTATATTTTGACTTGTCATTATACACAAAGGAAGATAATAGTTTTGTGATAATTACTAGTTTGAGTTTTGTGTATTTTATGGACCCGCAATGGTGTTGAATTGGAAATAGAATTTCAAAACAAGTTTTCTAAATGTGTGGACTATTTGAGATTATAAAAAAACTATCTTTTATTTCGTAAGTGGCATCCTCCCAAAGGGGATGCTACATGCACACTTAATGATCATCTATGTGTACAATTGCTAGCAAAGACCTCAGTAATAAATCTTGTCAAAAATGACCTCAACATCACAATCTTGTCAGAAATTACCTCGACCTCACAATCTCTCATCAGAAATGACCTCGGCATAACAATATATATATCACCAAAAATGACCTCGGCATGATAATTTCGCAGGAAATGATCTCGGCATCACAATCTCTCATCGAAAATGACCTCGACAACACAATCTCGCCGTAAATGACTTCAGCATCACAATTCGCCGGAAATGACCTCGACAGTATAATCTCTTATTAGAAATGACATTGGCAACATAATCTCACTGAAAATGACCTCAACATCATCATATCTCGCTGAAAATAACTTCGGCATCATAATATCTCATCGGTAATAACCTCGGCATCATAATATATCACGAAAAATGACCTTGGCATCATAATCATGTGCATTTCATCACAGTGTTTTAAAACAAATTCAATCAGCATGCTCAAACAAGTATTGAGGAATTTATCAAGTCAGGCAATCCATAATCATAATCAGACTATCAAAGTATTTCATCAAATACACATAGATATCTAGACCACGATAAGTAATACTCAAATATCTGCAATAACAAATATCATATTAGTTCATATCACAATTCAATCTGTAACCTCATCCTCATTACTTTCCAATACACACAACAAGGAAAATTCGGAATTCTAAAAGATTTACAGAATTTTAGGAGTCAACTTGCCTTAGCAAAATCATGATTAATCAATCAACGTGAGCCTTTCTCGTTCGAATAGCCTTGAACTCATCACAATTTATCCAAATTATGATTCACAATCAAGATACGAAGCTAATGATACCACAATGATGAAATTTGGGCAAAAAAGGTCAAAATAGCTCAAAATGCGATTTCAAGAATGAGGTCTAAATTCAGGGATTTTTGGATGAAAATGTTCCTCAAAGCATTTGAAACTCATTAACGAAAACCCTTTAAAAAACATAGTTCAAATCAAACATTAATCACCATTTTAAGAAACCTGAAGTTCTTGTAGATATTCTCAAATTTTGCCAATCAAAACCTCAATTTTTGATGTTAAAAGCACATTTGATAATGGAGAAATGACGTTTTAGGGTCAAAAACACTTACCCCATTGATTTCCCGCAAAAAGACTCTTCAAAATTGCCTCCAAAGGGTTTTCCAAACTCAAAATGTAAGAAATGGGGTTAAACTCGAAAATGCACTAATAGATGTTGCTTTAGCAACCCAGGGTCGCTTTCGTGACCCTTAAATAAAATGCGACCATCGCTTTCATGATATGGCCTTCGCTTTAGCAGATGTGTCTTTAGAGACCAACCCTTCGCTTTCGCGAGTCCTGGAACTCTCCCAAATCATAGTAATTCCAGAATTCAAAAATACTCCGATTGGACCCTAGGGATTCGATTAGAACCTTGTAAAAAAACCATATATGCCACCCTACTAAATTTGACATTTCAGACTTAATGGAACTGTCAAAATTTGATTTCGAGATCTCCTTTACCCAAAACTCAATAAGTTGTGGCCAAGCTAACTCTAAGCATCAAAAAGACCAAAACATCCTTGGAGCTTCCGAAAAATGCATAGAAACTCTCTCTAGGATAAAAATTACCCTCCAAATCTATTGGAGTCATCAAAATTCGATTTCGAGTATCCGATCACCAAATGTTGACCAAAGTCAACTCTATGATCAAAAACTCAAAGATTTTCAACTTAACACCTCAAATTCACAATATAATCTCGAATCAGATTCCGTCAACTCTCCTAAATCAATTTCAACATTTTGGAGCTAACATAATTTATGAAATTCTATTTTGAGACTCGAAACTCTAAATGAATTCAAATACCACTTTTGAGCAACTCAAACCTCTAAAATCAAAGTTTACCAAAAATCTCAATTTTTCCAGACTAATCACAAAACCGACATCGGATATCAATCAAACATGACTCGAAGAAACTATTGAGAGGAGTAAAATGGTTATTTTACAAAAATTACCAAAAATAACTTTCAGGGTCATTACAAATAGTATCCAATCTTCCATGTTGTAATGTGCAATTGTTCTTTTCTCACTAAATGAGAGTGATAATCATTGAAAAAGCAAATGCTTTGTCTAAAAAGGCCTCACCACAGTGGGCCAGTATCTCTTGTACAACTAATCATAGAATGAATTTGAATCTAGAATGAGCTTTAGCCTACAAAGTGAGACTCTTCCGACCAACTTTAGGCATCTAAGGCAGAAGATAGGTGTGCATTTTATGAACAGAGAACTTGTTCCACGTAACACCTGTGTAAAGACAATCTACATTGTTCCTAGGACTGATTGCCTATGCATTGCCCACACCTTGTCCACTAATATTTTTTGCACAATCCAAGAAGTATTCTTAGGTATTTGCATTATTTGCATAAATTCAAGAGACATGTTCTTGATGTAGTACCCATGAACCCACTATATCCATAAGCATTCCTTCATTCTATCCACATTCCATAATTGCTTAAGAATAACTGTTCTGTTCCATGACACTAAGTTTGTTACATTCAGGCTACCAACAGCTAGAGGTTTATATACATTCAAGAAATCAAAGCCTTTTAAGAAACTATGACAGATCATGTCCAAAGGGATGTCTTATAGAGTTCCTCTATACTCTTTATCACTTTCTTAGGCTTGAGAAAATTTTGTGCCCAGTAAGCTTTCACTCCAAATATCACTGATTTGATCAACTGCACTTTACCACCACAGATTATCTTAGCAGTAATCTTATCAATCAAGGGCATATACCGGTTGATATGTAGTTTTTTAGAAGCCAAGGGCATTCTTAGGTACCTGAAAGGTAAGGATCCTTCAACAAATTCCAACTCTTTTATAGTCTCCTTTTTTGTATGCTCAACAACCCCAACAATGTAAAGTGAACTCTTATCTAGATTGACATGGAACCCTGAGGCTTTAGAAAATTTCATGAATGTACCACTGATCAACCTTACAAAATGTAAATCAACTTTACAATACATTAAACGATCATCTGCAAAGTAGATGTGGGTACTATACAGTTTTCAACATTTAGGATGGAAATTAAAGTTCTTATCCTCAGTCATTTGTTGCATTTTACTTCTCAGATATTCCATTATAAGAACAAATAGGTAATGAGATATAGATTCTCCTTGCCTTATTACTCTTCTAGCAACAAAAGGGACAGTAATCCCAGTATTAATCAGCAATGAGTAAGAAATAGTGCAAATGCACTCTATAATCAAATGAACAAATCTAGAAGGGAATCTCATATATACTAAGAAAAAATCCCTATTCCAATGTATCATATGCCTTCTTTAAGTCCACTTTTAGTACACACTTGGATGACACCCATTTATGATATAGCCTTTGAAGATCTCATGACTCAACAATATATTGTCTATGATGCTTCTCCTCTCAAACACTTCCTTTATTAATTCATGTTGTTGTTCAAAGGTTAGGCAAGCACCTGCTCGAACAACCTCAGTATTCAAATATGATAGCTCATGAGTACTAGTTCACATCAACCTAGAAAACACAATATGAATTCTTACTCTACCTACATGGGATTAGTAAGTTTAATTATAGCATCAGTGTATTTAGAGTTGATTGTATTCTAAGATGATCTAATCTTCCACTGAACATGAAAATATTTAGTATTAGAATCCTCACACTCTATCCATATGGCCCTGGTTGTTTTCCTAAGTGCTTGTTCCTCAATAAAACTCTACTTCTTAATCTCCATCACGAACTGCCTCTCTTCATCAACCCATATAAAGTTCAGCATTTATCTTTGCATTTAAGTCCATAGAATATCCATCTTTTTCCTTGCCAAACTAGATGTTTATTTATAAGAATCCAAATAAGCATTGATATCTCTTAGCTTTACCTATAGAGTCTTTAACTTATTTCAGACAGTCTCAATAAAATGAATAGTTCTCCCTTATCTTCATACTCTCTATACAATCCCCAAAAAATCAAGATGGTCCATAATATATATAAAAAATCTAAAAGACTTGGGATGCATAGTCTCACGGTAATGACATTTGACAACCAAAAGGGTGTGATATGAAACAGAAAGATTTAGATACTCTACCTCTATATGTCCCCATTGTTGTATCCAAATAAAATCTCCTAAGGCCCAATCAATTTAACTCTAAACTCTTCTATCAATAACCTACTTATTACTCCAAGTACAATTCTATCCCTTGCTTCTAAGTGGTGTGAGTTGCATGTTTTCCAGTAATCCCTGGAACTCTTGAATCTTACTATTTGTAAAAGCTTACTCACTCTACGTAGAACTAAGGACATTAATGAAGTCACCACATAATCCATGACCTCGAGCTTGCAAGGTGACCTGTGGTAACTCTGTCCATAAATTCTCTCTGCAACTATGTTCATTCCTTGTATAAACAATTGTGATATGTAATACAATTTGACTGCCAGGCTCTTCAAGTAGACAATGAGTAAATTGTTCCCTCATATCAAAAATAGTAACACTAAGATGACTTTTCCATACTATCATATTCTTCCATTGTGATGATGTTTATAGTTGGTACAAATATTCAATCCATTAGCTATCTTCTTCAATATATTTTGTGCTCCATGCTCTTTTACTCTAGTTTTCAAATAACCAAAAAAGACTATTTTATATTTTGCAAGAAAAAGTTTTACCTCTTTCTACTTATGGACCTGGTTCAGATCTCTAATATTTTATGTGGAAATGATCATAGGGTAACAAATGGCATGGAGTTGCCAGCACTATGATATATTTTAGTCATGTCTTCTAGAGTAGCTGTACTAGTGTCCTGAACCTGATTCTTACCTATTTTTTTTGTCTTTCAACGTCTCCTCAAGGGTCTCAGTAAGTCCACTTGATTCAACAATTGGTTTCTCAATATTTGACAGCATCACCACAGGCTTTGGAGTCGCTACAACTTTATTCCCTACACCTACAATTGATACCTTCACATGTCATTCCTTATGAGGAGGTTTTCTTTTCTTTGACTTCCTATCATGTTTCCATAGGTGGTTCATTCTTCATTCCTGCAATTTAATTTTGGTACCAACACTCTTCATCCTTGTATCCATACACAAGGAAAAAATTACAAAATTGTGGCGTCCAATCATAGTAAACATATTGCTTCCAAGGTCCTGCTATAGTTTCAATATGGATACACTCAACTAAAGGTTGAGATACATCTATCTCAACAAGTACTCGTACATAGGAAATTTTCTCATTATTAGCCTGTAACAATATGAACAATCATTAATTAGGAAAGGAAATTTGCAGGAAAAATATGCCAATCGGGCCCTACCATCCTGTCAAAGTGGGATAGTCCCGCCATGGTTGCGCCGCTCCATCGGAATTCCTTCCGCTAGGGCGGGAGGTCGAGGGACAGAGCTTAAGTCGCAAATTCATATTTTTCCTCTTTTTTCTAAGTGCAAGTTAGAGACGAGGGTTAGCCCAGAAACTCTCAGAAGGCTGCTTTATACTTGGTAAGGAGGGAGAAGGATATTTCAGCACAGGAAAGGTTCCAATTGGAATAATTCAGGCCTACCCTCATCCGTTCATCGTCTAAAAGCTAGGATTGAAGACACCATATCGGGCGATAAGCTAGATTTCCTTTTCTGAGTAGTTTAAATTTGTGCCCATTGCTTAGTATAAGAGAAATTAACGAAAGTTTTCATAGTTAGGCTCTTGGTCACGGACTATGGGCAGAAAAACGGGTATCTTTAGTGATCATACTTGAGGTGACCTGGGTAAGCAAGAACTGTCTAATAAATTAAGGGTAAGTGGTGGTGTTTTCTTCCGGTTTTATGCCATATTTGCTCGTAACTTCCTTAAATCGTATGTATATTGATAAGGACATGAGAAAGCATGAAATAAATCATATGAGCTAACAATTTAATTTAATTGTGTGCAAGGAACTTGTGTTGGGTAATTGTGATTGTTCACGTATACTCATTGTAAATGTAATTGTAGATTGGTTGTGCTTGTTGGGAATGAGTGTCAAGTTCAGACACACGACACATTCTTAGAAGGGGTGTCAAGTTTTGACATATTAATGAATCGGGTATCACGTTCCTACACATGGTTGAATCGGGTACCATATTCCGGCATGTCATTAGTCAGAGTTTGGGTTCCATAAGAGGGCCAAGTGTGTGTGTTGATGGCCCCGTGAGCGGACCAACTGTTATTTGTTATTTTGTGGAATAGTGTGCTTACATATATAGAGGTTGTGGTAGTGATATTACTGTAAGCAATTCTACCCATTCGGTGATGGATTTGACTTTAGGATTGGGAGGAAGTATAGTACCATCTCGGGGCATAAGTACATAGTTTGGGTCACCAGGTTATAGTGTCGGTAGTCTCCCATTAAGATCAGGCATAAGAGTAGAGGTTGTATTATTACATTGGATGTCAGCTACCTAGAGTATAAACTCCTGATGGTAGCAGAGTGTAGCTGGAAAGAGAGGTACAAAACTAGTTAAGAATTGTGATTGTGGGGTGACCGAGTTCTATAGAGGGAGGAAGTAGCCGATCTAGAATGGTAGTAAGGTCTTGTTTACTAGCGAGAACTGGTTAGGGACATGGTGTTGTCATATGTCTTTGTGAGCGTGTAAGGCTAGAACGGTAGACTTAGTGGTGATGTAGTTTCATAAGACTTACCCATGTTATAGTAAGCCTATCTGGAGTCATAGTTGGAGTTCGCGACGGACCAATAGCTAATAAGGGAGTGACTTATTACAAGGGTTTGTGGGAGGAAATGAGTGTGAGTTAATGGGGGTCGATGGTGTAGTTCCTTATTGCTTATGTTTCCTCCTATTGTTTCCTATATATTATGCGGTGGGTATTGGGTTGACTAATGATGTCTACCAGGTACATGTTGTTTGTAATGATACTACTCTTTTTATGTCACTTGGCATAGTCTGGTTGCAGGATCAGTGATGTTTCTTAGGTGAAGACGAAGGCGATTCTCCAGCAGCTTCTTACCTTCTTTCCTTATGGTTGGAGCTGTGTCATTTATTTTCATTATATTATGCCTCTGTAGAAGCTCTTGTACCTATTTTAGACTAGTATTCTTGGGGGTGTTAGATGATTCTTGTAATAGGATTTGAATTTGTAAAATTATTTAAAGTGTTTTTATAACTATTTTGGCTTATGATTGTTCCCTGTTAAATATCCGCATGTCTCTTCATTATACGGTATTAAGAGTTCTCCTACTTAGGTGCTAGAGTAGGTGCCTGCACGACCCAGTTGGTTGAGTCATGATATAGCCGTAAAATTATCTATACAAATAGGCTTTCTTATTGCATTAGCCACCTTACTAAGTGCTTCAGCTGACCTATACCTAATTCATAACCCTGAGAATTTCACCCAAATTAAATAGGGATTACACTAAGCATGGACTGATTAAAATCCAGCTCCCAAGCCCTAAGGATAATTGGTTTATTATTGAAATAATAAGGTCCTGAGTGAATTACCAGTTCCTTATCCTCCTCAGAATTAAATTTGAATATGAAATACCCATCATCATGGATCAACACCTTAGGTTTAGTCATAAAATTCGAAACTCTAGACACATAATTGTCCATGTGTTGTTCCTAGGGCGTATCCCCAACAACGTATCCAATCAAAGCTGCGTCCCATAACTTTACCTAGTGTTTGATATCCCCCGAGTTAATTCCTTAAATGGTTACTCAAGTATTGAAAATTGCCTTCAAATATCACTTTTGTTTTATTTAGAACTAAAATATCACTCAACTGTCACTATTTTTCTAAAAATATACTTAACACTTCAAAAGCCTCCTTCTCTCCTAGTTGGCATGCCATGTCATTAAAGCCTATTTTTTTTAATAATAATATACTTATTAAATTCATCAAACTCATTTAACTAAAATTATAATCTTATTTTTTTCATATTTAAGAATCATTTCTCATACTTAAACTTTATATATATTTTTCTATTATGAAAAATAGCTTTTTAACAATTACTATAATATTATCAATTTTGTAATAGCATATATATTCAAAAAATATTGTAGGTTTAAAAAATTCAATTGAAGTTAAAACTAAATCATGATGTACAAATCATTTCAAGAGCGTTAACTTACATTATTTAATTATTATTGTCTAATAGATCAATAATTTTAAAGATCAATTAACTACTGGAAAAAAATAATTATGTACTTTGAAATTCATACTTACAATCTTTTTTAAGAAAAAAATATAGAAAGTGAAACAATATTTGAAGTACAAAATAAAATTTTAACCTTTATTAATGAGCATATTTATCTCATATAATACGTGTATTATTAAATTAAAATAGGCCACCCAACTAATTTTTTGTGTTCCATGAATTTGGAATAAGTTAAGGATATATATTGGTGTTTAATTGTATGATTCAATGTAATATAATATAATAAAAATAAAAAAAATTAATTAAAAATAAAAGTTAAATAATAAATTTCTCTTTTTTCTCTATGTCAACCTTACGGATATATTTGAATATTTTTATGGGGAATTACTTGCTTAAAATTTTCAGATAATTTACTTAGGAATTTCAAAATCCTTAGGTAATAATTACCTACAAAGATTTTTTCATTGAATTTTTTTTGGTAGAAAAATTTGCAGGAAATTAGATTATTTGTGACTTTTTTTTTTTTTGTATAATCTCCATAATATCCTACATCATTTGCAATATTTTTTGTAGAGACATAAGTTTGATGAGTTAAATAAATTTATTTTTTTAAATGATGGTTTAATATAAATTTTAAGTACCGAAAAAGATTCCTAACCATGCAAATTTCTTCTTAATAAACTAATCTATTTTTTTTTTTAAAAATGTAGAAGAAAATTAAAAGTTTGGTTAAATAAATTAAATAAGTCTATTATTAAAAACAATGAGGCTTTAATGACATGGCATGACACCTAGGAGAGAAGGAGTTTTTGGAGGAAAACAGTAATAGTTGAGTGATATTTTGAGAAAAATAGTGATAGTTGAATGATATTTTGATTCTAAATAAAACAAAAAAAGATATTCAAAGGCAATTCCCAAATATTAAAGGACCATCTAGGAAATTAACTCGATATCGTCATCAACAATCATCACAGTAAGGATGCCATCCTTGACATATGGGGGAATATACATTATTGCTTTCAACCCTTTGCATCCAGAGATTAGTAACTGAAACAACAATAACTACGATCAAATCGTTAACAGTTGAATACAGAAATAATAACATTTAGCCTACTAAAACTGTTAATTTCTAAGTCTCAAATAATTACGTTAAAAAACTTACTGCGTCCAAATGCACACACAAATTAAGTGGTCAACAAGTAATAAAATAGCATAATTGTCGAACATCATTCCCAGAGGAACTTGTGATTAGCAATTTTATAGTATTAGTTAGTTATTACTATTTATATAAACAACTGTTGTTTTCACAAGAATGAATTTTCTACTAAAATCTACTTTTACGATAATTAAACTATGTTTGAATTTTCTACTAAAATCTACTTTTACGATAATTAAACTATGTATCTAAAAATCAAGGGGGATTTCTTTGCTCTCAGTGCATGTTTGCTAGGACTACTAACATGTGTTCTTGTTAATTTCCATTCCATAGGCATGGAAATTAACTTGAATAGGCAAAAAAGAAATCAAAAGATTCCTATAAGTAAAATTAACTTTCTCGATTAGTTAATTAGTCAGATTAATGAAAAATTCAATACAATTGGTAGATTTTTTATATAACACTGAAATAATATTTTTCGTGAAAACGATACTTGATTATATACTTTATTCCATGTCTATTGTGTATATTTGTTTGCGTGTGGCTAGAGCAACAACAATCATGTCAATGATACATTTCTTTAAGAAGAATATTGATTATACTCCATCCGTTTTTATTTATATGTCGTTCTTACTAAAAATAGATGGTCCATAATATTTGTCATTTCACAAAATTAATACATAAATGATATTATTCTTCTTATTTTACCCCTATGAGTTATTAGCCTTGAAAATATACATTTAACCAATATAAAAAAATAAAGTAAATAATTGATGTCCATTGATTAAATTAATTAATCAAAATAAATTAATTCATGTTCATCGATTGAAAACTTATCAAAAAAAACATTAAAGAAGAATAGAATAGTAAACTTACTTAGTTTCTTAATACATGTAAAATCTAAAATAGTGACATATAAATAGAAACGGAGGGAGTAGCATGTATCTGCTAAAACACCATGCATCACAAAAAAATAATAATCTCAAACTTCTTTTTATCTCTTTCTTTTTCCTTTTTTATTTTTTTCAAACTTTACATGCTCCTTTATGGTACTACTTGAATATTATTGGGAGTCGTAGTGCTACTCCATTTCATAAAAAAATATTTTGATTCTTCAATCTTAGGAATAAATAGGTGCATGCATTATGTTTTCATTACAAGGAATCTGCTTTGATTAAACAAAAAAAAATGCTGCGATCAATGTAACATTTTAGAATTTAATTGGTGAGTTCAAATTGTACAATAATAATGTAAATTCAAAAGGTAATTGTGTTAGAACAACGTCAACATACTAAATATAGTTTCATAAATAGAATTTGGAGAATGGGGGTGTAGGTAGGCCTTACTCCTTTTATCAGGGGATAAAGAGATTAATACGATAAATCCTCAGCTCAAGAAAGTATTGTCAGTCAAGAGTATTTGTAAATAATACTCCCTCTGTTTCAATTTAATTGATTGTTTGATTTTGATTTGATACAGAATTTTAAAAACTAAAGAACTTTTTTGAATCTTATAGTCTTAAACTAAAGATCGTATGTAGAATGTGATTAAATAACCTTTAATCTTGTTGCCTTAAATATATTAGGTGAAAAATTAGAATTAATGAATTGTCATAGATAAAAGAGACATTATTTTTTTAAAGTCTAAAATAGAAAAAGAAAAAAAGAGTTTGAACGAAAAGTCAAAATCTCATCTTAGGTTCAGACACAATTAACACATTTAATCATCGTTTATACTATTTTGAACATGTTATTATCATTTCAAAGTAAACAGCCGCAAATAAAACTTTTATTATTAATAAATAATTAAAGAGAGGGCCTCCATACGTAGGTTTTTGATATCGTTTAGTACTAGCTAATATCCGTCCAAGTTATCTTATTTGGGGTGTTCGAACGAGCCCGAAAAATCGATCCGAACCGATAAATCAAATCAAATCGATTTAATAAACCAAAAATTGGCTCGATTTGGTTTGGTTTGGTTTTAGATTTTTAAAAACTGATAACATTTAGTTTGGTTTGGTGTTACCCATAAAGAAAACCGAACCGATAAATATGTACATATTTAAAATATTATATATATTTATATATGTTTATTAAACTTTATTTATTTTTTAACTTCTTCATAATTTAGGACCATTCCAAGAAAAAAAGTCTAGCCCATGTTCCCCAAGCCCATTTACGTTTAAAGTAAAATAAAAAAAAATCTTACTGAATAGTTAGCGTAAATAAATTTTTTCCTCGTTAGATTTTCAGTTCCCTTTTATTTCCTCCCAAACCCTATAGACTTCTATTCTGCTCTCAGTCTCTCACGATAACAATTGAGTGCAAGAAGTTTTAATCCTTGTAAGTCTGTGACTTTTTCTTCCTTTCACTTTTTTGATTACTTTTTGTATGTTCTCTACTCTTTGTTTGTGTAATTATTTTTGTGTTTTTGAAGTTTTACTTGAATGAATTGCTTCTCTAGTCTTTCATCTTGTATGTGTTTTTTTATTTTATTTCTCTATTATTTTAGATTTTCTCCACTAATTTAGGTTTTTTCTGTTAATTTAGTTTTTATGTAATGATTTTGGATTTCTCTATTTATTTAGATTTTTGGATACTTTTTTCAGATGGAAACTACAACTATTCAAGAAGAGGTGGAGCCAGTGGAGGTAACCAACAAAGTATCTCCAACTACTTTGCTGGAACCTGAGCTTGACGGTGATAAAACTCATGATATTACTCCCAATCATGCGAAAAAGCGGAAACAACAACTCTTTGCGACCCTGATCATAGCGTTGTGAGTAGTGACAGGAGAACATCCGGCATTTGGAAACACTATACTGAATATCTTGATAAATGGGGTAAGAAAAGGGCGAAATGTAACTACTGTACTAGTAACTTTGCTTCTGAAAGTACAAACGGAACCTCAATGCTATGGAGACATTTAAATGAGGTTTGTCCTAATTTCCCTCTTAGAATTATGGACAGAAATCAATCAAGAATCAAGGTAGTTAAAAAAGGGGAAAAAGCATGTAGTACATGTACTGTAGAAAAGATTGTGATTAACGTCAATGAGATTAGGAGAGCCATTGCTGAGTTTGTCATTATTGACGAACAACCTTTTAAAGTTGTTGAAGGGGAAGGTTTTAGAAGATTAATGGCAGTTGCTTTGCCTAATTTTCAATTACCTTCTCGCTTGACTGTTGCTAGACAATGTTTGAAAATATATCATAAAGAGAAAGAAAAACTTAAAAAGCTTATTCATAATCAACGTGTATGTGTTACTAGTGATACGTGGACATCACTTCAAAATCTAACTTATATGGTTGTCACTGCCCATTGGATCGATGATGAGTGGAATCTGAAAAAGAAAATTCTCAATTTTTTCCAAACATTAGATCATAAGGGAGAAACAATTGCTAAGGGGATTGAGGCGTGCTTATTTAATTGGGAAATTGATAACATATTCATGGTGACCTTAGATAATGCAACTGCTAATGATTCTGCAATTAAACACTTGAAAAGAAGAATTGAGGATTGGAAAGGAGGCATCTTAGGAAATGAGTTCTTACATGTTAGATGTAATGCTCATATTCTAAATTTAATCGTGAAAGAAGGACTCGGTGAACAAAATGAGTCTATTTCTCGGGTAAGAAATGCTATCAAATATGTTAAGTCCTCAGCTGGAAGGTTTGATTCCTTTAAGTCATTTATCGAGAAGGTTAAGATTAACACTCATGGTCTTTCGACTTTAGATATTGAGACTAGGTGGAACTCCACATATATGATGCTAGATACAACTGTAAAATTTGAAAGGGCCTTTTCAAGAATGTATGATGATGATCACAAGTACCTCAAGTATTGTTGAGAAATAAATAATGTGGGAGGGCATCCATCGATAGATGATTGGAAGAATGTTAAAGTTTTCATTAAGTTCATTGAGATTTTCTACCAGGTAACTTTGAAATTCTAAGGAACTTCATATGTTACTTCCAATTCTTTCTTCCATGAGATCTTTAATTTTCAAAAGATAATTTGCAAATATGTTCGTAGTGAAGATTCTATTTTGAGTGGCATGTCTAAAAAGACGGAGCTTAAATTTAACATATACTGAGGTACTTTTGAAAGTATGAACAAGTTATTATTCATTGTTGTTGTTTTGGATCCTCGATACAAGTTGAAATATGTGGAATATCTGTTTAAAAACTCTTATGGTTGTTTGGTGGGAGCCAAAAAATCAAAAAAAGTGATGGATACTTTAAGTCGCTTGTATGATTACTACATAAGTTCTTTTTGTGGGACTCATACCGATAAAATTGATGGTCAAACAAGCTTGAATGATGAAATTGATACCATGCACAGTGACGAGATATGACAATCACAATGGGAGAAATATTTGGCAGATGAAGACAATATTGAAAATAAATCAGAACTTGAGAAGTACTTGGTAGATGATTTGGAAAAGACCAAAGAGTTAGATATTTTGGCTTGGTGGAAAGTTTCTTCGGCTAGATATCCAATTATTTCTAGGATGACAAGAGATGTTCTTTCTATTCCTATTTCTACTGTTGCTTCTGAATCAGCTTTTAACACCGGTGTCCGGATTCTTGACTCTTATCGAAGTTCTTTATCTCCAAGACAGTAGAAGCTCTTATTTGCACTCAATAATGGTTAAGATCAACTTCCAAAGAATGCAAGCTTGAAGATCTTTTAGAAGAAATTCAGAAACTTGAGATAGTTGAAAAAGGTAAATTTACACATTTAACTCTATATGAATACGTCTTTTATGTTTTAAAAAGTTTTAATGCCTACTTTGTTAAACTTTTTTTTTCTCCAGAATATGCTGGCACAACCTTGAGCATTGATTAGTTTGGATGTTACAATTGAAATGTCACGACCTAGCCCCGTGACTAGTGTCCAAATTGGACCCTCGTATACACACCTATTATCTATAGTCAATCGACAATTAAGCATGATAAAGGATTTATATGGGTAGCACGTTGTCTCAAACTGTTACTTATATATATACTAAAATCACCTATTTCTTGGTGAGTCTTAATTGTCAAAAATAAGATAACATAATATGTAAGCCGACAAGGCTTCCATTCTGAATGTAAACGTCCAAAAACATAAGTCATACTAGTACACCGGACAACATCTATATACAACCCACTCATATGTCTACAGACCTCTAAGAGAATTAACAATAGCATATGACGGGACAGGGCCCCGTCGTACCCCTAAATACACAAATATATACATTATAAGGATTAGTACCCAAAGTTTGGGCTCCGAGACAATGGAGCACTTCAAACTCGTTGAGTAGAATCCTAAGCTGGCGACTCTCCGAAATGAGTATCTGTACCTGCAGGCATGAAATGCAGCCCCCCGAAGAAAAGGGGTCAGTACGAACTATGTACCGAGTATATAAAGTATAAAATACCGTAAAGGAGATCACATCTACAATAAAGATTCAGGAGCTAATCACTGTACCTGTGTCTTATGAAATGAATACATGCATATCATCATCATATATCGTACCTGGCCCGTTATGGGACTCGATGTCACAATTATATCAATATATCGTCATATATATATATACCATACCCGACCCTCTAGAAAGGGACTCGGTGAATAGAGTAGTGTACACTGATACCGTACCCGGCCCATTATGGGACTCGGTGTCATAATCATATCGTCATATCATTATAATATCATATTATCATATCACGTACCCGGCCCTCTAGTAAGGGACTCGGTGAATAATGTAGTGGAATCCATACATGATAACATACCCGGCCTATCGTAGGACTCGGTGAATAATACCATAACAATATGCACGAATAAGGTATCATTAGCAACCTTGTGAAATTTGATCATTATCGGAGACTTAATAGAATAAGCAAAATAGTCCATCATTTGAAACCCAAGACAATAGTCATTATGAATCACACCAATTATGGATTATACTAAAATATGAATTATACCACAACATGAGTTATACTAACTAGGATGGCTGGAATCATACACATGAGTCAAGACATAACAATATAAATTTTGAAAAATCAAGAACGGTAGCCATCCGAGTATATCTACGAATAAGAGTTTCTTTGGAATTTAAGCATACGTCATTCGTTCGTTTCATATGGATCATGCCAAAAGAAGAAAATGTTAACTTTACATACCTTTAGCGTTTATACGTATATGTTGTCCAATATTGTCTCAACCTATATTAAAACGTTAAGCACTATGATTAAGCTATGGACAAGAATAAAACGTAGTCTATCGTTAGTAGGTTATTTCTAAAAAAAATTGGACAGCACCTCCCCTATACCGCTCACTTTTCTCACTTTCAAACCAGCCATATAATCATCAACCAACATCAACAATCCAAAATATTGACACAAAATAAGATTTATTATTCATGTTACCAAAGCAGTAAATTCAGAAAGTCAAGTACCTCACGTTGTATCTAAATTTTGAAAATGAAAACGGCACTACTGGACTTTATAACCTTCATGAAACATTTAGATCTCTGTCTTAAGTTTCCAATACAAAAGAAATCAACTCAAAATTCATTTTCTACAAAGCGATATCATCAAAATACGAACAGATATACATGAAGGAATTTTCAATCCAGAATCTGGACAGAATTTGTCTTATGATTCATGCTCAGTTTTCGACATAATAACAACAGATATAAACTAAGACATAAACATAAGAGTTGTAGGTACGTGTATTAGCTTTCCAAAACATGTTTAATATCTAAAATCGAAGGTCTACACAATGCGATATTCCAGAATTACTACCAGCTACTCAATTCCAAAAACGGGTTTGAACATTCACAATCTTCATACACCTTTTTTCTCCAAATTCAAGAACAACAACTCATCAACAACATCAAAATAATATCAACCATTATTATACATCATCACTAAGATAATTCCATCTATTTAATCTACCTAAAATAACCCTTTAACCCATAACTCTCAACAAATCACCAAACTAGTTTATAACACTATTTTCTCCGTTCTAATCCGTTAAAACTCTAACTAAACTTGTTAACAATGAAAAGGAGACTTTAATATTACCTTAAATTTGCAGCACCATATAAAATCTTCTCCTTATTGGCTGATTTCTAGCTCAAATTGAAGCCAACGCAACGTACAACAATTTTCTCTTTATGAGCTTCGGATTTCGGGACTTGAATTTTGGTCGGATTTGGGATTTCTCTCAAGAACTCCCTTTCTCTCTCTCTCTCTGGAAATTTCCAGAATTATGTTGGTCTAAAGTATGAAGGAATAGTTACAAAAAATCAGATTTAATTTCGTGGGTATTGGGCCTGACCCGAATTAGAATTGGGTTGGACCGAATTCACTATTTAGTTTGGCCTGTCAGACTTAAAACGTCTATATCTTATTACTCTGATATCATATTTTGTCCCACGACCTATGGTTGGAAAGATATTTCAATTATCTACAACTTTCATGTTGAGAGTTTTCCCAAATTCTCAAATTATAAAGAGTTTATGGCCTCCCGAAGTCAGCTTACCCGAAACGTGACTTTAAGAAAAACATATTTGATGGCTTCTATTTTGATTTGGCTTAAGGGTCCTTCTTGAGATGTATTTTACTACACATAAATTATTCATATAACTTGGCATCTACAACAAATCATGTCATTTTAAAATTCAAAATTAAAAGTCCTTGAATTTATAATCGTTAGCTTACGAATAATCCAAAATGCAAAAATACGGAATGTAACATGAAATTCGTAGTGCAACTGTTTTGCTCTTTGGTAGTTAATTTTCAGGTTTTTGCTGTTGCTTCTCCTGAAGTACTTTTGGATTATGCTATTGACTTATTTTTTGTATTTAATCACACTTTTTTGCAAGCAATTAAGTGATATTTCTCTGGTGACAGTTGGGTATATGGTTCTTTTGTGTTGAATGTTGATCATTTGAAAGACTGTCTAAAGACCTTGTTATTTTTTTCAATTTGATTAATAAAAAAGTAATGTATATAATTAACCTTTTTATAGGCTAACCTTCTTAATTTTGTTGTTGTAGAGGTTGTACTATTATGCAGTAGTTGCTATCTTCCTTGTGGTGGAAATTTTATAATTTCTTTCGAGACTATTTTTGCATATGTTGCTGTGCTGATCCGTGCTTTCAATTTTCTTTCAAATAGTTTCATCTTGGAGAAAGGTAAAGTAGCAAATTTTCTATTGGCCACGGCTGTAATGCTTTAATTTCTTAATGCAATAATGAAAAAAATGATGCTTCTTGAATGACTTCTTTTTGTTTTGGTGGTTCCTCTTCTCAGATTCAGTATCGAACCTGGACAGTCAAAACAAGCTGTCAATTCTTTATTTTTGAAGTCATTTCCTTCGTGGACCGTAGGAGTTGAACATTAGCCATAAGGATGCACATGTTGCTGCAACAATAAAAGGTAAGGATGAAGTTGCTCTATGACATAGGAGATTGGGACACACTTTATCACCTACTATGAATAAGATAGACGTTCTCACTACTGTAGATACTAGTTTCTTGCAAAATAAGTATTGTATATGTCCCCTAGCTAAGCAGAGTAGAATGATGTTTTCACATAGTGTGTCAAGATCTGATGCTCTGCCCTTGTACACATTAATCTATGGGGTCTCTATAAAATAATAACTTTTGATAGCAAGCAATATTTTTTGATTATTGTGAATGATTACATTAGATATACATGGATATACTTGTTGCAACTTAAGTATGAAATAATTGTAGTATTAAGAATTTTCTTAGCTATGGTCAAAAATCAGTTTGGCAGAATGGTTAAAGTGGTTAGAACTGACAATGGTACAGAGTTTTTCAACTCTCACTGCACTACCTTATTTTAAGATCTTGGCATCATTCATCAGAGTAGTTGTGTGTACAATCCACAAAAAAATAGTATGATTGAGAGGAAGCACATGCACATCTTAAATACAGCTACAGCTTTAAGATTCCAAGCACAAATACCTATTAAATAATGGGGTTTATGCATTAAGGCTATTATTTAGATTATTAACAGATTACCTTCTAGGGCTTTGGGAGGAAAAATTCCTTTTGAACTATTGCATGGGAGGAAAATGTCTATTCAACATCTCAGAGTTGCAAGTTTTTTATGTTATGTTGCTACCATCCCTAGAGAGGACAAGTTTGTTGAGAGGGATAGAGAAGCTGTTTTGATGGGCTTTTTAAAAACACAAAAAGGATATGTATTGTTTGACATTGCTCATAAGTAATTTTTTTTCCCAGTCCATACTGGCTGACAATCTTGGAGGTGTCTATCACTTTGAGGAATTACTTTTAGATGATCATGTTTCTTATCATAGTCCACAGGTAGAAGGACATGACCTTGTTCATCATGTTTTACCTAATACAACTGTTCCAAATGTTATGCCTGCTCCTGTTAAGTGCAAGTTGTACCTGCAAGTGCAAGCTATACCTGCAAGTACAAGTGGCCTAAATGTGCAGGTGTCCATAAAGATCTTCCAGCAGGTGGCCATAAAGATCTTCCAACTCCTACTGAAACTATTGTACCAGTGATTCCTTCTCCCAAAAATCCTGCTAGAAAGTCTAGAAGGACTGTGAAATAACTCATCTGGATACAAGATTATGTATCAATTCAACCAAAAACCTCTACAACCTATCTCCTATCCAACTACTTGTCATATACCAATGTCTCTCCTTCTTATAAAACTTTCCTTGCCAAATTTTCTATTTTGATAGAACCTGATTCATGCAAGGAAGCTGCACAAGATCCTAGATGGGTGGAAGTTATGCAGCAAGAGATTCAGACCCTTGAAACTAATAAGAGATCAAATATTTAGCTGATGATAGTGTTAAGAGATTTAAAGCAAGGCTTGTAGCCAAAGGTTATAGCCAAAGAGAGGGATTGGACTATCATGACACTTTTTCTCTAGTTTTCAAGATGGTTACAATCAGGTCCATAGTTTCTTTGGCTGCTTCCAAAGGATGGCACATATTTCAGATGGATGTATATAATGCTTTTTTGCAAGGTGATATTGATGAAGAGGTATACGTGCAGCTGCCACAAGGCTTTGATATATAGGGGAGCATAAAAATGAAGTATGTAAGCTAAAAAAATCTCTCTATGGTCTCAAAAAAGCATCAAGACAATGGAGCATCAAACTCACTGAAGCTCTCATATCAGCTGGCTTTGATCAAAACAATCCTGACTATTCTTTGTTTACCATAAACCATGGCTTAGAAATAGTATTAATACTGATGTATGAGGATGATTTGTTGATTACTGGGAGTAATATGGATTCAATTGATTAGGCTAAGGCTATTATGCATCAGAAGTTTAGAGTGAAGGACTTAGAGCCCGTTTGGATGGGCTTAAAAAAGTAACTTTTATGTATGAAATGCTTTTAGAATTTTGAAGTGATGAAAGTTATTTTTATAAATAAGCAATTGAGTGTTTGGATAAAAGTGCTTAAACAAGGAAAATAATGTGAATTTTTGGGTTAAAAAATAAAAAGGGTAGTTTGGGAATTTAGTTAAAATATAAGGGATATAAAAGCAATTTCCATGGTTAAAGAAAATGACTTTAAGCACTTAGAAAAAAAAAGTTAGGAATCATAACTTTTCATTTTTGACTCACTTTAAGAACTTTATGGCTTAAAGTTAGCATTAGGCAAACACGTCCAAAAGCTAAAAAAGGGCTTTAAGTTGATTTTGACCAACTTAAAGTCCATCTAAACGACCTCTTAGGCTCCTTAAAATACTTCTTGGGGATTGAAGTACTCAGGTCTGCAGAAGGTGTATTGTTAAACCAGAGGAAGTATGTATTGGAACTTATATCGAAAATGGGGTTGGGAGGTGCCGAACCAGCCCTTACTCCTATTGAAGTCAATCAAAAACCAACTACTCATGAATATGACATCACAGTAGGCATTCAAGGTGATGATTTGTTGATTGATGCTACTGCATACCAGAGACTCATTGGAAGGTTGTTAGATGTAACAATTACAAGATCAGATATCAGTTTTGCTATACAAACTTTGAGTCAGTTCATACAGCAGCCTAAAGCTTCTCACTGGATGCTGCCATCATGATAGTGGGGTATTTGAAACTTGCTCCTGGTCAAGGTGTACTATTAAAATCAAGTCCAGCTCAGACACTTACATGCTAGTGTGATTCAGACTTACAGCTTGCCCCAATATTAGAAGGTCAGTGACTAGCTTTGCCATTAAGTGTGGTGATTTCTTGGTCTCTTGAAAGTCTAAGAAACAAGACACAATCTCTAGAAGTTTGGCTGAAGCTAAATATAGAAATATGGCCACAACAGTAGCAGAAATTACTTGGTTGTTGGGATTGTTTAAGGAGTTAGGTGTTGAAGTTAAAAAACTAGCCTGCATTTTTAATGGCAATAAGGCTTTCCTGCAAATTTCTCAAAATCCTATATTCCATGAACGTACGAAACATATTGAAATAAATTTTTACTTCATTCGAGACAAGATCAAAGAAGAGCTAATATAAGTTGTATATGTTGGCAAAAAGGAAAAACAGATTGATATTCTTACTAAAGGTCTTAGTCGACCACAACAAGTCTATTTGCTAAACAAGCTTGGAGTATTCAACCCTCTTCATCCTCCTACTTGAGGGGAAGTGTTGAAGTTTATAAGAAGTTAGTTAAAGGTGTCAGTTGAGTTAGTTAGAGAAAGTGTGTTGTGTGTGATATATGTCAGCTGTAATCCAGCTGTCAAGTTAGTTAGCCAAGTTGTTAAACGAATTAGTTAGTTTGTTACACAATTCATAGGTGTATAAATAGGTGATATACTGATGTGTGTAAAGGAACGAATTGATAATTCTCTCAATGAATTCAATGATTATATTTTCTCCCTATTTCATCTACTGCTAAGTCTAGATTTTAACAATGACACCTAGCTAGCCAAATTGCATTTGTTTGCCCAGAATGCTTGCTTCAGTATAAGGAAAATTTGTTGTTTTTTTTCAATTTTTGATTTGAGAATGTTTTCTTTCGTTGTTCTTATTATATATAGATGAATGATTAGCAGGAGTGTGCAAAAAATGAATAGATCAATAAATCGAACTGAAAAAAATGCTATTGGATTTTTGAGTTAAATGAATTGTTAATGATTTTATAAATTAAAAAAATTATTGGGTTATCGATTCGATTTTGATTTTTAATATTGGTTATTGGATACACTAGTAACCCATTAAGACTATAGTATATACCTCTATATAAGTATTAAATATTAATATTAGTACCTTACTGGTTATTGTCTTTGACCTTTAACCTACAATTCACACTTCTTAGTGACTTTGAGTTCACAAGAAACAAACTCTTTTATTTATGTTGCATTTGTATAGCTTTTTTCATGTTAGTTAGTACTATTTATATTTTATGAGCATTCTGTAAAGTTATATTATTATCTTGTCCTGTCAAATTATTGGAGAAGTCATATATTTATTTTATGAACGTTTTCTTATTGCTTAAATCAAAAATCAATTCGTTAAGGGCCATAACCCAAAATCGATAAAAAATAACTTATTGGTTTCGTTATTTTTTCAGCGTATTTAAAAATCAAACACCAATAATACATAAAATAAATCGACCGATGCACATTCCTAATGTTTAGATGAACTATACCTTTTCAATTACATCCCTTCTTGCATGTATTTGTTGATTCATTTTCTCGACAACGAGAGCTTAGAATATATTGTAAGACCGCACAATATTTTATAATTTTTTAGAGGAATTTATAGAATCAGTCCATGAATCAAAATCGGTAGAATGAAACCTCCAATTCCCTGTTTGTTAGATAGAGCCAAAGATTCCCCGGCCCCTCCCCTGGTCCTTTTTTCCCCAACTCCCTAAAGCTTCCTAGAAGAAACTTTTAATAACTAAAATCCTGACTCCAAGGCATTAATTTATCCTATGGATAGAACTCCACAATCGACAAGCTACTAGATCACTATGCTCTTGTTGTGTATTTACTTGGATTGATATGCTAATCTATCAAGTACTTAGTGATTGTGGGATTAGTAAAGTGAATAATACCCTCTTAAGTCATTAACCCCACTTTATGTCATCTTCAACATCTATGTTTCCATTGTCATGAATTACATATTAAGGATTGTGTTTTTCTTTTTCTGTAGCCAACAAAACAAGGTAAATTAGGTAAATTTTTATCTTAGTCACAAATCCGTTCTCCTTATTAGGATTAAGATCTTGCTCTACTTTTGTGCCCTGGTTACACCCTAGAATTTCCATTCTCGCGTTCAATCTTTTGGTCCAAATGTTTATTTTATTATTCATGACTTAATAGAACATAATTTTCAAGAAATAAGTAAATAACTCATATGATAAATTCTAAAGTATCAATCCAAGCAATTACACAGCTACCACAATCCTAAATCATGGCCAAAATTTCTCCGCATTGGCCATCACATCGCGATGCCAATCACTATTCTTTCCTTGGTTTAAAATTTTATCTTCTTTTTATACTCGTCTCAATGCGACTTCCATCATTCCAACTTTGTGGAGTTCATCACTACGTCGTGGTGAAACTTCAGGCCTTCAACACTTAGCTTAGATATTATTTCTCTGGACTCCTTCTTCATCACGGTACGACATCCATCGCATTGAATTTCAGTGTGATGGACACCACATTTGCGGTGTATCCTACTTTTCTACACTTGGTCAATTTTTTTGCAGTTTTCATTCAATTTCGTGCATTTTATTTCAAAATCACCTAAAATATAATTAACACCTGAATTAGTCAAATATATCATAATTAACATAAGATAGGTGTATTACAAATATATCGAAAGTAGTGATAAAAGAAGGACAAAACATTTTTTTCTTCTACCAATGAGGGAGAAATGACTTTTCATTTTCCCTTCATTTGGCTTCATTTTCCAATTCTTATTTTCCATTCACACTTTACTTAAACCCAACAATCCCCCACATGAATGGAGAATGGTTATTGTTTAAGACATATGCATGAAAAACTGTGTGATTCGTAAGTAAGGATTAATTGCATCTGGATAAGTAGGTTTCCCTTTGAACTATCCATAGTGAACATATATCGGATATACTCAGTCAATAGGTAGATTTGATATCTTTGAACCACCGAGCTTTGGTGTATACCTAGAAAACATAAGTCATACAATTAATCCTTTAACTATTTTTGGTTCTCATTGTTTTGTTCATTTCATCCATTAACACTTTCTAATTCATAAGTGCATAAAAAACTGGCCTTACCAGATTTTTCTTGAAGCGACTTACACTTCACACTTACATAGGTGATATCTAAATGTGTTATCCCGTAGAAACATTATTTGATAAGCCCTGTACCAAACTTAGATATCATTAAAAGGTCTTAATGCCTTATCCTTGTTACTAAACATTGTCGCAACATGAGAATGGATCATAAAAATTATTTTGACAATGCTGAACCATTAGCAATGACTTTGTTTGATATCCTTAAACCTAAATTTTGGGATCTCCAGTCTTCTAGGTAGAGTTACCACCACGATTTGTCCTCGGCCATAGTCACATTCCCTCTGATGATCTCTCAACTCCCTCTCTAGTTAGTCCTTTTGTAAGCGAATTTGACCCATTATCCTTTGACTTTACATAGTCAATTATAATAATTACACTAGAGAGTAGTTGCCTAACGGTATTATGTCTTCATCGTATGTGATGAGATTTTCCATTATATATAACGCTCCTAGCCCTTTCTATTGCAGCTTGACCATCACAATGTATGCATATAGGAGCCATTGGTTTGGGACAAAATGGTATATCTTCTAAGAAATTTCGAATTCATTCTGCTTCTTCACCAGCCTTGTCTAAGGCTATAAACTCAGACTCCATTGTAGAGTGAGCTATACATGTTTGTTTCGATAATTTTCAAGATATTGCTCCTCCACCAATGGTGAAAATGTATCCACTTGTGGACTTAATTTCAGTTGGCTCAGTAATCCAATTTGTATCACTATATCTTTCAATAACTATTGGATATTTATTATAATGCAAAACAAAGTTTTGACTATGTTCCAAATACCCCAAAACTCATTTCATTTCCATCTAATGATTTTGGTTGGGATTTCTTATGTATTGACTCAATTTACTTATAGCACAAGCTATGTCTGGTCGTGTACAGTTTATGATGTATATCAAACTTTCTAACACTCTTGCATAATCCAATTGAGCTTGACTTTCACCTTTATTCTTAACAAGATCAAGATTCACATCAATCGGTGTTTTTGCACTTTTGAAGTTTAAGTACTTGTATTTTTCATACCTTTTGAATATAGTGAGTTTGAGACAATGCTAGACCTTGAGGAGTTTTGTGAATCTTAATTCCCAATTTTAAATCAGCAACTCCTAAATCTTTCATATCGAACTTACTAGAAAATATACGTTTAGTAGCATTTATGTTTTTAATGTCGTTACTCATTATTAGCATATCATCCACATATAAACAAACAACTTTGTTTGGAGTGTTTTTAATATAAATACATTTATCATACTCATTAATCTTAAATTCACTTGCCAACATGATTTGGTCAAGCTCCGCATGCCATTGTTTGGGTGCTTATTTTAGTCCATAAAGTAACTTAACAAGTTTGCACACTTTCTATTCTTTACTAGGAACCACAAAGCCTCCAATTCTCCATTTAAGAAAGATGTTTTTACATCCATTTGATGGATTTCAAGGCCATATACCGCAACTAGTGCAATTAACATTCGAAATGATGTAATCCTAATTACAAGTGAGTATGTAAAAAAATAATCAAGTCCTTCTTTCTATCTAAAACATTTGACGATAAGTCTTACCTTGTATTTCTCAATAGTTCCATCAACTTTTATTTTTCGTTTGAAAATCCATTTTGAACCCAAATGTTTATTTCTTGGAGGAAGATCAATTAATTCTCAAGTATGGTTGCTCAAGATTGAATCAATCTCACTATTAACAGCCTCTTTCCAAAAGGATGAGTCCGTATCGGTCATAACTTCTTTGAATGTTTGAGGCTAATGTTCAAGAAGAAATGTTACAAAATAAGATCTGATGAATTAGATGTCCTTTGACGTTTACTACGCCTTCGAATCTCTTTATTAGGTACATTCTCATTTAGTTCTTCTCGAGGTCATTTTGAACCTTTACTAGACAATTCAAGTCTAGTTTTATAGGGATAGATATGTTCAAAGAACTCAGTATTATCTAATTCAATTACTGTATTGTCATGAATATCCGGATGTTCAGACTTATGAATCAAAAATCGACATGCTTTAATGTTTGTAGCATATTTAATGAAAACACAGTCCACAGTCTTGGATCCTATTGTGTCACGACCCAAAATGGGCCGTGAGTGGCACACACACTTAATCTCCTAGGTGGGAGAACCAACGATACAAACCCCAACTAATATATATGATAATAATGCGGAAGCTCAAATAAATACGTTTTTCCCAAAACCTGAAAGTCATCACATGAAGGACATCTAAATTCTAAACTAAGTCTCAAATTATAAAATACCAAATAAATAAATAACATAACGTGTTCGAAAACTAATAACACCATGTCATGACAAGAGATTCCATCGCCAGCTAGAAGGATAGCTCACCCTGAAATCTTATGAACTGGAGACTGACTAGAGCTGAGGTCGAGTCAAAGTCGGTGGAACACTCGCTGCACTCCACAAAATAAAACAAGAAAAGATACAAGTAGGGGTCAGTACAGGAAAACATGTACTAAGTAGGTATCATCGGCCGACTCAAAATAGGAATTAATATGAAATAGGTAATAGCGGGAAATCAACCGTAGCACTTAATATGTGGCAACCAACAAGATCAAGATCAAGTGACAACACAATGAACAATTTCATAATCAATCAACAATATCAAGATCACACAGAAGGACTCAAGCCTCCATATCACACTCTTTTGGAAATGAGTTATTGGAGATTGGGTAGTATTAAGTTATTTTAATTTGTTTTTCCTTAATATTACCGTGCCGAAACGTGACACCCGATCCAAATATACCGTGTCGGAACGTGACACCCGATCCAAATATACCGTGCCGGAATGTGACACCCGATCCAAATATACCGTGTCGAAACGTGACACCCGATCCAAATATATCGTGTTGGAATGTGACACCCGATCCAAATATATTTCATTTATCATTCTTTATGATTACATTCCACTTCATTAACAATATTTCATCAAGCCTTCTTTATTCAAGGCACCATTTTTGATAGGGCAAGTTCAAGATTATAAATTTCATGGCCTCGGGATTTCAGACCAATCACAACAACATATCAACCATCCAAACCACAATAATTAAATGCATAGTAAACTTCACACATTACTCAATGAATATCAATCACTATTAAGAGTCTATCTATGATATAGAATAAAAACCATAACCTACCTCAACCGAAGAACCGAAGTAAAGCAAGCTAATACATCAATGTCTTTCCTTTCTTCAATGCCTCAGACCAATTTCAATCTATCAAATATATAATATTTATAAGTAAACTAATCCGTAAACACCAATATTATATATATGTTTAACCTAGACCCAATAACTCACCCACTTCTATAAACATGTTCCTAATCTTGATGTCACTTAACATGTCAACTCCCATATTTTCTGAATTTTAAAACTAGGGTTAAACCTCAATTAAATTAAATAATCACTTTAAAATTTGAGCCTTTCGTAACGCTTCCGAACGATCAAAATCTGTTCAAATACATACTATTCATAAGAATATGAATCTAATGACACCCATATTGCTATATTTATTTTCGGATAAAAAATTTGGTCAAAAAGTCATCCCGAGTCATTGAAGTCAAATCTGAAATTTTCTTTCCGATTATGTTTGTTCATGATAAAATAAATTCACATGTTAAATTTCAGCTAAAACGGATCGTTATTCGACCCCCAAATCAAGATTTTATGTGAAGAACCCTAGGGTCATATTTTCTTATTTCAACATTATTTCTTCACCAATATACCCTAAAAATATGTTCATAATTACATAAAAATTTAATGGAAAGGATGAAAATAATTATCTTGACGCTTTGGAATGAAAATTCTTATTTTTCTCTTCTCCTTTATTTTTCTTTTTCCTTTTTTTTTTCTTTCTTCCTCCGTATTTTTTCCCCCCAGCTTCTGCTCCTGTTCGTCGTCGCTGCTCTCTTCTTCTTCTTTTTTTTCTTTCTTTCTTTTTGCTCCAACTAATTAGGTATAAAAATTTTATAAACCCTATCCTTTTTCTTTAATAATTGGTATAGAGTATTAATTAAATTAACACTTTAACCCACTAATTAAATAAATTATCGAAGTTTTCCCCTCAACTAAATAATCGTAATTATCGAAAAGTCCAAAATACCAAATTAAAAATTTATGGGATGAGTCTTTTATGAACTAAAAGCTTTATTTCTCAAAACGATCTAATGGGTCGTTACATATTGTGACCCTCTTAGGTTTAGGAACTTGGACTTTGGCTAGATACCCCTACACTTTATTGTGGGGAACTCTATTGAGTATTTGATTTCCCCCCACAAGTTCTGTGGTAAACCTGAACTTATAAGTAAGGCATTCATCATTTTCTTTAACATTCAATTTTTCCTTTCTGCAATTCTGTTAGATTGAGGTGAGTAAGGGGCAGTAGTTTGATGGTGATTCTATTTTCCAAACATATTTCTGCAAAAGGAGTTTCATATTCTCCAACTCTATCACTTCTTATCATATTTATTTTTTTATCCAACTGATTTTCAACTTCATTTTTGTGTTGTCTAAATATTTCTATTTCGTTATCCTTACTATTCAGCAAATAGACATAACAATATCTACTGCAATCAATAAAAGTTATAAAATATTTTTCCCACCACAAGTTGGTGTTGACTTCATATCACAAATGTTTGTGTGAACCAATTCTAAGGGACTGGAAATTCCTTTCAATAGATTTATAAGAATGCATAACATATTTAAATTCAACACATACTTGACATTTTGATTTATTGCACTCAAAGTTAGGCAATACATTTAAGTTGATCAGTTTTTGCAAGGTTTTATAATTGACATGTTCTAAGCGTGTCTGTCATAAATTATTTGACTCAAGTAAGTAAGAAGAAGCTTGAACTTTATTATTATCAACAACCATTACATTCAGTTTGAAAATGTCCTCAGTGAGGTAGTCTTTTTATAAATATATTTCATTCTTACTAACTACTATTTTTTCTGAAACCAGAACACACTTGAATGCATTTTAGATTAGAAGACTAGCAGATACCAAGTTCTTTCGCATTTCTAGAATATGACAAATTTTATTCAGAGTCATCACCTTGACGAATGTAATTTTTAAGAATATTCTACCATATCCTTCAACCTTAGTCGTTACAGAATTTTTCATATAGATAGTCTCATCAGGTGCTGCAGGGGAATAAGTAGCGAAGGCTTCTCGAACCGTACAAATATGTGATGCGGCTCCTAAATCAAGCCACGATTCTTTGAGATTTTCTACAAGATTGCATTCGATCAGCATTGCACACAAGTTTTCAACATCCCCATTTGTATCAACCATGTTGACTTGACCTTTCTTCTTTTCCTTCTTGGGAGCACGACATTCCACAGATGTCCAGCTTTTCCATAGTTGTGACAGTCTCCCCTTGAACTTCTTTCTACTAGAATAGTTCTTCGATCCAGAAGGTTTCTTCCTCTATTTTGATTTAGATGGACCAACCTCAACTATATTTGCTCCTATAAATGCTAAGTTTCCTTTATCCTTCTTCTCGTCAGCCTTGTTGTCTTCCTCAATTCTTAAACGAACAATCAAGTCTTCAAGAGTCATCTCCTTTCGCTCGTGATTCAAATAATTTTTGAAATATTTTCATAAAGAAGACGGTTTCTCGATCAATGCTACTACTTGAAATATCTCGTTTATGATCATACCTACGACGGATAATTTAAAATCAATAATACATTCAATAATTTTAACAATCAAACTATTGAATTTGATCATACCTTCTGCTAGAAGATCATGAATAATGACTTATAGTTCTTGGACTTGAGATATGACAGTCTTGCTATCAACCATCTTATAGTTCAAAAATTTTGCAGCCACAAACTTCTTTAATCCTGCATTTTTAGTTTTGTATTTCTTCTCAAAAGCATACTAAAGTTCTTTAGAGATTTTACAAACACTAAATACGTTATATAAGCTATCTTCTAATCCATTGAGTACGTAATTCTTTCAAAGGAAATCAGAATGTTTCCATGCCTCTGTCACAATAATTTTTTTATTTTCAGGAGTTCCTTCCTTTACCTCAGGAACATCTTCATTGATAAACCGTTGTAGACTGAGGGTAGTTCTATAGAAGGACATTTTCTGCTGCCACCATTTGAAGTCATCAGTGAACTTTTCAAGTTTTTCTGCAGTAGCCATTGCTGTAGAAATTGGTGTTCTACTAGTTGAAGGCATTGTGTTTGTTTTAAAACTTGATACATTTGTATCTCCCATTCTGTTTGACAAAACGAAAATAATATTAAAGAACAAAATAACCAAATAGGAATTTTTATTCAACTCGATGAAGTTTTTATATTCTTTAAATCGAGAAAAACAAAAACTTGATTATTTTGATGAAGATTTTATTTCTTCGAACCAAGTTAATCACTGGAGTAGAAAGTCTTTCGATTTTAGTCTCTAGCCCTCAAACAAAATATACGATAAAGCAAAAATATATAACCTGTTTCTAGTTTAACTATGAAGTTTTTATATTCTTCCAATCGTTGATCGAATGAATCTTGAATACTGATAAAGTTTTATATTTATGGAATTAGTATTAGATTCAGATAGAGTAGAAAATCAAAAAGGTTTTAATCTCCAAAACTATTAGATACAAGAAAATAAATTAAATATCTTAAGCTTGTTAACTTTTGTATTAAAGTTAGTAAACCAGAAACAATAAAGATGAAAAGTAAAATAATATCCGAGTCCACAGAATTTACTATGTGTCTTTAAGAAATTTAATCCTCACACTGTACCCGAGGTTATGAATTATTTTCTCTCAGATAAAATGGATGGAACATTAAAGAAGTAGCAGTACCTCAAACTTTGATAATTTCAGCAAACTCATAAAATAGCAATGTAATCACACAAAGACACAATTTTGTTTGTAAGAAAATATATGCAAAAGAGGCGAAATTTAGATGTTTAAAACTAAGAACAGGCCTCTCTATTTATGGCCAGCAAAGGCTTAGAATATGACAGTTTAGAACAGTCTCATCTGTTCATAATAGGCATAGTGTCTTTTGGGAAGGAACAAGTCCTTTCCGAAATATTTCCACAAAATTTAAATAAATCCCGTTTTAGTTAATTTGGTTATTTAGTTAATTCTGCGAATTTAACTAATTCAAATTATTCTACGAATTAATTAATTAATAATAATCAATAATTTTGAATTAATACTGAATTAATATTCATAAAAAAGAAATTAATTAATGAGATTAATAAATAAATTTTGTCTAAAAAATTATCAATCAATCACATCATTTTCCAAAGTCAAAGCCGAAGTCGAGCTGAATGACGACGACGACGACTGCGCGAGGGGCACCCTCTACTTAACCTTTTATGTGTTAAAGTCTTATATAAGGACAAAATATTAACTTTCTTCTACCAATGAAGAGAGAAATGACTTTTCATTTTCCCTTCATTTGGCTTTTTCACATTTTTCAGTTCTTATTTCTCATTCACACTTCACTTAAACCCAACAGGAGTAAAAGTATCTTGTAATAAATCTCAAGTAACAAGTAAATCTATATCTTTTCGAGCAACAACAAATAAAATAATAATATATTAATCTACACATTCTCAAGATTTTGATGCAAGGAAGATATAGAGTTGACAGTATATGCTTGCAATAGTTTTAGCTCAAATTATTAATTTCGACTATAGTTGCTTAAAAATGATACTCTCTTTGATTCATATTAATGCTTCTAGCTTAGACAAACCCGGGAAAAGAGTGTGAAGGGAAAATGAGCTAAAAAGGTTATTTGAGAGTGGAATGAAGGATAGGGGATTTCTATTTCTTTTTCTTTTTCTTTTGTTATAAATATTTAATTAGGGGTTAATTATGAAGAGATGGGGTTGATTTAAAATATTTGTAAACTTAGGGTAAAAAATTAAAAGATCAATTTTTTTTAACAAAACCCAAAATTTCATCCATTTTCTCCATTTTCTAAACGTATTTCTTCCTCTTTCTCTGTTCTCCTCTCCTCTCTTCTCTTCTCTTTTCTTTTCCCCAATTCTTTCTCCTTTATTCGATTTTCTCTGTTCTCCTCTCCTATCTTCTCTTCTCTTTTCTTTTCCCCAATTCTTTCACTCCGATTTGATTGTAAAAATTATAAAAAAAAATTGATGAAAAGAGAAGAGAGGAGAGGATATGTTGTTTATATAAACAGGAGTTGTTCAAGCAACCAAGAGATGTTGTTTAAATAACCCTAAGTTGTTTAGTTCAAACAACAGAAGTTGTTTAAACAACCAAAAGTTGTTTAAAAGTTCAAACAACCAGAAGATACTTAAGCACTCCTAAGTTGTTTAGGTGTTTTCTATGATTCTTTAGTTAAAACAATGAGAATATTGTAAATATCAGCTAGTTGTTTGGCAAAATATGAAAATATTTGCTAATTTTTTTGGAGATCGAGATATGAAAACATTTGTTAGTTGTTTAGACAAATGTTTAAACATCTGCTAGTTGTTTGGAGGTGATGATGACATGGAGGAGGAGAAGTTTGGGGAGGATGGGGCTGAGAGGTGGATGAGAGAGCAGGGAAAAAAAGAGAGAGGGTCCTTTGTAAATTAAAAAAATTTGTGGGTTCTTAAAATATGTGTCATTATCACTAATTAAAGAAGAGTACATTTTACTTCATTTTCAAGACTTGTGTCTTATTTTTTTAAATTTACACTCTCAAAAGTCTCTTTTAATTCACTCCCCCCGAGTGTGAAACCTATAAGGAGGAGGAAACATCCGCGCTTCAATTCAACGGTTTAAAATACTATTGATAAGTACGTACATATCTACTTGTACGTAATTCCCAATTTCTTTGATTACACTACCTATTTTCTGACTGGACTTATTCTACAAGGCACAATTAAGTCATGCTATTCATACTGATGATACACTTCCTTCTGGCATCCAGCCCCCCACTTTTGAATTTTCACAAGTACCTTTATTCCACAACCTTATAGTATATATAGATATACCAAAAACCTTGTTTGGCTCACTACAATCTTATAGTATAGGTCATTCAAATATTTAAAATTAGTGAAAAATAGTTGTTATAGTCTAAATATTTATTGCATTCAAGTTATTTAGATATGAAAGCAGAGAGTTACTTGATCTCACTCAAGAGGTTAAACAAGAGCAATAATGAAAATATTAGTGCGCCTAAAGGGGAAATTGTATTAGCCAGAGATGATCATAATAATAATTCAAGTACTAAGGCATCATCATTGAGGTGTAGATTCAAGAATTCGTGTTTGCGGAAGAAGAAGAGATTATACAGATTGCGCAATTGGTTTATTGACTCATTTTTATTCAAGATTGTCTCTATTTTTGAAGCCATTGCTTTGGTTTCCACCTTAGCTTATTTCTTCTTCTTTTATGGTTTTCATATTTGATTCTTTAGAATTTTCATATATTGTTATTTGTGTTGTTGTCGGTAAAAATAATTATATATTTGGCTTTTCTTGAACCAAGTTAATGATCCATTGATACACGATCTTGAAATTTACCCATTTCTTGGTCTAATGGGTTCTATATTCTTTGTAAATCAAGGGTTCATTAATAGTGGATAAAAGTTGATATCTAATGGGGTGTGAGGTTCATTTAATTAATTTATTTTTGTTTATCAATATTCTCAATGTTATGAAATTGTGATGTATAGAAATTAAGTTGTACTCTTCTAGTCCATATTAAGTTAATTGTTGGGATATGACATATTCTTAAGAAAAATATTTATTAAGAATATAAATTAAATGTTATTTTTCACTATTGTCCTTTTGATTATTCCTAAACCATTCTCCTAGAAAATGCAAAGTACTCCTCGTTGGGAACGGGTAAATATAGAAAAAAGTTTCTAACAATTCTCTTGAATTTGAACAATTCACTTATTTTGAACTAAGAAAAAAAATTCTAACAATTCACTTAATATGGAACTAGAGGGGGTACTAATTTGAATTTCTAACTTAAAAAGTCTTTTGTTATATATGTACTCCTTTCCATTTTACTTGTCATTTATCACTTCCTGCACTGCCATGTTGACTATAGCTGTTATTACCACAGCTTCAGAATTCAGGATTCAATTCCACAAGAATGATTTTTCTAAGAAAATCTAGCCCTGTTGGTAACATTGTGCAACCACTACACTTTAGCTTGTTGCTATTACTCAATCGATAGCATGGTAGCCAACTCATTTGATACATGACAATTGACATGAGTTGGATTTTAAGATAGCCTAATAATTAGGACTATTAATAAAGTGGGCTCATTATTCGGAGTAAATGAACTAATTCTATATTTAAAGTTGAATTCATTAAGGAAAAATTATTTGGGTGGGTACTTTTTAATAAATAATTACTGATTTTAGCGATATTTTTTATTTATTATCATCTATAGTAATACATAGTAATCTATGATAAATCTATTATGTATTAAAAGTGAATTATGCATGCAATATAAATATATTATAACTGTTTTAAAATATATTATGATTGTTTGGTAAAAAAAATGACACAATGTATTATAAGTGTATTAAAGTGTGTAATAAATGTATTATACATGAATAAAACTTGTATTATATTTGTTTTATAAATTATTCTCGGTAATATGTATTAAATGTATTATAAGTGTCCAGTGAAAAAAATGTTATTGCTATAAATGGTAAATATTTTCTTAATATAGTATATCCATGTAAGTTTTCCATTGATTAATTCAATTATTTTAAGTCACATCATTTAGACTATTTTCTTGAATTTAAAATAATTCAAGTCAAGTTATGAATTTAAATCCAATAAAATTTCAGTATTTACAATAATGAAGTTTATTACTTTCTCTAGTCCATATTAAGTGAATTTGTGAGGCAATGCAAATCCACTAAAAAAAATTAGGACATAAATTGAATATCACTTTTCACTTTTGTTCTTTTAGTTATTCTCAAACTCCTTGAAAATAGAAATAATTCAAAGTGAAATCATAAATATGTTCAACTAACTCTCTTGAACTTATCACCTAAAAAATGTAAATAACGGACAAAAATAAAAGAAATTTTCAACAACTCTCTTGAACATTAAATGATTAACTTATTTTGAACACTAAAAAGGCTTTAAAATTCAATTATTATGAGCTAAAGGGAATTTTAATTTCAATATTTATTTATTTTTGTAGTGGTTCACAGGCCCACAAATCCGTAGTAAGCTCAATTTTATTTATATTTTTTTTTAAAATGCCCAATGCATAAATTATGCGTTCATACGAGATTTGAAAAAGAATCCACATCATAAGTTCGTGGTGAGCTTATATTATTAATTATTAAACATAATAAAAAAAATTAGGACAGGTAATTAAGTAGGAATCATACAGTAGTAGACAACCAGTAAACATTTAATAATTCAATAAAATAGGAAATAATATTCAAAGCTACTTAAGACAAAAGGGTTGACTATAAAGATAATTGGATTGGTATCAAAGTCTGCAGAACAAAGATCTGATATAATTCAAAATAATATAAGAACAACAAGCTTTTATAACGACACACGTAAAATATTATTAGGTTGATATCAACATGAGAAAATGATAAAAAAATATCCTTTTTGCATGAAGGTAAATGTAAAATAGTCCCTTAAATTTTCACTGAACAATTTTGATTTTCTAATTTTATCAAAATTTAATATTTTTAGACTCCATCAAATTTTTACCAAATTTGATTTGTTAGATTTGCGGAAAATCACCAAGTATCTTTTTCTCTTCTATTTTTTTGCGTTGATTATTATTTTTTAATGATATAATATATCCCTATATTGTCCGATCATTTTAACTTGATTGAGCAAATATAGATTGAGCCTTCATGTCTTATTTTAATATTAATGATTCAACAAAAGTACTATGTTTAAATTGTTATAGGGATATCATTTTGTAAGAATACTTCTAATGTTTAGTTGTTTAAAATTTTCTTTCTAATTCTTTCCTTATTTGAACTATATTAAAAGTCTTAACATTTAATACAAAAGATAACAATTATGAAAATTTTGATTTGAATAAAAATTAATGTAGAACTAAATAAATATATTATATTTATTTTTTATCGTTTGACTTAAAGTCTTAAAAACAAGAGAAAAGGCCTTGATATACTCCTCAACTTTATCATTTAGAGCTGATATATAAAAACTCATAATGAAAGTGACTCATATATACTTCTACCGTTGCACAAATGACTCATATATACCTCCACTGTTATAAAAGTTGATCACATATACCCTTTTCATCTTAAAGAAGTGAATAAATTAATTTTTTTATTTTTTATTTTAAAAAAAAATTATATATGGATATTTTTTTTTTGAGAAAGTAAAAAGTAATATATATATATATATATACACCCATACATGTAATTTTTCTAAAGCAAAGTTTAGGGGTATATATAAAGATAAAAGCACCACTAATATAATGGCCAATATGTACATATTTTCTACGCAATTCCCAACTATTTCTTGAATTTCACGTGCAACACCATTTATTTCAAATGAGAATATAAAGATAAAAGCACCACTAATATAATGGCCAATATGTACATATTTTCTACGTAATTGATAATTATTTCTTGAACTTCACGTGAAACATAATTTATTTGTGGGAAAAGGATTAAAATGCCTTTAAATTATTTGAAATGAACAAACATATCTTTTTTTTATGGTTTGATCCCAAAATACTTTCATTGTTATTTAATGGATCAAAATACCCCTATTGTTATAAAATGGGTCAAAAATATCATTTTCTGAATAAATATAAAAATATTAATTTTAAGGAACGTTATTCTTGTTTTCTTTCATTTCAAACCACTTCAATTAATAAAACTATAGTAAATTATTTTATTATTCCTAAATTCATTTTATCAATTAAAAAATAATAATTTCATGTACTCTAATTTTTAATGGATAATATATATCATATATATAAGATCATAATATATTCATCATTAAATTTTATTCAAATAAAGATAAAAAATAATTATAATAAAATAAGAAATATTTTTTATTTTTTATTTTTTCTCTAATTGAAGTAGAATAAACATTTGCTAATAAAGGAAATATTATTAGGAAAAGAGAAAAGGGTCAAAAATGCCTTTAAACTATTTGAAATGAATAAAAATGCCCTCCGTTTATGGTTTGGTCCAAAAATGCCCTTGCCGTCAACACTTTGGTCCAGAAATATCCTTATTGTTATTTAATGGGTCAAAATGCCCCTATTATTACAAAATGGGCCCAAAATGCCTTTTTTCGAATAAATATTTTTTTTTTAAAAAAAATCTTGTTCCTTATAAAAATATTACTTTTAAGGAACATTATTCTTATTTTCTTTCCTTTCAAACCACTTCAAGTAATAAAAATATAGTAGAAAATTATTTTATTCTTCGTAATCTCATATTATCAATTAAAAAAGAATAATTTCATGTACTCTAATTTTAAATGGATAATATATGTCATATATATAAGATCGTAATAAATCCATCATTAATTTTTATTCAAATAACGATAAAAAATAATTATAATACAATAAAAAATATTTTTAATTTTAATTTTTTTTTCTAATTGAAGTAGAATAAACATTTGCTAATAAAAAAATATTATTAGGGAAAAAATGTGTTTAAAAAGAAAATAAATAATATATTTATTTTAAAAAGGTCTTTTTTACCCATTAAATAACAATAAGGGCATTTCTAGATGAAAGTATTGATGGCAAAGACATTTTTGGACCAAATCATAAAAGGAGGGTATTTTTGTTCATTTCAAATAGTTTAAGGGCATTTTTGACCCATTAAATAACAATAAAGACATTTCTGGATCAATATATTGACGACAAAGGCATTTTTGGACTAAACCATAAAAGAAGGACATTTTTGTTCATTTCAAATATTTAAGAACATTTTTGACCCTTTTCCCTTTATTTTAAATGAAAATAAAAAGATAAAAGCACCACTTAATACTCTCTTCGTTTACTTGTCAAATATTGCCTTCAACACACCTATTAAGAAAATAATTATTAGTCTAGTAAATTTACCATTTTTTTCCTATTAATTGATAGAATTTTAAATATATTTATTCAATATATTTTTAAAAAATATTAATTTAATATTAATAAATTGATGATATAATAAGAAAAAATATTATTTTTTTTAATTTATCAAAATTGACAAGTAAAAAAAATTAAATTAAAAAATATTTAATAAATAAATAGAAACGGAAACAGTATGAACGAGAAGACTTTGAGCCCGTTTGGATTGGCTTTAAGTTGGTCAAAACCAGCTTAAAGCCCCTTTTTAGCTTTTGGACGTGTTTGTCTAATGCTGACTTTAAGCCATAAAGTTCTTAAAGTCAGTCAAAAATGAAAAGTTAGGATTCCTAACTTTTTTTTTTCAAAGTGCTTAAAGTCATTTTCTTTGACCATGGAAATTACTTTTATATCCCTTATATTTTAACTAAATTCTCAAACTACCTTTTTTATTCTTTTAACCCTAAAATTCACATCATAAGCACTTTTATCCAAACATTCAACTGCTTATTTATAAAAATAACTTTCAGCACTTTAAAGTTCTAAAAGCACTTCATACATAAAAGTTACTTTTTTTAAGCCAATCCAAACGGGCTCTTTGGCTACTTCTCTTGCCATTTAATTGACCCACACATTATTCATTAACGCCAATCACGAGAAGTTGTTCATCCCCCCCTTTTGACTTTTCCACAATGTTATTTTTATATTATATATAGATATATCAAAACCCCTCAATGGCTCATCAAACCCATCAGCTACTATTTATTCAAGATTGTCTCTGTTTTTGTTGTGGTTTTCATATTTGAATTTCTCTAATTTCCACATATATATATATATATTTTTCTTTGTAAATTAAGGGTTCATTAATATTGGACAAATAAAAGGGACTACTTTTGTCGTTTTCTCATATAAAGATTAATTGGACTGAATAAATTATTTTGGAAGATTTGAGCAACTTCTTCAAGTTGTAGGCTTTAAGATTGACAAATTCATTGTTTATTTTACTTTTTTTTTTGTTTATTTACTTTGTTTGTGTTCCTTTTATTTTATTGGTTGATGATCTGTGCTTTTAACAACACACTGACGCCTATGTGGATGATGAGTTACACTCGATGTTCCACAACTTGTTTATTGTAGGACATCCTTAAAGGGTTCCTTTGGTTTTTGTTTTTTTTTTAATATTTCTTTTTGGCTGTTTTAGACTTTTTTTTTTACCAAAGAGCTCATCGTCACTATCTTCTACAGATATGATAAATTCTGCTTCAATATAATAATTTACAAATTATACAAAAATAATAAATTATATTAAGCAATTCTCGTGCTATGAAATCGACCAAAAAAGCAAACGAGGAAATTTCCAACTTGAGAAACCTTATGTCACGGTCCGATTTTTCTGGTCATGATGACACCTACTATACCCATTAGTAGGTAAGTCAACCCGTAACCCGAAACAGCTAGTAATAAGTTTAAGGGTAGAAACTAAACAATAATAAGCATTTCTAACTTAAATAGCATAGATAAGCAAAAGACAAACCAGAATAAATATATACAACTAATCCCTCCCAGAACCTGGAAGTCACTAGTACAGAGCTAACTAACAAAAGAGTATAAGTCCCAAAAATGGACCACAGAAACAAGACTTATCTCAAAACACAAAGACTAGTCATATATATATATATGGAGACCAGAATAGTACAAAACACCAAGTGCTCACCCCAGTCTCCGGATCTGACTGCTCCAAGCTCGAATCAACGTTGGCCATTAATGCTCGGACTTACATCACGAAAACATATGCCGAGTGTAGTATGAGTACCAAAACAACAGGTACCCAGTAAGCATCATAGACCGACTGAGCTTGAAAAGTAAAAGCAATATGAAAATGAGGAATAGGACAGAACAAGGTCAAGAGTGGAAGTCGAAAGTAAAGTAAAGTAATGCACACGAGTGTAAAAAGAACTAACTAATCAATAACTAAGCTACACCTAACAGGGCACCCATAAGCCCAAAAGTACACTCGTGCGTAAGTTTAAATAAAACTTGATCGGACCCCCATAAGCCCGACGAGTACACATAATAGTTATAACTACAGAGAACTGAACTGAGAACCAAAGGCTGGAGGATGTAGAACTAGAACTTCGTACCGAACTAGTAAAATCCAAAAGTATAGAGGTTGGACCTTAAACCAGATGCTCTTCAAGAGTTCAGTGTGGTCGAGGAAAGACCTTGAATCTGGATGCCCGCCAAAAGTATTAATGTGGTCGATGCCAGACCTTGAATCTAGATGCCCGCCGAAAATATCGTTATAGTCGAGGCCAGACCTTGAATCTGAATGCCCACCATGAGTATCAAGGTAGTTGCTGAAAGTGCTTCCAACAGTCTATAGTCACAAATCTCTGTGGATCGCATTCCATTCCTACCCAATCAATTAAACTAGCTGGGATGAACTCCAAATCAAATCTTGAATCGCCAAACGAAAACTCATAAAACCGCAAAGTACGGGAGGTAGGGATAGAAAATCATCGAAGCCAGCGCACCACCTAGCTAAGACTAAGACTATTAGATTTGAGTCTGTTATACCAATTTACAAGGATCTAAGCTAGTTGAAATGATGTCGGGGCAAAACTGCCTATCAGAATCGAAGCATGCATTTCTATAGTAAGATATATTCAAACCTAGGCTAAGGACAAACATACTTCAAATAGACGATAAAACAAGTATACAAATACTCCACAAGGCATGGATGATCAACAAGGCAAGTAGCATGCTCACAAGTATCCGATAAAATTTTGAAAAAGGCCTAAAACATGATTTCTAAACGTTTAAGCATGATTCAATCCTATCCAATCCTAAATTCCAACTAATCAACATGCAATCACATTCTCAAGCTCAATCTAAAGAGGGGGAAGTCGTAGCCTACATGCAGGCCGATCACGAGCTCTCTAGTTTTACTAAATCGGAGCTTTCTCCCTCCGAACGACCTCTGAACACTGCCACATTATTAAAAATAGGTACACAATATTAATACAGTTGTTTTGACATTAAAATTACTAAAATTGGAGACAGAATAATTTTGGAGTCAAAAATGAAAATATGAAATCCACTCCAATAATTCTGAAATCGACTCCATAAAAAGATTTCAAACACCACCCCGAACTTGTGTTCTAAAATAGAATACAATTTGGGGCTCGGAACAACCCAAAATACGACATTCAATATTTACACCATTAAAACTCAATTCAAGCTAAAGGAAAACAACCAATTATGCAAATTTACCTCACACGAAACCTCCTAGACACTTTCTAAAGTTACCCATGTATTATCCAAACAATTACCCCCAACCCAACCTTTGAATCACCAATTTTTGCCTTAAAATGAAGGAGATATCAATGTTTGAACATAAGGACCAAGTGTTGATCGCGTCTGGTCTTTTAAATAAAGGACAGACACAATTGCCCATCGCAATCGCGGGGACATGTGTCATGATCCCGATTATCCCTCAAAATGACCCTCGCAATCGTGAAGGCCAAGTCTCACGATCACGATGACCAACTCCCAGTCAACTCTCATTTGCGATCACAACAAAAGGTCACATGATACCGATGACCCTGTACAGTGAACCTTCGCAATCGCGAAGGCTTCCTTGCGAACGTGATGAAGGAAATCACCTTCACCAATAACTACTGTAACATGGAATTTTTAACATTGTCCAAGTCTTTGACGGAGTGCTCGAGATCCGTTCGAAATTCCGTGTGCATAACAAACTATGCTACCTTGGGGTAGGCATAAGTACCAAAAAAACAAGATACCAAACTAAACCAAATTATTTTGGTTTTCCGGTTTTGGTTTTTTGATTTATCAGTTTGATTACGGTTTATTTTTTATATAATTTTGATATTTTGGTCTGATTTTTTATTTTTGAGTTGCGTAATTTATAATATATTTTTTTTAAAAATTGTTAGACATATATATTATATACAATAGCCCAATTGTCCAAGACCAAATTAGAATTAAAATAGCCCAACAAAATAGCCTATTCCTAAATCCAAATTCGAATAAACAATTAAAATAACCTAAGATACTATAGTGTTGTGGCTGCCTTCTTCATTTCACTCTTGCGCTTTCAGGCTTCAGCGAGGCGAACTCCATCCTAGATAGTATATTAATATAGTACCTAGATAGTATATCTTTAAGTATGGGTGGAAAAATCAAACCAACCCGCCCAATCCAACCCAACCCGTTTAAGTTTAGGTTGGGTATTGACCCGCCCATTCATTTGCTCAACCCATTTCAACTTATAAAAAATTGAGTTGATATTCAACCCAAATTGGCTTTTAAGAAATCTTTTTAAACTATTTTTAAAAAACTTTTTTTTCAATTTGATATGTTATATATAGTCATAATAAAGAAAAAAAGAATTTTATTAGATACTAAAATGGTTTGAAAGAACAAATAAAACAATTAAGCTTACTAAAGAATTGGTTTGGGTTGGATCTTGACCCGTTATATAACACATTTTGACCCAACCCGTTTTGACCCAAACTAATTTGGGTGGATTGAGTCTTGACCCAATTGTTGTCTTAACCCATTATGATCCGTTCAAATTTGATCCAACCCGCCCAATTGTCACCCCTAATCTTAAGGCATAATTGTTGTTAAGCTTCCCCACTGCATTGTTTGTCAATATCTTTCAAGTGTGTGGTTTGAGACTTGCACATCATTTTCACAGCATCTAGTCATATAATACCCTTAATTTTCCTCAAAAGACTATTTCTTTCACATTGATATGAATGAGCTAATGAGGCAAATTGATTTTCATCTTCTTTTGTCTAGTTTGGAAGAACGACTGAGTTCTTTATTACGCTCTATTTTCATGGAATGTATGAAATAATTTTTAACCTTAAAAAATAGTTAAAAGAAATCAATTTTTAACTTGAAAAAATAGTCCAATTTACAAATAAAATTTAGCCCATTAAACATGTCCTCAATCGAAAAATCGATATCGTAGTTCGGTTTTATTTTTGGTACACACAATCCTAGAACCAAAAATCGAAAAAACCAAAATAAAAAAATTGAAATCGAATTGAATTATCGAATGCCTACCCTTAATGCTATCCATCCAAATTCGACATTATGGACTCAATGACACATTCAAAATTCTCATACGAGGTTATTTTAATAAAAAGTGAGTCCACATCCATGTGCCATTTAAAGCCAAATTTCACAATGAGCCTCGGAATTAGACCAAAAGCCTCGAGAAGTGAACGAAGAGTCATTCTAGACCAAATTTGACATTTCAAAACTAATTGTTCTGACGAAATTTTCATCTAAGAATGTTTTCCAAGAATGTTGACGAAAGTCAACCTTAGGCCATATTTCAAAGGCTAAAGTGCCAAATGACCCCAAACTCGTATCGATTGCCTTGATACTCGTATCGACCCTAGTACTAACCTAATTTGGCAATTTCAAAAATGATAGAATTGTCAAAATTTTATTTTGAGGTTGTTTATCAGATGTTATGATCAAAGTTAACTTTTCAAGTTATAAAAGCTCCAAAACAGAGAAACAGACATAAAACCTAAACAAATGACCAAGCAACCGAACAGTTAGTGCTAGCAAATCATAAAAGACTTGAGGTTGCTACAGGAATTTTCTAAACGACAAAAAGGAGGCATTAAGGCAAAAATGACCTGGAGGATCATTACAACATCCACTACTAAAAAGGACTTTCGTCCATGAAAGTAAGAGTCAAGAAGTACCTGAAGGCTCAAACAGGCGAGGGAATTTCTTCTGCATCACCTACTCGGTCTTCCAGGTAGCCCCCTCGACTGAACGGTACCTCCAATAGACCTTAACAATAGGAATGTATCTCGATCGCAGTTATCTGACATCTCTGGCTAGAATAGCTTTCGACTCCACTACAAAGGTCAGGCAATTTTTCCAACCAAATCATACTGGAGCACATGAGACTCATCAGGAACATACCGGCGCAACATCGAAACATGAATAACTTGGTGGGTAGTTGATAGTTCTAGCTCATAGGCAACCTCTCTGACTGTCCTCAAAATCTCAAACGACCCGATATACCTGGGTTTGAGCTTGCCCCGCCTCCCAAATCTCATCAAACCCTTCATGGGCGATACTCGAAGAAATACCCAATCACCGATTGTAAACCTCAATGGTCGATGCCTGTGATCTTCATAACTATGATATATACTTTGAGCCGTCCTGAGCCTATCCTGAATCACCCTCACCTGATCCAAGGCCTCCTGAAGCAAGTCTATACCATGCGGCCTAGGCTCCATAGAATCAAACCAACCAACTAGAGAGAGACAACACCTACCATATAAGGCCTCGAATAGGTCCATTTGAATGCTAGAGTGGAAACTACTGTTTTATTAAAAATCTGCCAAAGGCATGGTCCCACTAATCCCCAAAATCCATAACACAGGCCCGCAACATATCCTTAAGGACCTAAATAGTGTGCTCTAACTGGCCATTAGTCTGTGGGTGAAATGTTGTGCTAAGATGAACACGGGTGCCCCACTCCTCCTAAAAAGTCCTCAAAAAGTTGGAGGTGAACTATGAACCCCAGTCTGAAATGATTGATACAGGCATACCATGAAGACGAACCACCTCCCAAATGTAGATACGAGCCAATTTCTCCGCACTGAAGGAAGTATGAAGGGAAGAAAATGTGCTGACTTAGTTAATCGATCCACCATGACCCAAATGTTGTCAACACCTCTATAAGTCTAAGGCAAACCTACAACGAAGTAGATGGTGATAAGCTCCCACTTCTACTCTAGAACAGGTAATCTCTGAAATTCACCAATAGGTCTTATATGCTCGTCCTTCACCTACTGGAAACACAACAACACGACACATAGTCTGAGATGTCTCTCCTTATGCCGCTCTATTAGTAGTGCTTTCTCAAATCACGATACATCTTAGTTGTACTCGGATGGATGGAATATCTTGAATCATGGGCCTCACTAAGAATCAGTTGAATCAAACCTCCAACTCTAGTAATACACAATCAGACGGCAAATCTCAAAACCTCATTTGAATATAAAATAGCCTAACTAGCATCACCTGCCAACACCTTATATGTGAGTGCCACCAAAGACTCATCCTCAAACTGATGACCTCGGATCTAATCTAACAAAGATGACTAAACCCCTACATGGGTAATACCCTCCTGGAATCTGAGATATCAAGTCAAACCATCCGGTTAGCTAAGGATTGGATGTCCAAAGCCAATGGTCGCTCCAAAATAGATAGAAAGGCTAGACAACCAATACTCACCACCTTCTGGATAAAGGCGTCCACTACTACATTCGCCTTGTCCGATTGGTAGAGAATAGATAGGTCATACTTCTTTAGGAGCTCAATCCACCGATGCTGCCTCGAATTAATGTCCCTCTGGCTCACAATGTACTGAAGGCTCCTGTGATCATTGTAGATCTCACAATGGACTCCATATAGATAGTGCCTTCATATCCTAAGTGCAAAAACTACTACCTCCAACTCCAAGTCATGGATGGGGTAGTTGCACTCATATAGCTTAAGCTGCCTCGATGGGTAAGCTATGATCTGGCCTCGTGCATTAATACACAACCCAAACCTATGATGGATGCATCACAATATACCATGAAGCCCTAGCCCTCAACTATATGAGTCAAGATAGGAGCGGTGGTAAGAAACTCTTAGAGCCTTCGAAAGCACATCTCACACTTCTCTGACTACACAAAAGGAACATCCTGGCCAGTCAATGGGGCTACAATAGTAGAAAATCCCTCAATAAAGTGTCTGTTGTAACTTTCTAACCCGACGAAGCTATGTACCTCAGTAACAGAAGTGGGTTTTTCCCAATCACAAATAGCCTCAATCTTCGTCGGTTCAATCATAACACCCTCCTTGGACACCACGTGCTCTAAGAATACTATAGACTTAAGCCAAAACTCGCACTTTAAGGACTTTGCATAAAACCACTGATCTCTCAAAGTCAAGAGCACTATCCTCAAATGTTGCTCATGTTCACTCCTGCTCCTCGAGTATACCAGTATGTCATCAATGAAGATAATGACAAATGAGTAAAGGTATGGCCTGAACACTTAAGTCATCAAGTCCATAAAGGCGAAATGGGCTTTAGTCAACCCAAAAGACATTAAAAGAAACTCATAGTGGCCATAACGAGTCCTAAATATAGTCTTAGGGATGTCAGCTTCCCTAATCCTCAGTTGATGGTAACTGAATCTCAAGTCTATCTTAGAAAACACTGTGGCACCCTGAAGTTGATCAAACAGGTCATTAATATGAGACATGGGGTAACAATTCTTCACCGTTACCTTGTTCGGCTGCCTATAGTCAATACAGATCATCATAGTCCCGTCTTTATTCTTCACAAAAAGAATAGGAGAACTCTATGAAAATATACTTGGATGGATGAACCCCTTACCTAGGAGGTCCTTAAGCTGATTATTGAGTTCCTTGAGCTCTGTAGGTGTCATCCGATAAGGTGGAATAGAAATAAGTTGGGTACCTGGCTCTAAATCTATGACAAAATAAATTAATGTGATGCTCTGGGGGAAGGTCAGGTAGGTCCATATGAAACACATCCACAAAATCTCTAACCACAAGAATTGAGTAAACTAAAGGAATCTCTCTACTAACATCACGCACATAGGCCTAGTAAGCTAGATAACCAGTCTCCGAGCCTGCATAAAAGAGATAATCCTCATAGATATGTGACTGTAAGAACCCTGCCACAACACCAGAGGAATGCTAGGTATGACTAAGGTAACAATCTTGGCGTAGCAATCTAAGACCGCATGGTAAGGGGATAATCAGTCCCTGCCCAGACTCATGTCAAATTCTAGCATGTCTAGCAGAAAAGGTCAACTCTAGTATCATAACTCTGGATGATGTCTAAGCAAGACCACAACACCTGATCTACTACTAAAGACTCACCCACCATGGTCGAAATGTGAACTGTCTTTGCTAAGGACTCAGACCCTATACCCAATCGGGGAGCATAATAGACAAATACATATGAAAAGGTAGATCCTGGATCAAATAAATATGTGGCAGGCTGGTCAAAAAATAAAAGTGTAACTGTAATGACATAGTTTGATACATCGACCTATGCCCTCGCTAGAGCCGCATAGAAATAGACCTAAGCACCTCTACCAGGTGCATCTGACCTACCACCTGACCTGTCTCCCCGTGCTCTGCCTTTGGCACCCTGTCGACCTCCTAGATGATCTTGGTCCTGAAGTCCACATCTAACTAGAGGAGGCACTGCTGTCACTAGTCTAGCTATTAGAAAAGCTGGTACAATCTCCATTCGCCCTTGCCGGGGGCACTCTCGGGACTAATAGTCTAAGCTTCTACAATCATAGCAGACCTGAGAAGATCGATCTATAAGAATACGGCCTCCACATCCTGAAGAACACGCATCCGATCCCCTCAAACCCTGGCCCATGCTAGGACTACCATGCTAATGTTAGCCACTCTTAGAAGCAGGTAATGCCGCCTTAACAGGCCAATTGGACTGAGCATGTTGAAATCTTTAGCGGGGGCCTATTATAAGAGTCCCTCCCTCTAGTATGGGACCCGTTGTAGCTTCCCTGACAACGAGGCTTTTTATTGCTGCTCTCTTGGGCCTCTCGATGAATATGCTCCATGGACTGAGCATGGTCAACCACATCAAGAAATGAATGGCCTGCTGATATCAGATACTCCATATCAACCCTCAGTCTGTACCATAACCTATGCACAAAGTAACAAATTCTCTCCTTCTCCGTGAGTAAGATCACGGCGGCATAGCGGGACAACTCATAGAAACTTACCTCGTACTCTAAGACACTTATAAAGCCCTGCTCCAATCTAGAGAACTAATCATGAAGACTATCTCAAACGCTCCTTAGTATATACCTGGCCAAGAAAGCTTTTGAGAACTCATCCTAAGATACTAGAGGTGATCCAGCTGGCCTAGACTGCAAGTATAAGCGCCACCACTACCTGGCGGGCCTGCAGAACTAAGGTGCAGTGAAGTCGGCTCCTCTCAAATCCATAAGGACTAAGGACTGAAGCTTCTCCTGGCATGTAGTCAAGAACTCAAGGGAATTCTCCCTAATCTCCCTAGTAAACATAGGCAGTGAAAGTCTCTGAAATACCCCGAGCATCCTCTACTCGTGTAGTGGCATGACTGTGTCATCTATACCTGGTTGTGTAGCCACGTAAGTTTGTAGTGGCTGGCCCTCTGAGGCTACTACTGCAGGGTGATTGTGCAGTGCTGGGGCTAGAGATGGAGCTAGTGCCTGCCGCATCTCAACTATAGATGGTAAAATCTGAGTGAGTATAACATGAAGTTCTGGTGTTGCAGCTGGTGGGAGTAGTGTCTTGGTTGGTCCCAGCCCCACCGGTTGTGGAGGACGAATACTGTCTGTGGCCTCTGCTCAGGCTCAAGAGCCTCTTCTCTATAACGAGCTATTATTTTAGCCCTCACACAACCTCTAGGTCGATCTCTACCCCTAGTTGGGGCTCTATCTGCGGGCTCGGTGCATCATCCCTAGCAGTTATGCCTCACGTGCGATCCATATTATGAAAGAGTGAAACAAGTGAGATTTCAAGAAACCAATAAGACACACAATGCACGAAAGCGAGACAAAATGGGAAAATATTCCTAACGATATCCTTTAGCCTCCCGAAGATCAGTCACGAACGTCTCCGCACCGATCCACAAGACTCTACTAAATGTTAGCTTTGTACAAGCGAGATCGGTGAACCCGAGGCTTTGATACCAACTTGTCACGATCTAATTTCTTAGGTCATGATGGAACCTACTACAACCACTAGTAGGTAATCCAACCCATTGTTATATTCCGTATTTTTGCATCTTGGACTATTCGTGAGCTAACGGATACAAATTCAAGGACTTTTAATTTTGAATTTTAAAATGGAATGATTTGTTATAAATGCCAAGTTATATGAATAATTTATGTGAAGTTAAACACAACTCAAGAAGGACCTTTGAGACAATTCAAAGTGGAAGCCATCAAAAAGATTTTTTTTAAGTCACATTTTCGGGTGATTTGACTTTGGGAGGCCATAACCTCTTTAGAATTTGGGAAAACTCTCAAAACAAAAGTTGTAGATAATTGAAATATCTTTCCAACCATAGGTTGTAGGCCGAAATGTGATATCGGAATAAAAAGATACATATATTTTAAGTCTGACGGGTCAAACTAAATATTGAATTCGGCCCAACCCAATTCTAACTCGGGTCAGGACCAATAACCACATCCTTAAGGGATTTGTTTAAGCTTCTATCTTCATCCTCTAATAATAAAATATCCAGAAATTTCTAGAGAGAGAGAGAGGAAGTTCTCGAGAGAAAATACCAAATCCGACCAAAATTCAAGTTCTGAAATCCAAAGCTCATGAAGAGAAAATTATTGTACGTCGCGTTGGCTTCAATTTGAGCTAGATATCAGCTAATAAGGAGAATATTTAATGTATTTTCTGCACACTTTAGGTAATATTAAAGTCCCTTTTTCATTGTTAACAAGTTTAGTTAGAGTTTTAATGGATTAGAACGGAGAAAATGGCGTTATGAATTAGTTTGGTGATTTGTTGAGATTTATGGGTTAAAGGGTTATTTTAGGTAGCTTAAATGGATGGAATTAGCTTAGTGATGATGTATAATAATGGTTTATATTGCTTTGATGTTGTTGATGAGTTGTTGTTCTTGAATTTGGAGGGAAAAGGTGTATGAAGATTGTGAGGGTTCAAATCCGTTTTTGGGATTGTGTAGCTGGTAGTAATTCTGGAATATCTCATTGTGTAGACCTTTGATTTTAGATATTAAATATGTTTTGAAAAGATAATACACGTACCTACAACTCTTATGTTTATGTTGTAGTCTATATCTGTTGTTATTATGTCGAAAAAAAGGGGATGAATCATGCGACAAATTCTGTCCAGATTCTGGATTGAAAAATCCCTCATGTATAGCTGTTAGTGTTTTGATGATATATTTTTGTAAAAAATGAGTTTTGAATTGATTTCTTTTGGGTTGAAAACTTAAGATATAGGTCTAAAAGTTTTATGAATGTCATTAAGTCCATGTTTACCGTTTTCAATTTCAAAATGTGGCCACAACTTGAGGTACTCAATTTTTCCGAACTTACTGTTTTGGGTAACATAATTCGGGTGGGAACATTCTAGGCTTATTGTCAATAATAAATTTTGTTTTATGTTAATATTTTGGATTGTTGATATTACTTGATGATTATATGGCTGATTTGAAAGTGGGAAAAGTGAGCGGTATTGGGGAGATGTTGTCTAATTTTTTTTAGAAATAACCTACTAACGGTAGAGTATGTTTTATTCATGTCCATAGCTTAACCATAGTGCTTAACGTTTTAATATAGGTTAAGAAAATATTGGGCAACATATTCTTATAAACGCTAAAGGTATGTAAAGCTAACCTTTCTTTCTTTTGGCATGATCCATATGAAATCAATGGACGACGAATGTATAAATTCCAAAGAAACTCCTATTCTTAGAGACACTATGATGGCTATTGTTCTTAATTCCTAGAAATTATATCATTATGTTTTGATATATGTGTATGATTCCAACCATCCTATTTTGGTATAATTGATATTTTGAGATAATTCATGCTAGGTATAATTCATAATGGCAATCGAAGGTTACTTGAAATAACTATTGTCTTGATTTTTAAATGATGGTTCATTTTAATTATTCTTTTGAGTCCTAAATGATGATTTAAATGCATATGGTTTCTCACTACTCTTCTAGTGCATGCCTTAATATATTTTTCACCGAGTCCCGGGCCAAGTATGTATTCGTGCACAGTTTCACTGCATTATTCACCGAGTCCCTCACTAGAGGAGGGTACGGTATATATATATATATATATGATGATATGATATGATGACATGGTGATATGATGATGGTGCCAAGACTCATGATGGGCTGAATATGATATACATGTATATGACAGATTCACCAAGTCCATAATGGACCGGATATGATATATGATATGATCATGCATGATTTTATTTCATAAGGCACATGTACAGTAATTTCTTGATTATCGGTATTATACTTGTCTCCTGATTGCCTATTTCAAATATGATCTCCTTTATTGTATTTTATGCTTTATATACTCACTACATATGTCGTACTGACCCTCTCTCTTCGGGGGGGCTGCGTTTCATGCCCGCAGGTACAAATATTAATTTCGGGAATCCGCCAGCTTAGGATTTCCACTCAGCTATTTTGGAAGTGCTCCATTGTCCCGGAGCCTAGAATTTCAATATAGATATTTTGATGTATATATTTATTTATCCATAGGTATGATGGGGTCATGTCCCGTCATATGTTACTATTGATATTCTTAGAGGTCTGTAGACATATATGTGGGTGGTATATAGATGTTATCCAGCTGTATTAGTATGATATATATTTTGGAACATTTTTATTCATACTGACAGCCTAGTCGGCTTGCGTATATACATATATATTTTGGAATGTGATGTGTAGTGGAAGCCTTGTCGGCTTATGTACCACATTACCTTTGATGTTATAACTCCTCAGGAGATAGGTCGCATAAATATATAAATATGGGATAGTTTTGATATGACATCCTATTTTCTTAAGTCCCATATCATGTTTAGTTGTGAATTGGTTATAGACAACAGATATGTGTATGAGTGTCCAGTCCGGGCACCAGTCACGGCCTACGGGGTTGGGTCATGACAGAAGTGGCCCAGAACAATTAGCAATGGATTTAAGGGTAGAAACTAAACAATAATAAGCAATTCTAACCTTAATAGAATAGACCAGCGGAAGCTAAACCAAAATAAATATAACAACTGATCCCTCCCAGAACCTGAAAGTCATTAGTACAGAGCTGGCTAAACAAAAGAGTAAAAGTCCCAAAAGTGGACCACAAAAACAAGACTTATCTCAAAACACAAAATACTAGTCATATATATACAAATGGAGATGGAATAGTAAAAAACGTCAAGTACTCACCCCCATCTCCGAATCTGACTGCTCCAAGCTTGAATCAACGCTCGCCATTAATGCTCGAACCTGCATCACGAAAACATATGTCGAGTGTAGTATGAGTACCAAAACAACAGATATCCAGTAAGCATCATAGGTTGATTGAGCTTGAAAAGTAAAAGCAATATGAAAAGGAGGAATAGGACAGAACAAGGTCAAGGGCGGAAGTCAAAAATAAATTAACGTAACGCACATGAGTGTAAAAACAACTAACTAAGTAATTTACAACTAAACTACACCTAAATAGGACCCCATAAGTCCAGAAGGTACATCCGTACGCAAGTTTAAATAAAAATTTGATTGGACCCATAAGTCTGATGAGTACACAATTTAGCTATAACTAGAGAGAAATAAAACGAGAACCCAAGGCCGGAGGATGTAGAACTATAACTTTGTACTGAACCAGAAGAATCAAGAAGTATAGAGGCAGAACCTTAAACTAGATGCTCTTCAAGAGTCCAGTGTGGTCGAGGCCAGACCTTGAATCTGGATGTTCGCCGAAGATATCATTGTGGTCGAGGCCAGACCTTGAATCTTGATGCGCCATGAGTATCAAGGTAGCTGCTGAAAGTTATTCCAATGGTCTATAGTCATAAATCTCCATGGATCACCGTCCATTCCTACTCAATCAATTAAACTAGATGGGCTGAACTCCAAACCAAATCTTGAATCACCTAATGAAACTCGGTATCATCATTAAAAACTCATACAACCGCATAGTCGGAGAGGTAAGGATAGAAAGTAATCAAAGCTAGCGCACTACCTAGCTAAGGCTCAGACTATTAGATTTGAGTCTTCTACACCAATTTAAAAGGATCTAAGCTAACTGAAATGACGTCCGAGAAACACTATGGCCTATCGGGTCCGAATCATGCATATCTACAACAAAATCTATTCAAACCTAGGCTAAGGACAAACATACTCCAAATAGATGATAAAGCAAGTATACAAATACTCCACAAGGCATGGATGATCAACAAGGCAAGTAGCATGCTCACAAGTACCCGATAAAATCCCAAAAAGGCCTAAAACATGAATTTTAAACGTTTAAGCACAATTCAATCCTACCCAATCCCAAATTCCAACTAATCAACACACAATCACATTCTCAAGATCAGTCTAAAGAGGGGGAAGACGTAGCCTACCTACAGGTCGATCATGCGCTCTCAAATTTCACTAGATTAGAGCTTTGTTCCTTCGAATGGCCTCTGAACGCTGCCATGCTATCAAAAATAGGTACAAAATGTTAATACAATCATTTTGACATTAAAATTACTAAATTGTATACTAACCAATTTCGGAGTCAAAAATAAAATTGTGGGACCTACTCTGATAATTTTGAAATTGACTCCGTGAAAAGATCCCAAACACCACCCCGCACTTGTGTTCCAAAATGGAACATAATTCGGGGCCCGGAACAGTCCCAAACATGACATGCAATATTTACACTATTAAAACCCCATTCAAGCTAAAGGACAACAACTAAGTACGCAAATTTAATTCACACGAAGCCTCCCCAACATTTTCCAAAGTTATCCACGCGTTCTCCAATTAAATATCCACAACCTAGGCTATGAATCACCAATTTTGGCCTTAAAATGAAGGAGATATCACTGTTTGAACATAAGGACCAAGTGTTGATCGCGTCTGGTCTTTTAAATAAACACCAGACACAATTGCCCATTACTATCATAGGGACACATGTCGCGATAACAATCGTCCCTCAAAATGACCCTTGTGATCGCGATGACCAACTGGGTTAACTCCTAGTCAACTCTCTTTCGCAATCGCATCCAAGGGCCACGCGATCACAAAGACCCTGTACAACAACCCTTCGTAATCATGAAGGCTTCTTTACATACACAATAAAGGAAATTGCCTGCACCAGAAACTGCTGCACTATGGAATTTTTGGCATTGTTCAAGTCCCCAATGAGGTGCTCGAGATTCGTTCAAAATTCTGTGCGCGCAAATGAACTATGTTACCTCACCAAATTCGACGTTCTGGACTTAATGATGCATTCAAAATTCCTATACAAGGTCATTTTAATAAAATGTGGATCTCACACTCAAGAGCCTTTTTAAGGCAAATTCCACAATAGGCCTCGGGATTTCACCAGAAGCCTTGAAAAGTGAACGAAGGGTCATTCTAGACCAAATTTGACATTTTAGAACTAACCGCATTGATAGAATTTTTATCCGAGTGCTTTTTTCAAGAATCTTGACCAAAGTCAATCTTAGGCCAAATTTTAAAGGCTAACGCGCCAAATGGCCCCAAACTCGTACCAATTACCCTATTACTCATGCCGATTATGCTACTAGCCTAATTTTATCATTTCAAAGCTGATAGAACTATCAAAATTCCATTTTGAGTCCATTTACCTGATGTTATTATTATACCCCGTACTTTTGTACCTTGGAAGGTCTTAAGCTTCTTAGGTTACTTGAAAGGTTCTTAAGTTTCTTGAAAGGATCTTAAGTTTCTTGAAAGGTTCTTAAGCTTCTTGGGAGTTACCATGTAAGTCGGATAATCTATAATGCTACCATACAACTCTGATGAAGGGAGAATGTGACACCCCATAGTAGGGAAGATTGGAAATATGGTTGTAAGAATCCGGAAGAAGTTGGAGGCCAAGTAATAAGTCGTAGAACTTGAATTACTTACGTAAGATACCAACTTGAAAATCTTACATTCTTAAGATACTTGAGTTCATACCAAGCTTACGTAGCAAGGATTACATAGGTTCGTAAAGTAAGACAAAATTATGAACCCACGAGGGGCAAAAGAAAGTGACACATGGAAGCAAAAGAGAGTGACACATGGTAGTAGCTGGAAGTGCCATGTGGCAGCAACTGAATCAAGGGGGTGGACCCCACCTACCATGTGGCAGCCCATGGTAGGAGGAGGAGGTGCGTTGGCCCTTTAAGGGCTTGACACGTGTCACCACTTAGGGGCTGACATGTGTCACCCCCTAAGGTAGCCTATATATATATATGTTTTATGATTCATTAGCTTCATCTTTATCCTTTAGTTCATCCTTATCAAGAAAATTCTAGAAAAAAAAAGAAGAGAAACCTTAAGCTTAAGAGAGGGAGCCATGGATTTGGAGCCAAAAAGGTAAGCTCTCCGATTTTGTTCTATGAATTAATTATCTAGGGTACACCAAGAGGGTATAAAGGTGTTATAATTGTAAATTTATGGTTTGGATCAGCACCAAAATGATAACAAACAGCCACGAAGTTTCAGCCGCGCTAAAAGAGCTTCCGAGGCGAGATTTGATGAGTTTCTGGCAAGGTAAGGCTCTCCCTTTCAAATCAGAGTTTATGATGTTTTTATGCAGTATAATGCATGTCTTAAATAAGGATAGAAGTGGAAAAATTGTATAATAATGCTTGACGTTAGAAACAAACTAAATTGAAGTCGTTAGAGTTAAATCGAAGTCGAGTAGTGTGTTGTGATTGTGGTGCTGCGGTTGCAGCTGGGTTTGTTATGTGTTGCAGGGCTGGAAAGTGTTCTGAAAAGGGTATGGTTACGACTGGTTTCATCCACATGACCCTCTGTTTCATATGGTTAAAGGTTTTACAAAATAAATATTAAAAACTCTATTTTGGTATCGTAGTTTTGAGCGAGTTGGTTAGAGTTTGTATTGTGTAATGTTGAGTTGATTTACTTGTATATATAGCTACTGGTTATTGTTGGTAATATGACTTCCAAGAATATCATTGGGATAGGGAAGGGGAGATGTTGCTCGATTTTCGCCAACTTTGAAACTAGTAATAAACTAGTCGAGGGAAATGGATAAGAAAATAATTCCTATGGATACTGGATTGTAGAGTTGGAAATTGGAAAGTTAAAGGTTATTAACCTTAGTATTGATTTCATATTAAATAGATTCAAAAGATGATGAGGCAAACGTGGTTAAGGGTAATCCATAAGAGGTATGTGAAGCTACCTTCTTTCTCTTGGCATATTTTTGGCATAAGTATGTAAAGCTACCCTTCTTCTCTCTTGATATGTCTTTGACATAAGTTATGATGTTATGATGAAATATTTATGGTACCGAGTACCTTGATGGTCCAAGTATGATATATGTTACTATCTAAGGATCGGCCAAACGTTCCTCGACATATGTTACTAGCTAAGGATCAGGCCAAATGTTCCTCGGCATATGTTACTATCTAAGGATCGGGCTGTACGTTCCACGACACATATGTATATGAAGACTATATGAGGGAAAGTAGAGAGTATATAAAGCAGTCCCTTTTTTCTTTTGTCATATCTTAGAATTAAGTAAGGATTAATATGAGCTTTGGGGGTAATTCCATTCATAAGTCTCGAGGGTGATTCATGATTCCTGTTCTTAGATATTCTTCGATAATTAATGTCCTTGACTTTTATAAGTTATTTTGTATTGTGTTGATTCACGCCTATGGTTTCTAAGGCTCTTTTGATATAACCAATAATGTTATTTGAGGGATGACTGATATGACTATCGTCCTAATTTTCAAATGTCAATTCATTTTTATTACTTCATTGAGTCTTAGATAATGTTTTAAATTGCATATGATTACTCACTATTCTACTCGTGTAAACTGTAACCCCTCCTATCATCAAGTCCCAGGCCGGGTACGTAATCGTGCGTAGTTCACTGTATTTATCCACCGAGTCCCTCACTAAAAGGTCAGATACGCTATACGAGGACATGATAATTCAATGACATGAACAACTCATCGAGTCCCTCCCTAAAGGCCGGGTACGCTATACGAGAATATGATAATGCAATGACATGAATAACTCACCGAGTCCCTCACTAGAGAGATGGCTACGTATGTATATATATATATATATGTATGATGATGTGATGTGATAAGGTGATGATGGCGCCGGACCCTATGATGGTCCTATAGATATGATTCACCGAGTCCTGGAAGAGGCCCGCTATATTGTATTATATGAGAATGCATTTTTTTGTATGATTCACAAGTACAGGTACAGTGGTTCCTTAAGTAACACCGACTCTCCTGACTCTTTATTTCAGAAATGCTCCCAGTTATGCTATGTTATGCTTTACATACTCAATATATATGTCGTACTGACCCCCCTTTCTCGAGGGGGCTGCGTTTCATGCCTGCAGGTACGATACAGACTTTGGGGATCCGCCATTGTAGGAGTCCCACTCAGCAGTTCAGAAGCGCTCTATTGTGTCGGAGCCTAGATTTTGGTACGAACTCTCGATGTATATATTTATTTGTTTATGGGTACTGCGGGGGCCCTATCCCGCCTCATGTTACTGTTCTTACTCTTAGAGTTAGGTGGATATGTATGTGGGTTGTGTATGTGTGTATGTGCAGTTGTGCCTATAAGACGGATGTTTTGGGACGTCCCCTTTGTCATGACAGCATTGTCAGCTCACACGGGTTTTATTATGGGACGACCCTATATGTTACGATATCCTCGTTGGCTTATATGTTATCGTGCTTGTTGATACATTATAACTCAGACAAGGGACATGTTTACTTATAATTTGCAGGGATATATGCGAGTGTCCAGTTCGGGCACCCGTCATGGCCTACGGAGTTGGGTCGTGAAAATTATGACTGAAGTCAACTTTTCAAATTATAAAAGCTCCAAAATAGGAAAACGGACCTAAAACCTAAACGAACAACCAAGCAACCGAAGAGTCAGTGCCAGTAAGTCATAAATGACTCGGGGTCACTACAGAAACACTCTAAACGATGAAAAGGAGGCATTAAGGCAAAAATGACTTGAAGGGTCATTACACCTTAGTTGATAGGTCACATGCTCAATCAACTCGCTCATCCATACGAGTGCTTTGAACATCTTTAAATAATATTTCTTTGGCCGTTTGCTGTCCATATTTGTTGAATTATCAAGTCTCTTGTCATTTTTAAAAAAAAGGAACAGAATCTTATTTTCTCTCCTAGTAATCTTAGCTTTATTTAAGAGAAGAATTTGGCATTTATATAACACAATAAGCAAATTATTTAAGCTAAAAATATTTTCTTTTTGAATTTTACCTATTCTTGAAATAATGACAGAGTTCCACCATAATTTTGAAGAAAATATACCTATTTGAGCAACAAATAGAAGACTAGTATCATTAATTTACACAATCTCAAGTGTGCTCAACCTAAGTTAATATCTTAAAGGGGTAATACACAAGTACACCTGAACTATGATCGAAATTTCAGCGACACATCTTAACTTAATTAGGATCCTATTAGCCCCCTCCCCCTTTCCCAAACTCATTTTTTTCGTATTTTTGTGTACCTTTTGTATTGATGTGGCACCTTCAACCAAGTAAATTGGTTGTGTTTGTACACACGCGCCTGTCACATTAGCAAATATATATATTTTAATTTCTTTTTATATTTATTTAAAAAATTGAAATTATTTTCCAGTTTTTTTTATGTTTTGAAATCTTCTTATTTTATTTATCTTGTATTTAAATTAAGTTAATACATGTAATTTTTTATAAAAAAGTTTCCATGTATTTAAACTTTTTAATTTTTTTTACCTTCATTCATTGTCCTTTCTCTTTTATTTTTCTATTAATTCCAAGTGCCTTGTATTTAAAATAAATTAATTCGAATGGATATCAAAATAAGTAAAAAAATTAAATAAAACATAAAAAAAAAACGTTAAAATTAAAGGACATATTTTAATTATTTATTTAAAACTACACGTAATTTTTTTAAAATAATTAAAAGTGAAAATATAAGAAACTAATGAAATAAAAAATAACTAAAAAAAATATAATAACTAAAAAAAGTAAATGCTATATATATATTTGAAATAATAATTTTATTATTCCTTTTTTCAAATCTTAACTCAACCATTGACCTTTCTTGTCACGCCTCGGGAGGGTACCCTAGACGTAACCGGCACTCAAAAACCATTTCTGGCTCCCAAGCGAACCACATAGCCTAATCACACATCCGTTCATTCATTCATTCAGCGAAAAATTTAAAAATAAAGAATAATTTAGCGGGCAACTCAAATCACCCATCCAACTCAAAAAATAAAGGCCATGGGCCGACAGATCAACTAAAATATTTGTCATTTAAAAATAGTTTGACAAGAATAACTCAATCGACTCATCACTATTTAGTCTATGCAGCCTCTATCACTACTATCTAATTGGTGTCAATGACATGTTCATGGCTACCTCAAATCAAAATGAAAAGGGCTAACTCAATGCAAGAATACACAGACGGTATCCTCTGAATGTAGGGGAGGACTCACCAACATGCTGAGTGCGAATAGATCCCCAACGATGCTCCTAATGACGATCTCTTAAACCTGTCTCTGCATCATGAAATGATGCAGGTCCAAATAGATGTCAGTACGTGGAATGTACTGGTATGTAATATGGCAGAATGAAGCATACCTCAAGGAAGAATAGCAGCGGTCCAAATATCTCAAATTGAAAAGATGAGAGAGACTCAACAAGGCATCATAAGTCTAAAGTAATAATACATTTTTAGACAAAGACCAATCATATACCATACGGTCCAATCCAATCATACACAATACAGTTCAATCAAATCATTTACAATTCGATCCCTTTCAATCATGTACACTCCGATTATATACACTCAACTCAACAATCAACTCAAAGGACTCAACTTGGTAAATATGCAAATTAAATTATGCAACGTTTTACAATTCAACTCAAATGACTCAACTCAATAAATATGTAGCAACTCACTCAAGTGTCCTAAGTCTAACAAGAAATAGTTTAGATAGGACTAACTCATAAGCATAGAGCAACTCACTCAACTCAACTGACTCAGAGTACTATCAAGACCTAAATGGGAGTTTCTCTTAACCGACAACCAACACTTATGAGCCAGTGAAGGTACAATGAAACGACGTCGTTGCCACGCCCGTTCATACCTTGCCAGGGCATGAACGATGAACACTCATGGATCCAATCCAACCAGGCCCTATAATGTCAGGACAAAAACTCTCGGGGAAGCATCTGATTTTAACGGTTCAATCCCCCCTACGTTTGGCAACACAGGTATTGGGTTCGAGTATGGACTATACTCTTACCCAATTCGGTGTTCGATACTCCTCCCATGACTCCATGCTAGAAAAAAACTCCTCCAATCATCTCAAACAAGCCCTCACGGCTAGTTTCATGTGGAACATTGCCACCTCATCAACTCGGTTCTCATTTCAACTCAATTAGCTCATAATGACGAGTCTAATTGGACCTTCTTTCAAATCGACTCCTCTCAAATCATCAAACTCTTCTTTTTAAAAATTTATACAATCTCAACTCAATGATTGCAGAAAATATTATGTACATAAAAATATAATTTCAACTCCTCAACTCAAACTCAAAATAGATACTTTAATGTAAAAATACTCAACTCATTTAAAGGCTCCTCATACTCAACTCATACTTAAACTCTTTTCTAAATCAAAGATAAAACTAATAATTCTTTAAACTCAAAATAGTGTATAAGTAGTTTATGCAAAAAGGTTCACAATTAATTTATTTAAAGCTCCTCCTCAAAAGATCATTTATTTTCAAAACATTCCTAAGACTCCAATCAACTCAAATTATGCACATCACATACCCCAAACTCACATTAGACTCCAATCCACTTCATCACATAACATCCTCATCAATATACCTCTTCGTCAACCATTCTACATATATTAAATAAGCACCATTCACATCATCACTCACATCATCACCAAAACATCATCATCACATCATCATCACATCATCATCATATATTATCATTTACATCATCATCAAACAGTATCATCACATCATTGTCAAGTATCATCATCACATCAATCATCAAATATCTACTCCAAAATCCTTATTTTTCTTCTATGTTCATTTTATAGAAGCGAAAGGGACATTCTTAACTAATCAATTCATTCTTTTTATTCCCATCAATACATATATATACACACAACTATCCATCTCAACCTCAAGACATTTATGACAAGAAATCTCATCTTGAGTTCATGTGAATGAAACATGGACCCATACTCTCAACAAAACTCAACTCAAGAATATCGTCAATACCTATAAATCTATATACAAAGATATATTTGTAGCCAAAAATATGAAAGATAACTATTTAGTAACTCAAGTCATTAAAAATATCAATCAACTAATAGTACTTAAAAACATTCCATAGTTTAGGAAAACTTTCAAGAAAACCTTCTTAGAAGGTTCAACTCTTTCACAACTTCTATCCAACACATATATGGGCATATGGAAGAACTAAATCCATATTTTAGGTTAGCCTTACATACCTTGTTTAAAGACTTTGAAGGAACTTGATGTTGGGTATTCAATGGAAGACTTGAATCCTTGAAACTCTTGAAGGCACCCTTTGTTGGAGATAGATTTGGAGAAGAAGAAGAAGAAGAGAGGGAAAATATTTAGGGCTTTTTAGAGAGAGAGAGGAGCTGAAAATAATGGTTCAAAATGCTCAAGGATGGTGTATATATAATTTGGAAAAAGTCCAAGTTGCCCCTCTTCCAAAAATCTGAAAATTTGGGCAAAAGTCTTGCTGGCGCTATAGTGGCGCGTCGCGCCAAGGATCAAACTACTGAGGCTGTTTTCTGGCGCTATAGTGGCGCGTCGCGCCACTGGGGCGCCAAGCCTATATTTCGCCCAGGCCTGAATATTCCTGCAGTGCTAGTTCGTAGTAAAATGGCCATAACTTTTGACTCCGAACTCTAAAAATTGCAATCTTGGTGGCGTTGGAAAGAAGACTCAAAGACCTTTAATTTGGTAGGTCGTGGGCCACCCAGTTCTTTATATCCTAGAAGATATGGTCGTTTAAAGTTGATCCTTATACTAACTCGTCCGAAAACTTAATCGATTGGAGTTCTTTGGACTCGACTTGGTGTTAGAGATCCCTTATGACCCCTAAACACATCTAACACACTTCAAATACTTAAGAATTAATCCTAACTCACATGTAGAATTACAAGTCCTCCGGCCCGAGTCTACCCACACGTGAAGAAATGTATCAGAACCCAAGTTTTGACCAACATGATGCTACATATATCTTGTATTTGCTAAACCTATGATGATATATAATTATTGATACATTCCATGCTCATATATCATAAGTAAATATTATTATGTTTGCAGGAAGATGAACCATCCAACACGATACAACAGGTGGATGATATATCATAACACAACATTGTATCAGATGCTGCAGAATCTTTTCAACAGCATCTGTCAACTGATACATTAAAGGTAATGTATTAGAACAAAAGTTATTAAAGGTAATGTATCATTTCAACAGTCATTTTCTTAAATAATAGTTATTATTACATTTATAGAAACCAGAAACATCTATTATTCCACCACAATTAAAGGATGTATCAGCACACCAAATGGAACCAGCTAGAGCAAATCCTTTTTAGGTGTTTGTTGATTCTGATACATTAAAGGTAATGTATCAGATATATGATTGTGATAGATTCAACATTAATAAGTTTAGTACTGACGTTATACATTTCATTTAGAATAATGCCATGAAAGATGCAAGAGAGTCCGTTGGTAATACTGATAAAGTTGAAGAGCATATTGGGCAGATTGATAAAGAAAAAATCAAATCAAGTGCATCGGTAATATGAATCAATTGTATCTAATTCATTAAATTAAATAAATTTTACTATACTAAAGTCATTATATTTTTATAATTCTTCAAAATTAGGAATCCAATACTTCAACATCGATATCACCCGAAACTCTGGATGTGATAGATGCTCTAATATACAGACTTTCATTACCGGCCATGCCACTGAATGTTATTAGTCATGAACAGGTAGTTTAGGATGAATGTCTACTATGTGATAGCCAGCTACCTACCACTTTTCCATCAAAACCCAATGTATTTTCAGATGATGCGAAGATACCTCTTCCAAGAAGTAGGCTGTCTTCTAAGATCTTACAATCATTGTATCTAACAAAATTTAGGTCGAGTGAAAGGGGTAAGGAAAAAATGATATCAGTTAGGCATCAAACACACCCTTTTGAAGGTTTTGGAATATGCTATCATCCCTCAACCGAGCTTATCTGGGAATACTCTCAATGGATAGATAAATGACTATTAAAATCGCATGCCAACAAGTAAGTATTATATTTACAACTTATATCAACACAAGTTGTTTATTATATATGTTCTGTTATTTTAATATAAGGTTTCATTCAGGAAATCAAAGGAGGAATATTACAGATCCAAGTTCTCTTAATTCGAGTTTGAAAAAATGGCCTTTGTAATGGCATTTACTCAAGATAAGAACTGGTTCTACCTTATGTCACAGCCGAACAAATGCTGGAATGATGAGGTAATCATTTCTTCATAGAGCATCTGTTACATGTAAGTCACAATTTCTGATACATAGATATTATGTTTTAGATACATCCAGTACAACAGTTTCTACCCTGTTTAAAAACTATGTATCAGTTTATATAACTAATACTTTCTTAAAATGTGCAGCACATCGATGTAATATTTTAATACCTTCGAAATAAATCCAAGATGCAGTTGGGCAATCAGTATCGATACACAACAACAAACTACACTTTTAAAATTTTCATCGAATCTGCACACACAGATACTATCACATTCCACCTGACATTTCTACCCAAGAAGATATGGCAAGGGCCTCTGTCATAGCTCATCACGAGAGATCTGTGAAGAACATAATAAAAAGTTTCTCAATACCTGCCGGATTGTCCTGGCATTTTGTAGATGAGGTATACATCCCGATAAATTGTGATAGGGATTTTCATTGGATTCTTGCGGTGGTTGTGTTGAAACAGAGGTTGATAAGCGTGTATGATTCATCATCTGGAAGAAGAACTAGCAACCCTTCCTCAGAGATTCAAAAGATAGCAATAATTCTACCTATGTACCTCCAGGATAGTGATTTTTTTTATAAGAATGAATGTACTGATTGGTCATCGCTTGATTCATACAAGGACAAATCAATCGAAAACATGCTTGAATCACATCACCCTTTTGCAGTTGAATACGTTGAAGGCATTGTGAAATAAGAAAGTGATAGCTTGTGAGTATTAACAAATATTCATATTTAAATCATTAATAAGTCAATTTTTTTTAAAGTTGTGTATTCATTTCTTTGTAGGAATTATGGTATTTTCCTGGCTATTTTTGCTGAATATCATAGTGATGAAATTTCTATTTCAACTACTGAACTACACGCCAAATTCTTCTGTTCAAGATATGTCGCACTACTGTGGAATTATGGTTGTCATAAGGCCAAGGATGGTTATGTTAGCGAAAACGATAATTCAAAAAAACTTAAGAGAGATTTCATCTCTCCTAGTCAAGGAGAACCGATGGATGTCGAGTAGTTTTTTTTTGAATTTTGTAGTAGTAAAATGTACAATTATATTTTTGCACTAATAGTAAACATTTTTTTCTCTATTCAACAACTTAGCAGACTTTTAAGCTTTTCTCATATTTATGTATCATATTCTGATGTATCAAACTTGAATGCTTCTGAGATATCTTATTTATTTATCAGATTTTTATTTATCAATCTTTAATGCTTATGATACATCTTGTTTTTGTATCATATTCTCATGTATCAAACTTGATTGCTTCTGATAAATCTTGTTTATGTATCAGATTATAATGTATCAAGATTTAATAATTCTAATACATCTACATTTATGTATCAGAATCTCATGTATCAAGCTTTACAACTCCTGATACATCTACTTTATGTATCAAGATTTAATAATTCTGATACATCTATATTTATGTATCAAGCTTTACAACTTTTGATACATCTCGATTATGTTTCAGATTCTTATGTATCAAGATTTAATGATTCTGATACATCTATATTTATGTAGCAGATTATCTGTATCAAGCTTTACAGCTCCTGATATATCTTGTTTTTGTATCAGATTCTCATGTAATAAGGTTTAATGATTCTAATACATCATGTTTATATATCAGAATTCTCATATATCAAGCTTTACTGCTTCTGATACATCTTTTTTTTTTATCAGATTCTCATGAAGCAAGATTTAATAATCTGATACATCTTGTTTATGTATCAGATTCTCATGTATCAAGCTTTACTGTTTCTGATACATCTACAACCTATATCAATACAACATGTTATGTATCAACCACAATTCAGTTGAAAACTAATACAACAACCTTCAAAGTATCAACCCTTAATACGTCGAATGGTTATGTATCCGCTACTCTCATGTATCAGATTCCAAATTACTATATCAATACCAAGTAACTTACAATAAAAATAATTATCAACCATCCATGTATCAATTATTGATATTTAATTACTATTCAGGTTAATTGATATATGTATCAAATATAACCCTACACTGTAAAAAAACTATGTAGATGTAAGTACATGATCTAAATAGTATGTATCCTGGGATAACAAAACATCATTTCTCTTTGGGAATGAAATTATAAGTCTTTCTGTTGTGGCCTTCATAGCCACAACGACCACAAAAATTTGTGCTCGTTCTTATCTTCTCACTAGAGTACTTTTTTCTTCCTTTCTTTGATCTTCCTGGCATCCTTTTGTATCTTGGTGGCAAGACGAATTCTTCCAAAATTTCTTTCAGAATAGACCAATCTTTCTTATCTGGCATTGGAACCATTGGCAATTCATAAATATTTCCCAATGCCTCTGGCTTGTAGTAATCAGAACAGTATGGGTGCATGTCTGTAATGTTCTTGCTCTTCAACACTGCAATTTCATGTGGATATGGTACCTTGTCTAGTTGAAAACTGCCACAATTGTATGTTTTTCTTTCAAGACACATAATGTATTTTATACCTGATTCATAAACAGAATAAAGATATTCTAATGAAGCAACAACATGCAGAAAATAATTATCACAAATATGTATCAGAACTGATGTATTAGGAAATAATGATCACAGGAAATACAAAACTGATGTATCATATAGCTATGTATCAAGCAACTATGTATCAAGTAGATATCTACTTAAAAATAACAGGAGTGTACCTTCATTCTCGAACACTTCATCGTGTTTGATACTAGGATATCTTCAAATTTTCTACCCAAAGTATGTTTTATATAAGCTGCTATTTCCCTATTTTTGCAGTTTCAAGTACCAAATAACATTCTCGTTTACTCCAAAAAGTCAATTATAGACAGCTCTCATGCTTCAACAAGACATCTATTGATACATTCTGCGATATTAGAAGTCATCATTCTTCCCCTATTGACAGTTGCATAAACTCTTGACCACTTTTTGTACCCCACATTTTTCAAATACTCTGTCACCCGGTGATCAATTTTTTCAACTTTTGCCATTATTTTTTTGAATTCATCTATTCGGTATGCCTTTGCCATCGAGTAGAAGAGGTCACTTAGTACAACTTTGCTCCTCCTATAGTTAGTACAAATATTTTTTCATATATACTATATGCATGCAAAGTGAGGGACATTGAAAAATACCATGTTTACACACTTGATTATGCTTTCGTTCCTATCTGATACAACACACATATTGTTTCTCTCATCAAATGCATTTTTAAAGTTCTGAAAAAACTACGTCCATGATAAATCATTTTATGTATCAACAACACCATACGCCAATGGCAATATGCAACCTAAAAAATTATTAACAACGATAACATAGTTATTAGAATTCATCATATTCACAACAAATGTATCAACTAAGATGATACACTATTATTCAATACGCAATAGTAACAAAAAGTAATACCTGCCCCATCAAGTGTGCTAGCTGATACAAATGTCCCTTTATAAGGTCCATCAAGATGCGTACCATCAACAATAACTATAGGTCGACAAAACTAAAACCCCCTCATCAATGGCCTTAACGCTACGAACAAATACATGAACTCATCAGTTGGTGACTTGTGCATACTTATGTATGAATTTGGATATATGATTTTTAGAATATGTATGTATATAGGCTGTCCATATACATCAACAGGTTTTCCCCTTAACATCTCCAAAGCATATTCTTTTGAACGTCATGCTTGTTGATAGGTAATATCAATTCCATACGCTGCTTTAATATCCTCTCGTATATCATTAGGGGTGTGAATTCTCTTATGATTAACCAATTTAGGTGCCTTGAATGCACTTACAAAAGCCTTTGTAGCATGAACTTTGTTGAAGATTCTATCTCTTAGTGCACATGAATGTTCACTATTGAAATATCTCACTTTGAATATATCGGATTTTTTCCAACATAATGCTTTCATTCTCCAACAACAGTCGTCTGAATAGCATATTAACACATAACTGCATAATTTTAGAAAAAATAGTTAACATGTATCAGATATACAGAAATTCATATGTATCTAATACATTCTGACAGCAAGTATTTTAACTGTTGTACGTGATACATACTACTTAGTATGTATCATGAATATAAACTAACAAAATTAACTTTCCAAAATCAACAGGACATCTGGAACATTTTTGAAGTGACTTAGATACATAATGTTATGATGTATCATGACAGGAAAAATCAAAAAATATTAACATGTATCAGATATACAGAGATTCATATGTATCTGATATATTCTGACAATAATTATTTTAACTGTTGTACCTGATACATACTACTTAGTATGTATTATGAATATAAACCAACAAAATTAACTTTTCGAAATTTAATTTCCAAAATCAACAAATGCACATACCTTTTACTGTCATTTCTTTTAACTTTGAAATTGAATTCATTATCAACTTTGTATTTTGTCATTACATCAACTAGTGTTGCTTTATCCTTATACAATTGATTCTCCTTCACTTCTGCACCAATTGTATCAATTATGTAGTTCGTCACATCCAATTCCGGTATATAACAAGCTGCAGCATTACCAGATTCCTCTAAACCAGAAATTTATGACTCATTCGTGTTTGATTCGGCACAAACAATTGCTCCAGATGTAACATCGAATAATTGTAACTCACATCTCTTTTTATCAGAAGTTGTTATGCATAGGAAATACTTTACGAATCCAGGCTCATTCTTCTTCAACTCTATGTAAAGATTAACATTCATATCATTATGAATAATCATTGGCGATGAGTTGCCTTGAATGATGTATCAAATTTCAATATTTTTCACTGATTCATCTATGGTCAATTCAGCAGTGATTGCTGCTTTTAGATTTGAGTAAGATACATTGTCGCCCACTACGATTTCATCACTTTTGTATCGTTCATAACTCATTTCGGATTGCCAAACTCCAGAATGTCTCAGTAGTATCGTGATATTCATCTCGTTTTGCTTGATGAAAATCGAATTTTGGTTTGAATTTTTTGTTCACAGTGATGCTCTGTTTTTTGAGTTTTTCTTTCTGTACATAACTGTTACTTTTTTTAATGATTAATTCCATTAATTAGAACGGTAATGATTGAAAGAACCAACCCTAACTTAATTTACGTTACTATCCATAAATAACTCAACAACATTAATTATTCTACAGTAAAACATGATGTATCAGCAAAATAAGTAATGTATCAGAAATATGGAAAAAAGGGAAATCGGGTAATTTAAGAAAAATGGAGAATATATTGTAATTGAGCTTTTTCATTATGGGATTTAGGTAAAGTTTACCTTAAAATATCCGTTTAATATATACAAACTTATTAATTATAGAATGTATTAATTTAAAAATGTTATTCTCTACGGTTCTATATTAAGTGGTGTTTTAGTTTTGCTAGATTTCTCAAGAAATTTACTTATTTCTAAAAAGTTTTTTTTTTTTACTAAAACACTCTTAATTAAATAGTAGTACATATTTAACATAATTTATTGATTACATAAAAATCCATTTATCTAATAGAAAATAAATTTGAAAGAAAAAAATCAACACCTTCTTAATCACGTGAAGTATAGTTTATTTTATATTCATAATAATAATAATAATAATAATAATAATAAAATCATCACTTAATATGAACGGGAAGAGTGGGATGGGGTAATTACAAGAAGGAGCCAGAGTTTGGAGACAGTCTAAAATAATGGCTAATATGTACTCCATTCGTCCCATTTAGTTGTAATTCATAAGAAAATATTAATTAGGAGTGTTATTTGACTAATATATTTTTTATTAATTTTTTAATCTTTATTTATTTATGTGCTTCTTAATTCTAAAATAATTAATGTTAAAAATAAAATTGAAAAAATATAATTAATTTTCTTTTGATTGTTTAAATTAATAAAAAATTTAAAATAATTATTTTTAATATACATGACACCTAATATAAGACTGAAGGAATATATATATTCTACGTAATTCCCAATTATATGTTGAATTTCATGTGAAACATCATTTATTTTAGATGAGAATATAAAGATAAAAGCACGACTTAATATTGAACAAGAAGACTTTGGCTACTACTCATTGTCCTACCATTTTGACCCACGTATTATTCATTAACGCGCAATCACGAGAAGTTGTTCACGCACTTTTGACTTTTCCACAACCTTATTACTAGGGGTGTACATATAACATAGCTGTTAGGTTTTGTTTTTCATTAAACAATAACTAAATTAATTATGTATTAAATTAATTTCATATCAATTTTTTAATTTCGATTTTAGTTGGTTTTTTTGATTTTTTTGATTATTTTTTTTTATAACTATATCGTAATTGAAAAATAGATTAATGTTTCTTTGATAATGTGATTTAATGTTGCACTTGAAGTTCTTAATTGAAGATTATTTTCTTGATCGTGCGATTATATTGCTTAATGACATCTTAAATACACTTGAATAAATAAAATTAAAAAAAATAAAATGTACAATGTCATCTTCAAGACATTGTCTTAAGAAAACATCTCAAAAACTCACCAAAAGACACAATATATGTCAATTTTTTTATTCATATTACAAGACCAAATATAAAATAATATATGTAAACATTGAAAGTTATAAACTAATTTAAAAAATACTTACAACGCGTATTATAATAATATTTTTTTGTGTATAAAAAATAAAATTATATATATATTATGTCGATTTGATTTGAATTTGATTTGACTGGACAATTTGGCTTGTATACCCTACTTATTACTATAAAGCATAAATAGTTATATCAGAACCCCTTATTGGCTCATCAAACCCATAATCTACTATTCAATCCCCCCCCCCCAAAAAAAAAAAAAAAAAAAACTAACAAACTAAGTCAAGAATTCAATAGATTTGAATATTCATACATACGTCAGGTTCAATTTTGAAACTCAAAAAATATTTAAAATCAATGAAAATAGTTGTTATAGTCTGAATTTGTGTTGCTTTCAAGTTAGTTAGACACGAAAGTGACCGTTATTTGTTCTCACTTAATAGGTTTGAATAAAAATTAATGATGAATTTATTATGATTTTATATATATGACATATATTATTTGTTAAAATTTAGAGTACATGAAATTATTCAATTTTAATTGATAAAATGAGATTACGGAGAATAAAATAATTTTCTACCTTTTTATTACTTAAAGTGGTTTAAAAAGAAAGAAAACAAGAATAGAGTTCCTTAAAAGTAATACTTTTATAAGAAACAAGATTTGTTTTTTTATTCGAAAAAGGATATTCTTGACCCATTTTATAATAATAGGGACATTTTTAACCCATTAAATAATAACAAAGGCATTTTTGAACCAAACTATAAACGAAAAATATTTTTATTCATTTCAAATAGTTTAAAAGCATTTTAAACTTTTTTCTATTATTATTATTATTATTATTATTATTATTATTATTATTATTATTATTATTTTCATCATTATTCCTATTTAGCCTCTTGAGTGTGAACATATAACCGGTCACTTTCATGTCTAAATAACTCGAAAGCAACACGAATTGAATTCAGACCATACAAATTGGGCCATTGGTTCGTTGACTCATTTTTATTCAAGATTGTCTTTATTTTTGAAGCAATTGCTTTGGTTTCCACGTTAGCTTTCTTCTTTATGGTTTTCATATTTGCATCTCTCTAATTTCCATATATATATATATATATATATATATATATATATATTTTTTCTTTGTAAATTAAGGATTCATTAATATTGGACAAAGTTGAAATCTAATGGGGATGTAAGATTTATTATATTTATTTATTTTTCTTTATCGATATTCTCAATGTTGTGAAAATTAATGTAATGTATTAATTTGCAATTGTTTACAACCCTTTGCATCCAGAGATTAGTACCTGAGAATTGAGACAACAACAACTAAGATGAAATTGTTAATAGTTGAATAAATAAATAATAACAATTAACTTACTAAAACTATTAATTTCTTAGTCTCCATCAACAACACAAAAAAACTTGTTGCATTCAAATACATAGTTGACAAGTTTGTGAACTTGAGTATTGGGGAAGTACAAATTAGCAATCAGTATAGATATATACCTATTTGTTTTGTTTAATATATCATCATACAGAAACAGTGAATGCATTCTTATATTAATCCTCATTCCATAGATATATAAGCATGAGATTAATTTGAATAGGCACAAGATGGTTTGAACAAGATTTGGGGCCTAAAGTCGAATTTTATAAAGAGGTTTTACTTTCTTTTTTCTAATTGACATATATAAATTGAATAACAATATTAAACTCGGTGTAATCCTATAAGTGAGGTTTGGAGAGGATAAGTAGTATGCAGATCTTATGAAGTAAGAACGTATGCATATTTTTCTTTACAAAAAAAAGAAAGAACGTGTGCATATTTTCAATGAAAAATATAATATTAAAGTTAGAATAATAAAAACTTGGCTCAAAAATTTGAAAATTAGTTGATATAATGATACCCAAATAGTGTTGCGCTGAATTTGATGAGGTGATATAATGATATTGAAATAATAGTATTAATTTATTGTAATGCTTGAAATTTGAAGAAGATACCAAAATGCAAATTTGATCTTTTGGTAACCAGAAAACAATAGATTTTACATAATGTAAAAGTTTTGACCCTTCCAAGACTTCAGAATATTCAATAACAAGAAAATGAAAATAGTGAAAGGGAAATGAAAAAAGGTAAATAAAGGAATAATCATGTATGTTCATGTAAATCGTGGTCATGATATATATGAGGCAATTAGATAGATAGATAGAGAAAAAAATATACATCTTTGAAAAAAATAGAAGGCTCCTATGAGTAAACTTAACTTTGTTGATTAGTACGTGAGGTTAAAAAATTCAACATAATTGATAGATTTTTCATAACCCTGAAATAATTATTTTTTTGTGAGAACGATACTTGATCATACAGATTATTATGTGCTTGTCGATCGTGTTTAATTTATCTGCGCATTTTGACTAATTTTGAGAGCAACCATAATCGTGTAAATGATGCACTTCTTTAACAAGAATACTATCGACTATAGCATGTATCTGGCAAAGCATCATGCATGGCACAAAGAATTATTCTCAAACTTTTCTTTTTTCTCTTTTTCCAAACTTTAATTTACATGCTGCTTTTATGGTACAGCTTGAATATTGGGAGTGATAGTGCTGTTCCATTGCTCATGGGAATAAACGTGCATGCATAAACTGCTTTGATTTTATTTTATTATACTTTACGATCAATTTAACATTTTTGTATTTAATCGGTGAGTTCAAATTGTTCGATAATAAGATAAAATTTAAAGGTAAATATATTACAACAACAATACTAACATATTCAGTATAGTCTCAAGTAGGATCTGGAGAAGGTGGGGTGCATACGTATACCTTATCTCTTTTATTATGGGATAAAAGACGCTTTCGAAAGATCTTTGACTCAAGAAAATATTGTCCGTTAAGATTCCTTTTTAAATAGTACTTCCTTTGTATTAATTCGTTTGTCTTATTTTGACATGACAATAAATTTAGGAAAAGAAAAAAAAATTAAATTTTGCGGTCTTAAACTAAAAATATATGTAATGTATTGGAATGCCCTTTAATGTATTCAATATTACACAAATCTCACCTTTGTATGAAAAGTTAATTACAAAAATATATTTTGGGTAACTTGATAGTGTAAAAAAAACTATACTATCATTATAGATATAAGTTACACTCTATTATAGCATATAGCAAGTAAATATATATCTTTTACATTTGAGCAACAAATAGAATAATAATAATATATTAATTTACATAAGCTCAAAATTTTGATGCGAAAGCAAATATAGAGTTGACAGTATAGATTTTGTAATAATTTTAGTTTAGACTCAATTTTTATTTTAAAAGATGCATTTATTAATTTTAAATCTATTATATTTAAAATATAATCCTCTTTGATTCATATTAAATGATGTTTTTAGTTTATACAGACCTCGAAGAGAGTGTGAAACATGAAAGGAGGAGGAATAGTCCTTTCAATTCAACAGTCTAAAATAATTGTATTGACAAGTACATACATATCTTCTACGTAATTTCCCATTTTCTTTTGATTCCACTACCTCTTTCTAAGTGGACTTATTTTAAACTCAAGCCCCCCACTTTTGACTTTTTCATAAATACCTATATTTTACCACCTTATTACTCCACTATATATAGATATAACCAATAACCCCTCATTGGCTCATCAAACTCATCATCTATTATTCTATCCCAAAATAAAACAAAGTCAAGAATCCTATTGATTTGAGTATTCATATATACTCAATCTCAAAGGCCGATCAAATATTTAAAATAATCGTTATAGTCTGAATTCTTGTTGCATTCAAGTTATTTTGACATGAAAGCGGGCGATTATTTGTTCTCACTCAAGAGGATAAACAAGAACAATGATGAAAATAGTGATGATAATAATAACTCTAGCAATTATAAGGCATCATCATTGAGGGGAAGATTCAAGAATTCGTGTTTGCGGAAGAAGAAGAGATTATACAAATTGCGCAATTGGTTCGTTGACTCATTTTTATTCAAGATTGCCTCTCTTTTTGAAGCAATTGCTTTGATTTCCACCTTAACTTTCTTCTTATTCTGTTATGGTTTTCATATTTGATTCTTTAGAATTTCCATATATATATATTCTTCTTTGTAAATCAAGGGTTTATAAATATTGGATAAAAGTTGATATCTAATGGGGTGTAACTTGTAAGGTTCAGTTGATTTATTTTATTTTTCTTTATCAATATTATTTTCTTCCGATATTACCGTTATCATTAATATTAAATAACTATATAATGAGATGAATGTATGGATATACTATAAGACATAAGATTAAAAATGAAGATATTCGGTGTACTGCTTCCTTGTAGATCTTATTGTTGCAATGTTATGAAACAGGGAAAGTGTATGTGCAATGGGGAAAGGATATTTAGGCCACATTGTTATTACAATTACTTGAAAATAAAGCAAACAATCATCATTCAACTCCACTGAATTAATCTTTTCCAGGTGAAAACCAATACATCATTTGGGAACTTTTGAATGTGAAGTTTCAACATTTCTAAGTGTTTTTCATCAGCCTAAGCTAAGACTTGATTTGTTTAGACTCGTGGCATATGTTCCGGTCGCCTTCTAAAACTGGAAAACACGTCCCCTGATTCACTATCCGCGCGTTGCATGTCCAAGTCCATGTCCATCCCAATTCCTGCTATTCTCTCACTCATTGATCCATAAGAATTTACTGAACCATCTCCAATTGGCTTAACATACTGTTGCATCACCAGCACGGAGAATGTGGAGTCGAATTCTGATGTCACTAAAAGATCACCAATAGCCCCGAGTTCAGGACAGTCACACCAATCGACTAGGCCAGCCGTTAGCGGTGATACCATGCCTCGGCCTTTTCCTACGATGTAGAGATCATAGTTATGCTGATCCATTAGTTTTATGGCCTTGACAGCTTCTTCCACATCATTCAGCAACAGTTCTATGTATGTTACTGATTTGTCATTGGCTGTGCTGATCTTGAACCTGTTTAAGAACTCGTCGTCCATCAACTTCTCACTCTCTTTGTCAATCTGGACATTCACATGACTTTCATCAGCAAATTCTGTTTGCTCCATATCAGAAGTACCTTCATCTGGAATGAACTTTACAACAGTTAAGCGTGTATCTGGACGATCAACCATTCTCAAAGCGTAAGCCAGAGCTTCCCTGTCATCAGCACCTCCGAAAAAGAGGACAACGATATTTTTTGCATGGTCACTGGTCTCAGAGAGGCCACGATTTATGAGGATTCCTACTGAACAAGGGGCATTAGCTAGCACACCTTCGTTGACAGCTCGAATTTCAGGGTTGACATCCTCCATTTCACCCTCGAGACCTCGTTGTTTGTGGAAAGGGAGAATGATGAAAGCTACACGCTTATCTTTGGCAATGTTGCACATATCTTCATCCATGGTGGACAAAGCAGACCTCGCTGTAAGTACTTGTACCATCACTCCATCTGATCGTAGCTCATAGTTGTCGAAAGCAGTGATGATCTGTCTTGTTTGTGTCTCCTCGTGGCCAAGACTTCTCGAGCCTCGTTTCCCTGTGCTATGAACCTCTAGCATAGATGACGCACGCCCGACTAGTTCAACTACTTGGAGAGCAAATACAGTTATTGGGGATGCTTGTGTAGAATGCGACGAGCCAAGCAGATTGATGACTGAAGGGATGTCGTGTGTGCCATGGATGCAAGCAAGGACCCGAAGCTCCTCCTCCATTCTTGCCTTTTGTATAGTCCTTCGTTTATGGGGCGCAATTTCCTGCGAGGGACGGTAGAGCATAGTCATAGGTGTGACTATCATCGTCATCACCAAAATGCCACTCACCATAAGAGAGTATAATTGAGTGCTCAAAACCTGACAAGATTTTTTCACAAAATACGAAATGGTTAGTCGAAAATCCATTTCCAGTAAAAGCAAATACGGATTGGTAAGAAAATCAACCTGTTGTGCCTGACCAGCTTCAAGAATGATCAAGGCCATGAGGCTCTTGGTGTTGCTAAGTACTCCAACAGCCAGGGCTTCCTTAAAAGACATTTCAGAGAAGAAAGTGGCAGCTATTGAGCTCAAGATTTTGGCTGAAACAAACAGAAGTATGTAGCCAACAATTTCGTAAATGCTACCCATTTCTCCGAAATTGGTTCTGAGTCCACAAACAACAAAGAAAGTTGGCATAATAATGCCCATCACAAAGTCATCAAGCTTATCGATAATTTCTGCTTGAAGCACTTGGTTAGGTATACTAAGTCCAAAGAGAAAAGCTCCAATTATAGGGTGTGTCCCTAAAGCATCGGTTATAACTCCGGAAATAGCCATCCCAGAAAGGATTGAACATATAAAGAACTCACTATACCCTTGTCCTTCTGGCTTTTTTCGAATGATCCAGCCAATAGCACGACGGAGATAAAAGACACAGAACAAGGCGTAAGCAATCGTGCAAATTAGAGCCCAATGGATATTAGCTGTACTTCCTGTAACTACATATCCTAGTGTAAGAATAAACCATGCACCAATATCATTGATTACAGCTGAAGACATCGCCATTTTCCCTACGTCAGTTTGGAGGATCTTTTGTTTGTCAAGTATCTTAGACAGGACAGAGAACCCTGTAATAGTGAGAGCACCACCATAGAAAATGAAACCTCTAACGTCTTCATCGCGAGTAACTGAGAAATATATTATTGTTCCCATGACAAAAGGGATGATGATACCGATAACAGCAACATTTCTAGCCTTTATTCCAATTCGAAGAATGGATTTTATATCCATCTGCAATCCCACCAGAAACCCATAGAACACAAGAGCTACATGAGCCATTGTCTCAATCACATAGAAGTTGTAGTTTGGGAAAAGCAGCCTCCTGAACTTTATGATCCTTCCAAGTGCTGTAGGACCCAAAAGTATGCCACTCTACAAAACAAAATCATGTTTCTTCCTTAAACCTTTTCTTCTATAAATGTCCAAATCAAACTTACTTTCGCCATAATACCTAAACAGACCCTCAAACTTAGCCTCAACTCATTATGTATAAGTTGAGGTATCTCGACGTACACTCTCAAAGTTAGAGCGCTTACTTACCAGCTAAGGTCAAGTTTGAGTGTCCGTTAATGTATTATGTCAAAATTTTATTGCTAAGTGCACAAAACAAGAACATTAGGATTAAACAACACTGCATCTCTGGTTCTAAACAACATTGTTCGTAAAGCGTAATGCAATGCTTAGGCTAAAGTTTCCTTTAAAAGGCTACAATATCGCTGAAAACTCCACAGTTCAAATATATCTCAAATTCCACATCTTAAGAGTGTGTTTGGTACGACGAAAAATTCCGATATTCATAAATAAAATTACTGCAATCCTTACGGCAATCATTTTCCCCATCGATGAAAATGTTTTCCATATAACCAAACATCAAAGAATGACTTTCTCGTGAAAAACATTTTCTGGAATAATGATTTTCGTATTGAACACACCCAAATGTAGAAGAAAAGGACTCCCTTACTACATAAAACACACCATATGTCATTTGGTGGAGAGTTAGAAAGGAAGATATTCATGTATTAAAACTAGCATTTATAGCTAATATCATGTTTGGTAGCTTTTTATTGGTTTTGTATAAAATTCTAGCACATCAAGATGAAATAACTAACACAAATAAAACATGTAATTCGTCTGTTTCAATTTATTTGTCTTATTTTGACTTGACACAAAGTTTTAAAACGTAAAAAAGACTTGAATCTTATAGTCCTAAATCAAATATACGTTGAATGTACCCTTTATTCTTATGGCCTTAAACGTATCATATGGAAAGTTAGAATTAAGGAGTTGTCAAAAAAGGAAAAAACACATTTTTTTTGTAAATGGGCTAAAAAGAAAAATAAAACAAACAAATTGAAAGCGAGGGAGTATATGGTCAATGTATATATAATATTATGCGGGGTAGAAGATAAAATAACTAATACTACATATATATAACTAAACCTACAAAACTAGTCATTGCATTATTAATACCTACAACGATCAAATGAATCGAGGCGAAAAGTATCATGCATGGGCAAGGAATGAGAAAAATTCAAAGGAAAAAGAATGCACTTACAATAATCTCAGCAACAAAAGGAGGTTGCTTGGTGGGTTTTAGGGCAAAGGTGACAAAACGGGTGATCAAGATAGCTAAAGAAATTTGAACAAAGAAAAGAGGGATAATTGGTGTCAAAGGATCTGGTCCTTCCCAAACTCCATTAAACCTATAAATTGTTTGTGCATAACATAGAATTTTTTCATTTAATTTTCCAACATCAATCAATGGGTCTGGATCTGCCATTTTGCCTTCTAAAGATTAATGTTCAACAAAAATAAAAAATGATTATCCCTCTTAGTCACAAAAATTGTGCAATGAAAATTTGTACATTATTTTTCTTGAACACCCTTTATAAATTTTGTCTAGTCTTGTGCCAGGGCAGGGAACAACCCTGGCTACAACCCTATTTTAATATTTAGCCACCACAATCAATGGAGGTATGTATAAAATGGAACATGAGTAAAACTAAAAAGAAGAACAAAGATATCGTTATCACCATGTGAAAAAATAGTAAAAACTTATTTTTTTACCAACAAAAATTTGATCAAAGTGAATGGTTTTCCGCTCAATTTGGAAGCTTAATTAAAAAAAAAATTAAAAAAAAAATTGAGGTTGTTATTTGATAGGCAAATGAATAAAGATGAATTGTTGTATATAAAAAAAAAATGATTTGATAACGACGATCTAGGAGCGGCCCAACAGAAGAATAAAGATGAATTGATACGACGATCTAGGTGGGGCATAGGTGTTCACCCGAACCTTCTAATAAAATATTATATGATATATATAAAATATATTTTTTTATTTAGTGTATATATATTAATTTGTCTCATTTACTTAAATAATATAGTATATAACATTAATTATGAATTTTAGTATATATTTTAATTTTACCAAAAATGGTAGTACTTTTTTTACCCGAAATAGTAAAAATAAATAAAAACATTTTTTCTCTTTCTTCCTTCTCTTTCTCTTTTTTTTTTCTTTTTGTCCGTTTTCCCTTTTTATTAGCACTGTTAATAAGAGAAAAAAATAAAAATAATTATAATATTTTTTAATTCAATATATTATGCATATTATAGGCATGTTTCAATGCATTGTGAGTATATAACTAAAATGTTTTTAATACAAATGTATTATAAGCATTATGTGTGAATTTCAAACAATCCAATACTATTTAAATTAATTTACATTGTTAGAAATGAATTATATTTGTTGAAATAACAACAATCGAATTCATAACAATGTATAATATTGAATTCGAATTGTAATACATTTTAAATTCAATGCATTATACATATTATGGACATATTTCAATGCACGTGGTGAAAATATAACTAAAATATTTTTAATACAATAATATATTCCGTAAATAAGAGAAAAAAATAAAAACTAATTATAATAGATTTTAAATTCAATATATTATAGGCATGTTTCAATGCACGTGGTGAATATATAACTAAAATATTTTTAATACAATAATATATTCCGTTAATAAGAGAAAAAATAAAAAATAATTATAATAGATTTTGAATTCAACATATTATAGGCATGTTTCAATACACGTGGTGAAAATATAACTAAAATATTCATAATACAATAATATATTTTAGCACCATTAATAAGAGAAAAAATAAATAATAATTATAATACATTTTGAAATCAATTTATGATACATATTATATGCATCTTTCAATATATATGGTGAATATATAATTATTCTTAATACAAATATATTATAAGTATTATATGTGAATTTCAAATATTTTGGTACTATTTAAAATTAGTTTTAAATTAGGATAATTAATTATAATTTTTTTAGAAAAAAGAAAAAGAAAAAGAAAGAGAAAAAAATACATAGGAAAAAAAAGAAGAAGAAGCACGCAAAAAGGGGGGGAGAGGGGGGGGGTTATGGAGTGATTTTAGTTATTAATTAAGATAAATATATTATAGATCGTAATTAAAAAAGTACCCTAAAAAGGTAATTATTAATCTAAAAGAGTTCATTTATGTAAAAATTCCTATTAATTTTGAATCCCTTAAACACAAGATTAGAGGTTAGTTCACTTTTTTAAAGGGTTTAAAATTCACTTTGAAATTCCATATTCAAATTCTATGGACTATAGTTTTATTTTTCGAACCCCTATGATGAAAATTTTGAATTCGCCATTATTTATTTAGCAACTTATAATGATTTTTTTCTTTTATATTTTTTACTAAATTTAAGAGGACAGAGATTAAAGGCGTTTAAACTAGGATCGTGTATCGGTCGGTTCGATTTTGTTTTAAAGTTTATCGGTTTGACTTATCGGTTATTGGTTTATAGATATGTCAAACCGTTATAGAACTATTAAGATATTGGCTTATCGATTATTGATCATTATCGATTTAACCGTTATGATTTGATAAAAAAAAAAACTCATTGAAAATCACTTAGAAACAACGTGACAAACCAAATGAACCATGCATATGAGTTGATAAATTGCGTCTTGCTCAAAAGCAAATGTAAAACATTGTATAATAACCAAAAATTTGAGACAGCAAAAAATAAAAGTATGAAAACTAAACCCTAAGTGAAGAACTTTATATATCGAATAGTAATAAATAAAAATTATCAAGTTACTATCGGGTTATTAGTTAACTCGTAAGAAAAAATCTTAAACCATTAAGAACTGATAACCTGATAATAAAAAAAGCAAATCATTACTGAAATCGCTAAACCAATAACCCATTACCAATAAATCAATAACTTTTTTTGGATTCGATTTATCGATTTCGGTTCGATTTTAAACAACCCTAGTTTAAACTTAAGACTATGGAGATCAAAGTATAGCAGCATAGCTTACATGATGTTAGCCCCTCATCTTTGTTTATATATATATGTGTGTGTGTGTGTGTTTTTTAAGCTAATTAATATAAATTTCTTAAAATATTAAAAATAATATTGGAACAAGTGTATGATGAGTTGTATAAAATTTGAAAGGGAAGAATGCATGCTTAGCTTATATAGCACTATTTATTATTCTTACAAAGCGCAAATTTTTACTGAAAATTGCTATAGGATAAAGTTGAAAGTATATTTTTGATTTTCAAGAGCGAGAGAAACGTTTATCACCCATATTATATTTTTTATTATTTTGATCATTATTATAGTTTGTAATTATACATATATAGTCAAAAATTGTATAACCTTGTGTAATTCTTCCAAATTCCAATATTTCAACGATATATTTTCAATGTGAAAAATGACCGATATTATTTAGGATAGGTGTAACTCGTTGGACATAGATCCAATTTTTAACTTTTTTGTATTCCTTGTAACTTTTTTTTCCTGTTCCTGGTGGTATCAAAACGTTGGTATGTCCTCGTAAGGCTTATTGGAAAACCCGTTGTCGAACTTGATTAATCGTCATTTGCTGTTCAAACTAAATCGTTTTATTTTTGTAATTTTCTACCAAACTGCGCTATATCCCTTTCCATTGGTCTACAACAGTGTCATTGTAGAGAATTCCTGCCCACCACTCTCCCTGTATGTCTACATAATTTTATAATCGGTTATTCTGTAGAAATGAAGAAAGAAAATTAGTTGAACTTAATAAAAATAAAAAATATTACAATATTCACGTCTTAAAGTTTGTTCATTATCTTTAATAAAAATATAGCCTCCATTTTTTTACATATGCATATATATATATATATATATATATATATATATATATATATATATATATATATATATATATTTAGAAGTTATTGTCGAATATTGAAACAATATATTATAGAATTTGTACATAAATTCTAGGGATAATGCACTAGTAACTCCCCCCCCCCCCCCATTATAATCAAAAGACACACCTAAACTTAACTAAGATTCTATACCCCCTTGAACTCATTCTTTTCATATTTTTGTGCATCTTATTTGCTTACGTGACACACTCAACCAACTTACTTAGAGAAAGTGTAAGACATGCGCCACCCCACTTTTTTACTTTAAATAAAAACCTTATATTTTCTACTTAATCTCAATTTTCTCTCTCCATACTCATATTTCCTTCTTTCTCCTTCTCTGTACATAAACTACTCACTTCTCTCTTTACAAACAAAACTCAGAATACCATCAAATTCCTCCGCCCTTCTGTTATTGAATTTTGTTATTATATTATATATATAATAAAAATTCTATTGCCTTTTCCTTTCTCTCTCTTGTCTTCCTTTGTCTCTCATCTTCTTCTTTTTAGTTCCATTTCATTCCTCAAATGGGTCTTTATCAATAAACTCATTATACTCCATGAATTTTTCTATGATTAGTTTTACAGAGAATCGTCAAATTATAAAAGGGATTGCTTTAATTTATGTGAATTGCAGAATTTTAGTGTTTTCTTGATATTTTTAAAAATATTTCTGTTTTGGAGGTGTTTTTATTCTTCTTGATTTTGAGTATTTCATCAATGGTTGTTGGTGCAAAAGAAGTGTATGGTGAGATAGTAGTGGTTGAAGCTCCTGCTATTCAGTCTTTATCACCAAACACTGATAACACTAACAATAATTCTAAATCTAATGGTGTTAAGGATTCATCCGATTCAATCGCAATTGTGAAATTGGAGTACTAATAGAGATGTAAAAAGAAGAAAAAACTGGAAATGGAAAGACAAAAGGAGTATTAATGGAGATGTAAAAAAAAGAAGAAATGGAGATGGGAAGAAAGAGAATTAATGAAGGAATTAATGGAGATGTAAAAAGAAAGAAGAAAATGGAGATGGCTCACCTTTTTAAATATTTTTATTACACGTGGCCAATTTTTATTGGTTACTACTGTCTCTAGGGGTGCTTATCAGGTGGATTGGACGGATTATTATGCTTAACGATTTGACTTAACGGTTATCGGCTTTTAAAAGTACTAATCCGATAGCCAACCTATAAGATATTAGTTGGATTGGTATCGAATTAATAATTATCGGACGGTTATCGGGCGATGTATCGGTGGTATGATAACATTTAAAATTTCTGCCACTTACTTCATAGACCCTAAGGGCTCATTTGATATGCAGGATGAGATAGACATATTCAATTACTGAACAATTTTACAATGGTAAAGATGTATTGCAGCAAAAACAGATGCCAGTTTATAATTTACCCAGAATATGTTGTACACAGAATGTCAAACAGGTGAAAGAAAAGCAGTGTAAGAACCACCATTGTACTTCAAACCCTTTAAGAAACCAGAATTTATCTGGGAACAACATTTGGTATTTGGGATACCAAAACAAAGGCTACCGTTGTCCAAGGCTTCAGTTGCTGAAACTTCAGAATCAGAATATTTCCCAGTAATGCCAAGACTAGCATTCAAGTTAACTGAAGCTGGCTCTGTGATGAAACTGCAAAGACATAAAATTCTGAGGTCAAAAGGGAATACATAAGTAAAAAATAAATAAAATTAACAACATCAGTATCATAGATTAAAACTTCTGAAAAGAATATAAATACAGAAAGTTGACGGTTTAACCATTCAGACACTACAGTGAACTCATCTTCAAACCAGTAGTTTTTCATAATTCTAAAGGATTTCTGCCGGTTAGATTTTGACTTAGAAAATTTAAAGCTTTAATGTTCTTTCAGTGGATCTTGTTGTAATCAAAATATCAATTTCTGGATCTCCATAATCCAACAGCAACCCCAAGGGACATCCCCTTCCAAGTTCCAACCAGTAAAAGAACATGCTTTAATACACGACATGCAAAATTATGTTCTAGTGAAAATAAAAAATAATCCAGGTGAAAAATGTGTTTGGATCAAGCAAAACCTCTGGTTCTTCAACGAGGCATTGACCGGAAATACAGTAAATCTAGAAAGTCCCAGAAATAGCAGTAAATCCAGAAATATCAGGATCCCAAACATAGCAGATTAGCAGTATCTGAAAGTCCCACCATAATCTATCATCTATTAAATACCATTCAACTAGAGCTAAAAAATTTCCTAGAAAGAACAACGTATAAAACTGCAAATAAAAGAACTCTAAAAATAAGAAGAAAACTTCACGAAAGGTTCTGTTTAATTATTTATACTAAAACAGATAATGCCAAATACTTCTCAAATGAACAAAACAATAACTAAAAGCAAACAAAAATGCTGAAATAAAGAGAAAATTACCTGGTTCTAGGCAGCGAACCTGAACTCGAGTAGAACGACGAGAAAATATATATTTATATGTCAACTACAGTAGGCGTAGGGTATTTTCCAACGCTGGCTAAATCTGAAGAGAAAATTATCATAATGAGTCATGTCATAAGTATAAACCATGTACAACAATAATATACAACAAATATAATAAAAAGTATCATTACCTTGTTCAAGCTGTTCGAGATTATCAAGATCTTCCTCAATGCTAATAGATTGTTGTAATTTTTCACTTTGAAGCCAATCTTGAAGACACACTAGAGCTTGCACTAAATTAGGAGTCAATGAACTCCTAAATGAATCAAGAAGACGTCCTCCCGTACTAAATGCAGATTCAGATGCTACACTTGAAATTGGTACAGCTAATGCATCACGAGCCATCTCAGCAAGAATAGAAAATCTAACTGAGTTCATTTTCCAACAGTTTAGGATGTTAAATTCTTTACTATCATCCTTAATTTCTTCACCAAAATATTTATCTAACTCCGTTCTAGTATCCACACCTCCATTCGTTGTTTTATAGTTCTTTAGATCTTTCATGAATAATTCTAAAAGTCCTGTACTTTGGGTACTTACTTGACTGTTAGAAAGCCCGGAAGTAGAAGTTTCCAGAGAAGAGCAACGTGAAGATTGAGCAAGCACGCTGCCTTTTGAGTTGGATTTTACATACTCGCTAAATAATAAAGTCATGTACTTCTTTATTTTTGCTTGTATAGATGGCCCTTTTTCCCCAAACATCTTTACAAGTGCATAGCTAACTGATTCAAGCTTGTAACGAGGATCCAAAATACACGAAATAAAAATTATCTTGTTCATTTTTACTGGATCTCCCCAATACTTATTAAATTTTTTTTGCATCTTTTTTGCCATATCACTTAAACCAGTGTCTTCGCTTGCCATCAATTGATTCAAATAAACAGCAACATCACAAATTTCAAGAAAATAAATATTTGACGTAACATAACGTGATCTGGATATTTTCAAAGTAAGAAGATAAAATATCTCAAGAAATCTAGTAATTCTTTTCACATGGACCCAATCACTACTCAAAAGTTCACCGACAGTGATTCCAATTTCAACATAAGAATTTTCAAGATAATGTCTCAGGCCAATTTCACGGGAAGCATTATTTGAAAATGCATTCTCAAATTCAACAGCCCTACTCAACATCAGATAGGTGGAATTCCACCTAGTTGGAACATCTAAGCATAAAGATTTTTTGCAACTAAGTTGTTCATCGTCACAACTTTCTTGAAATCTTTTCAACCTCGCAGAAGACTGCCTAACATATCTAACTGCATGTCTAACACGTTCTATAGACAAAGAGCATTCTTTTAAACCATCCTGAACAACAAGATTCATGATACGAGCCATCCACCTCACGTGAAGGTGATTACCGTTCATCAAATTAGTTCCCATTTTTGTTAATTGCTTAGACAATTCTTTTACTGTCACATTATTTGAGCTTGGATTATCAATTATGACAGTAAAGATCTTATTTATCCCCCACTCACGTAAGTACCTACTAATACCATTTGTCATATCTTCACCTTTATGGCTAATAATAAGACAAACATTAAGTATTTTCTTGCGCATATTTCAATCACTATCGATCCAATGGGCAGTGATACACATGTAATTGATCCTTTCTATATAAGTCCATGTGTCAGTGGTAATACAAATTCTATGTTTTATTTCTATAAAATACCTCCTCAACTTTTGTTTTTCTTCATTAAACAGATTCAAAAAGTCCCTAGTTACAGTACTACGGGAAGGGATCCAAAAATGAGGTTGAGCCATTTTCATAAATTTTTTAAAACCTTCTTTTCGACAAAGCTAAAAGGAAGCTCATCAACTATTACCATACGACATAAAGCCTTCCTACACTCTTCTTGGTCAAATTTCCAAGAGACAACAGCTACATCACCTTGACTACCCCAGAATAGATTTAAAGCCTATGGTTGATTGTTTTTTTATCAACAAGAGGAGTAGGAAGTTTAGGACATGTCAACAAATGACCAAGAAGAGTCGACGTACCATCTCTTGACTTAAAATAGTACAACTTATAGAAATGGCTATATTTTGCTTTCGTACCTTTGGAAGTTTCAACTTCTGTAAAATGATCCCAAGCAGCAGACCTTTTTCTCCTTCTTTTAGCACTAGCAGACAGAGTTATCTCAGCATGACTTGCTGCATTTGAAGCCTCACTTTCACCTATCACCTTATCATTTTGTTCATCCATGCTAAAAGATTAAGAGTTTAAGACTTTGCGTCCCTGTATTTAAATCAACAACCCAAAAATAAGCTAAGATATGGATAATCAATTTGACACCCACGATTTTTAGTGATACTCATACTACTTAGCTTGAACAGAAATAATTATCTCTAGAACCAATAACTTTGACAAATTTACTATATTTTTTTTACATGGTAACTTATATACTGTATAAATCCACTTTTATAAAACCAAAAAGACCATGTGTCTCAGAATCTCATAGACAAATTGAGGCCCCTTAATCGTTATGTACTCTTGGTTTTGTAGGGTTAAGCGGGTAAACAGATCGAAAGAGAAAATAAAAGGGTCTCACGTCAAGTTTCTCTAGAAGCTCCTCTTCAGAAGAAGGGGGGTGCTGAAGCAACTCATTCCCAATTTCAACAACTCTTTTTGTGGCGCTCCTCCTCCTTAGAAACAGAAGCACGATCCAGGGCATCCATCTCTTTTTCTTACAGCTCTGAGTACACAAAGAACTGCAATTTCGAAAGCAGCCTTACAGATGTGTAAGAGTTGAAGAAGCCTTACTGCAAATTCGGCGGCCTAAAGCTCTATAGAACAATAGAAGAGTTGAAGAATAGTTGAAGACTTGAAGAGTTGAATTAGCTAAACCTAAACTAAAGAGGCGGAAGACGGAAATACACAAGTAGTCAAAAATTTGTAGAACTCTATAGAAGAGTTAGGGGCTAGGGCTGCCTTCTACTTTAAAAGTTTAAATGGGCCTGCCTATTTAATTAAATTGGTTATGCCTGTTTAGTTAAATGGGCTTGGCCCTTATTTTAGGTTTACAAATAAAAATTATCAATATTATACATATTTTATATGTTTAGGGATAAAATATATTAAAATATAATAAATTCTTAACGGATTAACGATTTACCCAATAACAAAATTGAGTAATCCATCCCCCACACTGATAAGCCATTAATTATAAAATTTAAATCCATTCCCCACCCGCTAATCCGATAACCCAATACCAATAAGCCAATAAGCCAATTTTGCGGTTGGGTTATCGGTAGCAGACGGTTTTGAACAGCCCTAACTGCCTCCAACAAATCTCTCACGTGCCTTAATTAGGTGAAGTCACGGAATGTGCTACATAATCAAATAAGGTGCACAAAAATACGAAAAAAATGAGTTCGAAGGGATAGTACGACCTTGGTTAAGTTTAGATGTGTCTTAACGATTCGTCATAATTGGGAATGGTACTTGTGCATTATCCCTAAATTCTATTAACATATATCTTCATTTGAATGACTAATAGATCATTATCAATATTATGGTGTATACTTGTAAAACATCGTGGAATAAGGACACCTTCCATGCACAACCGTAGCAATTAATTAGAAACCTAATTTTCAGGCGCACTCCAACCACTAACTTTCCTGCTCCAACGGTTGATCAGCCTATTATTCTAGCCTTTATATCTCAAGTTCCTATACTAATTCCTTGGAAATCATCAAAAAAAATCATTACCTAATTTAGCTCTTATTTTCCTAACAGCATCAATACCCTCATCCATCCCATCAACCTCCAATTCAACTCAATTATGCAAAGTTGGTTAACCTTAACGCTCTCAATGCTCCTATGCAAATGAGGACAAATTTGAACATATTCCAATCAAGAAAATGAATACTTAACATTTAGGCTTCGGCATAATAAAATTTATATATTTTTTTTGCATTTAGGAATTTCATCAATTGCAAGATAAGAACATGTAGTAAATTGGACTGAGAAGAAAATGGATCAAATGAATACCATTAAGAAATTACAATATGCAATGATTGATAAGATTTAACATAGATGGCCGGAACTCAAAGTTCATAGAAAGAAAATCTCAAAACGTTATGGGATCAACAGTGAATGTCGCATTGCTTGAATATTTTGTAGACATACAACAACAACAACAACCCAGTGAAATCCCACAACATAGGATCTGGGGAGGATAAAATGTACGCAAACCTTACTCCTACCAAGGTAGAATGACTGTTTCCGAGGGACCCTCCTACAACAACATATTTTGTAAACATGATGTCCAAATATCCATACTATATTAAAGTTGTTAATGAATTATAGTATCAAATGAGACCTTTGATCTAGGATAGAACATTTAAAATTGAAGAAGAAATCACGCAAGTCATGACATGAATTTCTTTTTTTAATCTTCTAGCTAAATATTTTTTCAACGAATCATTATTTATATTAGCCTATATAGTGGGAAAATCACATTATCTTGGTATAGCCACAATTAATAAAATTGGAATCAAAGTTCAAGTGAATCTCAAAGTAAACCTATCAAAATATATCAAAATTGAGATAGAAAATGAAGACATTGGAGAGATTCACATAGAAACAATTAAAATACAGTATGATGTTATCAAAATTTCACAAGAAATGTAAATTGCAAGGTCACGACGAAGATGAATATAGGATATTACATCAAAATTTGAGAAAGACTGTTGTAAATTGTAACGACCTATTCCGTCATTACTAAAAATATATGCGGTAAAGGTATACTAATCTCATTCTTCATGAAAATTAGGATCAATTCCTTGATATGTGAGTGCATTAGTTGTGAATTAAGGTCGTACGGGGCCCCTATCTCAAAGTTAAGTTGAAAGTGTTTTTCCGATTTAATTTTGGACTTGAGTTTAAACTAAGGTAAATTTCAAACAACCATAACTCTCAGCCTATAATGAAATAGGTTGTCCATGACCTATCAAATTAAATTTCTATGAGTCTTCTTTCAAACTCCAGCAAGTTTGCCTCATTTGGAGTTCAGAGTAAAAGCTTATGCCCATTTTACTAAGCATTGTCCATGCTGGGCCGCTGTGACGGAAATTAGGCCATTGTGGCGAGATTTGATGGGCCAGAATGAAAATGAGGCATATTTTTATTATCTCTTTCTTCCCTTATGTACCAAAATAAATGAGGGTTATCCTAGAAACTCCCAAAAAGCTTCTCTTGGTTTGGAGAGAAGGGAAGAAGAGATTTCTAGCGTAAGGAAGGCTACAACCCACATATTTCAAGCCAGTCTCCATAGTTTCTCCTTCCGAAAGTCAGGGATCGTGCGATAATCCTTCTAAAATTGCTTGGTACCCAGGTAAGTTAGACTTTCTCAATTAAGTAGTTATAAATTTGTTTTCATCTCTTAATACATTGTAGATTGATGGAAAATTTTATGCCTAGGCCTTCGAGCATGGAGTATGGATGGTTAAATAATTGTCAATTATTGTTTAGAACTTGAATGTATGATATGGGTCCTGATTATTATGTGACTAGTTATAAAGGTCCAAACTTTGAATATTAACCTTGGTGAAACAGTTTAGAAAGATAATGATTTTTATGAGATTAAGTGTAGACAATAGCTGGATCATACCGGAATCCTGAGACTTGGAGATTGTGGGCTATTGATGAATATATGGATATGCTTATACAATATTGTCTATGTTTATGTTGATTATTCTCTATGAATTACTTAAGTAATGTGTATCATGAAATAAAGGGTGAATGTGAATGACTTAGTGTTGATAAACCTCATGCCATTAACCTATTTGATTACCTGTGTCTGTAGGTTATGATTTAGTTTACATCATTGAGAGATTCTTAATAGTGATTGAGTAATGCTAATGTTTACCATGCATTTAATTGTTGTGGTTGGGTGATTGATATGTTATTTTGATTGGTTTATAATTCCAAGACCTTCAAATCTAGAATCTTGAACTTGCTCTATCAAAAGTGATGCCTTGAATAAGGAAGGCTTGATCAAATATTATTAATGAAGAGAAAGATGGAATGAAACCAATGAAATGATTATTTGTGAACAATTGCATGCAATGAACCTGTTAGTTGATTGTGCAAGCATGTGAACTAGTGTTTGTTATTGCGATATTGGATCAAGTGTTACATTCTGACACATATATTGGATCGAGTGTCACATTCCGACATATATATTGGATCGAGTGTCATGTTCTAATATATATATTTGATCGGGTGTCACATTTTGACACATATATTAGATTGGGTATTGCATTTCTACATAAATAACTGTTTGGGTATGGGTTCCATGAGAGAACTAATGTGTGACTATCATCTTTGAATTGATCTTGACTATATATATGATGAAAGAGAAACTGATATGATTATAATTGAGCATGCCCATCATGTGTAATAATTGATACGAAAGGACCGAAGGTCTAAGTGTTACCATATTGACTGTTGTATTTAAGATTTACACTGTGACACTATATATTATCCTTGAAATGGTAAATTGGTAATATACTTATGCATATGCCTGTTTGGATTATGTTATAGTGTCTAGATGAATCCTTATCATAGGTATAATGTCATAGATAAACAAGTGGAGAGCAGTTGATATGTTGTAACACCCCTGAAGTCCCTAGCCTGAACTAACTCTAAAATAATCTGAGAATTTCATCAGGCAAGGACCATGAGACCCACCACGGGCTGTACTTAGTTTCACGGCCCATGGAGAGTGGCAGTATTGGCATCAGGAAATGTGAGAAGAAAAAGAAAGGGTCCATGTAGGGTTTCTGTCACGATCCAAGCCTAGGTCCTAGACGTGATACGGCGAATGAGTCACCCGAAGGTACCTCACCCAAGCCTCTTAGCATTCATTAAGCTTGGATTCCACATAGAACAAGAATCAAAGTCATCTTAAACATCAAAAATCACATAGAACAAGAATCAAAGTCATCTTAAACATCAAAAATTGTGTCCAACAATACCTTCTACATTTAAGACTTGGCGGGGACTAAGACATGTCCCTAGCTCACCCTTAAAATATAAGTTAAAAGTACCAAAAATAACTCAATAGTCTATACATGACATAAGCTAGATAGGTAGGAGTGTTGTTCCAGAAATATGGAAACTCACCAAATAGTGGTAGCCTTCAATGATGGAACTTAGCCACGGAGAGGAAAGTGTAGAGCAACGTCGGTCCCTACATCGTGATATCATATAGGCAAAAGTATGTGTTAGTACTTCAAATATACTAAGTATGTGAGCATGCTATACAATGAAGAACACAAGAGACATTTATAAGCAATATGCATAAGTGAATGCATGCATGAGAAATCATCATATGTGACCTTAAATCATTCATTTTGTGGGAAGATGACTGTAACCGACATTTAAGACCATGCGAGCTATTACATGGAATTCAACATAACCACTTACGTTGGCACAAGGAGACTACTTATCGGGTAGAACTCCATCAACTTTAATCATTTCTTTAACTTTAACTTTAATGGCTAATCGTGGATCACTAGCCTAACTATCCGACAAGGGCCCCTATGTTGGCATATAATTAATACAACATGAGACTTTACTTAAGAAATCCTTAGGTTGAGTCCCCATCTGCATGCTATATTCTGTGCTAGGTCAATCCCAGGGAATACATTTAGACATCATAATAACATAAGCATTGTATGACTTAATCATCAAATCATCATTTGGTGGAATAGTTCATTATAACATTTCATTTGATTCAACGCGAGAATTGTCCTTTCACATTGAAACCTTGCTTTGGCTAAAAAGTCATTTCATCATTCAATTATTTAATCATAAGACTCCCTTATCATAAACATTTACTTCATAACTTTCATTTGGATTCAAAAACTTTCATTTCAACTTTACTTTAAAATAAGGAAACTAGGTGAGTTCATTTCATAAAAACCTTCAAAAAGCATTTAAAGAATTCATGCATGCATAAGAGTGATGTAAATGCATCAAATTATACTTCTTAAAGCAACCCACCATATAGGCACTTGAGAAAATCATTCATTTCATGAAATTAAGAGTCAATATACGTCAATATATGTAAATAAACTTAAAATATATCATAATCTATGCATTTAGAGGCATTATGTAAAAGCCCATGAGAATTCATCATTTGAAATTTGAAATATCAAGTAGGAAATTATTTGGTCTCCATGGGATGAAAAAATCCATGGATAAAAACCACATACCTTGGGGGAAAAAATCTCAATGAAGACTTTAGAAGGAATGGAGACCTGATATACCTTGAGATGAAACCCTAGTTTTGCCTTGAAGTTCTTGGGAGGGTTTGAGAAGAGGGGATTTGAGTTTATTGAGTCTAAGTATGGAGAATGAGGTTTTGGAAGGGTTTAGAGCCTTTAGATGGAAGAATTTAGCCTCTAAAATGATACCATTTTGAATTAAAATATAGTAAAAAACTAAAATGTCCCTTTAAAAATCTGGCTAAAACGGGCTTCATGGGACCCTTCACGATCCGTAGTGCTCACCACGGACCGTGATGGGGTCCCATGATAAGGGACTTGGGGAAAAATTTAGGAAAACCTGCAGGGTAGGTATCTGAAGTTTCACCATGGAGCCCCTTCATGGTCCGTGAAAGTTTGTACGGTCCACAAAACATTGCCGTTGTGCAGGTCCTACAAGTGGACTTGTAGAGTATCCACCACGAGGAAACACCATGGTTCGTAGAGGGTTCCATGATCCGTGGTGCTCATCCGTTGATATCGCCTTGGGAAATTTCCTGAGGATCTTGGGGAGGGATTACCACGGAGGGATTCATAGTTTGTGGTGCTCACCACGGTCTGTGGTCCTCCATCGTGGTTCATCCCCTATAAGTTTGAGTCTCTGAATCTCTACCATGATTGCTCACCATGGTTCATGGTGCTTACCACGATCCGTGATGTCTTTCGTGGTCAGCTCTTGGTGGCATTTTTTGTAACTTTTTGAGAAGTCATCCTTTATTCCTTGGTTTACGACTTTATGAATTTACCGGGTCTTACAGCTTCACGGCCTATGGTTTATTTCATGGATCATGATACCATCCGTGATTGGCCCCAAGATCCCTCTTAAGTAGAATGATGACCATGACTTGAAGGCTTCACGGGTCGTGTGGACCTCTGAGAAGTCGACCCCCTCCTGACCAAGTCCTACCCTCACTATCACGACCCTCATCACAACCCATGGTGAGTTATTCCAATTTTTTTCTACCTTTTTTCAACTAAATCCTGCACGTTTAGGGACTAAAAATTATCCCCTTATCATATCCAATAGAGTTTTTTCTCTCATTAACCTTAGAACTTTTGAGAGAAGAGATTAGAGAGAAGGAGAAGAGCTAAGGTTCAAGGTTTTGAAGTAATTCATTCGAGTTTGAATCGTTCCTTCAATTTTCAGGTATGTAAGGTTTATCCGAACATTGGACTAAGTTCGTTCATGTGTCCTACACTTTCATTGAGCCAAGATTGAGTCTAGAGTTGAGTTTGAGCCCTTATTTACATCGAGTTCATGAGTTAATTCACCTTCTATTTAGTTATGTATTGAGATTATCATTGCTTACTGTCTCTCGGTTGATTGTAATTGTAGTTTATGGATACTTTCCTATGAACCTAATTGATTTGATAATCATGACTTTGACATGAATATTTTTGAGAAAAAGATAAGGCTTTCAGGCATTAATAAAGAGAGTAATTTGAACTAATATTGCATATATATTCAAAAATGAGCATGAGGGTCAAGTATGATTGATTAAAATTGAGAAAGAGTTTTAATAAGATGTGAGTGTTTTTGAAAGCATATTTTACTGAAAGAGATTTGATTTGAGCATGAGTACTGATTGCAAATGAGTTTGAAAGCATGTTTTAAATAAAAGATTTGATAATTGAGATGAGATTGAGTTTGATGAGAGTCTAATGAGACTAAATGATATGATTTGATTGAATTGATCTGATTGAGCATATGAGCATATTGAGTCTTTTGGTAGTAGTATTGAGCACCGATTTAGGTAAGACTAAATAACAATTCGAACTCTATAAACTATGTAGCCAGCATAGGATAGAGGCTATTCCTCTTTAAGTCCCAAAATGATAGACTTTGATTGATTGTGGATCCAATGAGGTTGATCATCCCGTACCCTGACAAGGTATTGGACGACTGCAACAATGATAGAGCAAAACGTTGTATCATTACTAGCTCATAAGTGATAATTTTTAGTTAGAGAAACTCCCCTAAAATGAATGGTTTGATTGGATTGAGTTGCATGACATTGAGTCTATTTTCAAAGCATTGTTTATTACTTTTATACTTGCATGCTTATCAAGTTGAGTCATTCCAGAGTGAGTCCTTTAAGTTGAGTTGCATGAGGCTAAGTATTGTTGATTGTGTTCTTTTCTAGCTATTTTACATACTCGTACATTCTATTACTAACGCCATTTAGTGTGCATCATTTTATCATGAAGATATAAGTGCTAGAGATCCTCAATAGGCGCTCCGTTGAAGATCTATTCCCATTTTCTAATATTGATGAGGCCTCTTTACTTTTGGAAGAATCATTTTTATTTCATTCATTGTTTTGAGTTGTTCTTTTGAGATAGTCATGGGCTTGTCTCGTCACCTTCTGGATAGTTGATAGAGGCTTCATAGACAGAGTCGAAGTTGAGATAGAATGGTCCTTTTAAAATATCTTTTTTAAACATACTTTTATTATTAAGTTTATGATATTGAGTTATATTTTACTTTGAGTATTTTAAACCTATTATTTATCTATTGTTGATGAGGTTTGAGTTTCCCACTTGGTTCCTTTTACCCTTAAATTGAGTCTTCTGCTAAGTGATTGAATGAGTGAACAAATCGAGTAGTTCAGTTGGGTCCAGTAATGGTATTCGAGTGCCGATCACTCCTAGAGCACCCTCTCAAGGTGTGACATACGTGGTTTAGTAATATTAGTGACTTAAAGTTAGATATTAATGTTTTCTTGTTGGTACATGTGAAGAAGGGGATTAAGAGAGAATTTGGAGATTTTGTCTGCGGGCAGGCCCCCTGGTGAGAGGAATCATGTTGTGGAGAGGCCGTCAGAGTGGGTTAGGTCTCGCCATGGCAATCCAGTGCTGTTATAATATGAGCCTTATTCTATCTAAATATTTCCTTCTATCAAGTGAGATGTTAGTTATTCTAGGTTCAAGTGTTGGTGTGAAATCTAAAGATAGTAAACTGGTTAGACAAAGTTAGTAATGACCTGTAGTTTGGAAACTTCTATATGTGATAGAAAGGCTTGGCTTTGATCTGTATTAGAGTTGGCAGTGGACCAACTAGAGGTATGGGAGTTAGGGTTGAATTATTTTAATAAGGTTAATGGGAATGATAAAAGTTTGTGCATAAAGGTTTGACGAGTGTATTTCCTTAAGAGCATGTTTTCTTTTGGTTGATTTCTTTATATTGTGCGGTGGGTATCAGATTGACCGATGATGCCTATATGTATGTGTTGTTTATAGTGATACTACTTTTTCTAGACCACTTGGCATATTCTGATTGCAGGGTCAGTGATGTTTCATAAGTGAAGACAAAGATGAATCTACAATAACTTCTACTCTTCCTTCTTTATGGTGGGAGTTGTGTCTTTTTTTATTTACAAATTATACTCTTTGATGCTTTTGTACCTATTTAGACTAGTATGCTTTGGGGTGTTAAAGTGTCCTTGTAATAAATCATAGAGTTTTAAAATTCAATTATGGCGTATTTTTAACTTTTCAGACTGTTATTTTGGTATTAGTTAAACTTTCGCATGATATTTCTGTAGGGGTTCTCTTATCTATATGTTAGAGTAGGTGTCCACACGTTCCGGTGGGTTAGGTCATGACATAAATGAAAAGAAATAAAAAGTTATAGAAGTACCAGAGACACAACAAAGAAACAAATATCCTCCATTATGTTAACAAGTGGAAAAATAGTAAGAAGAGTATATCAATGTCATTTCAGGAAAGATAATAAAGTGTTCATTATTGAAAAAAATCAATAAATTTATCAATGGAAAACTCATCACAAATGTTACCTCTGACAATGTAGTTCAAGCCAATAACAAATTTGATACACTAGTTAAAGAAGACAATGTCTGGGGAAGCCAACAGATACCAAAGGACACAAATAAAAATGATGAAGATAAAGTTAACACTAATGTAATAAGAGATGGTCAATCAATAAATAAAAAGATACACCTCAATCAACAAGACAATGTTAAGCATACAACTAACACTAAAGAAGACAATACAATCAAATAATTTACTTCGCACCAAAAATATTTTTTTTAAAAAATGACACTTTTAAAAATAAATTATTCTTAGAAGTTTAATCAAATATTGTCACAATCCGAGTCTACACCCTGGAGAGATCGATACTCAAAATCATTATTGCCCTGAGCAAATTCTTGGCCTAGCATATTATAAGACTAAATATTGGTTAATGCGAATCTTTTTAAAAGATAAGCGTGCAATAACTTAAAAAACAAACTTAATAACTTTATAGTTAAAAATCTGAAATCTGTATAATATGTTTATAAAATAATGGTGAAAGCTATAACTCAAACTTATTCGTCTATGAAGCATCTAACATACGGAAAATAGGTTATCGGGACAAAACCCTATGCTACCTGAACACTCTACTAACAACATGTACTAACTACTAATACATAAGATAAACTAGAGCCCTCCAAAAGTAAGGATGTCTTACTAAAACTGGATGAAAATGATCTTAATGATGCGTCTATTGTCAATCTTGAATCTGAATCGACATCATTAAAAGATGCAACATCAAATGACGTCAATACATATAATTTACGCATGTAAAATAGTTGAATGAAACAACTAATTAAAAGTGAAAATATTGAGTTGAATGAATAACTCTGAACTTAGACTGAAATAAAGTCATCTGAATAAGAAAATAAGATGTTCAAATGAAAAAGTTGAGACACATTCTAAAATTGATTCACTGAAACATGATATCAAATTATTTGAGATTGAGAAAAAAAAAGTAAAATAGTATGCAAGTTATTTTAAAATACTTTCATTATTTGATGATATACAAATTATTTTTATGGCTTGAGATGAAAATATGTTTGATACTGTAAATCTGAGAAATCATCATATCTATGAATGAATAAGTTATCATAGAAGTTTAATATAAATATATAATGTTTAAGTGGAAAGTTTCTTTCAATCGACATACATCACACTAGCCACGATGTCCAACAGCTAACCTAGTTTGGAGGGATGTTGTATACCTTGACAAGGTATAAAACCTATCTATTTAATGTGGATCCACTACTAAGCCTCTTGGTCTAAATGAATTGACCGACTAGCGGCATACTCAAATTCTACTATGGCATGTAATTATGGAACTTGAATTTTCTGAACCCGCATCCTCTCAGTTCTAAATAATTCTCTCAAATTAATTTATATATGCTCATAGTATATCGTAAAACTGTAACCAAAATCATACTGAGTCTTTGCTCAAAATCTATAAAACTGTACTATTGGTCAGCCTATGCTCAGAATTATCTGAAACCTACTGTTTGTTTTTAGTTTTTAAATTAAAAAATAATTAATTTTGCAAATCACATCTAGCTCTATAAGGAAACTTTGTAAGATTTTATAAGAAATATTTTAAGTGATTGAGCTTTCTTTAAAACATAATATGTGAAATAGGTATAGCGTGAGTTCACTAAACATTAAGGATATATCATGAGTTCATAAGATTGGACATACTGTAAAATATGAGGGCATATATTATAAGGCAGCTACTCATAATTTCATGAAGTAAGATTGATGTCATTGTGCTAAAATTATTGCTCCTTACTCTAAGAATTGAGCATAGATGTAAATAAGTCTGAAGGGCATAATCATGGATCATAGGCATAATATTGATATTCGATACATAAATAGTGTCATAATGATTAAAATTTGAGAAATATGCTAAAGTAGGACTGAATTGATATCTCATCATAACTAAATGTTACATTTGAAAAAGGAGTATTCTCGATAACAAAAATTTAATCATGACAAATCAATTGAAATGATAGAATGGAACATATATCAAAAATACCATTTATTAAAAAATGTTTTTTTGGGAGTTGTAAATTGCAACTAATGAAGTGTAATATTTAGAAAGAGGAGCATAGTTGAGAAGTGTTGCTGATTAAACTTAAAATATATCACTCGTATTGCTTAAGGCATAGTAGTTCAAGCCTAACTTGGAGTCATAAGATTCTACACATAAGATGATCACATGAGGTGTTACACATAAGATGATCATACTTATCTAAACCACGAAATTCATGCTCCATTCCTCTATAGTGACTTTCATCCCAAGAATACTACTTCTTCTTACCATTCTATTCCATAAAACTCGAGTTTCAATCAAGAAGCTCCTAGTGTATCATGCCTTAATCCACATGTTATCAATATCACATTCAAGCCTAACACTAGGACCACTTCATGGACTTTTTAGGTAATCAATTCTTCTAAAAATTTCCTGCCTTCCTATCATCTCTACCAGCTAAAATTTCATGATTTACTACAAAAAGACATCAAGTATTCCCGTCTAATTACTACATATAGTCAAGCCTCATTTAAGTTTTTCTCCACACCTAAAATCTTATGTGGAAAAAAAATATACGATCATAATCATAATGTTTGTCTACTCTCTCATTTAAACCAACACTCAGCTGCTAGCAACACCACTATCAAAACTAAAGGAGGATCACTTAAAGGGTTTAGAGCGAAAAAATCATAAGCACGAATCATTCAAGAAATTTGATTAGAGAATATGTATTACATAGCGTGAGTTCACTAAACATTAAGGATATATCATGAGTTCATAAGATTGGACATACTGTAAAATATGAGGGCATATATTATAAGGCAGCTACTCATAATTTCATGAAGTAAGATTGATGTCATTGTGCTAAAATTATTGCTCCTTACTCTAAGAATTGAGCATAGATGTAAATAAGTCTGAAGGGCATAATCATGGATCATAGGCATAATGTTGATATTCGATATATAAATAGTGTCATAACGATTAAAATTTGAGAAATATGCTAAAGTAGGACTGAATTGATATCTCATCATAACTAAATGTTATATTTGAAAAAGGAGTATTCTCGATAACAAAAATTTAATCATGACAAATCAATTGAAATGATAGAATGGAACATATATCAAAAACACCATTTATTAAAAAATGTTTTCTTGGGAGTTGTAAATTGCAACTAATGAAGTGTAATATTTAGAAAGAGGAGCATAGTTGAGAAGTGTTGCTGATTAAACTTAAAATATATCACTCGTATTGCTTAAGGCATAGTAGTTCAAGCCTAACTTGGAGTCATAAGATTCTACAAATAAGATGATCACATGAGGTGTTACACATAAGATGATCATACTTATCTAAACCATGAAATTCATGCTCCATTCCTCTATAGTGACTTTCATCCCAAGAATACTACTTCTTCTTACCATTCTATTCCATAAAACTCGAGTTTCAATCAAGAAGCTCCTAGTATATCATGCCTTAATCCACATGTTATCAATATCACATTCAAGCCTAACACTAGGACCACTTCATGGACTTTTTAGGTAATCAATTCTTCTAAAAATTTCCTGCCTTCCTATCATCTCTACCAGCTAAAATTTCATGATTTACTACAAAAAGACATCAAGTATTCCCGTCTAATTACTACATATAGTCAAGCCTCATTTAAGTTTTTCTCCACACCTAAAATCTTATGTGGAAAACAAATATACGATCATAACCATAAAGTTTGTCTACTCTCTCATTTAAACCAACACTCAGCTGCTAGCAACACCACTATCAAAACTAAAGGAGGATCACTTAAAGGGTTTAGAGCGAAAAAATCATAAGCACGAATCATTCAAGAAATTTGATTAGAGAATATGTATTACATAGCGTGAGTTCACTAAACATTAAGGATATATCATGAGTTCATAAGATTGGACATACTGTAAAATATGAGGGCATATATTATAAGGCAGCTACTCATAATTTCATGAAGTAAGATTGATATCATTGTGCTAAAATTATTGCTCCTTACTCTAAGAATTGAGCATAGATGTAAATAAGTCTGAAGGGCATAATCATGGATCATAGGCATAATGTTGATATTCGATACATAAATAGTGTCATAACGATTAAAATTTGAGAAATATGGTAAAGTAGGACTGAATTGATATCTCATCATAACTAAATGTTACATTTGAAAAAGGAGTATTCTCGATAACAAAAATTTAATCATGACAAATCAATTGAAATGATAGAATGGAACATATATCAAAACACCATTTATTAAAAAATGTTTTCTTGGGAGTTGTAAATTGCAACTAATGAAGTGTAATATTTAGAAAGAGGAGCATAGTTGAGAAATGTTGCTGATTAAACTTAAAATATATCACTCGTATTGCTTAAGGCATAGTAGTTCAAGCCTAACTTGGAGTCATAAGATTCTACACATAAGATGATCACATGAGGTGTTACACATAAGATGATCATACTTATCTAAACTACGAAATTCATGCTCCATTCCTCTATAGTGACTTTCATCCCAAGAATACTACTTCTTCTTACCATTCTATTCCATAAAACTCGAGTTTCAATCAAGAAGCTCCTAGTGTATCATGCATTAATCCACATGTTATCAATATCACATGCAAGCCTAACACTAGGACCACTTCATGGACTTTTAGGTAATCAATTCTTCTAAAAATTTCCTGCCTTCCTATCATCTCTACCAGCTAAAATTTCATGATTTACTACAAAAAGACATCAAGTATTCCCGTCTAATTACTACATATAGTCAAGCCTCATTTAAGTTTTTCTCCACACCTAAAATCTTATGTGGAAAACAAATATACGATCATAACCATAAAGTTTGTCTACTCTCTCATTTAAACCAACACTCAGCTGCTAGCAACACCACTATCAAAACTAAAGGAGGATCACTTAAAGGGTTTAGAGAGAAAAAATCATAAGCACGAATCATTCAAGAAATTTGATTAGAGAATATGTATTACATAGCGTGAGTTCACTAAACATTAAGGATATATCATGAGTTCATAAGATTGGACATACTGTAAAATATGAGGGCATATATTATAAGGCAGCTACTCATAATTTCATGAAGTAAGATTGATGTCATTGTGCTAAAATTATTGCTCCTTACTCTAAGAATTGAGCATAGATGTAAATAAGTCTGAAGGGCATAATCATGGATCATAGGCATAATGTTGATATTCGATATATAAATAGTGTCATAACGATTAAAATTTGAGAAATATGCTAAAGTAGGACTGAATTGATATCTCATCATAACTAAATGTTACATTTGAAAAAGGAATATTCTCGATAACAAAAATTTAATCATGACAAATCAATTGAAATGATAGAATGGAATATATATCAAAAACACCATTTATTAAAAAATGTTTTCTTGGGAGTTGTAAATTGCAACTAATGAAGTGTAATATTTAGAAAGAGGAGCATAGTTGAGAAGTGTTGCTGATTAAACTTAAAATATATCACTCGTATTGCTTAAGGCATAGTAGTTCAAGCCTAACTTGGAGTCATAAGATTCTACACATAAGATGATCACATGAGGTGTTACACATAAGATGATCATACTTATCTAAACCACGAAATTCATGCTCCATTCCTCTATAGGGACTTTCATCCCAAGAATACTATTTCTTCTTACCATTCTATTCCATAAAACTCGAGTTTCAATCAAGAAGCTCCTAGTGTATCATGCATTAATCCACATGTTATCAATATCACATTCAAGCCTAACACTAGGACCACTTCATGGACTTTTAGGTAACCAATTCTTCTAAAAATTTCCCGCCTTCCTATCATCTCTACCAGCTAAAATTTCACGATTTACTATAAAAAGACATCAAGTATTCCCGTTAATTACTACATATAGTCAAGCCTCATTTAAGTTTTTCTCCACACCTAAAATCTTATGTGGAAAACAAATATACGATCATAACCATAAAGTTTGTCTACTCTCTCATTTAAACCAACACTCAGCTGCTAGCAACACCACTATCAAAACTAAAGGAGGATCACTTAAAGGGTTTAGAGCGAAAAAATCATAAGCACGAATCATTCAAGAAATTTGATTAGAGAATATGTATTACATAGCGTGAGTTCACTAAACATTAAGGATATATCATGAGTTCATAAGATTGGACATACTGTAAAATATGAGGGCATATATTATAAGGCAGCTACTCATAATTTCATGAAGTAAGATTGATGTCATTGTGCTAAAATTATTGCTCCTTACTCTAAGAATTGAGCATAGATGTAAATAAGTCTGAAGGGCATAATCATGGATCATAGGCATAATGTTGATATTCGATATATAAATAGTGTCATAACGATTAAAATTTGAGAAATATGCTAAAGTAGGACTGAATTGATATCTCATCATAACTAAATGTTATATTTGAAAAAGGAGTATTCTCGATAACAAAAATTTAATCATGACAAATCAATTGAAATGATAGAATGGAACATATATCAAAAACACCATTTATTAAAAAATGTTTTCTTGGGAGTTGTAAATTGCAACTAATGAAGTGTAATATTTAGAAAGAGGAGCATAGTTGAGAAGTGTTGCTGATTAAACTTAAAATATATCACTCGTATTGCTTAAGGCATAGTAGTTCAAGCCTAACTTGGAGTCATAAGATTCTACAAATAAGATGATCACATGAGGTGTTACACATAAGATGATCATACTTATCTAAACCATGAAATTCATGCTCCATTCCTCTATAGTGACTTTCATCCCAAGAATACTATTTCTTCTTACCATTCTATTCCATAAAACTCGAGTTTCAATCAAGAAGCTCCTAGTATATCATGCCTTAATCCACATGTTATCAATATCACATTCAAGCCTAACACTAGGACCACTTCATGGACTTTTTAGGTAATCAATTCTTCTAAAAATTTCCTGCCTTCCTATCATCTCTACCAGCTAAAATTTCATGATTTACTACAAAAAGACATCAAGTATTCCCGTCTAATTACTACATATAGTCAAGCCTCATTTAAGTTTTTCTCCACACCTAAAATCTTATGTGGAAAAAAAATATACGATCATAATCATAATGTTTGTCTACTCTCTCATTTAAACCAACACTCAGCTGCTAGCAACACCACTATCAAAACTAAAGGAGGATCACTTAAAGGGTTTAGAGCGAAAAAATCATAAGCACGAATCATTCAAGAAATTTGATTAGAGAATATGTATTACATAGCGTGAGTTCACTAAACATTAAGGATATATCATGAGTTCATAAGATTGGACATACTGTAAAATATGAGGGCATATATTATAAGGCAGCTACTTATAATTTCATGAAGTAAGATTGATATCATTGTGCTAAAATTATTGCTCCTTACTCTAAGAATTGAGCATAGATGTAAATACGTCTGAAGGGCATAATCATGGATCATAGGCATAATGTTGATATTCGATACATAAATAGTGTCATAACGATTAAAATTTGAGAAATATGCTAAAGTAGGACTGAATTGATATCTCATCATAACTAAATGTTATATTTGAAAAAGGAGTATTCTCGATAACAAAAATTTAATCATGACAAATCAATTGAAATGATAGAATGGAATATATATCAAAAACACCATTTATTAAAAAATGTTTTCCTGGTAGATACACCAATATAACATCTTTATATATCATATAATATCTATAATACAAGTATTGTATAATTAAATTTATCTTTTTTTTAGATACAACATATATTTAATTGATCTATTTTATCAATCTAATAATTCTCATTTTCATTAATTACGCAAATATTCATTTATTTTTAGCTTTAGTTAGTATTCTTGAATAATCTATTCATTTTATATGCATTTTGTGCTAATTAATCGCGCACACGTGCAATATAAGTATATTAAAATAAAAAGAACACACATTTTTATCATTTAAACAAATATAATGTTGCATATATTGTAATATCAATTGCAATATTATATATTTTTATTTTTTTGTATGCAATCTTCTGTATTAACGTGACATACGTGCAACACGTACAATTAAACTAACTTTAATAAACGAGCTTATCGTCTAAAGTCTATTACCCTCTTAGAAATAAAACTACTGGTAAATTAGCTTTTTAATGAAATATGTGGACAATTTTAAGTGGCCACTAATGACTTAAGCCTATATATTATAATTTATCAATTCGATTTAATATTTTTTTATTTTCTTAATGAAAATCAAAATAAGATCAATATTATTGGATTCTTAAAATTTATAACCAAACCAAAAGTGAAATAAAAAACAAATTGATTTAGTTCGATTTTTGATTTTTAATCAAAGTGTGAACCCCTAATTATACCAAACTTAAAGGAAATATAAGAAATTAATCTCTATATATATATGGGTAAAAATTATTTTCACCTCCCAACTTTGCTTTTAAAATTAAATTCTCCCTCAACTTTGAATAATAATTAAACTCCCCCTTTATTTCATGCATTGTCCATTTTACCATTGTTATATCACATCTATTTAATATCTCTTTATATTATATATAATTTACTTTTTAATATAGATATTTATAACTTTTTCTTTACGTTCTTTAACATTATAAGTAGAATAATATTTTAAAGAATTTATCACAAAATTTAATATTATTCTTATGACCGTTATTTCAATATAATATGCATTAAGTGTGTGTACATGTATGTATACATATATTTTTTCTTTTCTCCAGTATTTTATTTCATGCATTTCGTATTACTTGACTCTTTTTGATATATACGACACCCCTTAAAAAATTAATTAGAGGTGTATTTTACTAAATTAACATTATTAATAATATTTTGAAACCTTAAATATGACTATTACTACTTTATACAGTTATTTAATACTAATGGTAGAAATAAAAAGATATTAAAAATTTCTTTAATTTCATAAATTGGACAAGTAAATTACAATAATTATTTTTAGAATGAGAGTCAAGTAATATAAATGGTGGTGGGTATTCTCTTCTATATAAATAAACAAGTTTTGATTGACATTGATGGAGTATTACATAAATTATAATCTAAAATAATTTAAAATCTAAATAATACGATCTTTAAAAATTTGTCCTAAATTAAATTAATTATTTGTATTTCGTACATGAAATATATTTATATAGTTATTATTCTCTGCGATTTTCACTAGTATAAATAAATATTAGCGTTTTGATTATTATTAATAAAATTAATTTTTCTCATTATGCTAATTTACTTCATTATATAACATTATTAACTTATATACTTAATTAGTAATTTTTACTTTTTTATCCAAAAAATAATGTTTATGCTTTTATGAAAAATTTGTTACATTAAATAAAAAAATGAAAATATCATGATTTCTAAAGAAGTAATTTTTTTTGATAATGATAGGGTATAATAGACATTTAAAAAAATTTAATTATGATAAAGAGAGGAGTTTGATTATTGTTGAAGAGATGAGTTTAATTTTAAAAAGAAAGTTTGGGGTAAAAATGATTTTCACCCATATATATATATATAAGATAAAACATTTCTCTAAAGTTTTAAGCCTTTTCCCCTGCATCCACATTGTTGTCATCGAAACTCCACTACATCTTTCCTTCTCCGCCACCGGTAACCATGCAAGCTATCCAATCTTCATCTCTCCGGCCATCTCCGGTGGACCCATTTCTCAAAACGATACCCCAATTCACCAATGTAAAGCCATTGAGACCCAAAAGAATCATCCCTTTTATATCAGCTTCATCCACTACAGTTTCAGCTCCTACTCGGGAAAAAGACCCAAAGAAGCGTGTTGTTATAACTGGGATGGGTCTTGTTTCTGTGTTTGGGAACGATGTTGATGCTTATTATGATAAGTTATTGGCTGGTGAAAGTGGGGTTACTCTAATTGATCGATTTGATGCTTCTAAATTCCCTACTAGATTTGGTGGACAAATTAGAGGTTTTAAAGCTGATGGTTATATTGATGGTAAGAATGATAGAAGACTTGATGATTGTCTCAGATATTGCATTGTTGCTGGGAAAAAAGCTCTGGAAAATGCGGATCTTGGTAGCGACAGAGATAAAAAGGTTTTGATTTCACATTTAAGTTCTTGAAAATTGCTTTGTTCAGCTTTTGATGAAAATGGGGTTTGATGTGATATCTTTTTATTGCTATTTTGACTCATTAGACAACAACAACATTGCAGTGAAATCCCAGAGATTGTTTCATAGGTCTGTGGAGGGTAGAATGTAGGTAGACCTTACCACTAACTCGTGGAGGTAAAGAGATTGTTTCATAGGTCTCTACTTCATGAATAAAGACTTTAATTTATTTGTGAAAGACCAGAATGTTATTATAACTCTTCAGCAGTCATACTGGATTTGTTCAATAATCAAAGTCAGCTACCTCCTTCTCAGTATGTAGAGAGGTTTTTCCATACAAATATCACATATCACATATTGTTAACAAAACTAATTGAGAGTAAAGATTTCCAAGTGACCTCTTGGCAGGATGGTCTTCGAAACTTTAGTTGTTGTTCAGACAATCTCCCACTGCATGTATATTGTATATGTAGTCCAATGACTGTTTTAGATATATTCTCATATATTGGTAATCTTTGATGTCTTCCTCAATCTCAACTTGTTGTCTCCATTGTTTCATTAATCAGCCATTTGTAACTATAGGTACTACATCTACCTCCACTATGCAGCTACCATAAAACTTGTTCTGGATTAGCAAACTAGGGCAGTGGAAGCCAAGATTGGAGCTGAGGCTCCAGTAGAGCTTTCTTGGATTCCTTATTCTCCAGTACTAACCTTCTTACTTTCCACTCTTTCCATGCTTTTTGGTATCGGACCATATGCTTGCTAGTTAACTGGTGCTATTCTTGTCCATGAATCTCCCTCGAATTTTAGAACTTCACACTTATTTATCCTCCAGTTTAGTTTAGTTTTTTTTTTTTTTTAAATATTTGAAATCTATGGAATATGGAATAAACCCCAGTTGTTGTGATATTGGTACTTCACTTCACGAACAAAATGTAACAAATCCTCTGGTCTCTTATCTTCTGTTTTTGTGCTTTGACATCTATCATTTATTTTTTCTGCCTAAGCTTTCTGTGAGTGGGTTAAAATAGTCAAAACTAATGGACCTCAGCAATGAAAGTTTGTCTGCTGTTGATTCTTTTAGTCACTGCATTTGAAATCATGAGTCTTACTAGTGGACAAACCTTCTTTGTCTGGATTTATTTCTCTTTTCAAGTAGGAAAGAATTTTAAGTTCTTTACTTCTATTTTGACTGCAGGTCGATAAGGAGCGAGCTGGTGTTTTGGTAGGAACAGGAATGGGTGGTCTTACAGTTTTTTCAGATGGCGTCCAAGCCTTAATCGAAAAGGGCCACAGGAAAATTACTCCATTTTTCATACCATATGCCATAACAAATATGGGTTCGGCATTGCTTGCAATTGATGTTGGTTTCATGGGACCGAACTACTCAATTTCAACTGCTTGTGCTACCTCCAACTACTGTTTCTATGCTGCTGCAAATCACATTCGTCGAGGTGAAGCTGATTTAATGATAGCTGGTGGAACTGAAGCTGCCATAATTCCTATTGGGTTGGGAGGTTTTGTGGCATGCAGAGCTTTGTCTCAAAGAAATGATGATCCACAAACTGCTTCTAGACCGTGGGACAAAGATAGAGACGGCTTTGTTATGGGAGAGGGAGCTGGAGTGTTGGTAAGTTTGCTGAAGTGTTGATTAAAGTTTGATAACAAGAACATCCTCTAGGCTTTCTATCTATGTTGGACCAATGTTTTGTGTTTTCCCATAGTACTGTTTCTTAAATATTGATGTTTCTTTCCTTCATGAACTAATTAAATATGGTTAAAAAAATGAACGTTGGGCTTAACTCAACCCAAAGCTAGTTCATAAGGTGGGGATTGCCTAAGACTATATAAGGAGACAACAAACATATATCCTCCAATATGGAACACTTGACATAAACTTTTTTTTTTAAAAGAAAAATCGTGAGTGCTCTTTCATTGCATGGTGGAACACAGTTTTGGACAAAGCACTTCCTTATCATATCATTCTCATATAACATGATCACCTTTGAGAATACATCATGACAATTGGATGGTCTTGTTGACAGGTGATGGAAAGTTTGGAGCATGCAATGAAACGAGGAGCACCCATAATTGCAGAATACTTGGGTGGTGCAGTAAATTGTGATGCTCATCACATGACTGACCCCAGAGCTGATGGACTTGGTGTTTCTTCATGTATCCTTAGTAGCCTTGAAGATGCTGGAGTGTCACCAGAAGAGGTATTTTTGGTTCTCTTCCTCTACTCATTTGATGTTCTACTTTTGTTATGTATCAATAGTCAAAGAAAAACAGTAACTGGGCTGCAGGAAAGAACAATTGTTGTAGATTTAGACAATATAAATTAGGTCATAATCTGTTGTCCTTCAGGCACGAAATCCAACATTTGTATTTCCATATTCTCCATTTCATGAGCTTTTCATCGTTAAGTAAAGAGTAATGGAGATAGAAAATGTAGTGCTGACATCAAGAATATATATGTTTTATCATGAGACATGGTCCTTGTTTGATGCTTTTACTTTGTATTGTTTTTCTCTTGGAAATGTAGAACTCAATATTTCTATCTTATTTCTTAGTCTGAAAGAACACTTGTAGCATCTAAACTTGTCCTAAATCTCCTTAGCAATATTAAGTGCCTTGTTTGTTAGATAAGTAAATAAGGTTAGTATATGGACAATATGGGGAAACCTTTGTACATAAACAGTATACAAAGTAAGCATTTTAACAAGAAAGTCAAAAATAGGGCCCAATGTCAGGACCGCAAAGTTATACCAGAGAAGCCCTAAGCATACAACATAGACCGGTGGACCTTTATGTGAAACGAAAAAGGGAGCAAAAAAGGAGAAAAGTTGCACACAACAAAGAATTTTGTGCTGGAGAACATACAAACCAAAATTCCCCCTGTCCATTTTATGTGAAGAAGAGGATGTTCTGAATGCGCATCACTGAATTTTCTTCTCCCTCAGAGGTGCACCTATTCCTTTCCTTAAATTTGCATGTGGAATAACATTGCTGACTTTCTTTCTGTTCTTTTTTTTATTACGGTTGTGTTTGGGCTGGCTTGCGCATATCTCGACTAATTCCACCAAGTACTTGCTACCTCCACCAACACAGGTACCAAATAACTCTGCCCATCAAGACTTAGGCTGATGGGAAGAATCACCTATCTATTGCCTCTAAACTCAGTGTTTTGGAAAAAGGGGCGCACTACACCCAACATGACCCAGTTAATTCCCTGCACAATAACATTAGAGTCCATAGTAACATTAGGGTAGTGAATTCCATAATTTGTCAACAAATTTGCAGTGTAGGAGTAGATGGCCAACTTCTTCACCAGATTCTTAAACAAACAATAAATAATACTCTCTCTCTCTCTCTCTCTCTCTCTCTCTCTCTTGTTCAGGATTTAATTCCAGAGTAGATGGCCAGCTTCTTTACAACATAAAATAATAATCGATATAAGCTCTACTTCTCTTGTTTAGGCTTGAATTCTGGGCAGCTGTTTATTCAAACTATGCTACTTCCTTAATTTGTTGTCCTAACTGCATGAGAGAGCCACTACTGACCCTTACCAAAGAAAACAATTGACAGAAAGACACATGTGTCCTCCCATCTTGGCGTCTCTTCCAGTATCCTGCAAATTAGGAGAATATATAACTGCCAGGAATTCTTTTTCCCACTCCGCTTCCCCATAGAATTTCATCTTGACTTTGAAAGGGCACGCAAACATATTTCTCCTCCGTTTTCATCAGCTTACTCATAAAAGAAGATACAATTAAGAGAAATTTGATGAATTCAGTCTTGAGGAATTATCTTCTCACCACTGGTGATCCCTAATAAGGATATTTTCACCCTTCTCCACCATTTGTCTAACATGCTTAGTAGATACATCTTAGATATTCATAAAATTCCTCCATAAAGCTATCCTAGAAAGGCTAGTGACATTTTGAGTTTTCTGAATGCAGTCCCCCTTGTCTCCTCAGATATGTCCCTATCACCTTTCTTAACAATGCCTTCTCCTCTACCCCGTTATCTCCATAATCATTTCTCAAATAGAGCTTAATCAAAGCTCCTCAACATTTGTTACGATCCCCTGTTATGGATCTAGTTTAGGACTCTGTAAGATGAAATTTGATGTTTTCTTCTACGACCTATGGTGTTGGCTCATTAAGAGAAAACCTGCAATCTCTTGAGTTAAAGTACTCAAAAGCTGGAATATTTTCTGCTTATTTTCCCATTGAATTCAAATAACTTTAAAAACAGCATTGGTGGATTAACCACCCACCTAATAACAAGGAAATAGCTTTGTACTACTACTGAAATGAGAAAGTGGAGGAACAACCTCCTTACTGCTAATAACTGCTACAAAGAAATAAGTATGTTGTACTTGTTGCTTATAACTGCTACAGAGAAAACAGGAAAACATAATTAATAGCTGCTGAAGTAATCTACTTTCTGGTTAAATTTTCCATGCGTAAACTGTTGGTAGACTAAAAGGGTGCTGACATTACTCCCCTCCTTCAAATCGCGCTTGTCCTCAAGCGCTAAGTGTGGAAAGTACTAGTATTTCTCTCTTTTTCAACAAATTCTTCTTCATCGTCAATGAAATCAATCCAGAATAATTTCTTTCACTGATTGCCCCGAGTGAACTTTTCGTCACAAGTGAAATAGAGTCCCTTAAGCCATCTTTCATCCATTTCAGAAATCTGGTCAATTTCTTCACAAATCTGGCAGGTTGTTGAGGTGAGAAATCTGTTGTCTTTGATCTACTGGCATCTAACAATTGTGAACAAAGGGTTTGTTCCTTACATTCATAAAGTCGGGAAATACCCATCGCCGTAGCCAAATCTGGAGGAATATGCAACTCTACCTCAATTGCTATATAATCAGCAAGACCACTAAAGAAAGTTCAATATTTTGCGCTTGTGTAAGAGTACCAGCCCGTGAAACCAATTGCTCAAACTTTTTTTGGTAATCTGCCACAGATCCAATTTGGTGTAACTTAGCCAATTCTCCCAACTTTTGACTTCTAATTGGTGGTCCAAAACGAAGGTTGCATTAACGTTTAAGCTCATCCCAAGTGCATTGAGGCATATCTTTCTCCAGTTGAAGAAACCAGAGTTGTGCAATTCCTTCCAAATGAAAATAAGCAAGTCCAATTTTTTCTTCTTCTGGCTTTGTTGTTGTCGAAAGAAATGCTCAAACCTGTTCAGTCGTCCCAAGGGGTCTTCGTGGCCATGAAATTGCGGAAAATCCAACTTTGTATATTTAGGTATCATGGAATTCCCACTAGTTTCTGATGATGAACAAGCAACCACTGCTTTACCTTTCCAACTCGATTGTGATTGCCATTTTCTGTTGCTTCAACATCCGCCTTTGAATTTGTTAAATCCTTTGTTCATTGTTATCAAAGGCGAAAAGTGCAAAAAAAACTCTAAGGTCCATTGGGGCTTTAAGCGCAGAGCGCAAATAAAGTGTGGGCTTTAATGAAAAAAGGCGCAAAGGGAGAAAAAGATACAAATATATATGTTTAGTCCAAGACCAATAATTATAAACATTAATGACAAATATATGACCAAAGAAATTGAAAAAAAGGTATGATAAAGTTAGATATCAATTGTTTAGTGTCACTTCTTCAAAAGAGGCTCATTGGCAAGGAAAAGTTTGGCGAAGCGCTAAACACGTTTTGAGCCTCGCTTCAGAGCTTAAGCGTGCCTTTGACAACACTGCCTTCGTTAGCATCCGAGCGAGCATTTATGGCTTCCTGCCTTGCTAAATTGGTTGCACGTTCTTCTTGGAACAAAGTCAACAATTGTGCCAATTGTTGCTAGATTAGATCTCCCTTAACTACCGGTTCTAATACCAAGTTGTTACGGTCTCCTGTTGTAGATCTAGTTATGGGACATTATAAGATGAAATTTGATGTTTTCTTTCTACGACCTATAGTTTGGTTCGTTAAGAGAGAACCTGCAATCTCTTGGTTGAAGTACTCAAAAACTGGAATACTTCTTGCTTATCTTTCCATTGAATTCAAGGAACTTTAAATACAACATTGGTGGATTAACCACTACCTAATAACAAGGAAATGACTTCCTACTACTAGAAATGAGAAAGTGGAGGAATAACCTCCTTATTGCTAATAACTGCTACAAAGAAATAGGACAACATAATTAATAGATAAGTTGTCCGTACTGCTTATAACTGCCAAGGAGAAAACATGAAAACATAATTAATAGCTGCTGAAGTAATCTACTTTCTGATTAAATTTTCCATGCGTAAACTTTTGGTAGACTAAAACGGTGTTAACAACTTCCCTGACCCTCAAACCATCAACCTTAATAGATATCATTCAACATTCACTCAGTCAGAAAAGATGATGAATTTTCTGTCTTTCCTTTAAATCCCACCAAAGTGCTCGACATTAGTAGTGCTTATTTTCAGCAATTGCATTAGATGAGAAAACTAAACTAAATTCTAAGAAAATATAAATATCTTGGTCAAGATATTTATAAAAATAAAAATAAAAAAGTCTTGGTCAAGGGAAAAGAAAGGACCAACATAGCTTTATTGGAGGAGATGTAAATGGATGTGTGGGAAGATACTGTGACAGTTTTAACCAAGTACAGGGCGCTATGGTTATGGGAAAAACCACTGAAATATGGAAATTATTCAGAATCAGCATCACATGGAATCGGTGTGTCATTTGGCAAACCATAAGTGAGCATGAAAAATGCAACTCTGGTTGCTTCCTTTTGCTCTAAATTCCCTGACATAGTCTCCTCTTTGCTGTTGTGTGCAACGTTTTGCTCAAAGTTTCCATGATGAGGATGAAGAGCATCGGCAAAGAGGATGTCCTTGCTAGTTTCGCAGAAACTGCTCAAGGCTCTCATTAATATGAAGAAAGAAAAGTATAGTCTATTGATCCTCTGTTTCTTTTCAAATCCCATCTTTTTCATGCTGAAGTCGAGAAAGCTTAATCCACACTGTCATAGAGTTTTCCAGGTTGAGCTTTCATGAATCCGAAATTACCTGCTTTTTAGTGTTCTTGGTTATTGCTTGAACAGATAAGATGGGAAGTCATATAATCCTTTTATTATTCCCACATGCTGCTGGTATTTGTAAAGCTGCCAATAATGCCTCTTAATGAATTTACTCAATCTGTTTCTATGATATTGATCATTTACTAGTACTTTTAAAGAGATGGAGATGAAACAAAATGACTGAAAGTCAGAACAGCAGTTTGTTCACTTGGCCATTTAGATCTTTGTTTAGGATGCTTTTCAGTTGTCATATAGAACCTTGTCTAGATGGTACTTCAAACATTATGATGTTAATCACTATCTGTGAGTAATAGAGAATATAATGTTAAAACTGCTCATAAATGTTCGGAGGTTAGTTTGATTAGTCAACTGGTCTCTTCTTTTCGTTTATTTTCAGGTTAATTACATAAATGCTCATGCAACTTCCACAATAGTTGGTGATCTAGCTGAGGTAAACGCTATTAAGAAGGTATTCAAGAACACTTCAGAGATCAAAATGAATGCAACCAAGGTAACCTTGTCACATCATAATGTACTCCCTCTGTTCAATTATACTTGTACACTATTCCAGAAATAGATTTTCACTTTTACTTGTCACTTTTAACATATCAAGAAAAGACGATTTTTTTTCCATGTTTTATCCTTTGCATTAATTACTTATTCCCCAAATCATTTTCCAACACCTAATACTAAAACATCAATTAAGGATAGTGTGGTAAAATAGTCATGTCAACTATTGTTTTCTTAATGGGTGTGTTAAGTCCAAATGTGACAAGTAAAAGTGAATGGAGGGAGTATCTTTTAGTACTTTCTTTCATTGATGTGAACTTTCTTGGAATATTGGCAATTTGTTGATCCTTCAAAGTTTGTCATTTTGTGTTCTTTCAGTCCATGATAGGCCATTGCCTGGGTGCTGCTGGTGGCCTGGAAGCTATTGCAACAGTTAAAGCCATTACAACTGGCTGGCTGCATCCTTCCATTAACCAATTTGTATGTTATTTTCTCTTTGGGAACTTAAATTTACAAATATTGACTCATGCTCATTCTAAATTTGCATATCTCCTGTTATTGTGAATTATGTAGAACACTGAGCCTTCAGTTGAATTCGATACCGTTCCAAACAAGAAACAGCAGCACGAGATCAATGTTGGTAAGATAATGCTTGTACTTTTGACACCATATAATATTTTTTCCAGGTTAATGGGATGAAATTCGGAGAAATAATTGAGCATTTGGCAGCTTCTCAAATAAATGTTTAAGATGTTCCCTAACATTTGTTTTCCATCTGCAGCAATCTCAAATTCATTTGGTTTTGGTGGTCACAACTCTGTTGTCGTGTTTTCTGAATTCAAGCCCTGAGTCAGCTTAGTATTGAAAGAGCAACCTTCTGCTTCTGAGGCTTAATTTAGTGTGGTATAGAGGCTGCTTCATCTCAACACAGCAATCGCGAATTTTGGTTGTTTTTGTTCTTTGCGACGACAATCTTAACTTTTGCTGGTCTTTTTCCTCTAGATAATTTTGGATGTTTTCAGGCTTGGTTAGGCAGCAACCAGTTTTGAAATATTTAAGAGATAGAAAAGACACTATGGTAATTTAAGGTTGAGAGCATTGTCAACACTTTGATTAAATGATCTTCCAGATCTCAATAGTTATTCTTGGTTTCTTGTTAAAGCAAGTCCTCTCACTTGACAATAACACAGAAAATGAGAAATGGTGAGCAAGTTGTATCAGCATTTTATACTAAGAACACAATTTCTTAATATGAAAGAACTGAACTTCTCACATCCATGAGGCTAACCAATCAACATATTAACAAGTATTCCATAAGAAACCTTAATTGCATGTAAAATTCTGAAAAGAGTTTGGAGTTGGCACCTATTGCCAAAGCTGTTCTTCATTCGGTGGAGAAATTTTTGCTCAAACTTTGCCAACAGGGAGACTATTGCACAAGTTGGTAACTTAAGTGCCTATTGTATTAGAGGCACAGGAGGAGACTTGATTCATGCTGCAGCAAAGGGAATAAGGACATATAGATCAAATACTGAAGCTGAAGTGCTGTCAATAGTAGATACAATGATGGTAAGCAAACACTCATTGCTATTAAAGAATGTCATAGACATGATTTGAAAACCTCCATGGCACATCATCAGTTGGATAAAAGAGATTTAATAGATCATTATGAAGCATAATTACCAGATAACTCACCTTCTGATGACAGGAAACAAACTAAGGATCACTTAGTCAATAATGCTCTAGACTATGGAGATATGGAATCTTGTTCTTTCCATGATTTGAGGACAAAAGAGAGAATGATCCTAAAAATGGCAACTTTTTTTAGGTTTAGTTTTGTTGATCGTGCGTGACCATGTCTAAATGAAGTGGTTTACCTACTGTCGATGCCAGGGTGAACAGAGATTCTTTAACAAAAAACGCCAGCAAAAGGTTAGGGAAGGAGATCTAAGCCATTTCGTGTGTGGTCTTTTCATCTATTTTGAATTTAACATCACAGATCAAGGGTCTCATCTGAAACGACAACCCTTAACACACTATGGCGGATTTTCGTCTATTTTGAATTTAACATCACAGATCAAGGGTCTCATCTGAAACGACAACCCTTAACACACTATGGCGGATTTTCGTCTATTTTGAATTTAACATCACAGATCAAGGGTCTCATCTGAAACGACAACCCTTAACACACTATGGCGGATTTTCGTCTATTTTGAATTTAATATCATAGATCAAGGGTCTCATCTGAAACGACATCCCTTAACACACTGTAGCTCCGCCACGGGGTTGCATCATATAATTCACACTCGGACTTCCCTAGCATTTATTGTATTTTCCTTCCTGTAAATGCACTGGCTTCCCTTCTCATTAACAGATCCACAGATTGTTGTTATATTGTAGAGAAGCCTGAAACTGGGAAACAATAAGGGATCGTTTGATTGATGATTAAGAAGTGAATTATTCACGTATTAAAAATAGAATAATTAGTATCATGTTTACCCGTACCATTTTAGTTGTTATGTATAAAATTCAGAATACCAAGTACGAGTGTTTAGTTACTAATTTACAATTCCACATAACTAATGCATGTATAAGTCATGAGAGAATCTACATATTATTTTATGAAAGATAAAAGATAGAACGGAAAAGGGTCAAATATACCCTTGTACTATTGGAAATAGTTTAAATATACTCCTTATTAGACTTTCGGACTAAATATACCCCTCATGTTATACTTTCGGTTCAAATATACTCTCATTATAATTTGATACAAATTCGCCCTTAATTTTAACGGAAGAACACTAAAAAACTCAAAATTACATAACTCATTCCCAATTTTAAATATCTGATTTTTTTTAGGAATAAATAAAATTTTCAAGTACTAATTTAAGTTTTTTTTCTTAAAAATGACAAGTATGATACAATACATCAAATGAAATAGTACATAAGAAATAATTTAAGCATGACAATACACCTTATTAACACTCTACTAAATGATCCCTATAGTATTTAAAGATAGATAGATGAAGAATTAACCTAGTAGTCGTTTATCCAGCTAATTTAATTAAAATCAATCGTTGGATGTATTATATATATAAAATTCAGGTATAATATATGTATAATCGTGTATAATCTATATGTATCATCTAAAAAAAAGTAAACAGTAAATTTGTTCAACTATTTATCTAAAACCTCAAAAATAAACATGATGCATAATAACTCATTCATTATTAATTACCGTGTGACAATTCTTGCATTATTAATCATGTATAAGAATTCTTTAGTAGTACTAGTAAATTTGCACCACTTCTTTTGTCAAGTGCTCTTCTTTAGCATCCTGTGCTAGTGCAATATTCTCTATTTTGTTGTGTCATTTCTTGGATTGAAATTCTCATTCTTGATATTTTGCTTATTACCATTGTTTGGTTTACTTCAACATAATTGGTTTGCCTATAAAAAATAACACTTAAAAAGCTCAAAATTAAACTATTTTCAATAGTACAAGGATATATTTGACCCTTTTCCGAAGATAGAATAACTCATTTATGAAGAATTAAAATCATGCATAATTAATTCATATATTATTAATACGTGCATATCTAACGAACAACCAAACTACACTATGATTTGTGAATCTTTATTGATCAAGAGAGAAACTGAAAACGTTGGAAGTGAAATGAGAAAGTGGTGGGTAAACGTTGCAAAGCTATCCCACATCGCCTTTTTAGTGAAATTCCTATGAATTAATATAGAATGCATGACTTATTTCAGCTTGTGTTCGTAGAAAGGAGAGATGGTTGGCATCTCCCCCGACAGGGACGGGAACAGATCATTACCAAAATCGCTAAATAATAACCCATCTTATCTTATATATATAAAGGAGAACCCTCGTCCGATGATGTGGCGCCACCAGAAGCGAGGAATCCCTTTTTATTTATATATTTCCAGAACTGACCTTTCCCTCTGCAATAGAAACACCAAAATCAAACGTCGCTTCAACTTCATCAACCTTCACCAGCCGCTTCTCGGATTCATTGCTTTTACAACTATTGCCGCTCTTCACAAACATTGTGCCTCTTTACAACGGACACCTCCATTCCTGTCCTGCCTTCTTCTTCAAAAACAATCTCCAATCAAATCCCTGTTAATAAACTGTATTGAAAAATATTAAACAGTAACAGAAACTTCTGAAAATAATAAAAACAGAATCTGAAAATATTAATGCAGAAACAGAATCGAGCCCACTGAGTGCACAGTGTGTCCTTAAGGAAATTATTCCCCTCAAAGTACCCGAGGTTTTTGGAATCTTTCCTCCCAGGATAGAACGATTACTCACTAAAGTAGAGGTACTGCAAATCTTTGATGACAGCGAACCACTTGAAGGATGTATATCACACGATTTTAGGAAGTGCAGAAAGAAGAATAAGAAGATAGTATGTTCAGAATTTCGTATGGAACATTCTGAAGATTTTACAGATATATATAGACTGTTGATACCTTTTCAGAAAAGGCACCTGTTGGGAAAAGGTTTGCCTGTTGAGAAGGTTTGCAACTTTTTCGGACAAGGTTGCAACCATTCAAAAATCCGTTGGAAAAAAAACGGAGGGAAATTTTAAATTAATCCGGGAAGAAACGGGTCGCGGGTCGCGATTTTTTTTTTTCCACTTAATTAATTAATTAAATAAATAATATTAATTAATTAAAAATTTAAAGAAAATTGATTATCAATCAATCATATCAATTGACCAAATCCAAATCCAAATCCAAATTCAAATCCAAATCCAAATCCAAATCCGAATCCGAAGCCGAAGCCGAAGCCGAAGCCGTAGCCGTAGCCGTAGCCGTAGCCGTAGCCGAAGCCGAAGCCGAAGCCGAGCCGAGCCGAGCGAGCGACGACGACGACGGCGCGAGGGGAGACCCTCTTCTTGACCCTTTAGCAACATGAAGGAGTGCTTCTATTTTTAAATAGGAGACTTTTCATTTCCACCACCTATGTGGGACCAAAGCTTATTTAATAAAATAAGAGAGAACATATCATTTCCTCTCCACTTCTTTTTCCCTCAATTTCCCATTCAACCTATCAATTAAACCCAACAATCCCCCACATGAATGGGGAATGTCTACAAGATAAAGGAATGCACGGATAAGTGTGTGATATACAAGCGAAGATTAATTGCATCTGGATAAGTAGGTTTCCCTTTGAACTTTCCATAGTGAACTTATATAGGATATACTCGATCAATCGGTAGATGCGATATCTTTGAACCGTCGAACTTTGTTGTATAACTAGACAACATAAGTCACACAATCAATCATCAACCATCTATGGTTCTCACGGTTGTGTTCGTTTCAGCCATGAACACCGCCTGGTTTCGTGAATGCATAGAGAATGGGCCTTTACTGTCATTCCCCTTGAAGCGGCTTATACTTCACATTCACATAGGTGATTTCTAAACGTGTAGTCTTATAGACACACTATCTAGTTATTTTCCGTCAGATTTAGATAATCATTAAAAAACCTTTAAAGCTTTATTAACTCATTAAAAGCCTTAAGGTTTTATCCTTTGTTTCTGAACATTGTCATCATCACGAGAATGGGTTGAGTTATTTGACAATGTTGAACCGTCAATCATAACTTTGTTTGATCTCTTTGAACCTAGTTCTTGGGATCTCCAGTCTACTAGGTAGAGTTACCGCCATGTTGACTTGTCCTAGGCCTTAACCCCATTCCCCTCGATGATCTTTCAACAGCCTCTCTAGATAAGCCTTTTGTTAGTGGATCCGATATATTATCTCTTGACTTTACGTAGTCAATAGTGATAACACCACTAGAGAGTAGTTGTCTAACAGTATTGTGTCGCCGTCGAATGTGACGCGATTTTCCATTATACATAACATTTCCTGCCCTCCCTATTGCCGCTTGGCTATCACAATGTATACATATGGGTGCCAAAGGTTTGGGCCAAAATGGAATATCTTCCAAAAAATTTCGAAGCCATTCAGCTTCTTCACCAGCCTTGTCTAAAGCTATAAATTCAGACTCCATTGTAGAGCGGGCGATGCATGTCTGTTTTGATGATTTCCAAGACACTGCTCCTCCACCAACGGTGAAAACATATCCACTTGTGGATTTAACTTCAGATGATCCGGTGATCCAGTTTGCATCACTATATCCCTCAATTACTGAGGGATATTTATTATAATGCAAAGCATAGTTTTGGGTGTGTTTCAAATACCCCAAGACTCGTTTCATTGCCATCCAATGAGTTTGATTAGGATTATTCGTGAATCGACTCAACTTGCTAATAGCACATGCTATATCTGGTCGTGTACAATTCATAATATACATCAAACTTCCCAAAACTCGTGCATAGTCCAATTGTGAGTCACTTTTACCTTCGTTCTTTTGAAGTGCAAAACTTACATCAATTGGAGTTTTTGCAACATTGAAATTTAAATATTTAAACTTATCAAGTATATTTTCAATATAATGTGATTGTGATAATGCTAGACCTTGTGGAGTTTTATGGATCCTAATTCCTAAGATTAAGTCAGCAACCCCTAAGTCTTTCATGTCAAATTTGCTAGCAAGCATACGCTTCGTAGCATTTATATTGGCAATGTCTTTACTCATTATCAACATGTCATCAACATATAAACAAACAATGACTTCATGATTTGGAGTATTTTTAATGTAAACACATTTGTCACACTCATTAATCTTAAATCCATTTGCCAACATTGTTTGGTCAAATTTTGCATGCCATTGTTTAGGTGCTTGTTTAAGTCCATAAAGTGACTTAACAAGTTTGCACACTTTCCTTTCTTTACCTGGAACTATGAAACCCTCAGGTTGTTCCATGTAAATTTCTTCCTCCAATTCTCCATTTAAGAAAGCCATCTTAACATCCATTTGATGAATTTCAAGACCATATATAGCTGCAAGTGCCACTAACACCCGAATAGATGTTATTCTTGTTACCGGCGAGTATGTGTCAAAGTAATCAAGACCTTCTTTTTGTCTATAACCTTTGACCACAAGTCTTGCCTTATATTTATTAATAGTGCCATCAGCTTTCATTTTCCTTTTAAATATCCATTTTGATCCTAAAGGTTTATTTCCAGGAGGAAGATCAACCAATTCCCATGTATGGTTATTCAAAATTGATTGAATCTCACTATTGATTGCCTCTTTCCAAAATGATGAATCAGAAGAAGACATTGCAGCTTTAAATGTTTGAGGCTCATTTTCAAGCAAGAATGTCACAAAATCTGGTCCAAAGGAAGTAGATATCTTTTGACGTTTGCTACGCCTTGGATCCTCTTCGGATGGTTTACTTTCCTTTTGAACTTCTCTTGGTCGTTTAGATCTTTCACTTGAGGATTCACTTTTAGTTTTATACGGATAAATATTTTCAAAAAATTCAGCATTATCTGATTCAATTACCGTATTAACATTAATTTCAGGATTGTCCGATTTGTGAACCAAAAATCGACAAGCTTTGCTGTTTGTAGCATAGCCAATAAAAACACAAAAATCCACAGTCTTTGGTCCGATTTTTACCCTTTTGGGCAAAGGAACTTGGACCTTTGCTAAACACCCCCACACTTTGAAGTATTTCAAGTTGGGTTTTCTTCCTTTCCATAGTTCATATGGAATAGTTTGTGTTTTGCTGTGGGGTACTCTGTTGAGTATTCGATTAGCTGTAAGGATAGCTTCCCCCCACAAGTTCTGCGGTAAACCGGAACTTATTAATAAAGCATTCATCATTTCTTTTAATGTTCGGTTTTTCCTTTCAGCAACTCCATTTGATTGAGGTGTGTAGGGGGCAGTAGTTTGATGAATAATTCCATATTCTAAACATATCTTTTCAAAAGGAGATTCGTATTCTCCACCCCTATCACTTCTAATCATTTTTATCTTTTTATTCAATTGATTTTCTACTTCGTTCTTGTATTGCTTAAATGCATCAATTGCTTCATCCTTACTATTAAGCAAATATACATAACAATATCGAGTGCAATCATCAATAAAAGTTATAAAATACTTCTTTCCACCACGAGTTGGTGTAGACTTCATATCACAAATGTCTGTGTGAATCAATTCTAAGGGACTAGAATTCCGTTCAATAGATTTATAAGGATGCTTAGCATACTTAGATTCAACACATACTTGACATTTTGATTTATTGCAATCAAAGTTAGGCAATATATTTAAATTAATCAGTTTTCGCAAGGTTTTATGATTGACATGTCCTAAACGTGAATGCCATAAATTATTTGACTCAAGTAAGTAAGAAGAAGCTTGAACTTTATTATCATCAACAACCATTACATTTAGTTTGAAAAGACCCTCAGTGAGGTAGCCTTTTCCTAGATACATTTCATTCTTACTGACAACTACTTTGTCTGAAACTAGAACACACTTGAATCCATTCTTGATAAGAAGGCCGGCAGACACCAAATTCTTTCGCATTTCTGGAACATGATACACCTTGTTCAGCGTCACCACCTTGCCGGATGTCATTTTCAAAAATACTCTCCCATATCCTTCAATCTTTGCAGTTGCAGAATTTCCCATATAGATCGTCGCATCAGGTGCTGCAGGGGAATAAGTAGAGAATGCTTCTCGGACTGCACACACATGCGAAGTAGCTCCTGAATCAAGCCACCATTCTTTGGGATTACCTACTAGGTTGCATTCTGATAGCATTGCACACAGATCATCAATAGCTTCTTTATTTTCCACCATATTGGCTTGTCCCTTTCTCTTGTCCTTTTTCGGAAGACGACAATCTGGAGCTTTGTGTCCAACTTTCCCACAATTATAACAATTGCCCTTGAACTTTTTCTTGTTCTGCTCCTGATTCTTTCCAAAAGGTTGCTTCCTTTTCTTATTCTTTGGAGCAGCATCTTCAACGATGTTCGCTCCCATAATTGCTGAATTTCCATGCAACTTCTTTTCTGTTGTTTTGTTATCTTCCTCAATCTTGAGACGAATCACAAGATCTTCCAACTTCATTTCCTTACGCTTGTGCTTTAGATAATTTTTGAAATCTCTCCACGAAGGAGGCAACTTTTCTATCATCGCAGCCACTTGAAACGCTTCATTAACTACCATGCCTTCAGCAATAAGGTCATGAAAAATAAGTTGCAGTTCTTGAACCTGGGTTCCAACAGTCCTGCTATCTATCATTTTATAGTCTAGGAACTTAGCAACCACAAACTTTTTCAAGCATGCGTCTTCAGTCTTGTACTTCTTCTCAAGTGCATCCCACAATTCTTTAGAAGTTTTTATAGCACTGTAGACATTATACAAATCATCATCCAAAGCACTTAGGATATAACCCTTGCATAGAAAATCTGCCTGTGTCCATGCCTCAGTAATCATAAACTTTTCATTGGCCGGCATATCAGCAGCGGGCACAGGAGGGTCTTCATTAGTGAACTTCTGCATACCAAGAGTGGTAAGCCAAAAGAACACCCTTTGCTGCCATCCTTTGAAGTTGGCTCCAGAAAATTTTCCTGGTTTTTCTGCCGGTGGCACAGAAGTGCGGTTTGTTGCAGCAACAGTCGCAGAAGTAGTAGCAGTATCACTTGTCATTTCTTTTCACTGTCAAAATAGACAAACTGTCTTAATATTTCAGAATATCAGACCTTTTACAAAAACAACGACGAAGTTTTTATACTCTTCAAATCGTTGTACAAGTATGAACTTTAATATTCCAATGAAGTTTTTATACTCTTCAAATCAGAATATTTATTTCATACGGAGTAGAAAACCACACAGGTTTTAGTCTCCAAAGACAGAATACAGTTTGGTTAGAAAACAATAATAATATAATTTCCTTAAGATTGTTAAAAAACTGTATTGAAAAATATTAAACAGTAACAGAAACTTCTGAAAATAATAAAAACAGAATCTAAAAATATTAATGCAGAAACAGAATCGAGCCCACTGAGTGCACAGTGTGTCCTTAAGGAAATTATTCTCCTCAAAGTACCCGAGGTTTTTGGAATCTTTCCTCCCAGGATAGAACGATTACTCACCAAAGTAGAGGTACTGCAAATCTTTGATGACAGCGAACCACTTGAAGGATGTATATCACACGATTTTAGGAAGTGCGGAAAGAAGAAGAAGAAGATGGTATGTTCAGAATTTCGTATGGAACATTCTGAAGATTTTACAGATATATATAGACTGTTGATACCTTTTCAGAAAAGGCACCTGTTGGGAAAAGGTTTGCCTGTTGAGAAAGTTTGCAACTTTTTCGGACAAGGTTGCAACCATTCAAAAATCCGTTGGAAAAAAAACGGAGGGAAATTTTAAATTAATCCGGGAAGAAACGGGTCGCGGGTCGCGATTTTTTTTTCCACTTAATTAATTAATTAAATAAATAATATTAATTAATTAAAAATTTAAAGAAAATTGATTATCAATCATATCAATTGACCGAATCCGAAGCCGAGCGAGCGACGACGACGACGGCGCGAGGGGAGACCCTCTTCTTGACCCTTTAGCAACATGAAGGAGTGCTTCTATTTTTAAATATGAGACTTTTCATTTCCACCACCTATGTGGGACCAAAGCTTATTTAATAAAATAAGAGAGAACATATCATTTCCTCTCCACTTCTTTTTCCCTCAATTTCTCATTCAACCTATCAATTAAACCCAACAATCCCGGCCTGCTCCACTACTACCTTTGAATCGGTGCTCAACGTCGCACTAAATATGCTGCTAACCAGGTATGCAACTTATTCAGCCTCCTCCCTATCCGCCCTTTATCCCCAGCGCCTTCCCACTACTGACTTCATCTCCTAAAATTTTAATTCTTCAATCCAGTTTTCTTGGCTTAGCAATGCTCCTCCGACAGTCGCACTAGATCATCTAGGTACGCTGCTATTACTTTGACCTTATTCCATTGTATCAATGTATGCTGCTGTATCACTCTTCTCCTTATACCCATCATTTTTTATTGTTACCCCCAACGAATTCCTCCTAATCCCCTCCTACAAAATCGATCGATCTCGACAAGTTTCCCTGCCTTTGAAGTTGCACGAAACACCACCGCACGTCCGTGCAAATCATCCAGGTATTCTCCTTTATCAATCTCCTTCCTTTTCAATGTGTTTCCTTCTGATTCATCATGTCAGGTTTTGTCTAAACCCTTTTCTGTAGTTAGCTTTCGCATACCTGCATACCTACGGACACTTTATCGCTTCGGCTAGGCAAAAGCCTTCCACATTGCACACACTTCCCTGTACTTCTTCCTCCCACAGACAAAATCTAAACCTTCACTACACCTCCTCTTTACTCCCTTTACATTCACCACACAATTTCTTTCAAAGACGCATAACATCCTTTTACCACATCATTGCTTTTAAAGACACTCAACATCCTTCTACTTTTACTTGAGACTCTCCCTATTTTTATATTCATAAGTGAGTTAATACCTCAAAAGATCACTCAACTTTGAGAATTTTTATAGTTAAGTCATTGAAAACTATTTCGTATCAATAAAATCATTCAATTTAGACTTTTGTATCAATAAAATCACTCAATTAAATTTATTATAAAAAAAGATTTGACATTGACAACATAAGACTTTACTTAATGTTTATGAAATGTAAGATGTTATTACAATGACAAAACTTTCAAGTTTTCCTTAAGGCGCGATATAGTGCAAGGAGCACACAACATATATAGTCATGATTCAGTGGATCGTCCATCACCCACTGACCAACACATGATTTACATCTCAATTCCAAATAAGTGGGTGTCAATTATTTTTGTTTTCTCTTTGTAATACATTCTCTTTTGTTTCTCTTGCACGTCAGATTCAAGAACAGGAATTTTTTTTTATTATTAAAGACAGATACGTGCAAAAAATTATTTTGGAAAAAAATAAAACAAAATGGTGGCAGAAAATGAGAATGAGGGAAAATATTGAAAGGGAGTAGGAGTTTGAGCGGAAGAATTGAACCGGAGTATGGAAGAAGTGTTTAGCACTCCAGTTGGAAGCACGCAGATGAGCATTAGTGCTGAGGAAGATGAAGAAGCTTCCATTATAGCATAAAAAATAATTTATTTTATTATGTCAAAAAAATAATTTAATGATAAATTTAATTGATATAAAGACATAAATTGAGTGATTTTATTGATACAAAATAAAGAGATATTAACTCTTGGTAAGTCCATTCCCTTTTTCCAACATATTAACCCTCCCATAGCTTCTCACCTTTCTTACTTCCAAAATCTCCCGAAGGGTGTCCCTTCATGACAAATTCGACATCTAAGAACAATGCAAACCAACAAATTAAGCACGACACTCTTCCCTTGAAAATAAACTCAACTCTTACTGTTACATTTTTCCCCTTTCCATACGACTTTCCGGTTTTTACTCCCTAAGATCCCTTTCCCAAATTATTTCCTTCCCTAAACTTCTCATGGCTGCTTACAATTGCACGAAACTAGCTATTTCATGGTTACGTTGATATGCTTTCCTACTCGCACTTCACATTTTCATTCATAAAGAAATCCTCTGATGAAAACACAAAAACTCCCTACCAACACACTGGGTACACCTGCACTTTCCAGGTATGTTGCTCTTTACATTTATAATAGCTTATTTTATTCCCTTCCTCTATTGATGGCCATAACCTTACCCAAAGAACTTCAACGCCCACCCCTCTTTAGCATATTCCAATCCATTAAATAGTTGAGCCTATCTCCTTATTGTTTACGCATATCCCTTTGTTTTAGATGTCATGTTGTTTTTGATTCACCCATTTAGGCTACCTACCTTCTTGATTGATATTTCCATCCTTTCAAATGAGCTATTATTAAACACGAATTTGTTCAGTCTTCCCTAGAGCTTTCTGTTTCTATCTTCAACTTTCGACTGGAATAAATCACCGCTCCAATAGCTATTTCACTTTATAGCAATCCCATTTTCAATTGCACTGTTGCTGCTTAAGGAGCCCTGAAAACATAAATTAATACCTCTTCTACTTGTGTTACAAATGAATAGGATTAAAGCAACCCTCCATTTCCCAAAATCCAAAGGAATAAAACACCCAAACCATTCGTCTGTTGCCTTTTGCATGTAATCTCTACTCTGCATAGACGCAGACTTCTTAGGCCCTGGAGTATGTGCTACAACATTACTTTGTTTTAATTTGTCCACTTCAAATAGTCCTAGGCAATTACGTTTGTTCTCGTGTATTTACCTATTTTACCAGCCAGTACACCACAACTGCTTTTGTTCTCAATTGATTACCTGCAACACAATCATGACTTATTACGTTGTACTTTGTTGTACACCATAAGTAATATAACTTTTTTTGGAGCAGTAATAAAACTGTCTGCAATTCCCCGAAATTCGATATACATACACATCTCACAACTGCGGATTCAATACTTGTGGAAGTAGCAAACACAACTCAGAATCCACATTTATAGAGGAATTTGACAAAATCCAGCATGCATTGTAGAATGATTACGCATTTATTGGTTTATTTCAACATGCACTGTAGAATGATTACGCATCTATTGGCTTATATACAAAAATAACGTTAACTCATGTATGCCTTTGGAATTACTTATCCCCGTTTAAGCAAGTATAAAATGACATTTTTTTCATAATGCTTATTTTTTCCTATCCTACCATCAAAATGTATGGAATATACGTCTTTCGACATTATATTATTAATTCTTTCGCATCACCTTGGAAGAGAACCCCCGAATAACTATTCTATTCAAGGAGAAGAAAAGAACTTTTATCATTCCTGCACTATACATCTCTTTTCAAAAAGTGTTACAAACATTTTATTCATTGATTTTGAGTTTTTTTTTCATGTATCCTTTTGAATTAAATGTGTCCTTGAAAAATTTAATAAAATTCCAAAAATGAATCTCTTTGATTTGGATGAAATAACGTATGATGAACGAATCATATGGATTAAATAATGACTGAACAAGTCCCCTTAGTCGAAAGCATCCAATATCGCAGCCACCAAACTCAAATGGTGTCGTCAACATATCAACAAATTAATTGTTTCAGGTTGCACTATAACACTATTCAATTCAGGAATAAGTGAATATATTTAACATAATATTTTAGTTTTGGTCATTGTATCTCAATTTAATATGCGTGAACTACCAATAGTCCAATTCTCTCCTTTCAATCTCCGTACGTCTTTTCCAATTAACCTTTTGAAAGCAATCAACTAAAATGAGGCAAAACAACAAGATATATTCATTGTAATACACGTGTAATTACATAAAGAAATCAAGTTCTATTATGTAGTTGCAAAATATTAGCACTTAATCCAGCCATTGCTAAGATGTATCAATGTGTGGTGCAGACTACAAAGAGAGATACTATGGATGAAGATGGTCCTTATGTTGATGGTTGCTGGAAGTAGATGATGAGGTGCTAGACAAAAAAAATGATCAAGTCGATAAGAGCTCCTTTGGGGATAGTTTATTTGTATGTCGTTAAGATGATTATTCATGAGAGCAGGGATTGCTTGCCCTCAATCCATTCCAGTAGTTTACTTTTTGTTGTTGATGCGCATTTTCAAATAAAAAATTGTTGTTGTTATTCCCAAAAATGTAAACAGTTCATTAATTTATTAGCTTCTTCTTTTACAAAAAGACACTCATCTTCTGGTTCTTGCTATTCTAGAATAGAATTGGACTAAGGTACTATTTAATATTTGATCCTATTAGAGTTTTATATCGGCTGAGAATAAGCAGTATTTTGATAAAATAACTAGATATAAGTTCAACTCATGCCATATTCAATTTAAAGGCATGAAACAAGGGCTAGCAAGAGACTTCTTTTACTATTAATTCTTTATTTTCGAAGCCACTATCTTTAATTGTACCCTACGGCATAAATCATCAAGCAAATGATGGATCTTATACAAAATCAATACATTGCAGGTAACTACTTCCACCAATTACTATTATACTATTTTATTGGCTTTCTAGAGGCACTTAATCAAATTTAAGGAAGAAAACCTTGACAGATATAAATTCTTATGAACTAATTTTTCTAATGGTAATAAAATCAATTTTATATAGGTAGATAAAGGCATGAAAAAGACCAAAAGCAAGAATTCCTGTCAATTCACAGATGTATCTTCATAGAGAAACAGTGTGAAGACAAATTAATAGTTGAATAAGTTCGTTTACATGTCTCGTAAAAACGTCATAGTTATTCAATTTAATAATCTTTTCGGAACTATTAAATCACAAATACTAAGAATGTGGATATATATTGACAAACTTTTACAAATTAGAGATGTCTCAACCGGTGCAGTGTAAAAGTCTTAATTGTAGTGTACTCTCTGAAATAGATCATGAGTCACCATTTAATCCAAATAATCATAAATTGTTTCATGAGACTCAACGAGAAGTACTTTTGAATTATTATTAACTTTGTCAACTACATAATAAAGTCACTAACATAAATGACCCTTGGATTATATATACACCATGCATAAGAGAAAAACACTTGCAAATGATGAGAAAAATATTTATACCTCTTTTGGAATATATAAATATAGAGAATGAAATAATATATTCTTGAAAAATCAGTGTACTCGCTCAAAATCATGAAAATTATTGATGATCATGAGTAAGCTAATAAAAGAAGTTTTCCACTGCGCGAAATGCAGGCAATTTACCTAATTACTGATAAACCAATAACTCTTTCAGTTCAATTTTTAACATCCCTAGCATATAGAAATGTTTCCAGAAGGCCCAATTTGATAAAAGAGATTTAACCATGTATTTTGCAGATAACATAATTTCTCCTAAGTATCAAGGATGACATCTCATAGAAATCATTTTAGCAGTATTTTTTTCACCTAGAAAATATATATGGGAATGTTTTCTATGAGGAATATAAACCCTAAATGCAAGAAAGGATACTCCTTGATTGAACCTTAAAGATGGGGGATCCAACAATCCTGGTCCGTCAAGTCCACTTATCTCCAACTCATAAAAATACAAAGCTTTTGTATGATTTATCATTCATGGACGTTGACAAATGTTAAATCCATTTAGATTGTTTCCCAATATAGTCCAAGATACAAAAATTAGAAATAGTTCAGGAGCTCTGGAAAAGAATACTTAACGAGAAAAATGCATTCTAGACATCCTAAAAGAATATTATGTAAACCAAAAGTCGAGAAATATATTACTAAGATTTCAACTGTCATTAGAGCAAACAAAATACCAAACTCAAAATGGAACATAATAGTCTGATAATCTAGTTCTATAAAGAGGGCGAAAGATAATCAATTGATCACAACAAAAATGTCTTTTTCTTCCCGTTCCTAGTGAATGTTGAAATCCACTAGTCAAGAGCACCAAAATTGAAGTAATTTGAAATAACAATTCAATCCACTAAATGATCAAAACACGTTTTACATAAACAAGTTAGGTTTGGTGGCCTTGTAGGTCGTCTTGAGTTTCCTGGTAGGTGGCCTGACTTTCTTCAACACCAATGGGAACTTGATTTTGGAGTCATGGAACTGCTTTGTGCTCTCCCGCTTGCAGAGCTTAGCAGGAATAGTGGCTGTCTTGATGATCTGGATGCAGTGATGGCGGACCCTGTGCCGAGAAGCCATCTCAGTGTACATCTGTTCCACACCACCATTCAATGTGGTATCACGGTACTCCTTGTACATGTTGTGATACCCTGTCCTACTTTGGTAACGCAGCCAAATACCATAATTCTTGATTTTTGTTGGGTACTTCTCAAAAATCTACATAAAGAAACACAATATCTCAATAACAAAGTTCAGCATCCACGTCAATGGATGAAGTATTAACCACAAAACTACGTGGTGAAAAAGATGTATGATCATATATGAGAAAAGAAAATAGTAACTTTTAGCAAACATTACAAGTATACATAGATTATTCCCCTCCAAAACCTAGAACTGCTGAGACAAAGGCTAGATTGCAGTAGTACCGTGATAATTAAACCATTTTGAAAGTCTTTCCAAGTCCCACACAGGGGCGGACCTAGCCTATGATAGGGGGGTGCACATGCACCCGTTAACCTCAAAAAAATTCTGTATACATGTGGATTTACCTTGAAGCACTATCATATATTTTAAAAGGACCCCTCAAACATATCTATTTAATTGGGGCAGCTGGTTGTTGTGCCCCTTTGGCTCTTCATGTGAGTGAGTAGCCCGAGTTCAAACCTATGTGGCAGCCCTCTTAGTATTTTTTTGTGAAAACCCTCATCTTCTTTTTGTTTACTCATCTACAACTCCACACAACAACAGAAAGGTGCCAGCATGTACAACTACAACAACTAGAGCTTAAGCTTAAACTAAGTTGGCATAGGCTATACAACAACACCGAACTTCATGTACTAAAGTTAGTGGTACCCCCCCCCCTTGTGCTCAAATCCTGGGTCCATCTCTGGTTACGCATGCATTTATTTAAAGAAACGCTATCCCAAAAATAGGTATACTAGCAAGCATATGTTGTGGCTCTTTAAAAAAGTGGCATCATATTCTTTTTCTTTGCATTTTTCATCCCAATCTATGCACATCTTTTTATTTTTTATGATTTCCCCCAAAACCTCTATCACACTATGACAGAGCTCATTTAGAAGAGCAAATAGGAATAACATGAATTTAGTGCACCACCACCACTAGGAATGACATCGCAATTGAAAATGATATCACCCAGACATGTTAAAGAAAGTCTAGAAAATAACACTATGGATCACATACTAAGACTAACATTGACAAGTCTATACAAGCATTGATAGGCATACAAATGGAAAATTTTACCTAGGGGGATCCCAACATACCAGATTACTAGGAAACTACTATCCATGCTTCACAACAGATTAACAGAAACATTTACTTTGGAAAACCAGCACAAGAATTTAACTATAGACTCTTTTATCAAGTAATGACACAAATTAACCCTAACTCCAACAGTAATAACTTGGGACTAAACAAATCAAATAAACAACAACATAACAAATCTTGCTATTAATACATCCCAAATGACACATTCTATCAAGGTAAAAAATTAAGAAATGCATCTGATCATACCTCATTAATAGCTAGCATCTGACCATTGCTCTTCTTCACCTTCTTTAGCTTCCTCAAGAAGTACCTTTTCCAGCCAAATCAAACACAACAATAAAATCATTCTCAACACACACGGTATGTTTAATTTCATATGACACTATACTAGTTAGGAACTAATACCAATTAGTGAGAGAGAGAGGGAGCTAATAATGAGATAATCATATGACAAACACAAACACAGAGGGTGAGAAAAATTACCAGAACTTGGACTTAGCACGGACCTCATTTGTAGCCCAAAGTTTCATACGGTAAATCTTTGGGTGCACATCGTTTTCTGACGGTAGAGCTCTCCCTACAACCTGGTATTGATGGAACTACAACAACAACAATGACAAATCCTAGTTATTATTGCAACAAATACATGAGAAAATCAAGCAAAATTGTTAAAATTTGTTTGTGAATCTGTGATACTAACTTTGAAGGTCACCATTTCTGTGCGTCTGAATATTTGCGAGGCGTTTCAGTCCGAAAAAGTGAAAGAAAAAAAGGTAGGGTTTTTATATTAAAGGACCTCTGAGAGAAACCCTAGTTTTAATGGGCTGTCTAGACTAGACCCACATTCTTTTTATTGGGCTTTTAATTACTGGCCTGTTCGGCCCAAGTGCACAAATAACCGATTTTGGTAAGAGAAATTTAATGGATATAGCGATTTCTATCCTCTTATTACTTTTTATTTATTATAATGGTATTTTAAAGCCAAAAAAAATACATATACTATGTATTTTAATATCATACATACAAAATATAGCAGTATTCTCTCAACAGAGACAACAAAACCTGACATACACACAATATATATTTTTAGTTGTTGATTCCCCTATACACTTTACATACCCTTGATATATCGTTGTCAATATATATATATATATATATATATATATATATATATATATATATATATATATATTGAATCTAGGTGACCACAACATACAATTGATATCTTCATATACATACACACACATCCAACTTTTGCTATGAAAATTCATGCATGCATATATAGTTAAAGATCACATGTTGTATTTGTGCAGGATTATATATTATATGTGTATTGATACAATATATTTTGAAGAAAAAGAAATTCTCGCTATATATTTTAAAACACAAGCACTTATAATGCTACTTATAATATTTTTTTTCATTTTCTTACCGTCATTTGACGTGTACCAATTTCAACGAATTATTTAACAATTACTCATTTTGTAGTAGTTAATACTACCTCCGTCCCATATTAGTGTGCACTTCCAACTTTACACTGTGATTAATCATTAATACATTAGAGAACTTTACCATTTTTTTCTTTGTTTATATCAATGCAATATACATAGAGTATAAAAATAGCTAGTATTGAGAATTGTTTACATTCAAAATGTCATATTAATTGTAGGGATAAAATAGGAAAAATTTAATTAATTATACCTCGATTTAGTAAGTGATCAAATAATATGAGACAAACATTTTTAATAAGATGTTCATCTAATATGGGACGGAGATAGTAATATTTAAACAATAATACCCTAACCTACGCTATATAAAAATTTCAATCAACATGCATCACGTGATATGCTCCTTTCTTCATATTTTCATCTGCATTATTTATTTATTTTAATTAATTTTTTTACCGTCTAGGTCCTTTTATTTATTGAACAAGAAATAAGATATTCTGGCCCAAGCTCAAAATAAAATCAATCCAAACATCTATTTCTAAAATGATTAGGGCAAAGCCCACTTTCCTATTTAACTTATCTATAAGTGCTATGTTCAGCTCCTCTGAGCTCAACCAATTGATCGTAGATTCAAATTCTACTTGGGAAGATTTTTGAGTTATCATTTTTTTGACCTAGCGCTTGCCTTTGGTGGTGTCCTTCTCCTTTCTTTCTAAACTAGCAGAATCGTGGCACATCAAAAGTGGTAAGTTGATTGTTGGTTTTTATTCCTCACTCTCGTATAGGTTAACTTGGTTCGTTCCATTCTTAGGAAAGGATCCACTGAAAAGACTGGAGTAGTATCTTCATTAGCCAGAAGGAATTAGTCTCCACTAGTGTCATTCGAAGAACGAACAAGAAAAGGGTTACTGTTTAAGATAGATGGATGTGGCCCAATGGCTAAAGCTCTGCCAGCTTCTTGTAGACTGAACTCTCTTCTCTTTAGGCTCCGAGTTCTTTTCGGGAAGGGGGGGTTGGTCTAATTTACTAGTGGCAACGAAGTTTTTAAATGACGTCATTCTCCTGAAACGCTAGGTAAGCTAATCGTCTTAGTTCCCTTCAATTAAATCAATAAGCTTTTTGATAGATTCAGGGCGCTGCCCCCTTTCTTAGAATTAGAACCCTTGTGTTTCGAAATTAGGGAAAACAAAGCTTCAACAAGTAGAAGCTTTCTAACAAAGCTTCAAACAAAGAGGTTGGGTTGTTCACTTCATTGATTGAACCGGATACTCAATTAACATTAAGAACTTTTCATACCGGAGAAGTATTCACGGGGGTACTACAGAACATGTGCGAGCCCCATCTAATGGAAAAATAAAATTCAATGAATCAGCTCTTGATGTAATAGAATAGGAGTTCTTGGTATAAGCGTAACTGTAGTTGACTAAATATCCGTCGTGGTTGAATCACAAGAAAGAAAGATGGTAGCATAAGGTAGAGTAGATTCGACGATATGCCACAAGGTTATTCGAGTTCACAAGTGTCCTTGCTTATCCCTTTCTTCATTAAGATGGAGTTGGTGTTCATCAACTTTCTACTTATGATCGTCACAAATTGAATTATAATCAAATCGCTTTAGATCGCTTACCAATGTCAGTAATTGATGATTATACAATTCAAATAATTTCGAATTTACCTCAAATAAACAATGAATAAATGCTTAGTTCGATTCAAAAAAATTATGAATTACGAAGGATTAGTTTGGATCTAAAATAATGAGATTTTTGCTTGGGCAATTCAAACTAGTGGTTGCTTAATGAGACTCCTAGCTTAATTTAGATTGAAAATAAAACTGATTTTAATATTCTATATTATAATAGTAATGGCAAGGCGCCCCCTCCCCCAGAACAAAGCCCCACCCCTCTTTTTCCCCCTTTAATGAAGAACCCTCGCCTCGCTTCCTATTCATTTGTGGGTCTGGACCCAAAAAAAAATCAATTTCGAGAATCAACCAATAGAAAAATTCGTAGCCCAGGTGACTCACAACCTCCCTCTCGCCTAAATAAATAAAATGGGATGAATCAAATCAATAAGCGTTTTTATTGATTCGGGGCGCAGCAAAGCCAAATTCAATCAACGAAAAGGGGCTTACTTTTCCTGAGGCTGATTCATCCTATTCAAATTTAGCTATGCTAAAAGAAGGAAATCCAAAAGAAACTCGAATTTTTGGTGCAATCGCTCGGGAATTGAGAGAATTAAATTTTACTAAAATAGTTTCATTAGCTCCCAAGGTATTATAAAATGAATTGTGATCTATTTCGAGTGGGGTATTTGAAAGAAATAGATTAATTAGTAGATTGTGTCTCACGCATATATCTTTAATAATTCATATCATATTCAAAAATAAATAAGTAAAAAATATGGTGATTATATCAAATTTGGAGACCCCAATAATTTTAGTTTATCATGGGCAGGGACATTATTGCTGAGATAATAACTTCTCTTTCAGGCTCTACTAACAAAATTCTAGATTTCCAGCTCTTAGTCATCGCTCTGTGAAGGAGTGGGCGAATAAACATCCGGCAAAGCTGCAACTATAGGTTTATATTTTTACCCAATCTGAGAAGCAACATCCGTTGATGAATGGTTATACAACGGTGGTCCTTATGAATTAATTTTTCTACACTTCTTACTGACGTAACTTGTTACATGGGTCGTGAGTGGGAGCTTAGCTTTTGTCTGGGATGCAACCTTGGATTGTTTTTGCATATTCAGCTCCTGTTGCAGTTGCTACAAAAGTTTTCTTGATCTACCCAATTGGTCAAGGAAGTTTTTCTGATGGTATGCCTCTAGGAATCTCTGGTACTTTTAATTTCCTAATTGTATTCCAGGTTGAGCCCAACATCCTTATGCACTCATTTTACATGTTAAGCGTGGTTGGTGTATTCAGCGGCTCCCTATTCAGTGTTATGCATAGTTCCTTTGTAACTTCTAGTTTGATCAGGAAAATCACAGAAAATGAATCTGCTATCCAAAGAATGAGAGGGTTTCGTATCTATCAATTCGATCAAATATCAGCTGAGTAGCAAGAGCTTTTTTAATTGATTCTTTTATCACACTATAATATTTTACATCCTTGAATGACCCCATTTGAGAATAATTGGCTGCTGACAAAATTACCAATGACTGACATTCCTGTAAAATACTTTGGATCGAAAAAGTTTAATCAATTCCAATAATTTTTTTAATTTGAAACTCGAATTGGATTATTTTATATCGAGCTTACGAAAGCCACTTGGGAGGGAGAATGAATGATCGACTGCTAAAGATCTTGAATAAAGCATTGATAGCTTTGCAGAGGACTTTTGGTATAAACAATATTATAGCTCTATATTTTGATATCAGTAGATCTTATAGGATTCCCAAGAAATTCTTAATAGATTTGGCCTCTATTTCCTCTTCTCTCGTATCTATCCATCTTTCTGATGGTGAAGGAACAAGAACATCTATCAGAGAAAAAAGAACGAACGGATCTTATAGGATTCCCAAGAAATTCTTCAAAGTGGCCCATTTCGTACTCGAGAAGCCTATGTATGAACAAGGATTGATTTTACTTCCCTACCTAGCTACTCTAAGTTGGGGGTAGGCCCTGGGGGGAGTAGTTATAGACACATTTCCATACTTTATATCTGGAGTACTTCATTTAATTTCTTTTGCAGTATTGGGCTTTGGCAGCATTCATCATGCACTTTTGGGACCTAAGACACTTGAAGAATCTTTTCCCTTCTTTGTTCTTCATTCCATTCTTCATTCTCTTTTTGATTCTCTCATTTCTTTAGAAGAAAATATCTTTTTATTGTATAAAGTCTTAGGATGTAGCCTTCTGGAGTTTGTAGTTCTTCCCCTATCGCGTTTGTAGCTGACCTCCAATATGTAATGCCACAAATCTGATGTCTCTCTCCTTTGTTTTTGATGATTGGTTATGTTTGCTAAGATAGTTTAGCCTATCTGATTTAGCATCTGTAGATATCCCTGGACTATGAAGAAATGTTTTGTATATAACTTTGCTACTTAGAATCTGCATGTTTATTATCTTTATATAACTTCGTATATGTGGCTTTTGGATCCTTTTGGTTCAGACTCTTTATGAAGAGATTAGTGCTTTTTTTACATTTTATGATCTTTTTTTCATTGTTGGAACTTGTTGAACCAAATTGTAGATTTGCTTGTTATTACTGTCAATTTCAAGATTGGCCATGTAATATGCCAGTTTATTGCCTTCTCTAAATGTATGTTGTATTGTCGCCTCAATTTCCCCCGATGCTTGTTTTAGTTCATCATAGTACTCTGCAAGTTTCCATGACACTTTCCACACCCCATTAATAATATTAACCATCAAAAGTGAATTTGATTTAACCACTATCCTTCTTATCTTCTTATCCACACAGTATTTTAACACTCTAAAATTTTCCTCATTTTTTCCTCCACATTGATAGTAATTCCAATATTTTCTTTCTTCTACATATATCAAATTCCCTACACTGTTCTGCAAACAGAAATCATATGCTCATATACCTGAATTTTCTTTACATGCTCCATCTGTAGTACATTTTATCACTCCTTCTTGAGTCATCTCCCATTTGACTATATAGTGATATAGACTACATTTAGAAGCACCTAAAATTTTGACCATGTCCTTCTAATCCTTCCCTTTTAGCTTCATTCATTGAAACCTCCTTTTAACCATGTACTGAATGGTTTGAAGTAGTGTTTTAAAAGGCGAGAATGTAAGGCGAGGCGTTTTATGTAGTACAAAGCGAGGCATAAGCCCCGAGACATAGAGCGTAAGTCTCATCGATCTATGGGGCTTACATCTTATGTATATTCAATTTTATAATTTTATTACTTAAAAAATAAGCAAAAGTAAAACTGTAACACCCTGTGTTATCCTAGCCTAAAACTAAACTTGAGACCATGAGGAAAATTGATGAAATGGATTGATCAGTGGACCACGAGGGCCACCTACAATTCGTAGATAGTTTCACGAGTAAGGTCGGGGGGATGGCTCATAGGTCACCCCGACCCTTAGTGGAAATTTTAGAACTTAAGATCCATTCCTACGACTGACCTTACGATTTGTAAGGGTTTCCACGAGTCCTAGAAATGACTTGTATAACCCCTTGACACTTAGCCAAATCTAGAACTTGAAATTCACTCCTATGAGGGAGTTGACGAGTCATCAAATTTTCTACAAGTCGTAACAATGATCCGTAGAGAAACTTTAGAGACTCAGTTTCTCAAAGTTTCAAAAATCTGCAGGACGAGTCGCGTCTACGACTCGTCGAGTGGTTTATGACTCAAAGTCCTGAGTCATAGAACACAATCTTTTTCAGTCCAGTTCCATGAATGTAATTGAAGATCCGTCAGAGTTCCTATGAGTTGTAATTATGACTCGTAGATGACTAATTTCAGCTTTTAATGAAGGGTAGATTGGTCTTTTCCACCCTTTCCAAACCAAAACCCTGACATTTTGGAACTAAATTGAGTCCCTTATCAGTAACCTAAGCACCAAAAGCTTTCATTAACACTTAGATTATTTGAGAGCAAGAATTGGAGAAGAGAAGGAGGGCTAGGGTTCAAGTTCTTCAAGAGAAGTTTTCCATATTCGATTGTTCTTCGAGTCCAAGTATGTAAGGCTGAACTAAAATATGGACTTTATTCCTCCATGTGCCCATGATTGTGATATACTGATTGTGAATGGATTAAGTCCCCGTGATTGTGTTACACGTCATCCATCCCTACATTATGAGATAATGTAGGCAAAATATGTGTTAGTACATTTGAATGTACTAAGTATTTGAGGTATGCATGAACAAGTAAAAGAACGTATCAATATGCCATAAGATGCATGACCAATCATAATGAATAAGAGTATAGCTTAAAATCAATTTAAAACATAAGAAACTCTTGGTCAATGCATATCATCAAACTTCAACTTTTAACTCATACCTTGACATCTCATAGCTTAACTTGAACTTGAACTTGTGTGGGATAGGATCTTTAACCGACAACTAAGACCATGCGAGCTACTACATGGAATCCAATTACTCCTGCATTGAGACAGGGAAAGCTACCTTGCCAGGGAATACTCTAATATAACTCAACTCAACTCAACTGGCGATGTGGATCTAGTAGCTAGGCCATGAAGGCAACCTACATGGGCAACGTAGTTTGGGACTTTAGGTTGCTACTAGGATTTCCTTGGATAACTAACTGTGTTATATGACCTAACCCTACCTAGAAGTTCTCTCGGTGCTTAGTCAATATTCCAACGGAAACTCATAAAACATAATCATAGCATAGTAGGAAAAGATAGTAATTGCCTATCAATCCATCTTTAAACATTTAAGAATAGCTCATCTAACTTGGTGATTCATAAGAATATATAACTTCAGTAAGAATTGTCTTTATCACCATCTCAAAACATCTAATGATATTAACTCTGATCGTCATATCAATCTTTAACTTTAAAATCATAACCTCAGCTGTAACTCATTGAAAACTATCTTTATAAATCATTTAACTCATGATTAACTCATAAAATCATCTTTACTTCATAATCATAGCTTGAAATTATAGCTTTATGCATGGACATTTATAATTCAACTTAAAATCATACAATTCATATAAGAACATGCATATAAAGATCATTGATAACATTTAAACATGAAATTAAATCAGCCCAATGCAATTCATCAAAACTAGAGTTCATAATCAATTATAAATTGAATGAAAACTTATGAAATCCTTAGGACTTCATCGGTGAAAAGGTCCCATGAATCAATTCCCACATATCTTACTTAAAATCACTTAGAATTGAGAGAAACCTTAAAGAAATCTGAAAACCCTAGCTTGAATTTAGAGAGAAACCTCGGGAGAATTTGAGAGTTCTTGCCTTGAGAATTTTGAGAGAATGAATTGAAAGGGATTTTGAAGAATAGAGTATTTATATACTTTGAACTTGACCATAAAAATGTCTAGGTTTATTGAATCGATCTTGATAAAAGACACAATTGCCATTCATTAAAATCTGAAAGTTGACCCTACTGACCCCTTTATACAGGCCGTCTTGGCAACAATGAGCTATCTAAATGACTCGTCTTGTAGGTTTGAGAATTGGGTCTAAAAATATAGTCTCTAAAGTTTGGAAACGATAGGGTTTATGACCCATTTTCAAGTAAATGACCCATTTTTTGGGCTAGTCCTACAGGTCCCAATACCTATAAAATACAAGTCTCTGAAGTTTTGTGACGAGTGGTCTTTACAACCCATCCTAGCTTTTACGATCTGTCCAAGTTCGTAGATTTGGCCCTGAGGGATCTTTGAAACTTGGACTCTGAACTTAGATTACGGGGGGTTTCTACGAGCCATCATCTTGAGGACTACCCGTCCTGATAAGTGGTAGAACCTCTCCTGAGGGAAACTTCAACTTTTGTTCGAAGGGTTACTCTATGACTCAACTTTATGAGCTGTAGGCATCTCTATGAGCTGTAGAGGGACTCGTTCACCTGGATAGGTTCAAAATTCTGGGACTTTCCTCCTTGGTTCCAACTTTCTAACTTACAAGGTCTTATATTTATCCAGTCTTATTCATATTAGTCTTGTCGATTTGACTGATTAGAAAGATTGTTGGTCTTTGGCCTTATCTTATGAGTAGTTTTCTTAATGAGATAAGTCTTCCGCTATTAGAATATTGATGAATGATTGTGTGATTGGATCAAGTAGTTCGCTAGGGGATAAGCAGGTCTTCGAGTGTCGGCCACGCCTAGGGTACCCTCTCGAAGCGTGACAAACTTGGTATCAGAGCACAAAGTTCAAGAGTCCTAGGGTGTCTATGAAATCGTGTTTAGTAGAGTCTTACTTATGGGTATGTTCTGCACCACACTTATAATTAAGAGGCTATAAGGCATTAGAAATTTGTCTCACTTCTTTCATACTCTGAGTTCGTGTGATAGAGTTAAACTATATAAAAGTTCCCTTCTAATTCGTGTGTTGCTCAAATCTGTCTGACTACCCCTCATACTCAAGGTGGTTGGAACAGTAAAGCTTAGATTCTTATTGATGAGTTACTTTCAAATAAAGTATTCAAAGAGTAAAGAGATGATACTAGGCTTGAGATGATTCGATTAGTGTGCTTAAGTCTACTGATTCAAAAGAATGCACTCTTATTCACATGAATCATGCATTGAACCAAAGCAAGATGTACTCCCAGACTCTCTTTCTTAAACCTTGCTTCAAATGTTATCTTTGAGAGGGAAGTTATGTCCCCAATTGCTTAGTGTTACCACCCGAGAGAATGTGATTTGAGGCATTGTACGCTATAATTGGTAGAGTTATCGTAGAGCTAGAAAAATGGAGTTAGAAGAGTAGAAACCAAATAGTGAGAAGGGTGGTTGATTGAGGTGTGTAACTAGAGTTATGTATCGATAAGGTATGTGATGGGGTCACAAGTGAAGTCCCTTTTGGTTTTGAATAAAGGGTAGTAAGTATCATCTAACTTTCATGATAGGAGGTAGAGGAAGATTTGTTAGTTAGGATGAGTTAGAGTACACTAAAACCAAGAGAAGAGTTTTATGTTGAGGTGTCTTTGCATTAGTAAAGACCTAGTATAGGTGTTGAACGAAAGGGAGGGGTAGTCATGAGATGAATGATCTAAGTTAGGGTTATGATTTAGAAGAGAGAGCCCCATGTTATTTATAGGGATATGAATATAACTAGGAAATGAGGTATAATGAATGGGTAAATAGTACTTTGTTTATGAAAGGAGACATGGTGATAAATCGTAATTAGATAGACAGTGAGTTGAGGATCAATTACTTGTCATGAGGTTTTAAGTGGTTTAATGTTTCATAATCTTATGTAGTAGTCATAAGTGAGTATAGTATGCAAGAAGTGTATTAATGCACATGTTTAGTACTAGTCCCTAAGCTTGAATTTTAATGAGCATTTTGAAACAGGGGGATAACATTATGAGTGTAATAGTGTTAGTCTTAAGATTTGATCTTGTAGGCTTGATATGGCGTATGCGAGAGATTAAGATATAACTTGCGAGGAGTGTGCGTTATGAATGTGGGGTATGTAACCCTTATATGTAAATAGTGAATTAAGGCTAAGTCATTTGGTAAGAAGATTCTTAAGATGTGTATTCGAGATAGTATAAAGTTGTATGAGGCTCTAATTTTATAAGTTGCGATGGGTCACTAGTTAGTATCTTTTAGCTGCTAATGTGGAGAAGGTTGGATGCGAGTTTTTCTTTTTATTTAGAAACCATAAGAATTGGGTTGAAGGGAGTTGTACATAGATAATGATGAGTCTCCCTGTTATAGTTCAAGTTTCCTTTAGTTAGGTATATATGAACCGAAAAGATAAGTGTTAGCGGGATAAGAAGGAGAATTCAAACCATTAGGAGTTGAGTAATGTGACTTTATAAGGTGATGTTGGTGATGATTATAGAAAGACTTTTTATAAAAAGAGGAAGAAGTTAAGAGAAGCATCTCAGAAAAAAGCCCTAGAAGGAATCTTAGTGCCTGTACTTGGAGAGTTCAGTAGACATGAGATTAGCATTTTCCGAGTATTAGAGTAAAGTGAAATAGACCAATTTAGAGATTGTGGAATAGGTACATAGCCTTAAAGTGTTGGCTTCATGCCTAAGGGGGAGATGATAAATTGAGGAACCAAGTTGAGTGTTGAGGATCAAATATTGATATGTCCAGAAAGAGTTATGGTGATATATCAATCCATTATTAATATAAAATATTCCTCAAATTTTAATCGTTATAACATCCTGTTGATGTCTTGTATATTAACATTATGTCCGTGATCTATGCTTATACACTCACTATGTTCAGTTCCATGAACTCATGATAGGCCCTAAAGGGCTAGAGAAATCATGTTCCACCATAAATGTTCTCTAATTAGATTTTCTAAATGAATCGTGATTATGATCTTTCGCTCTAAGCCTTCCAATGATCCTTTATGATAGCGATGTTGATGATAGTAGATGAGTCATGGCAGATGAGAGAGAGTGGGTTTTCCTTATTATGATAGTTGTGGTATGCTTATTCCATTTAAGGTTATAGACATGGAGGAAAAGCGAGATGGGATTTTGTTGTGTGCAATAAATAGGTAAGAGTATATTGGTGTACCTCTTGGTAGAAGTTAATGCTAAAATTAACATAAATTTTTTTAAAAGATGTTGACTTCAAAGAAGCCATAAAGTGATTCGAATAATAGGATTGAATAAGTTATTATCCTTATGTGAGTGATTGTAGTAGGCTAATGATGTCCTTTTGTAAAGTATTCAAGTAAGTGTATTAGGATGGTTATAGAACTAGACTTAAATGTGGTATTGATGGCATATGGATGAATGGATGATGCTTTAGGTGCTTCTTGATTTGGACTCGAGGTTTGTTGAATGTAATGGAAATGAGTAGTACTCTTGAGATAGGGTTCTCTATAGAGGTATAGAACATGAAACTTGTGGTTTAGATTAGCATAATTATATTATGTGTAGTACCCCGTGACTTCTAGGCTTGAATATAATAAAAGCATGCAGTTAGACTTGGAGTCCTAGGCCTTGGTGAAGGTAGCCATATGTATCATTGTGGGAGTTATGAGTTGCAATTGAGAAAGAGTTGTATGTAGAAAGGAGATTATTTCAGCTCAAAATCTATCAGTTATGTCGCTTAATTCGTAGTGGTCATATTCTTATATCAGGCTCATAAGCCTCTTTCTCGAAGTTGAGAAGTTTTGATAAAAGCTTTGGAGATTATAGCACTCCTCTCATTTTTGCTTCAGTGTCAATGTTGAAGGTAATGTTCCTATTCCTTCCTATCTCTGAGATAGTACCTTCTTGAATTTGAGTAATTGATTGAGTTATTCACGAGTTTGATTCTTTGAGTTCTTTCATTGCATTTTGCTTTCCAATGATGATATTGATGGTAATATTCCTTTTTTCCTATCTTAGAGTTGATGTTCATACTGAGTTTAAGTATATGATAAGTATCCTCGAGTCCGAGTAATGATGGATTGATTATTTGAGTGTTTGAGTATCTGAGTTCTTGATTTGCACTCGTGCCTTGTGCAATTTTGTAGCTTAGCCATCATTCGAGGATGAATGATCCCATGAGGGAGATATTGTAACACCCCAAAAAAATTAAGTTAAGACCGAGCCATCCTTCATGTGTGTATGAGGTTGTATCAGATGACTCCTTCTCTTTAAGTTCGCAAATTGAGAACCAAGGAGGTAGCATCCAACAAAGTTCTATGGCAGAATCAGTTTATTGAAGAGGCTACATGGGAAGATGAAGAGGATATGAAAGCTAGATACCCCCATATATTCGTGCCTATTTATGATGATATCGATGGTAATATTCCTTGTTCTTATCTTTGATTTGAAGTTCATTCTGGGTTTGATTATTTGATGTGTATTCTTGAATCCGAGAAGTGATTGTTTGATAGATTGAGTATTTGAGTCTTGATTGTATTCGTGTCTTGAGTAAACCCTTAGCTTGGCCTTCATTCGAGGACGAATGATCCCAATGAGGACATATTGTAACACCCCGTATTATCCTAGACTAAAAATAAACTTGATACCATGAGGAAAATTGATGAAATGGAATGATCAGTGGACCACGAGGGCCACCTATGATTCTTAGACATTTTTACGAGTCGTAAGGACGACTCATAGGTCCCTCCGACCCTTAGTGGAAACATTGGAACTTGAGATCCATTCCTACGACTAACCTTACGATTCGTAAGGGTTTCCATGACCCATAGAAATGACTTGTAGAACCCCTAGACACTTAGACAAACCAGAACTTGAAAGTCACTCATGCGAGTGGAGTTATCGAGTCATCAAAGTGTCTACGAGTTGTAGCAATGATCCATAGAGAAACTTCAAAGACTCAGTTTCTCAAAATTTTAAAATCCTGTAGTATGAGTCGCGTCTATGACTCGTCAAGTGGTTTACGACTCGTAGACCTGAGTTATAGACCATGATCTTTTTTAGACCAGTTCCACGAATGTAATTGACGATCCATCAGAGTTCCTATGAGTCATAATGACTCGTAGACAACCAGTTTCAAGTTTTAATGAAAGGTAGATTGGTCTTTTTCCACCCTTTTCAAATAAAAAACCTGATGTTTTAGGACTAAATTGAGTCTCTTATCAATAACCTAAGTGCCAAAAGCTCTCATTAACACTTCGATTATTTGAGAGCAAGAATTGGAGAAGAGAAGGAGGACTAGGGTTTAAGTTCTTCAAGAGAGGTTTTCCATATTCGATTGTTCTTTGAGTCCAGGTATGTAAGGCTGAACTAAAACATGGACTTTGTTCCTCCATGTGCCCATGATTGTGATATACCAATTGTGAATGGATTAAGTCCCCATGATTGTGTTACTTGAGAATTTCTTTTCTTAAATTTAACATATTTTACTGATTCTTGAGAAATTGATGCTTTTCTTCGAACTAGTTTCTTGAACAAATGATTTGAACTAATTATTTTATAAAACCTAATAGCATATTGATGGATATTGAATATACATGTTTAGGGATTTGACTCTAGAGCCTTAAAATTGTGAATGCATGATTGTGATTGAGATGTGAGCGTAATGATAGTGTTGATGAACACGATAGGCCTTTATATTTTCATAATTGAACCCAAGTGAATGGTCTCAACTGAATGTGGTCATAAATGATTATCCTAACTTCCCTTAAATAAATGATTTGGAACAATTGGGAAATTAATTAGTTGAAATGAATGAATTAATAGAACTGATGGATTGATAAGAGTTCAATTGAGACTTATTGATTTAGTTTGATTGGATTGATTGTCTTATGAGCTTTGAGTCTCGAGAGCAGTATTGAACATTGAATAGGGCAAGAGTAAGTAATAACTCGAACCCAATAACTACGTTGCCAAACGTAGGAGAGGATTGAACTGTTAAGTCAGAAGTTTCCTATTTTATTTTTCAGACATTATAGGACTCGATTTATTTTGGATCCATGATTGGTTGAATCGTTATTATCCTAGCAAGGTATGGAACAGACGTGGCAACAACAACAACTTGTTGTACTATCACTGGCTTATAAGTGATGATTGTCGGATAAGAGAAAGTCCCATATAGGTTTTGATAGTACTCTGATTGGATTGGATTGGATTATACATGGTTGGTCTCGGTCTAAATCTTATTCTTGTTTAGACTTAGGATATCTTGATTGAGTTATTCACCTTCCTGATTTAAGGTCTCTGAACTGATTTGATTCTACCTTGATGTATGTTTCATTCTGCTATATTACATACTTGTACATTTCATGTATTGATATTTATTTGAGCCTACATTATTTTATGATGTCAATAGGCGCATCATTGAGTATCTAGTCGTATTCAGCTGATTTGTGAGTCCTCCCTGCTTCCAGAGGACACCACATTTATCTTTCTAGCTTTTGAGTTCAATTTTCTTCATTTGATTTAAGGTAGCCATGAACCTGTCATTTGCACCACTTAGACAGTCATAGAGGCTTCATAGACTAAATTGTTGATGTTGTTGATTGGTATTGCCTTTTTTACTAGTCTCATTCATACTAGTCTTGTTGATTTGATTGATTAGAAAGATTGTTGGTCTTTGGCATTATCTTATGAGTAGTTTTCTTAATGCATTAAGTCTTTTGCTGATAGAATGTTGATGAATGATTGTGTGATTGGACCAAGTGGTTTGCTTGGGGACCAACAATGGTCTTCGAATATCGTTCACGCTTAGGGTACCCTCTTGGGGCGTGACAAAAACTTTCAATAATTTTACAAATAAATTTAAATAAATAACCAATAATATAAAAAAAATATCATAATCATTATTTGAGAAAGGTTTTCATAATAAATAATATAGAAAATAGTTTTATAATTACTATTTGAGAAAGGTAACAACTAACAGTACAAAAAAATGATAATAGCCAAAATAATCTTTAAGATAAAATTATCATGCATCTTTACATTTACTAGTTCTTTTCACCCTCAATTAATATATGCACTGATTATTGTTTATATATTTTAAAGAAGAAGAAAGATTAAAAGTGTAAGAGTATTGATAAAAATGAATAAAGTTATCTCAGGAATACAGTGCTATGAAAGATCTATCCTATCAATTTAAGACACGATTATCAAAAAAATTATTTATAGCAATGCCCTTTTCTATACGAGTTTATTTATACATTTTAGAATAAATTACTACAACCTGAAAAAAATATGATAACATAACATATAAATATCATTACACCAATAATAAAAATATATGATTTAAAGCAAAAATGGATTAAAAATCAAAAAGAAAATTAACGTTTGGGGTGTACGTTGTTACGCCCAAGACTTACGTTTTTATGCCCGAGGCTTACGCCCCAAATTCTAGAACTTACGCCCTATGAATCTACGCCTTCAATTTGCACTTCAGAGCATTTTTGATATGCCCCGCCCCGAGGCTATCCCCGAAACTCACTCCGAAAATATTTTTTAAAACACTGGTTTAAAGCACTTGCAATATCATCCCCCATGCTTCTTATTATTTCTTCTTTTCCACAACACTCAAACAATCACAGGTGATAATGTTCTATACACGAGCTGGAGTTTGCTTGATCTATCACTGTACCATCATCTCATCATTGCATGTGGTAGTTGTATTCCTTCCATAATCAGACCTACAAAATTAGCAAAGTTCCTCCATAGCTTTACAACTATGGGGGTTGTTAGAAATAAATGCTTTATAGTCTCTTAATTGTATTTTTCACAACACCAGCATCTTGAGACAATACTAATCCTCATTTTTTGTAGATTGTCATTAGTTAGGACTCTTCCCTCCTATATCCTCCATAGAAAGAAGTTAATTTTAAAAGGGATCCCCTTATTCCATATATGCTTGAAAACCTTTCTTTTCTCCTTCTTATGTCTTAGTGTTTCTCGGGCTGATTTAACACTAAACACACTAGTGATATCTATCATCCACCAAGCCTTATCTCTACCATTCTCTATTAGTAATGGACTAATGTTTCCAGCTATGTGGTCCACCATCTCCTTTGACAAATACTGCTTCATCTTAATATTGTCCTACGTTTCTTTCCTTATGAATTCTTTAATATCTATTTCTTCATCCCCTCGATCTTGGACCTCCATGTAGTATAGAGCCTCTTGTTTCATCCTATTATCAAACCAGAAACTTGTTTAACCTGCCTTAAGATGCCACCAAATATTATGCTCCACATCTTTTCTAATACGAATTATTTTTCTCTGCACATGTGAAGTCCTTACACCTTGACCAATAATTGGATATTTCTTTTTGCAGTACTTGTTCCACATGTAGTGAGCTCATAGAGAGTATGATAATTGTAACAATCCTCAAAAATGCTCACAAGTGCCTTAAAAATGTCTTGGAAATAGATCGCTGGCGTAACACATTATCTATATTTTTTTGGGCAAATTCGAGTCTAGAACATCAATCAGGGGGTCAAAACCTACGGGAAAATGGTCTTGGTGGATTTTTAGGACTCGTGTATTGAAAGATGAATTTTTTTTAAGAATTGCATAAAACAAGAGGTTCGCGACAATTCTGCAATGCTGACTTGCTCCCCCATAGTGCAATTTTACCCAAAATCTGGCCAAAAATCCCTTTCAAACAAATAAGGCATAATTCGCATATGATGAATGCGATTTACCTTATATTTCATAAAATGCTTTTTCCAAATGCGATTTACATGTTCCCAAATTTAGTTTTAAGTGGGGGTATTTTAGCCATTTTTTAAATTATTAGTTAATTAATCTGGACATTTTTAGGGACTAATTCATCTCTATAACTAACCTAAACCTCTAATTTCATTCATTCTTCTACAATTCACTTACTCAAATATTTCTCTCTCTACAAAAGGCTCTCAAGGACTCCATTGAAGACTTCCAAGAAATTCACTCAAGCTCTCCATCAAAACTCTCAAATTCTTCCAAATTCTTTTGTCTTCTCACTCAACGTATGTGGGTATTGATTCATGAATTCTTTCATCCTTGAAGCCCAATCAATTTCTCAAGTTTTCTATAAAATTCAAGTATGAGATTTTATGGGTTCCATGAATTTTCTTCCAATTTTATGAATTGAGTTTAATTACATGATTCTCTACTCAAATATGTATGAATTCTATGATATTGCATGATTTCAATAATTTTCCAATAGATCTTCTTACATGATATTTAGGGTTCATAATCTCATTATGGATCTTGTTTGATTCTTATTAAATTGCATGAATTATGATTCTATTCATGGTTATGAATCTATTTTAACATAAATTGATGATTATTTTATTTAATTAAAGAGTTTTCCCATGAATTCTCTTACATTGATCTCTAGGCTTCATGATATGAATTATGGGTATTTTCAATTATACTTCCAAATGATATTATCTTTATGAATTATGTATGGGCTGATAGAAAGTATATGATCATGCATGTTTTCAAGTCAATTTCATGATTTTCAAGTCAATTGATCATGTATTCATGTTTTACCCTAATTTCCAAGTATGAATTAGATTATGTTTGTAATGTGGAAAGACAATACTCACATTGCACTTATGTTATGAAAATGAGCTACTCTATGAATTGCAAACCTATGATCATGTCTATAATGTATGTTAACTATGATTACTATGTTATGATACATATTCCGTTGAGAGCTTACCTAGCACCAAGTGGACCTTGGGATAGACATTCTCTCCTATATCAAAGGCAAGAGACCCGTAGTAAGATCCCATTGTCCCATAACTACATGCCACCGTAGGTTAAAGGATCACCCGTAGAAGAGGCTTGATCCTTAAGGGTCACCCGTAGGTGAAGCTCGTTCCTTCATGTAGCTTAGTGGATCCACTTAGGCATATAGGAGTTTAACTTGGCAAGTAGTCTCCCTCTTTCCTCCGATGTATTGTTAAACATTGGGACTCCATATTATAACTCACATGGTTTATGTCGGTTAATGGTCGCTCTCACAAAGGTAAAAAGGTCTCTCTCAATGTACAAGGTATTTTTTACTATGGCTAAATATCTTTCACCAAGACTATGGATTTCAAAATGACTTTTATCTCTCACGTATGTATGGTCCTTTTTATGTTTTAAATGACTAATCCTATCATTTACTTCATATGATACTCTTACGGTTTATTATACATGGATCCTTCTTAAGACTACTCATGATTTTTACTACTTCTCCTATCATGCTATTTAAAATGGTCATTTGCACAAACATGATTTTCTATGCATTGCATTGCCTACATACTTAGTACATTCAAACGTACTAACGCATAATTTTTGCCTACATTATATCAAAATGTAGAGACGGACGCTCCATCCTCTTTCCGTGGCTAGTTGATATTCCATTGAAGATTAGTGTGGCGAGTCCTCATGCTTCGAGGGTAACCCGAGTCATTCTTTCCTTTATTGTTGTTTATAGACTATGATCGTGTTTTAAGACTATACTAAAATGTGTCATTACTTTGTTTGAGGGTGAGCTAGGAACATGTCCTAGTCCCCGCCTATGTAGTCATGTAGAGGCATGTTGGGCATATGTATAAGGAGGCTATGTTGTCTTGATTCTATCTAGTTATGCTTTGTCTTTTGGACTTTTATGAGTTTCCGCTTATTGTTTACCTTATGTATGCTAATGTTATGCTAAAAGGCTTGGTTGGGGTTTCTTTGGAAATTCTAATCACCGTGTCACATCTAGGTCCTAGTTTGGGTCATGAAAAAGATGTTCTAGAATTCCATAAAAGTTTGGCAAATAAGGAATCAACAACAATATGTATCGACCTGAAATCTAGTCCACCTTCCTCCTTAGGTAACCATAAATCCTCCCAGGCAACCCAATGTTTTCCTTTGATTCCACCTGTCTTACTCCAAAAGAACTTTACCATGATCTTATGCAGTTAATCTATCACCCTTTTTGAGGAATTCATAGCAGACATTAAGTATATAGGTAAGGATTGTAAGATATTATTAACAAGTACATACCCTCCCCCATACGTTAATAGCTTACTATGCCAAGTCATGACCCTTTTACTAATCTTTTTGATCAACTCTTCAAAGTGACTTATTTTCTTTCTCCCATAGAAAATCAGACAGCCCAAATATATGAAAGAAAAAGTTCAACTAGCAATAACCGTAAGCTTCCTGATTTTATTCCTAACAACCACATGAACCTTTTCATGAAGATATAGAAAATTTTAATTCAAATTGATAAGCTGACCTGGACTATTTTCAAATTCTTCAAAACAACCATCATCCTTTTAATTGAGCCTTTATGGACATAATAAAATAAAATTATACTATCCGCATATGATAAATGATTTATTTTTCACTCCATTTTGGCATCCCATCTATTTAAACTTCTTGTCAAAACCTCAATTGCAATTATGAACAAAGTGGAGGCCAAAAGGTCTCCTTGTTTTAGTCCCCTAGATGAATGGAAGAATCCAAATGAGTTGCCATTAACCAAAACTGAATACCAATTGTTGGAAATTAATATCCAAATCATATCTATGATTCTTTCTGTGAAGCCAAATCTCCTCATTCTTTTTATTAGGAAGAACCATGACACCCTATCATACGCCTGAGCCATGTCTAGCTTAACCACTACATTATGATGCTTGTTTCATTTATTTTTATCTTTGATGATCTCTTGAGAAAACAAGACATTTTCCACTAAACTTTTCCCTTTCATAAAACCTGTTTGGTTTTTTGAAATTATTCCTGGAAGCACCTCCACTATCTACCATGAATAACCTTTGAGATTACCTTGTTTAGATAAGTGTTTAAGCTAATCGGTCTCAGATCTGTGAACCTTGTTACTTGTTCTTTTTTTAGGGATAAGAACTAAGTTCGTATGCATCACATATTTTGACAACTCCCACTCACAAAAGGGCAATCACTATTTTACCAATGTCCTTCTTTACTATTTTTCAGCATCTTTGAAATTTTTTTCCAAAGAAACCATCACGACCACATGCACTCTCACTATTCAGTGAAAAAACTTCCCCTCTAATATCCTATTTAGTAGGTGTTCTATCCATATTCTCTTTTTATTCCTCTGTAATAAGCTTTAGTATACATTCTAACATGGCCTGATCTTTTGATTGTTTTTTGAAAATTGCCTTTCAAAAATTTTCACTGCTTCTTTTCCTATACTCTTAGCATCCTTGAGCATCTCCCCCTGATCATCTTCAATCTCAGTAATTTGGAGCCTTCTTCTCCGATCTTTCACATACGAATGAAAGAATTTCGTATTTCTATCTTCTTCGTTGAACCACTTTATCCTAGATTTTTTCCTCCAAAATTTCTCCTCTAATTGATAGAACTTTTGAAGCTCCTCCTCTAACTTCATTAATTCTGTTATATTCTACTCTGTGATATTCATCTCAAATTACAATTCTGGCACTTAACTATATTTTTCAAATCGTTGAAACCTTATGAAAAATGACTACATACGCTTCTTTGTTCCATTTGGTTAACACCTTCTTCAATTGGTTCAACTTCTCCTTTACTATGAAAAAGGGCTCCCTTGTATATCCCTCTCCCAATTCTCTTTCACTAACGGACAATTTTTTTCAAATTTGGTCTAGAAGTTTAAGAACCTGAAAGGTTTACTAACCCTCTCATTATTTGCATTACACATAACCTGTAGAGGAATATAATTTGACTCTTTCCTTATGATATGTTGCACTTTTGATACAGGAAAATGATTCAAGAATTCTACATTTTCACACACCCTATCCAACCTTTTAAAAACACAATCTTCTTCTGTTCTTCTATTCTTTCATTCCACCATTTATACTTGCTTCTAGTAAACTTCAATTCATTCAAAGGACATGAATTTATAGATTGAGCGAAATCCATTGTCTCATGCTGCGATACAGGTAGACCCCCTAACTCCTCTGAAGCGTCCATGATTACATTGAAACCTCCTTACACCACCCATTGTACCTCAGTTACTCCATTATTTTCCTCCAGATATTTTCATAATTGAAACCCGTCCAAGACATTACACCTTGCATATACAACAATAATAACAATCTCCTTCTATATCAGTTGATATTTAAATTGTATTGTAATCTGTTGGTGACTATCCTTCCTTTACAACATAGCCTACCCATTCATTATTCCAAAAAATCCAAATTTTGGACGAACAATTAGCCACAACAATTGTCATCCCCAACTTCCTTTTATAAGTTTCTAACTCATGTGTCCCTTTAAATGGTTCCATCAGGGTAATATATGCATAATTGTTTTTTTTCTTCAGAAATCAATCTCTCAAAAGAGTTTTGAGTACTGACTAATCTAATGTTCCAAGAGAAGTTTGTCCATCATCAGTTAGATAGAGGTGGTTTTGCTAAACTACTCTTTGTGCTTCTAATCTTGCACGTTGCTTTATTCACCTTTCTACCCGTTCTCTACTCCTTCGTATGCTTTGGCAATAGATCCCCATCTTTACTCACCTCATTAATATTTTCTTGAATATCCTCATCTTTATCTTATTCTCATTTTTACTCCATTGTTTTTGGCTCTTTCTTTTATTCCTATTATGAAGATTCTTGTTTAGATTCCCCATGATTTGTATCCCTCTCGTTATTCGTTGATGAACCTTACCCTTTTATATTGATTGAGGTTGTATTTGGTGGATCTAATGTCTTTTCCTGTTCATTATCCTCCTCACAAGTATTCTCCCCCTTATTACTCATCTTCATATCGTTATGATTGTCTTACTCACTGTTAATGGCCTGTACCATATTGTTTTTATGACACTTATAAATGGAAAAAAAGCATGATAAGTAGGTTAAAATCAGATGGATTTTTTATAATCCATCCACCCAAGTATCCTGAAATGATGGGGGGTTAGGCATACACCCCTACCTCGTTAATTAAAAATCAAAAGGTACAACTTGAGGAGGGTGGAGTGCCTTGCCTCCAAAGTTAGAAGCCAAAAAACCAATTGAGGACTTTAGTTGCCATGTCCGCAAAATAAGCAATCGATTTTCTTCCCAGGTAGACGGGGCACCCCAAGTAGGTAAAGGGGAACTTAGCATCTTTAAAACCAGTTCACCTTCTCAATCTCTTTTTTGATTTCCTGTCTGAGCATCCATAAGTGTAAAAAGTAATTATTTCTTTGTTGATCTGCTGCCCAAAATATTTCTGATAATTATTCAGTTCCTTTATAATCATTTTAATTCAATTCTTGTCTCCTGAAGTAAAAATGATAAGATCATCTGCATAAAACAAATGATTAATTTGAGGGTCGTTATAGCTCATCACATGACCTTTGTAATTGGGATCATTAGGAAGATGGTGAGGTTTCTCAAGAGCACCTCTGCAGCAATTATAAATAAGGCAGGGGAGAGTGGGTCTCCTTGCTTTACACCTCTAGAGGAGTCAAAAAAACATATCTTGTGCCATTAATGATGACAGAATACCAATTGTTGGATATAATTCTATAGATAAGATTTGTAACTTGATCAGAAAAAATAATTTTTTTCATAGCATTGATGAGGAAAGACTAGGACAACCTGTCATAAGCCTTAGATATATCTAGCTTAATAATGAGATTTCCTGATCTATCATGGTGCTTCATGTTGTGTACTAACTCTTGAGCCAAGGAGACATTCTTGGTTATAAGCCTACCTTTGACAAAGCCTGACTGATTCTCAGAAATGATAATAGGGAGAAGATTTACAAACCTCCTGGCCAAAATTTTAAAGATGATCTTATTTGTAACATTTGCCATGCTAATTGTCTCAATTGAGAAAAGTCTATTGGGGTCTTGATCTTTGGGATAAGGACTAGGCAAGAGTGAGTGAAATATTTGTTCAGGCTAGCCCCATTGAAAATGGACTTTACATAATTGCAAATGTCTATCTTAATCACCTCCCAGGAGTGTTGAAAGAATAGACCATTATATCTATCGGGGCCAGCAGCACTATCAGGATTGATAGAAAAAACAGCTTCTTTTACTTCCTCTTCAAAAGGAGTCTCCTGGATCATAATGTTGTGATCTTCATTAATCACAGCCTCCACATTTCTGAATATTTCTTCTCTTTCTTCTGTATCTTGCTCATTGAATAAGTCTAAAAAGTGATCAATAGCAGCTTCTGAGATATCAAATTTCCTTCTATCCATTGGCCTCTATTGTTTCTAATTCTCAATAGATGAGTTCTCCTCCACCTCCTATGTGTGATCCCGCTATGAAAAAATTTAGAGTTTGTATCACCCTCTTCTGCCCATTTAATCCTAACTCTTTGTTTAAGGATGGATTGTTCCTGTTTGAGCCAGTAAGTGTAATCTGCCTGAGCCTTATGCATCTTCTCTCTGTTAGTATCTGAGTCATCAAGTTCATAGGCTTCCTCCATAGCATTTGTAGCTTTCTCTAATTGTTGAACTTTCTGAAAGACATTACCAATGGTGTGCCTAGACCAGAAACTCAAATTCTTAGAAAGATTTTTCAAACCACGAGTGGACATCTTTTTTCCAAGTCTCATCCACAAACTCCTTATACCCCGGGTTGTTGAGTCCAGAAGTTGAGAAATTTGAAATAATTGGTAATCTCTTCATTATTGTTGTAATTTCTCATAAGCATGACATTGTGGTCAGAACCTGATTTGGCCTTGTGATCCACTCGTGTTTTGAAAAAAATCCAACCATTGCTCATTAACTAGGACCCTGTCTAGTCTTTTACTGATTCTTTACTTTCTCCTCCTCCCATTGCACCAAGTGAAATCATTACTGGTGTATCCCACATCATGTAACTCACATTTATCCAAACAGTTCATAAAATCAATACTTTTGCTAAGTCTATGTTGCTTTCCCCCTTTCTTTTCTTCAGGAGATAGAATGGAGTTGAAGTCTCCAGACACAACCCAAGGACCATGAATGATATCACTCATATCTGATAGATTTTTCTACAACTTTTTCCTTCTCGCTACAGTGGATTTGGCATACACTGTTGTCATCCAAAAGAATGTATTACTACCAATTTTATTGTATTTCATAATAATGTGTTGTTTCTTGTTGGAAATTACTTCACACTCAAAGCATCCTTCCAGAAGATCCAGATTTTTCCATTCCCATTGTGAGATGCATGATCCATTCCATGGGTGATTTTGTATTCATCCAGATAGTTACTGTTAAGAAATGGCTCTTGAAGAGCAACAATCTCAACCTTGTGAATTTGGATTAACTTAGTCAATCTTTCAGTTGCTCCTTTGGACTTCATGCCCCTTATATTCCAAATTATGATATTTATCATAAAGAAATAGTAGAGGGTAAATTATTGCTGAGAATATCTTAGAGGCCCTGACTGACCCCCTTTCACTCTCGTCTGCTTATTATTGTTTCCTCTTGGAGAGAGACCTTGGTGGTTGATAACCTCATTGGTTTCTCTTCTGATTGGATCGATTTCTTTTTGGCTATTAGGAGAAAAGTCTTCTATTAGGCTGTCCGCTACTTCTTCCTCAGAAGAGTAAGATGTTTCCTCATTATCAGAACTATTCTCTTTAGAGTAGTCATCTTCTTCATTTTCACTGCTCTTATTGCCACTTTGAATATGCTTTTGTGTTACCTCTACTGATCCTAAGTCAACAATCCATTCTCCGCTAAGGTTCGGAATGTTATTAGGGTCCACAGTCACAGGAGGCATCACCTCTTGTTCACTAGTGTGTTTAATAGTATCGATGTTACTTTGCTGATCCTCCTGGTGAATGTTGTTATTGATTTCATTATCTACTTTAGAAAGATCTTCTAAACCAATGCTCTTGTTCTTCCCCTTATTTTCCACCTTCTTAGTAGCTTCGAGATCTACCTCTTTTGCTCCTTTCTTTTCCTTGTAGAATTCCTTTCTTGTTCCCAATTTATTTTTTTCCTCTGGGTGTGCTTCAGTCGCTGTTTGGCCATGACGATTTGTTTTAGAAAGTTGTTGGTTGGAAGTTGTTTCAGGTTGCTCTTGTTCTTCTTGGTCACTTTCTTGTTTTGTTGTTCCTTTGTCGAGCATATTTCCTTCTCCACTAGTAATTTATTAGTCCTTTTCTGCCCTTTATCAATGATTGGGTGTAGAAGTTCCAATGTGTTCCTCATGCTGCTCCCTTTCCTGAATTTTAGTTTTGATAGCTTTTTTGCTGTTATGTTGATTTTGAGTAGGTTTTATCTTTTCCTTCTCTTTCCCTTTCTCTTTTTGTTCCTGGGCGTTGTTATTGTTCATGCCATGGGATTGTCTATTAGCAGCCTTTCTTTTCTTTCTATTTTCCACCTCTATGAATCCTTCCTCTTCATCTTCTTTTTTTGTTTCTTTTTCTCCATTGTTCTGTTGTTTATCGACTGATTTGTCATTATATTGGTCTTCTTGAACCACATCTTTCTTTCCATCTTTTCCAAGTTCTTTGGTCTCTTTTTTCTTTGCTTCTACTTTACATCTTGCAATGTCATGACCTTGTATTTTACATGATCTGCAGAAAGCAGGGACCCCTTCGTACTCCAATTTTTGGTCATACCCGTTTCGTCCAGCTCCGTCCCCTTCGTAGCCTACCCAAATCGAATCTGGAAGTGGTTTCATAAGGCCTATTTGCACCCTTACTTTAGCCAAGTGAGGTCTAGATTTTCCGATAGTAGCCACATTTTCTTTTAAAGGTGTTCCCACTATAGACAGGATCTGCCTCAGGTATTCCCATTTGAATAGATGAAATTTTAGCTCAGACGGCAATACCCATACCGGTGCAAGAGATGATTCCTCAGTAAGATCAAAATCCAGTGACCATTTAAATATTCTCATCAGAGACCCAGCTATCTCCATAAATCTTTTAAAGTAGGCTGAATTGAAGTCCAATTCATTATTAAAATCAATAAAAACATGCCTGTAGTCATAAGCCCCAATTCTGACCTTGCCTTCGAGAGGAGTTTGTTCTAGAAATTTTGATCGGATGAGCTCAATTCTTGGTCTCCCCATAGTGAATTTCCCGACTAGAGTTAGTTTGCATTCCTCCGCCATCACCCCATAGAAGTCAGTCGCTTTGAAGATCACAGCAGGTTTGCCGTTGTGAGTTGGGGCTTTTCTGATTCGGCATTCCCGACGAAGGCCTCCACATATGATGGCCTCTGGTTGTTGTTGCCATTGTCATTTATCAGATTAGGTGGAGGATCCTTAGGCTGCGTGATACACACCGTTTGTCCGGCCATGGAATGCTCCATGGCGGTGTCGCGTGAGAACACGCTGCGTCAAGTTATCCTTTTAGCCGTTGGACACAAGAGAGAGTCTTTTCCAGCTAGTTGCAGTTTTTTTGTAATAATCAGATGGATATATTTATTTGATTGGGTTCAATGTTTATGATTAGATAATAACAAAATACAAATGAAGAGGGATATATTTAGCAAAATATATAAATGAAGAATATATTTAGATCTTTTGCAATAATCCAGAAGCGTTTTTGGTCCTTTTCCGAAAAATGTTTTATTGCCCTTGTAACCAACTTTTCCAAACAAATATACAAGACATTGAGGAGACTGTCATAGACCAAAACAAAATAACCTAAAACGATACAATGCTAAATGTATTGCCAACCTCTTCCATAGGAATACAATAAACAATGTAGTACAATCCTCCAAATCAAATACTGCATTTATATTGGATATTTTAACAAATATTTAGAAGAATACATTGAACCAAGACTAACTAAGAAATTGCATTACCAGAATATAAGCATCACTCAGTCGGTATCTGCTATATACAAATTGCAAGAATAAACAGCGATTCCAAACAACATATCCAGTGAAATCCCACTAGGTAATATATTCGTGAAAATTCCCTTGCCTTCCATTTATCCTTTTTTTTTTCCTTTATGGATATTTCGTGAAAATTTACAACATTTGCAGCATGAATCGGTCTCTCACCAGGTATAATTTGCCTTTGCTACACCAAGAGTCACAGCAACCAAAGCAAGCGTAGCCTGATGAGAGAACAAAATGAACATAGTCAAAGCTAAACATTAGGCAGAATAACTAAGATATGCAAGAATAACACAGAGCACCAGAAGTGTGTGAAAATGCAGGTATACACTGTTTTCCTTTGGTGTTCTGGCAAACAACAAACAATTCCACAGTGAAACTATTAGTCATCAAAAGGTCCATATTGAAACTATTCAACCTCTTCAGCACCAACAAGCCAACAGGAACACATCTGTTCAAATTTTGCTAAAAGGAACCAATACTTGGTCCTATTTTAGCAATTAAAAGTTTTACTACAAAGATGTTATACTCATGAAAGAAGTGTATTTTCTTAACAATATATTCTTTATGTTCGCAACTCACAAGTCTATCTAACAATATTTTCTCAACGATTCTAGAGAAATCACACCTAAAGGTCTATGAGGATATAAACACATGTCCGGAAGTTAAAGGCTTCAGTGCATAACTCCTCCAGTGCTTGATCCTCCTCCATTCAAGATTGTTAACTTCCGTTACAAGCAAATTGATAAAAAAAACTCTACAGAGAGCCACCCAAACAGCATCTATGCCCAAACTTCCATGTGCTTACGAAAAATTTTCTCGACTCACTCTACAGGTTTACAATTGAAGAGGCAGTAATATGTTACACATTTACAATATATGGGAAACCTATAATGTGAGGCGCTCTAGAGTAATTGAACATGTGGTGCACATATCTATACTGTTACAAGAAGTATAAAATTTTGGAACTAGGCTAATTTTAATACCACTCATCCCAAATTCTCCCCAAAGAAGAAAGAGAGGTGTCTATAGTTTCCTTCCCGAACCATCTATCACATCCCTCCCAAAAGATAAGGTCTATGTGCTGCCTCATTTGTGTTTCTACTTTCTTCTACTAAGCCTACAAACTTCTAAATTCTTATGATATGTAAATGAAAGAAGACAAACTGGAAATATGTAGCTAGAAACTTAGCGTAGAAAGGCCCAGCTTCATCTATTATAGTCTGCAGTAAACTTGCAACATGCCAGTCCACTTGTTAGAATTTCCTCTCCCAGTTCCTTATCAAAAACATCCTTTCACAATGCTCAACAATATGATGCAACAATAAATCAAGGGACTTCTAGTAATATCTTTCATACTACTTGCTCCTGCATTTTTCCACTGAGACAACTTCAACAAGCTAGTCCAATGCCCAGGTTAGAAGGTAAGAATAGTTATGCACATGGAGGGCTTGATCATGATGGTGTTCAATCTTAGTTTACTGTTGAGCGTTGACTACACTAAACTTGCAACATGCCTATCCACAAAGTTGAACAACATGATGCCGGTATAAATAAAAATACTTAATCATCTTTCATGCTACTTGCTTGAAAGTGAAAACAGCAGGAAGGTAAATCCATAGGCAGACAACATCTAACTTCTAACTAAATTTCCCTCTCTACTCTATAGTCTATACTATGAAGCACAATGGTCAGTACACTGCTCCATTGTACAGCCTCATCAGTTCTCTCTTTCTCAGACAACAAGTTTCTAGCACAAAGATCGAGAGTTGAAAAGTTAAATTGTGCAGAGCAAACCAGCGTTAAAAGGCACAGTTAATTTAGTATCACTCAGTAATGCCAGTGCATACATATACAACCATACATGTTACACAGTTAAGAATCTCATATCTCCAAGTGTCAGGCCGATATAGGTTAACCTCAGTGAGAAAAAAAACGCACGTGAAACTACTGGTTGCTCAAACAAAGCCATTATACAAAAGCATATGCAATAAATGAATTGATATTGCCATTTAAAAGAAAAGAAGGAATTGATATTGCCATTTTCAAGAAAATAAATGAATTGATACCTCATCAAAAATAAAATAAATATATGAATTGATATTGCAAGAGATGAATAAACTTACTGCTAAAGTGCATGCAATAAATCCAGGTTTTTCTCTGTAATCGAGCCGAGCACACAAAAGAAGAAAAGCTCCAATGTACCAGGGAATGGCACCAAGAAAGAAACCAATAACAAACCTTGCAAATAAAGTCAGAAGAGCATTAGAGAACAAACCATAGTTAAAATTTTGGTTGAGCTTTCCACGAATCATAAGATCTAGTTTACAATGATCTGGTCCATTAATGTCAGGATCGGGTAAATCCATTAGCAAATTTCACACATTAGGTTCCATGTTGCTAAGTTGTTATTCTTGTGTGCATTTACATTTTGTTGCCCAAAGACCTAACATCTGATCTCATTGTTTCTCTTAGCTAAAATTTAGTGACCGACTTTGGTGAGCAAATAATTCCTAAGCCAAAATAATAAGTCAGTCAAGGTTATTTACATCACTTACCTCCTCAGACAAACAAATGAGAAGGAGGCAAAGAATGGCAAATATCGGAACTTACAAGAACCAGCCGATTCCCATACCACAGCAAGGAAGCCGATGTTCCCTTATAGGTCTACCTTCGGCAACAGCATAACCTAAAATCAGAGCAAAGCCAAATGAGAATATGGTATATAAAAGTCTAAACATTAGTCTTTTCAATAGCCAAAATTTATTTCATTCAAACTACTCCTTTGAAGACAAACTACACAAAGCGCCAAAAGCAATGAAAATCATCTCATAGTTCTCCACTCTTGATAGAAAGGAAATAGAGGGAAGTATTTAAAACTAAAAAGGATCCCCTGTTTATATGCCTTACTTTTGCAAATCAAGAAACTACCTATTTTTATACTTTTAATGCAGTTAGGACTTCAATAAAGCAGGAAGTATCAAACACATAGTTAATGTCTTGTTGATCAAAATTCTCTATATACTTTTGAAACCTAGTTAAGCCTCATTGACAAAATTATCTCCGTATTTTTTTTTTGGGTTTTCCACCAGGTGTCCGGTACCCACATTGGAGTCCGACTAAATCCGGATTCGTGCTGGGAAGTCCCACATTGAGGAGTAAAGCGCTCCCTAAAAAAGGTGACTCCGTACCCAAGGGGACTCGAACCCGAGACCTCTTGGTTAAGGATGAAGGAGTATTTACCACTCCATCACAAACCTTGTTGGTTATCTCCGTAATTTTGATGCTAGTTAAAGCCCCGTTGACAAAATTATATCCATAATTCTTTTTTGATGACAAAGGAATCTGCAGCCGCTACCTTTGGGTATACACAGGGTAAACCCTGCTCTTGTGCAAATAGTTTGTGAACCATACAAGAGAGGTAAACCACATTAGGCAAGTTCCGTGCGACAAGCTCAATCCAAAAGTCCAACCCCTGCTGTCGCAGGCAAGAGGTTTCGAACTTGAGACCTCCATTGTGGAAGTCCCAAGACAAACCATCTGAGCAACTCCGAAGGGTATAATTCTCTCCTTAATTTTTAAGCCTAGTTAAAGCAACATTGTAAAAATTCTCGCCATATTTACTGCAAAATAACGTTATCTACACAGATACATAAACAGAATATGTTTGACTATTTTCTTAAAGAAACAAATGTGAGGTCTAAATCAGACATAAACTGAGAGACAAATAAGAGAGATTCTCGCCTCTTCCACTTTAAGTCCACATCAAACTAATTAACATCAATATTTCACAGGTAATTTCAGAAGGAAATGTTCCAACCACCATGCTAAAGTAATCACATCAAATTGCCAGGCACCAATGTTGGTATTGCCATATATTCATCAATGCTCAGTCAACACGAATATCAGGTGGGCTAATAAAAGCAATGACCTCCTTTTCTCTGTTTCTTTTTGCATATAGCCTGAAATTCATTATCATACATTTCAGATGCATGCAGCTCAAGCGCAATAGAAAAGAAGACTCTAAACTAAAACTTTGAAGGGTCAATAGAAATCAGAATGTTAATATAACAAAGGGGTTTAGACTGCACCATCCACACTAATCTTTTCTTAGGTGACTTGCCTCCTTAGCCTATGACACAAAAGGGTCATTTGATTTGCATGTTAGCTATGCAGGAATTATAATGCAAGAATTGTTTATGCAGTGAATAACAAATGAAGGGACTGTTTTTTGATAAAGTAATAATTTTATTGAAATTCAAGCGAATGAACATGCTCGTATACCAGAAATATACGAGAAAGTAGAAAACTTACAAAAAGATATGATTTTCTATAAACAACACCCAACATGCCCAATCCTTTGGGACTGTTATATGCTTAAAAATAATATTGTGATTGTTATGCAATGAATAACAATGCAAATATTTTGCAGGGATTACCTACTTCAAAGGCCATTTTTTGTCGTAAAATACTTTTATCTTAGAATTAATAATATATGTATGTATATCTACACTGCACAAAATTATATATAAAGTCCTGCATACTTAATGCAGGTATTATTTAATACCGCTAGCCAAATGCTGCATAAAGTTATGCAGGAGTTATTTTTATATGGACAACCAAACTGAGCAATATTTCATCTTGCCTATCAAACCAAAATTATGGACAGACAAATATTGTGTTATTACTGCAGGATTTTGTTTTCCTTAATCCCTCTACCCCAAGCCAAACATTGTTATCTTATGCATGATTTTTCAAAGGTATATTTTTCCTAATCCCTCCCACCAAACAACCACTCTACATCGAACAAGAAATTTTAATGCTTTATACTAACAACTAAGAGAGAGCAAGAAGGTTTTGGTAAAATACTCATTAGATATTACATTTACTTCTCATAACACACTTAAGACCAACTCATAAGAAAAGGAAAAAGGTTTAAGAGGTCGATGTTGAAAGACCAATTCTTCTATTCTCTATCGCCATCTCATAATCTTTTTTTCTCCAAACCTATCATTTATTATAATCAAGAAATTGTTTATTTTCAGCTTTGAACGGCGGTGGATAACGGACTACCTTTCTAGCCTTCTCTACTTAAATACCAAACTTGGTTTATATCAGGGCTCCAATATGCGAGCCTATCTCTCATTGTACTGCTTTTGCCACTGAAGTAAAGCCCTGGGAAATTAATTCTCGTAACCTTTAACAAACTTTAATTAGACCCAAATACACGTATATATTCTTGTATCTAATTACCTTAATATGCATAGTTTTTCGACGTGGAAGTGAAAAATGCACTAAACCTCCATAAACTATTGTAAGATGTATAATATGATTTCTCAACATAGTTAACTTTTTTTTTGGAGAAAGTTAACTGGTATTATAAACTGAGAAGTACACCAATAGTGAACTCCTGTAGTAATTACATCAAAAGTATAGAGGGACTGTCAAAAAAGAATCTAAACGCCTATTTCCCTCATAAATTATTTAAAAATAGGATGATGTCCCATGGATCCTTAAGTCCAGTATGGATACACCAAAAATACAAGGTCACTAAACAGTTCATTTTAATGATTTGGAATGGGATGCTCTTGTTCTCAAAACATCTTTGATTTCTCTCCCTCCATATTGTCCACCAGATGCAGGCAGGGACAATCTTCCATCTCTCCTTGTGTCCTGACTAATTTCCATCTCTATTTCGACATGCCAGAACTTCTGCAGTATTCCTTGGCATGGTCCATCTAATATCCCTCAGGTTAATGAATATTTTCCATAGTTTCTCAGTCACTCTACAATGCAAATAAAGATGGTTTATTGTCTCTGTCTCAGATATAAAATAAAAAACATGTGCGGCATAACTGTCTTCCCCTTTTCATTAAGTTGTCCCGAGTCAAAACAGCTTGCCTTGCAACAAGCCATGTGAAACAAACCAACTTATGTGGCATCTTTCCTTTCCAGATCATCTTCAACATATTTAACATTCAGTAATACCTTTTCTAATTCACAATCAGCGATCCTTGTAAAAGTTGGAATGTTGGAACCAAAGGAAGCATGGGAATTCACTTTCAGAGAACCTTAAGAGAGAAAGAATCAAAACATGAGCTCTCCCCGTCCTCTTTTTCACACTCAATGTCATTGCCCCTGCTAAAATAACTTACTTCAGAATATCCTACACATTGTCACATGTTATACACTGATTAATTTGGCCTTTCATCGATAAATAGACCACCAGATGTGGAGGAACTCATAACTAGTAGTTTCTTTAACCTCATTGCACTTATTTAAAACATATCATGAAACATTATGCCTTTTACTTGACTAAAAATACCATTCAACATTAGTGAAGTGAGTTGAGAACCATGAGGTTTCAGGTTTGATTTCTTGCAGAGACAAAAAATACTAGTGATTTCTTCTCACATGTCCAAGTCCTGGAAGACAAAACTACCTGGTGTGTGCTAGTGAGAGGTAGCATCTATGACCTATTTTAAACCACAAGTTTCAAAAGTCTTCCCTTCATTCTTAAACTTCGTGTTCAATCAAACATCTTCACATAAATTAGGACAGAGGGAATATTATAGTTAGGTGGTGCTTATACGACAACATATTTTCAATTACCTATACTTTGCAACTATAAAAATTCTGTAATTCCTCTTCTAAATTATGTGATTCTCGTTCCTTTTTAGTTAGTCCAAAGAGAATGACATCTTTCTATATGTATTTTTTTTAGAATTATAAATAAAAAAAAATTATATAACAAGGTATCCTATAGACCTAAACAAGTTGTGTAGGTAACCAAAGAGTGAAATACAAGTAAGTTCCTAGAACAATGTCTGCTTACATGTAGTCTAGAATATCAAAAGCAGATTTTGAATCTATTAAGTATTCTATGATGGGACAACCCTCCATCTCTCTTTCCGACCAGATAAGTTTCCATCTCTGCTCCCACTAGCTAGTACTTTCGTTATTCTTCTTGCATAGTCCACCTAATTCCCCTTAGGTTGACAAAAAAATTCCAAAGTTGGTCTGTCAACTTACAAAATAAAAAGAGATGGTTAATTATCTCTTCCTGTTCTCCAGGTGAATCTAGAACATAACCGGTAGCTCCTTTACCAGATTATCCTGCGTCAAAACCTCTTTTGCCAACAACCAAGTGAAGCAACAAACTTTAAACGAAAAATTGAGTCTTCATATCATCTTCCATGGCCAACATCTAACCGGATTGTTTGAAAGGTTATATTCTCCATAAGCTGACTTGACAAAGAACTTTCCTTTGCCATATCATGCAATCCTCAGAGGCAGTTTGAATTGTGCTAAGGCGTTGCATAACTTGGTAATTCTACCAATCTCCCAATCAATTAATAATCTTTTGAAGCTAAGGTTTCACCCTTGTTTTGTCCACAACTCTCTCACAATTGCCCCTTGTTGTTAGCAAAAGATTATAAATGTCTGGAAATAGTTGCTTCAATGGACTTTGATCTAGAAAGTTATCTTCCCAACAAGATGTCTTCAAGTCATTTCCTACCTTGAGTCTGACTTGCTTATGATTCACAGCCATAAGTTCCTCAAGGACTTCCATACACTAATCCCCATAAGAGATGTTCACACGATCTATTGTACAATAATCTTTTGCTCCATGTTTGATTCTAATTACATCCTTCCACATTGAGTTCTCATCTGTAGTAAACCTCCATAACCACTTCTCATCAAGCTTTGGTTCTATATATTCAAAACTTTGATTCCCAATCCCCCTTTCTTCTGGCCGATTGATAGGCATTCAATTTGACTAGGTGAATTTTTCTTCCCACAATTACATTGCCATAGAAAATTTCTTCTTAGTGTATCAATTTTTCTCACTACACTTGCAAGAACTGGAATAGAGATATCATATAGATAGGCATTGCATAAAGTACACTACTAATGAAAGTTAATTTCCACCCAGTTATATAAGTATCGACTCTTCCAATTATCTCTTGTAGCAGGTAGCATGTCTGATTTTCAAAATTATAAATCTTGAAAATTTTAAATAGACTTACATGTAAGTAGCCTTTGGTTGACTTGATATTGTAATTTTCTTTTCACATTGATGGTGTATATAACAACTTAAACCCAATAATAAGTGTCAAAAACCTATCTTTCTTTAGCAAGACTCTGTTTCAAATCAAACCCTGCCACATAAGATGAAACAGACGGAGTATCTATATCTAATCATATTATAATCCATTTCTAATCCCAGCACAACCAAATTACTTAAGCACACAAATTCAACAATGTAAAATTAGAAAAAAAATAATGGAACGAAATCAAATTTGACTTAAATTTCCGTATTCTCATTTGAATCTGTAAACATTATACATCAGTTTATGAATATAATCTGAACAATAAAAAGAAAAGCAAAGCACCTTGAACGGTTTGATAATCATGAGGATAGTAACACGGAGGAACAGCGGAGACACCAGGAGGAGGTATGGGTTGAGGGAAACCGAAGACCGGTTGAGATTGCGAAGGAGGAATTTGATAATTGGCGACTCCTTGAAATGTCCCGTAGTAATAGTTTGCCTGCAATGGTTCGCCGGAGGTTGCCACCGTTGCCGGAGCTTCTCTGTTCATCTTTCCACCTTCTTCGCTCATCCTTCTCCGTTCGATCAAAGGTTTAGGGTTTCGATCAAAGAGATTGTGATCGGCGATTTTGTTATAGTTGATGATCACTTGAGGCGTTTCGATGCTAGCATTTCCCGGACACGTGGACTCCTTTTATTTTATTTTGTTGGGGCTAAAAAGTTCTGCTCCCTTCATCACTTAAATGCTCATGCATACGTACTACTAACTAGTTTAGTATCTTAGTAATTATTATTTAATTTATATTTAAAATAAATAATAATATTTTTATATAATGTATAGTTTTAATTATTATTTTTATATATAACTTATGATAAAAATGAAGCTTACAAGAAGTACATATTCAAGTGAAAAAAGAGTTCTCACTTCATTTATAATTTTCTACGCATCGCATTTTTTAAACATGATAAAACATCATCATACTAATAATTAAGAAGCAAAATTAAATATAGTAAATAAAATTATTTTATTAATATCAAAAGTTAAAATTATATAGGTATTGGTACACAAAAATACACTTTAAATAATAAGATAAAGAAACAATAAACTACATTATATATGAATATAATAATATAATACAACCACTTGCAACAAATTAATAATAACACAAAAATTAATGATAAAGGATGGAAGAAAAATGAAAGTCATCTACCAAGAGGTTAATAACACGAGAATTTTGCCAGTAAATCGGTATTACAATGTCAATATTTATTTCATAATCTAAAAATAACATAGTGCAACTTTACAAGTGAAGCTTAGATGAGGACGTAAGCAAACATTACTCCTACCTAAAAAGAATAAGTTAAATACATACATGTTCACCCTAATCAATAATTTTTTTAATTTTTAATTTTTTCAAGTTAATATTCTCAAATCATGAAGTGATAAAATTAGGGGTGGCTCAAACATGTCAGTGGCCTAAAGCCAAAAATTTATTATAAGACATATAGTATTATAGATTTGTCAAATTTCTAATAATTATTTTTTCCTTATATGAAAAATTTATATTTTTTATAAATAATACTCAATATTGTTTTTAAAATATATCTTATAACCTATTATTGCTCAAATAATGAGGCCCCTCAAATTAGGGAGCCTAGGGCTAATGCCTTTTTTTAGGCTTGTCGAGTCACCCCTGGATAAAATAAAGTTATCAAAAACATATAAAGCAAGTTTCTCTTTTAACCAAATAACAAAACTAATTCTCCCAAAACCAAATCTGAAAAGTTGCAAACAAATCAAAAAATTCAAAACAGAAACAAAATCAAATTTTACTATCGCAAAATATAACAAAACAGTGAAGTACAAATACTGGCTCTCCGAGAGGAATAAAGTTATTCCGAATGATCAAAATCAATTGTAGATTTCTTCATGGACCATGGGGAATAATTTTGTACCTTAATTGCTTCTTCACTTTGCAGCACAAGTTTGTGTTTTCGTTTTGTTGCTTTCGCTTCTTCTTCTCCATCTTTCTGATATTTTTGTGTTTGATTGTGACTCCGAATTCGCCATTGTTGTGAACAAATGTAATCAGTAGCTATTTTGAAATTATTAAATTGATACTATATACATCTTGGTCAACAAATATTGTCACGATACACATTACTTGAATTTATATGTTTTATTAAATATTTGCAACTTACTCATTAATTATATGTAGACACATCTATTTCAGGATCCATCTTAATCTACATGTAATACATAGGAATAATTAGCTTAAAAAAAACAAAAAAGAAGCTACAATCTCTATTTGAAAGAATTATAAACATCACTTTCAGACAGGACTATATAATTAAGCTAGAATAACCAATAATGTTGTAAAAAAAAAAATGCTCCTATTTGATGAGAAATATACCGTTTAACTAATTACATGACAATACACGCATGATTATACTCACCATACTAGATACAATACACACATGTTATATCTAATGTATAAATAAACTACAAATTCATTTATAGGCAAGTTAAAAATAAATAATGCTAAACACAAAAATATAGCTTCGGACTTCTATATCAACTGGATATCAAAAATAAACGTAAAAAAAGAAATACAAAAAAAGATCTTTACTTTGAGAAAGAATCTTCATGTGATTTTTTCATATATATGTCACTACACATCGCTTCAATTTGAGCATAATAATATAATGCAATAATTTGTAACAAACTAATAATAATAGAAAGGATTAAGATAAAATAATAGGTGACAACTTAGAAATTTATGATAAATAAAAACTGAAAGTTATTTATCAAAAACTAACACCATTGTAGACACGTAATTTTTAACCAAATCCAAGATTTTACATCATTTAGTCCTTAAATATTTCTTTTATATCCAAATTTAATATTTTAGTTTTATCTTATTTTTAGTAAGTTTATTTTAAAAGATTTGAAAACTACAAAAAATAGATCCACATTTTAGTGTAAGTTTTGTTCTAAAGAAAAGAAAATTTACAAAAAATATATGTTTTCTTTTAATTTTGATTTTTATAAATAAGTTATTGTTTTCTTAATAATAATTTTTGTTCTATCTATTTAACTTTTCTATATTTTATTAGTATGGGAAGAATTAATTAATATTTTTATTATTATATTTTTTTATCTTTCAAAATAAATAAATAAACTAAAATCTTCACACTCACATTTTCTTTCCCTCAACTTATCTACACTACTCACATTATTCACACAATACTTCACTCATCTCCTACACCTCTCACACATTTACACCTATATAATACAACACACCTTCACAAAAAAAAAAAAAAAAAAGACTAATCATCTGCAGAGAAAAAAAAATACAACACAACACATCAAAAAAGAGAAAAGAAAGTAGAGAGAAAAAGAAAAACATCTTCATATCTTTTCTTCCTTTCTCATTACTTTCATATAAACACAATGCATATACCACTACATACAACAAAGAAAGATCGTGGGTGTTCTAATCGAGTTTCAGTCAGGATCTCGCAGTATTTATTTCATTTGAGGTTCAATTTTACCTTATCTTTTTAAATTATTTATGGAGTTTGATATAATTATATGACAATTTTTATTTTGTTCTTAATTTGATCGAAATGAATATTGGGTTAAGTGTTATATCTTCATTTTGTGAATGCAAATAGCTCTAATTGATGATTATCTGTATTTATTTATTTTTATTCGTTATTGTTATCTCTTAAAAATGAACGGATCGTGGTGGTGTTGTTTTCTTGATTTAGATACCAATAACGATAAATTATAAATTATTTGGGTCAAAGAATTTATTGTAATTTTTATTTTATTGAACAAAACAGAAATTTATTTTAGCAATTAATTATTGTTTTGTTGGATTGAAAAGAAATTGCAATACGTGTGATGTTAACTCTAAGAGTAATAAAATAAAACGATATAGAAATGATCCAAAATTTTATATTGTATCCTAGAAGTTTAGATTTATTTTACTTTATTTGATTTTCTATATAAGAGATGAATATTTGTTTTAATGTTAGACGAAGTTTTAAGCACGTTAAAAATATTTATTTCAATTAGAAATGTGGTTACACATCCTTTTTTGAGACATCAAAACAAACTCAAGGATTCGGTGACGCACCTTGTCCAAAAATATTCTTAACTCTCATTAATTTAAATTAAGATTTGTAGATAGAAAATATTAGTTGCGATGCACTTTAGAGAAGAAAAACAGTTATGCTTCTAAACCGTTATATGTCAAAACCAAGAATGCAATTATGACAAGTGAGGATTGCTCAGTTGGTTAAGCACCTCCACCCACGACCGATAGGTCCTGGGTTCGAGTCACACTGGAGGGGAAGTGTGGAAACACTATAAATCCTCCAAAATGGGGGGTAAAAAAAAAAAAGAATGCAATTATGCATTTGGGTAGAGATCAATAAATTTCATCAATAATAAATGTGAGCAAACCGTAGCCTCCAATAATATATCCAAAATAGTATGAAATAAGTATAAGTTAATAAAAGCGATTGTGCTATAACCACGGGACTCGAGGGGTGCCTAATACATTTCCTTCAATCAACGGAATTCCTTACTCGAATTTCTTGTTTGTAGACCAATAAAATAAAGAGTCAATTTTTTTTTAATTAGAAATTTAAATAAGATGACTTGAAACACCAAAACTCAATTTCAAGTGGCGACTCTGAACAAATAAAAAATAATCTCTTTTCAATACCATTACTTAAATTGAAAAAATTCGGATGAAAAAAAGGTGTGACAACCACAATATTTTTTTTTCACTATATCAATAACATCATTCAAAATTGCTTGCAATATCTCTTCTAATTGGAGAAGACAACCGTCTTCATCCCGTGACCAATGGTCTTTGTATGAAAAAAATAGTTGCGATCTCATTTAGGCACCAAAATTCAGAGATAGTATTTAATTAGAATTCTATTTTTATAATCAAACTAAATTATGACGGAAAAAAACACAATTGAGATACTTCCAAACTTTCGTACTTCTCATTGCTTTTGTTTTTTTTTGACAACTACTTCTCTTTCCCAGATTATTTATTGGTTAAAATTAATATTTTACTTAATACTATATTGTTTAAAAATTTATTTTTTAAAAGAAAATAAATTAAAAGAGCACGATTTCTATATGGCTTTTGCATCTAAACTATCACTTTAAAAAATTTAGAATTTCACGGTTAAGAAAAATACTCCTAATATTAAAAATATACATCTAATTTCTTTTCATATATTTTAGGTTTCTTAATTTTTCACATACATCTCTTTTCATATATTTTAGGAGTCCTTAATTACATACACTTCTTTTCATATATTTTAGGAGTCCTAACATATTATAAAATAATTATATAATAATTGAAGAAAATAGTGAAAATACAATTTTGTCTAAAATGATTTTTTTAACGGAGGGCAAAATGTTCAATCAAACATTAAACAACAAAGGAAAGGAAGCATGAGCTTATCTATCACAAACATATTAAACAGAGTATGTTAATTTTCCACCTAAATGACTTCAACGATAGTGCGAGTGCGAGTGACAGTTGCAACTAGGGCTGTACAGGACAAACTGATTGTAACACCCCTCAAAATTTTTCCAAAGATTCGGACCCTTCTTGTATTCCGGAGGGGTCGAACCCGAGTATCTTGAAGTATATTCGTGAGTTAAGATGAATCTCTGAGGGACTGAGCAATGTTAGAGGTGATGTGGGGTCACCAAGGACCCCTAGGACCGAGCTAAGTCCAAAAGATCCATCGCGGCTAAGTTTTAGGATGAGTTCGAATAAGGGGTCGACTTCTAACGACCCTATCTTTTGAAAGACGACAATCTGGGTGGCCCATGACCCATCAAACTAAAGATCGTCGAGTCTTCTTTCCAACGCCATCAGGAATGTAACTTTCGGAGTTCGGAGTCAAAAGATATGGCGATCCTAAGATGAACTAGCACAGCAGAGATTTTCAGGCCTGGGTTACAACTGCTGGGGAAATGGCCTTGGCGCTGTAAGGGCGCGACGCGCCACTATCGCGCCAGAAACATGCCTCAGTAGTTTGGTCCTTGGCGCGATGCGCCACTAAAAGTTGTGCAGGTTTTTCAGGCCAAATTTCCAGAACCCAGAAACTTTGGCCTTGGCGCTATAAGGGCGCGACGCGCCATTATCACGCCAGAAACATGCCTCAGTAGTTTGGTCTCTGGCGCGGCGCGCCACTGCGAGGTGTGCAAGTTTTTAGGCGAAATTGGCCTTAGCGCTGTAAGGGCGCGACGCGCCACTATCGCGCCAAGGGCGTTTCGGCCTAATTTTCAGAATTTTGAAGGGAGGACAATTTGGGAATTGTCTCAAATTATATATACACAAGTCTTGAACATTTTGGGAACAAATTTTCAGCCCTCACTCTCTCTCAAAAAAAAGCCCTAGGAGCTTCTCTCTCTCTTCTTCTTCTCCTCCATTTCCAACAAAAGAGTCCAAGAGCTCCAAGATTTGAGTCCCCCATTGAATACCCAACATCAAGGTTTTCTTTAAGTCTTCACCAAGGTATGTAAGGCTATCCAAAACATGGGCTAAGTCCACCCATGTGCCCTACTCTTGCTTTGATGTTAGATGTCCATGAAAAATGGATTTTCTTGGTATGGTTCATGTTTGAATGAGTTTTGTCCCCTATTTATTTAATGCCATATGTGTTGATGTTGTTGAGCTAAGAAATTCCTAAAACCTTCATGTTAGTATGAGTTGATGGAGATGACTTGTTATTATGATTTGTTGATCTCTTTAGCCAAGTGATTATGTTGCTTAAGTCATTTTCCTTAAATGTGTTATTCTACTTGAATTGTTGAGCTAAAGTCATAGAGTTGTGATTAGTCTTGAGGAGATGTCATAAATGCTTACCTAAATGAGGCTTGATTGAGTTAATTGGAGAATAGAATTGACGAGTGGATAAGGTCCTAAATAAGACTTGCCATTATGACTTAAATTGAGTTAAGAATGAGGATAGAGTTGATGAGTGGGAATGTTCCACATGAAACTAGTCGTGAGGGCTTGTTTGAGATGATTGGAGGGAGTATTATGAGCATAGGTCATGGGAGGAGTATCGAGCACCAAAGCTGGTAAGAGTATAGTCCATACTCGAACCCCAGAAACTATGCCTCCAACGTAGGTAGGGATGGAACCATTAAAGTCGGATGCTTCCCATGGGATCGAACCGTTAAAGTCGGATGTTTCCCATTTTATTATCCTGAAATGATAGGACTTGACTAATCGATGGTATCCATGATTAGGGAGGCGTTCATGCCCTAGCAAGGTATGGACGGATGTGGCAACAACGTCTGATTGTTGTACTATCACCGGCTCATAGGTGATGGTTGTCGGTTAAGAGAAACTCCCATTTAGGCCTTGATAGTGCTCCGAGTCAGTTGAGTTAAGTGGCTTATGAGTTAGTCCTGTCTAAACTATTCTTGTTGGACTTAGGACATTTGAATGAGTTGTCATGTATATATGTATGAGTTGAGATCCTGAGTTGATATTGATGTTTTCTTAATGTGGTTTCATCCGGCCATTTTACATACTCGTACATTTTATGTACTAACGCCATTTGGCCTGCATCGTTTCATGATGCAGAGACAGGTACTAGAGATCATCAATCGGCGCTCCATTGAAGATCCACATACATTTCCAGCTAGTTGGTGAGTCTTCCTAGTTTTCGGAGGATATTGAGCCTTCTTGTACAGTTTGGTTGTCATTTCTTTTATTTTGATTGCTGGTAGCCATGGACTTGTCATTGACACCTTTTAGACTTGGATAGAGGCTTCATAGACTGGAGTGTGGGGAGGTTGAACGGTTAATTCTAGGAGTCTTATTATATTTGTTATTGAGTTGAAGAATGCTTGGCCTTCGGCCCTCATATTGCGAATAGTATCTCATTAATTGAGTTTCCGCTAAGAGAAAGTGATTGAATGAATGTGTGACTGGACCAGGTGGTTCGCTCGGAGGTCAGAAATGGCCTTCGGGTGCCGGTTACGTCTAGGGTACCCTCCCGGGGCGTGACACTGATAAACCGCACCAAACCAACAAATCGAACCAAACCAGAAAAAAAACCCGACTAGTGGTTTGGTTTGACTTGGTTTGGTGTTTGAAAAAAAAACTCGACCATTATAAGGTTGGTTTGGTTTTAACTAAAAAAAGTCAAACCAAACCCAAACCGACCCGATTATAGATATACTACTTTTAAATTATGTTATACATAAAAATATTTATTAAAATGTAATTTATAAATATTTTTAAAATTTTTTTCATAATTTTTGTTTTCTTTCTTACATTTAGATTTGAACTTGAGTAGCCCATCTAAATAATATACAAAAAAAAACTTATCTTATAAAGTTACATTATAAAGTTAAAACTTCAAACAGTGTTGTGCCTCCATCTTATATGTTGATATTTTGTACTAGAACTCTTTTTAAGAAGCACTGCTCTGTGCTTTTTATTTGATACTATGAGAAATCCGAAAAAATTCAAAAAACCTGAGAAACCCGAAAAACCCGAAAAAACTCGAAAAACCCGAGAAAAATTGATATCGAAAAACCCAACTTTTATTGGTTTGGTTTGGTTTATAGATTTAATAACCCGACACAAATAGTTTGGTTTGGTTTGTAAAAAATCCGAACCAACCCGATCCATATACACCCCTAGTTGCAACATCTGTCTCAGTATAATGGTCCCTTGCAACAATCCGATCAAAGAGCTCATCACCTTATGCATAACAATATTATCCTAGTGATAAGCATCATTTAGGATTATAATATTAAGTATAGGAGGGTGTGGAGGACCCACATTAGGGTAGAAGGCTAGTTCATAGTCCCGTTTTTCTCTTTTATTAGTAGGCGTATTAGTGCACTATAATTCCCTATAATTCCCTATGGTCTGATATCTATTATCATTTATTACCTTCATTACTTTCTGTACTTTGATTGCCTATCTTGTTTTTCTATATCGCTTTGAACTCTTTATTCTTATTCTTATCTGACTTCTTTTTTATTTGATTTTACTGAGCCGAGGATCTCTCGAAAACAGCCGTCCCACCTTGTGGAATTTCACTGGGTCGTCAGTGTTGTTGTTGTATATTGAAAATTAATGTAAGTAAAACTAATTAGTAATAAATCTAATTTTCCATTCCTTTAAAGCCTTGGACAATTTATGTGGAATAGTCCTAACCAAAAGTGAGTTCTAATTCAAAAGTGAATCTTAAAATTAAATAAACAAATAAAAGGATCATGAAAAAAAAAGACTGATGTTATTGATAAACCTAAAACAAATAGTATGCAAATTATTTTTTTACATAGAATTATAGGATTTGCATCCTTTAAATAAATAATTATATAAGATAATATTTAAATTCATTTAGAAGTTAAAATATTAAGACTTCTTTAAATGGAAGTATATATTTTTTATTTATAAAAGGTAAAGCATTGATTAAAAGTGTACAAATCTGATGCAGTCTTCACTAAGAGCCTGTTCCATTGCTGAGGTTTGTGTTATGCTCATGGTGTATATCATATCTAGAGTTGTAACATTCAAAGTCAATTTCATTATCTGCTCTGCTTTCTGTGATGATAATTTTTTTTTTCAAATTGTATGAAAGCTCCTGTTTCTCTCTTCTTGTGGTTTCTGTAGAATCAAACGATTCTACAGAAAGTGGAGTTGGGTGATGAAATAAGACTTTCTATCTCTGAATCAATTTGGACCAAGCCTTTAATTTCCCCTATAAAACAATGTAACTTTTAAGTGTGATTTTAATTCCTAATTAATAGTATTAAACAAAATTTTGATAAAAGAGGCTGACAACATAATACTGGTTACAACAAAATTATAAAACAACTACCTAACCAACATTTTTCTGTACCATGTGCTCTTGTTGGGTGTAACAATGTTGTCCAAGAGAAAATAGTAACAACAAAACATCAATGCCTCTATCATCCTAAACCATGCTTTTCTCCAACAACGATTGAAGTAGAGCGCTGTAGCTAATCCCAACAAGATCGCTCCATAAGACACAACAAACCCAATGTAAAAATACTGAATATCCTCCAAGCCTGTGTTGGGTTTAATTGATAAGTTTGAATGGGAAATTGAGGGAAAAAGAAGTGGAGAGGAAAATGATCTGTTCTCTCTTACTTTATTAAATAAGCTTTGGTCCCACATAGGTGGTGGAAATGAAAAGTCTCCTACTTAAAAGTAGAAGCACTCCTTCATGTTGCTAAAGGGTCAAGAAGAGGGTCTCCCCTCGCGCCGTCGTTGTCGTCGCTCGGCTACGGCTACGGCTACGGCTACGGCTACGGCTACAGATTTGGTCAATTGATATGATTGATTGATAATCTTTTTGGACCTTAATTAATTTAAAATATTTCTCTCCGTTTTTCCAACAGATTTTTGAAAGGTTGCAACCTTGTCCGAAAAGTTGCAAACCTTTTCTCAACAGGCAAATCTTTTCCCAACAGGTGCCTTTTCTTAAAAGGTGCAAACAGTCTATATATGTCTCTTAATTCTCAGAATGTTCCATACGAAATTTTTGAAACAACATCTTCTTCTTCTTCTTCTTTCTGCACTTCCTAAAACTCGTGTGATATACAACCATCAAGTAGTTCGCAGTCACCATAATTTGCTGTACCGCTATTCTGGTGAGTAAATCGTTCTATCTTGTGAGGAAAGATTCCAAAACCTTTGGTACATTGAGGGGAATAATTTCCTTAAGGACACACTGTGCATTCAGTGGGCTCGGTTTCTTGTTCTTATATAATTTTACCAAACACTGTTCTTATTTTCTGTTCTGGTTCTATCTTTTATTTCAGATTCTGTCTTTATTACTTTCAGAAGTTTTTGTTACTGTTTAATATTTTCCAATACAGTTTTCTAACAATCTTAAGGAAATTACTGTTATTTTTGTTTTTCTGATTAAACTGTATTCTATTTTTGGAGACTAAAACCTATGTAGTTTTCTACTCCGTATGAAATAAATATTCTGACTTGAAAAGTGTAAAAACTTTGTTGGAATATTAAAGTTCATACTTGTACAACGATTTGAAGAGTATAAAAACTTCATCGTTATTTTTGTAAAAGGTCTGATATTCTGAAATATTAAGACAGTTTGTCTATTTTGACAGTGAAAAGAAATGACAAATGCTACTACTACTACTTCTACGACTGTTGCTGCAACAAGCCGCACTTCTGTGCCACCGGCAGAAAAACCAGGAAAATTTTCTAGAGCCAACTTCAAAGGATGGCAGCAAAGGGTGTTATTTTGGCTTACCACTCTTGGTATGCAGAAGTTCACCAACGAAGACCCTCCTGTGCCCGCTGCTGATATGCCGACCAATGAAAATTTTATGATTACTGAGGCATGGACACAGACAGATTTTCTATGCAAGGGCTACATCCTAAGTGCTTTGGATGATGATTTGTACAATGTCTACAGTGCTGTGAAAACTTCTAAAGAATTGTGGGATACACTTGAGAAGAAGTACAAGACTGAAGACGCATGCTTGAAAAAAATTGTGGTTGCTAAGTTCCTAGACTATAAAATGATAGATAGCAGAACTGTTGGAACCCAAGTTCAAGAACTACAACTTATTTTTCATGACCTTATTGCTGAAGGTATGGTAGTTAATGAAGCATTTCAAGTGGTTGCGATGATAGAAAAGTTGCCTTCTTCGTGGAGAGATTTCAAAAATTATCTAAAGCACAAGCGTAAGGAAATAAAGTTGGAAGATCTTGTGATTCATCTCAAGATTGAGGAAGATAACAAAATAGCAGAAAAGAAGTCGCATGGAAATTCAATAATTATGGGAGCGAACATCGTTGAAGATGTTGCTCCAAAGAATAAGAAAAGGAAGCAACCTTTTGGAAAGAATCAGGAGCAGAACAAGAAAAAGTTCAAGGGCAATTGTTATAATTGTGGGAAAGTTGGACATAAAGCTCCAGATTGTCGTCTTCCGAAAAAGGACAAGAGAAAGGGACAAGCCAATATGGTGGAAAATAAAGAAGGTATCGATGATCTGTGTGCAATGCTATCAGAATGCAACCTAGTAGATAATCCCAAAGAATGGTGGCTTGATTCGGGAGCTACTTCGCATGTGTGTGCAGTTCGAGAAGCCTTCTCTACTTATTCCCCTGCAGCACCTGATGCGACGATCTATATGGGAAATTCTGCAACTGCTAAGATTGAAGGATATGGGAGAGTATTTTTGAAAATGACATTCGGAAAGGTGGTGACGCTGAACAAAGTGTATCATGTTCCAGAAATGCGAAAGAATTTGGTGTTTGCCGGCCTTCTTATCAAGAATGGATTCAAGTGTGTTCTAGTTTCAGACAAAGTAGTTGTCAGTAAGAATGAAATGTATCTAGGAAAAGGCTACCTCACTGAGGGTCTTTTCAAACTAAATGTAATGGTTGTTGATGATAATAAAATTTAAGCTTCTTCGTACTTACTTGAGTCAAATAATTTATGGCATTCACATTTAGGACATGTCAATCATAAAACCTTGCGAAAACTGATTAACTTAAATATATTGCCTAACTTTGATTGCAATAAATCAAAATGTCAAGTATGTGTTGAATATAAGTATGCTAAGCATCCTTATAAATCTATTGAAAGGAATTCTAGTCCCTTAGAATTAATTCACACAGACATTTGTGATATGAATTCTACACCAACTCGTGGTGGAAAGAAGTATTTTATAACTTTTATTGACGATTGCACTCGATATTGTTATGTATATTTGCTTGATAGTAAGGATGAAGCAATTGATGTATTTAAGCAATATAAGAACGAAGTGGAAAATCAATTGAATAAAAAGATAAAAATAATTAGAAGTGATAGGGGTGGAGAATACGAATCTTCTTTTGAAAAGATATGTTTAGAATATGGAATTATTCATCAAACTACTGCCCCCTACACACCACAATCAAACGGAATTGCAGAAAGGAAAAACCGAACATTAAAAAAAATGATGAATGCTTTATTAATAAGTTCCGATTTACCGCAGAACTTGTGGGGGGAAGCTATCCTTACAACTAATCGAATACTCAACAGAGTACCCCACAGCAAAACACAAACTATTCTATATGAACTATGGAAAGGAAGAAAACCCAACTTGAAATATTTCAAAGTGTGGGGGTGTTTAGCAAAGGTCCAAGTTCCTTTGCCCAAAAGGGTAAAAATCGGACCAAAGATCGTGGATTGTGTTTTTATTGTCTATGCTACAAACAACAAAGCTTGTTGATTTTTTGGTTCACAAATCGGACAATCCTGAAATTAACGTTAATATGGTAATTGAATCAGATAATACTGAATTCTTTGAAAATATTTATCCGTATAAAACTAAATGAGAGTCCTCAAGTGAAAGATCTAAATGACCACGAGTAGAACCAAAGGAAAGTAAACCAACCGAAGAGGATCCAAGGCGTAGCAAATGTCAAAGGATATCTACTTCCTTTGGACCAGATTTTGTGATATTTTTGCTTGAAAATGAGCCTCAAACATTTAAAGCTGCAATGTCTTCTTCTGATTCAGCATTTTGGAAAGAGGCAATCAATAGTGAGATTCAATCAATTTTAAATAACCATACATGGGAATTGGTTGATCTTCCTCCTAGAAATAAACCTTTAGGATCAAAATGAATATTTAAAAGGAAAATAAAAGCTGATGGCACTATTGATAAATATAAGACAAGACTTGTGGTCAAAGGTTATAGACAAAAAGAAGGTCTTGATTACTTTGACACATACTCGCCGGTAACAAGAATAACATCTATTCGGGTGTTATTGGCACTTGCAGCTGTATATGGTCTTGAAATTCATCAAATGGATGTTAAGACGGCTTTCTTAAATAGAGAATTGGAGAAAGAAATTTACATGAAACAACCTGAGGGTTTCGTAGTTCCAGGTAAAGAAAGGAAAGTGTGCAAATTTGTTAAGTCACTTTATGGACTTAAACAAGCACCTAAACAATGACATGCGAAATTTGACCAAACAATATTGGCAAATGGATTTAAGATTAATGAGTGTGACAAATGTGTTTACATTAAAAATACTTCAAATCATGAAGTTATTATTTGTTTATATGTTGATGACATGTTGATAATGAGTAAAGACATTGCCGATGTAAATGCTACGAAGCGTATGCTTGCTAGCAAATTTGACATGAAAGACTTAGGGGTTGCTGACTTAATCTTAGGAATTAGGATCCATAAAACTCCACAAGGTCTAGCATTATCACAGTCACATTATATTGAAACCATTCTTGATAAGTTCAAGTATTTTAAATTTTAATGTTGCAAAAACTCCAATTGATGTAAGTTTTGCACTTCAAAAGAATGAAGGTAAAAGTGACTCACAATTAGACTATGCACGAGTTTTGGAAAGTTTGATGTATATTATGAATTGTACACGACCAGATATAGCATGTGCTATTAGCAAATTGAGTCGATTCACGAATAATCCCAATCAAACTCATTGGATGGCAATAAAACAAGTCTTGGGGTATTTGAAACACACTCAAAACTATGCTTTGCATTATAATAAATATCCCGCAGTAATTGAGGGATATAGTGATGCAAATTGGATCACCAGATCATATGAAGTTAAATCCACAAGTGGATATATTTTCACCGTTGGTGGAGGAACAGTGTCTTGGAAATCATCAAAACAGACATGCATCGCCCGCTCTACAATGGAGTCAGAATTTATAGCTTTAGATAAGGCTGGTGAAGAAGCTGAATGACTTCGAAATTTTTTGGAAGATATTCCATTTTGGCCCAAACCTTTGGCACCTATATGTATACATTGTGATAGCCAAGCGGCAATAGGGAGGGCAGGAAGCGTTATGTATAATGGAAAATCGCATCACATTCGACGACAACACAATACTATTAGACAACTACTCTTTAGTGGTGTTATCACTATTGACTACGTAAAATCAAGAGATAATGTATCGGATCCACTAACAAAAGGCTTATCTAGAGAGGCTGTTGAAAGATCATCGAGAGGAATGGGGTTAAGGCCTAGGACAAGTCATCATGGCGGTAACTCTACCTAGTAGACTGGAGATCCCAAGAACTAGGTTCAAAGAGATCAAACAAAGTTATGATTGGTGGTTCAACATTGTCAAATAACTCAATCCATTCTCGTGATGATAACAATGTTTATAAACAAAGAATAAAACCTTAAGGCTTTTTAATGAGTTAATACAACATTAAAAGTTTTTTAATGATTATCTAAGTCTGGCGGAAAATGACTAGATAGTGTGTCTATAGGACTACACGTTTAGAAATCACCTATGTGAATGTGAAGTATAAGCCGCTTCAAAGGGAATGACGGTAAAGGCCCATTCTCTATGCATTCACGAAACCAGGCGGTGTTCATGGCTGAAAAGAACACAACCGTGAGAACCATAGATGATTGATGATTAATTGTGTGACTTATGTTGTCTAGTTATACAACAAAGTTCGACGGTTCAAAGATATCGCATCTACCGATTGATCGAGTATATCCTATATAAGTTCACTATGGAAAGTTCAAAGGAAAACCTACTTATCCAGATGCAATTAATTTTCGCTTGTTATCACACACTTATCCGTGCATTTCTTTATCTTGTAGACATTCCCCATTCATGTGGGGGATTGTTGGGTTTAATTGATAAGTTTGAATGAGAAATTGAGGGAAAAAGAAGTGGAGAGGAAAATGATCTGTTCTCTCTTACTTTATTAAATAAGCTTTGGTCCCACATAGGTGGTGGAAATGAAAAGTCTTCTACTTAAAAGTAGAAGCACTCCTTCATGTTGCTAAAGGGTCAAGAAGAGGGTCTCCCCTCGCGCCGTCGTCGTCGTCACTCGGCTACGGCTATGGCTACGGCTACGGCTACGGCTACAGATTTGGTCAATTGATATGATTGATTGATAATCTTTTTGGGCCTTAATTAATTTAAAATATTTCCCTCCGTTTTTCCAACAGATTTTTGAAAGGTTGCAACCTTGTCCGAAAAGTTGCAAACCTTTTCTCAACAGGCAAATCTTTTCCCAACAGGTGCCTTTTCTTAAAAGGTGCAAACAGTCTATATATGTCTCTTAATTCTCAGAATGTTCCATACGAAATTTTTGAAACAACATCTTCTTCTTCTTCTTCTTCTTTCTGCACTTCCTAAAACTCGTGTGATATACAACCATCAAGTAGTTCGCAGTCACCATAATTTGCTGTACCGCTATTCTGGTGAGTAAATCGTTCTATCCTGTGAGGAAAGATTCCAAAACCTTTGGTACATTGAGGGGAATAATTCCTTAAGGACACACTGTGCATTCAGTGGGCTCGGTTTGTTGTTCTTATATAATTTTACCAAACACTGTTCTTATTTTCTGTTCTGGTTCTATCTTTTATTTCAGATTCTGTCTTTATTACTTTCAGAAGTTTTTGTTACTGTTTAATATTTTTCAATACAGTTTTCTAACAGCCTGATGAATCCTCACCTCCATCAATCTTGGACCTATTTGACGATTTAGGACTACCACAGTTGTTGTCTAATGGATAACCACAAAGAAGAGGATTTCCTTCATAGCTGCTTTTGTCAAAAGTTGCAAATTGAGATTTAAAATCAGGCACTGCACCTGATAAGTTATTGTATGCAACAGTGAATATTGCCAAAGCATTTAGCTCAAGTAGACCAACAGGAATGCTCCCATTCAATCTGTTGTGGGAAAGGTCTAAACTCTCGATTTCCTGTAGATTGGAGAAGGTATTTGGTATTCTTCCGGTGAGATGGTTGTGGGATAGATTCAATGCATGTATATTGCTCATATTCCCTAGCTCCATGGGAATTTCACCAGTTAATCTGTTACTTGAGAGATCAATACCTGACATATAATTTAGAATGATTCCCTTATAAGTGTATGAGTTTCTTTTCGTTGAAAACTGGACCAGAGTTTCCACATCCATAAAAAATGAGAAAACTAGAATTTCATGACGATCATGGTAGTGCCTTTTCAAATGTATCCAGCCCAAAAAATTAAACCATTGATGATGAAATACTATGCTAAAATAATGAGTCCTTATCTTTTCATCCTTTTCGGCTTGTGTTAAGTAACCCAAACAAGGAAGGAGTGGACCATAAAGCTTATTGAAAGATAAATCCACAATAGATAAGTTGTTCAGCATACAAATCTGGGTTGGAATCTCCCCTCCCAATTGGTTATTGCTAAGGAGAAGGTAGTTTAGACTATTAAGTGAGCCTATGGTGTGTGGGATATTTCCTGTAAAATTGTTGTAGCGAAGATCCAACGTTACCAGAGAAGAGAAATTGAAAAGTACATGTCCCAATTCACCACCCAATTGATTCTTCTCTAGATGTATGTGTTCGAGAGGTAAAGAACTCACACAAGAAGGAATAAAGCCTGAAAGCCTGTTTTCGGATATAGCTAAGACATATATACTCTTCAAATTGCAAATCTCAACTGGAATCGAACCTTGGAGATTATTTTCGGACAAATCAAGTTGTAGCATTCTTGTATTATCCCTAACCCATCTCGGAATCTCCCCAGTGAAATTATTCCTGCTAGCATCCAGTACAATAAGGGATCTGGGAAAAATGTTACTAGGTAGTGGTCCTTCAAAGTTATTGCCATTCAAAAACAAAAATGATAAGATATGTGGCCTGACTTCCTCCGAAAATATTTTTCCTTTCAGCTTGTTGTTTGACAACCGAAGGTAGAACAATTGTGGAGAACCAATTTCCAGATCACTAGGAACTCCTCCAGATAAGAAATTGTTAGATAGGTCTATAGTTTTTACATGAATGCCACTAATCTTGGAAGGTATGGGACCTTCAAGATAATTTTGTGACATGTTCAAATTACTAAGCTTTGGGAAGGCTAAACTCATATTTTCTGGAATATGCCCATTTAGTTTGTTATTAGAAACATCAATCATCACTAGATTATGGTGAGGACTCGATGGCAACTTCAATGGTCCGTTGAAAGCATTATAACTACCATAAATCGCTGCAAGTCTGGTGTTATTTTCTAACAACCATGTTGGAAAGTTTCCTGGCAATTGATTTCCATATATAACAAGAATCCTCAAGTCATATTGGTAGTGAAGGAAAGAAGGCAATTTTTGAAGGTTCATACAATCATATATAGCAAAAAACTCCAACTGGAAATTTGGGATCCAATTTTGGAATTCGGTATCTGTAATTATTGTATTAGAACCAACATTCAAGTAGATCAATTTTGTATGGTTGGAAAATTGCCTGAATGACAGAGGAACTTCAAATTGGTTATCAGAAATATCCAGGTACTCAAGTGATGTGAGTCTACTCCAAATAGAATGTGAGGCTATATTTCCGCTCAAGTAATTCTCTGCAAAACTCAACCATCGAAGTGATGTCAAGTTTCCCAAACATGAAGGCAGTGTTCCCTCAAAATGATTGTGTACAAAACCCAGCTCTTCAATATGTTTGAGTTCACACCAACCTATATATATATATATATATATATATATATATATTTCAGAGACATTTAGCAAACACACCAGCTCTTCAATGTCTTATTATATTTTTTGTGTCTATGGGTGTGTTCTATACAAAGGAAAATATTTTCTAAGAAAATATATAGGTGAGTTTTCTTACTTATTTTTTTGTGTTTGGTGCTTAAATAAAACATATTATTTTAAAAATATTTGTTTAATCTAGACAAATAATATGAGAGGTGAGGTGTGGGTAGTCAGGGGCGGAGCCACATGGTGGCTAGGGGTTTCATCCAAACCCCTTCGGCGAAACAATTATACTATTTATACATGATTAAAATCATTTTTTATGTATAAATAGTAGATTTCGAACCCATTCGATTAGTTCGTGTGTCTACTTCTTCAGATTTTGAACTCCTTTATTGAAAATCTTGGCTTTGTCACTGGGGATAGTGGAATGGGTATATGGGAGATAGGTGAAGCTGATGTGTGTTCACAAGACACAATCAATGTGGAATGTCACTTATAGAGTTTGTTTTTTCCTACTCTACAAGTGAAGTCAGATCTCTATACCGAACACACCCTATATTCAGTGGCGGAGCCACATGGTGTCCAGGGGGTTTATCCCTTCGGCGAAAATTTATAATATTTATACATGATTAAAATAATTTTTTATGTATAAATAGTAGATATTGAACCCCCTTCGACTAGTTCGTGTGTCTACTTTTTCAGATTTTGAACCCTCTATTAAAAATCTTGGTTCCGCCACTGCCTATATTCGTGAAAATGCAGGCATTAGGAAAAAGAAAAAAAATACGCTACCTTGATGAAGGAGGGAGCCGTTATTGGCACCAAAAGCCAAGCTCAACACTTTAAGAGAAGTCATTTGTCCAATGTTTGGTAGAAAGTTGTCATTTAAGGAAGATCCTCTCAAGTATAGGTACTCTATCTTGCTCAGATTTCTTAATGCTTATATGGATAGAGTCAGAAAAAAGAAACAGCAAAATTTTCATATTTCAAAACAAAAAGAGATGATAGAAGTAAGGTGGACAAATTTTGATTTTGAGTAAACTATGGTCGGAGCAGTGAGATCACTATTTTTATAAGAAAGTGACTTAAGAGATGAGAATGATTTTAGGGATTGTAAGACTCTGCTTGAGTTGGAGTTAGAACTTCCCAATAGTAAATTCCGCAGAGAACTCATTCTTTTGCTACCTGTTAAATGGTGAGCAAATAAATCATATAAAATATACTGTTATTATATGTCGGTATGCTGAAAGTGGTTCCAACATGTGCACCAAGTTTTAGAACCTCAAGAGATGTAATCCAACATAAAGATGATATTAAAACTTTAGGATGGATGGGATTAAATTGCAAATCGACTACTTTCAGGTTGGGAAGCTTCCTTAGTTTACTGAACCCTGGATAACAAAATCAGACATGTTAGTAGTGTATATATATCACAGAAGTCTCTCATGAATACAAGATTGATCAGACCTTCATTCTTTGTCCACCCTATAATATTTCTGGAAGACAATAAAAGAACTTGCAGTGACTTAAATGGAAGAAAGAGAGAGGCGTTAAATCTCCAACCATCCTCTGATCCAAGCCTTGTTTCGAGATTGAGTTCGATAACTCTACCTGATGCTAAGCTACATTTTACCCTATTCCAAAAACAACAATCTGTAAAACCATTGGCATTATAGCCTGCCCAATCAACCAACAATTCACCATTCGAACTCATTATGTTTTCTTGCAGCTCTAAGAGAGAACTTCTCTCTTCCTCCCAACAACCATTGGCCATAATTACCATCACAAAAAACATCAACAACAATAACTTAATGGTCCCCATCCCTTCTATTATTCCTTTACTTTCTTTTCTGGCACTCTAATGTGCTATCTAGCTAACAGAGTGTTTATATAGGAACTATACAGAGCTACAACAATAAATTTAAGTTTGAATAGTTCAATTTCAAATTTGACAATGTAAAGTGTGTAATTTGTTCACATGTGAATCACCTTCAGGACATGGTACCTTAACTTGTGTAACACGGAGGAGATTAATAGATCCTTACTTTAAATTAAATACTAAGAATATCTATTCACTCCCTACCTTTCAATTTGTTTATCATATTATTTTTTTAGTTCGTTTAAAAAATATTTTCTCTATTTTTTTTTGTTTGTCAAATTTTAGATTGACACATCCATTAAGAAAACAATAATTGAATAATGAGTTTATCATTTTACTTTTATTAATTGATAGTTTTTCATCAAAGATTTTTAAGAAGTTCGACATATTTTAGAGACGTTAACACACTAAATAAATGGAGGATATAGTAGGTAGAAATTTTTTATACTTTCTTGATTTATGAAAAAAGACAAGTAAAAAGGAAAATCAAATTAGGAAATATTTGACAAGTAAAAAAGGACGGATGTGTAATATCTCTAACTTTTTTTTTGAAACTATTTAATTTCAACTATCAACATATATATTTAAAACTATAAGATTAAAAACATTTTAATACATTTATAATTTGACATATCTTTAATTTAAAATTACAAAAATTTTTTTTACTTAAAACTCTATATTGTAATGCCGGGTGAAGCATGAAGCAACTAAAGCTCCTGCTTTAGCCCCCTAATTTTGGGGGACCCAAAAATTTCTAATATCTGTATATATATTAAATTTTAGTTTTATACATATTTATTCATCAATATAAATAATTTTTTTATACTATTAAATCATCTAATGGACCTTTATAGATAAACTCTTTAAAATATGATATTTGAAATTTTAAAAATAAGACTCGTTCTTGCTACAATATATGAAATATTATCTGAAAGTGTAAAAATAATGTTCACTAACAATTATATAACTTAAACTCATACATATGTATTAATATTTTAAAAATATTTATTATTTAAAAGACAAGAATATAATTTTGTATAATAAAAAAAAGAAAATAAAGCCGTCGAGCATTAACTAGAATATATGAATTCAAATCAAAATATAATATAATTGTTTTCTCACAAAATGTATATCAATGCATATGATGTCGATAGCTCGAGGAATATCCAATTAAAAAAAGAAGAAGAGAAGGACGAAAATTTAATTACAATCTCAAGAAAGAACCGTTACAAAATTTTAACAACCAAGAAACACCCCAAAATATTAAATACCTTTCAAGAGAGATTAAAACAATTGGATATATTCGAAATCAAAAAAAATATTACTTGAAGAAATCGATTAAAAATTATTTTTTGACAACTTTGCAGATAAAATATTAGAAAAATAGACTTCAAGTGAAATATATTGTTTCCTCGTAATACAGACGGTGCAAGAAGTTGGGGCGAATAACTAACTGATTATCAATTAGTAATGAATTAATTACTTGTGTGAGCTTCTTTTAATAAATAATTATTGTATTTAAATATATTTTTAATTATTATAATCTATAGCAATTTATAGCAATATTATAAACCCTACCCGATTCATCATATATTAGTTGACACATTTTTCGTTTGCACACCTATTAAAAAAATATTTTTTAGACTTTATTATTATTCCTTTCTCGATGAGTAATTTCTTGATTTTTAGAAATATAATAGAGAAAAGACATAAAGGAACACCTGAAGTTGTTCCGCATTTTCAAAAGACACCTAAAATTTGCGGGGATCCTATTACCCCATGAAATCATTTCAAATCACAATAAATAAACACTTTTTGACCAATTTTCACAACTAAGTGTGTTTTCATGTTTAATAGGCGCGTGGAGGAGTAAAATACACCTCCAAATCAGTGTTAAAAATGCCTCGTGGCGCTGCCAATATGGATTTTCTTCTTTAATAAAAGACCCACTTCCCATTTTCTCCAAAACCTCCATTGATAGATGTTGAAGAAAATATCCATCCTCAACGAAATTTTCATCTAGCTTTACTAGCTTCAATTTTTATTTTATTTTATTTTATTTAAAAGTTATGAAATCAACTAATTTGTAAATCTTGAAAGTGCAATTGCAAACAAATTTCAACACTAAATCAGTAAAATAAATATCCAAACTTAAATCAGTCTTAAACTAACACTATATACATATGAATAATAGATAACACAAGAAGAAAACATCAACAAATCACTACAAAGATGATTTTTTTTCAAAAAATCTTCTTTCAAGAAGCTTCGATCAATATATCTTCCACATCTCCAATCCATACCACTTGACTACTATTATATAAAAATAACTTTTTTTTAACAAAAAATTGCATTCAAATCAAGAAGCCATTAACATGTGAACCTTCATTTCTTCGTTTTGACTCCATAATTCAAGAAATTATCATAGTAAAATAAATTTATTTTGACTATTGAAATGCTTTAGTGTTTAGAGTGAAAATCTGAAATGGGTTTAGGGTTAAATGGAGCGGGTCAGAATTAAAATGCGAATGAGTTAGAATTTTATTTGATTTTTACTAAATGGGTTGGAAAAAAAGTAATTATATTATTAATTGGGGATGAGACACACGCTCAGGCATTGAGAATACAAATTGTACAAAAAGTGTGTATTTATTGTGATTTGAAATGTTCCGTTTGGTAATAAAATCTTCCAAAGTTAAGATTTTTTTAAAAAAATTTGGAACAACTTCGGATGTCACTTTATGTCTTTTTTCAATATAATACAATCCTAAGTAGAAAAAGAATAAATAATAAATAAAATTTAGTTCAATAAAAAAGTGACTCATGCCAATATAGTTTTAAATGATGTAACCCATCCTTTTTTTTTCATATGAGAACTTATATTTTAATTGAATTTCCAATTTAGAAAATCTTTATATTATTAGTGTATATAAATCAATTTTTTAACAAAAGAAAATCAAAAACCAGTCAAATCCATTTGAATTTTGGCATAATACATAAATATGACTTTTAACATGGCTTCATCTAGTAACTATGACCTCTAACTTTGCTAGTGCACACGTACGCACTTTAACTATCCAAACTTTAAACTAATATAAATTTTCATCATAAATGACATACTACATGACAATTTTATGTCTTACGTGACGTCGTACACATATTATACTACGTAGGACATGTGTGTCTATTTGTTCAATTTTATACAAATTTAAATTACTACTTGTACATACCCAAAATTCGAGGACACAGATGTCAGTTGAATCCAAGTTAAAAAGTATTTTTATATATTATGCCTTAGAATATTTTTGAGGAATTTGAAGAGTATAGCGTGTGTGGATGGGTGGATGCAATAGTCCAGCCGCAATCCGCATTGTTGAAAAAAAAATATGTTATTGTAATACCCCAAAAATTTCTATGCTAAGATCTGAACCATTCTTTGTATGTGTATAGGCCTGAATCCAATAAATTCTAATTGAAATATAATTGTTATGATTGATTCTTTAGTGTTTGAAGTGTATCTGAAGTGAATTAGGGTCACAATAATCCTCTAGCACTAAGTTGAGTTGAAACATTAATGTATAACACCCTTCACGTACATCCAATCATTCCCCCAAAAGTCATTAATAACCTTCTACCATCACTCTCATAGTTACTCCCACACACTCAAGCCTATCACTCTAACCACCTCAACCACACCTAAGAATTTCCAGGCTTACATTAACACTTCTACATCCATTATTGTATGAGCTCTTACCGAGGGACACACTAACATACTCTTACCTATCTATTGCACATCACAAGGTCTCATCTCGCTCCTCTTCCACACATCTATCCTCAACTAGATAAGTACAACACAACTATCACAATCAAGAAACACTCACTCTTCCCCATCTACTCTCACTCAACTCAGTCTACTATCATCCTGGTCAACTCATCACAATCGAAAGCTCAAGACTTACTTTGGCTCATTATCCTATCATCTTCCCCTTAGCTCAAAGGCATCAACTAAAGGATACTAATTAGACACCCAAAGCAATTCATAAAATTAAAGCCTCATTCAAATCTATACTATCTCACATACACCTCTTAAGCCCCTTCTTACCAAATAACTTAGCCTCAATTTACTATTTACATCTGAGGGTCACATACCCCCTCCTTTCATAACACACACTCCTCACAAGTTAATATCTTAATCTCTTGCATACGTCATGTCAAGCCTACTAAATAAAATCTTGAAACTAGCACTATCACAATCATTCATTACACCTTATTACTCACCTCATAGATACTTCACTCTGGTTAGAGGCCTCAATCAGCCACCATTCTCACTATTTGAGTTCTACTCCTCTAACTCCCTCTTTCTAACTCTATAATCATTCTACCAACCATAGCTCGCCATGCCTCAAATCACATTAATCGGCTCCTCTCAAGCCTTGTGCAGTCTCTTTACTTTTTCAAGACTTTATCTTAACTCTTCAACAAGAATCTCAGATTTACTGTTCCAACCACCTTGAGTATGAGGGGTGGTCGAATGGATTTGAGCAACTCACGAATTAGAAGGGAACATTTATAGGGTTAAACTCTATCGCACGAACTCAGAATATGAAAGAAGAAAAATAATTCTTAATGTACTATAGCCTCCCTATTATAAGTGTGGTGCACAACACACCCATAAGCAAGACTCTACTAGACACGGCTTCATAGACTCTCTAGGACTTTTGAACTCTATGCTCTGATACCATATTTTTCACGCCCCGAGAGGGTACCCTAGACGTGACCGGTACTCGAAGACCATTGCTGGTCTCCAAGCGAACCACTTGGTCCAATCACACATCTATTCAATATCAATCAATCAGCAGAAATCCTCAAGCTTATGGCTTGAATAGATCTTTTAGTCCCAGATTACTTACCAAGTTACTCATGCTGAATTCTTCCTAATCCTTTTGTAAGTACATCAGTCAATTGTTCCTCAGTAGGCACATGATTGGTTATGATCATCCTTTGTCTGATTTTTTGTCTCACAAAATGACAATCTATGTCAATGTGCTTTTCTCTCATGGAATATGGGATTTTTAACAATTTGGATTCCTGCTTTGCTATAACATTTCAGCTTCACAAGCTATTGAATGTAAACACCAAACTCTCTGAATAATCCTAGTAGCCATGTAAGTTCTACAGTACAGGTAGCCATGCTCCTAAACTCAGCTTCAACTGAACTTCTGGGGACAGTCTCTTGCTTCTTTGACTTCCAAGACACTAAGGCTCCACCAAACTTGACTAAGTATCTGGTGATTGATTTTCTAGTTTCCAGGCATACACCCCAATATGAGTCACAGTAAGCAGAAAACTGATTTGTGGTTTGAGCAGGCACGAACAATCCCAAACCAAGTGTACCCTTAATGTATCTCATAACTTTTAAGGCAGCTTCTAAGTGAGATTTCTTTAGACAATGATTGTATTGGTTAAGTCCTTGTACTACAAATGCTATATCAGGTCTGGTCATAGTGAGGTATAACAACCTTCCCACTAATCTCAGATATGTTGCAGGATCATGTAGTATCTCATCTTCATTTGCTTCTCTATTTGACATATGTTTGTCATATTCTACTATGGTCAATTTCTAATTCATCTCTAATGGAGTGTTAGCTGGCTTTGCTCCACTTAGTCCATTATCTGAAACTAACTCAAAGGTATACTTTCTTTGGCACATCATTATTGCTTCTTGTGATCTGTCCACTTCAGTTCCCCAAAAGAATTTGAGCTCTCCCAAGTCTTTCATTTTGAACTTATGTTGTAGGTCCTCTCTTGCCTTGTTGATCATGCTCTGACTGTTCCCAGTGACTAACAAGTCATCTACATACACTAAGATGATTACCAACTCCCTATCTGCCCTGAAAGGTGAATAGTCATAATGACTTTGAGTGAATGCCATCTGTATAAGAGCATCAGTTAGCTTCTTGTTCTACTGCCTTGGAACCTGCTTTAGTCCATATAATGACTTATGAAGTTTGCAGACCTTATTAGACTCCCCCTGTCTGGAAAACCCTTCAAGACTATGAATGTAGACCTACTCCAAGAGATAACCATTGAGAAAGGCATTATGGACATCCATTTGATAAATGAACCACTTGTTGGAAGCTGCAGGAGCTACAAGAGACCTGATAGTAACTATCTTAGCAACTGGAGAGAATGTTTCAGAGTAGTCCAAACTATCTTTTTGGCTATATCCTTTAGCAACCAAACTTGCTTTGTATCTTTCAACCTCACCTGAAGCTTTATACTTCACCTTCAACACCTATTTACACCCAATAGGTTTCTTACCAACTGGGAGATCAACAATAGACCAAGTGTGATTTTCCTCTAAGGAAGCAATTTCAAGTTTCATAGCATTGATCCAGACAGGATCTCTGGAATCTTTTTGAAAGAAAGATGGTTCAAGAATGGAAGAATAGATAGAAAGAGCATGATGATAAGAAGGAGAAAGGTGAGTGTAAATGCAGCAGGAAAATGCAGTTGAGGGCTTAGATTTGGTAGTAACAAAGTCATTTAACTATATAGTAGGATGTTTGACTCTGGAGGATTTTTTGAGTTCATTGGATGAGGAGGAAAGAGTTTGAGAAGATAAGAGCTGGTTAGTTATAGATAGATCAGGTAATGAAGGGGGAGCGGGTTGAGAATGAGAAGGTTGGTGATTTATAGATGAAGAAAGACTAGATAAAGGTACAGAAGAAGTATTGGGAAAACAAGAGGGGGAGGAAAGAACTCCCCCTGAATAGAAGCAGCAGCAGGAGTAGTGTGAGGATGTGAGATTGGTAGAACAAGTAGATCTAAGATAGGAAAGATAGGAGAACCATGAGACTTGACATGGAGAAAAGTAAAGACAGACTCTTTAAACAAAACATTTCTACTGGTAAAGAAACTTTGGGAATGAATGTCATAAATTTTGTAACCTTTCTGAGTCATAGAGTATGCCATAAGAACCCCAGGGATGGCTCTAGGAAAAAAACTTATCTGAGGACCTGGTGGTGGAAGCATAACTGAGACATCCAAAGACTCTGATATGAGAGAGAGAAGGATTTTTAAACAAGATTTCAAAAGGAGATTTGAAGTTGAGAAGTTTAGAATGTGTTCTATTTGAGATGTACACTGCTGGAGTAACACATTCACCCCAAAACCATAGGGAAATAAAAGCTTGAAATATGAGTGATCTGGTTATTCCTAGAATAATTCTGTGTTTTCTCTCTACTACTCCATTCTGTTGTGGAGTATAAACACATGAACTTTGATGTAGGATGATAAGAGTTGACATGAGAGACTGGAACTCAGTACTTAAAAACTCACAACCATTGTCTGTTCTCAACACTTTAACAAAAGTAGAAAACAAGTTTTGAATTCCTATAAGAAAATTTTTCATTACAATAAGGACTTCAGACTTACATTATATCAGAAACACTCAAGTAAACCTAGTGAAGTCATCTACTATTGTGACAAAGTACCTCTTATTATTGTAAGTTGGAACTTTATATGGACCCCAGATATCACAATGCAGAAAGCAAATGCAGACTTAGAGCTAGAACTACTAACAGTAAAAAGTAACTTTGTGTGTTTTGCCAAAGGGCATACAATGCATACATGATCTTCCAGATTCAGATGTCTAAGACTTTCATGCTTCTTGATAACATCCAGAGGAGCATGTCCTAACCTTGTATGCCAAAGAATACCAGAATCAGATACTTGCTCAGCTATGTTGACACACTTAGTTATTTGAACATTGTGAAGACTGACTCACAGAACTTCCCTTGAGAATGTATAGTCCCTGATCCTCCCTACCAATCCCCTTCACCATGCCAGTGTAGAGATCTTGAAAGATGCATAAATTAGGAAAGAATCCTACTGAACACTGTAACTCCTTAGTTAATTTGGCTACTGAGAGCAAATTGAACTTAAAATCTAGTAAGTAGAGGACATCAGAGATAAGATGATTAGTAAGAACTTTGGAACTTACTTTATGAGACACGGGTACTATACTACCTGTAGGAAGATGAACTGTGTTTTTCTCAGACTTTGGAAGCTTATGATAGCTATGTAACAGCTTAAGATCAGATGTCATATGATTTGTTTCACCTGTGTCCGCTATCTAACTAGTATTGACAGAATTAGTGTTTAGAGCATTCAGGATACCTGTATTAGCAGTTGGACTTTAAGTTTTTTCTTCAATACCTTTGCTTAACATCATCAAGATCTGTTGATACTGTTCTTGAGTGAAGTAGGGAGGAAGTTGTGGTGAGAATTGAGATGTGCTAGCACTAGAGGAATTATGATTGACTTGAGCAGATTTGTCACAGTTATTGACATAATTCAAATCAGGCTCATGATCTCCAAAACTTGCAGCCTGATTTGCATATTGACCTATTCTTTTTTTCTTAGATCTAGGCCATTCAGGAGGATATCCAATAAGTTTGTAACAATTCTCCTTGGTATGACCATTGTAACTGCAGTACTCACACACTAGTGAGCTTTTCTTCTGTGGTCTGAAATTGCTAATGAATGACATCCTATTAGCATAGTTACCTCTAGAGCTTGAGTTTCCACCTGAGGAACTACTTCCAAAGCTCATATTTCCTCCACCATAAGTGTTTCTAGAACCTATGACAACTCTTTTACCAGTAGTTCCTCTGAAACCAGAACTAGAACCTCCTTTATGACTGAAGAATACTGCTCCTTCTAAGGATTCAGTGACTTGACTAACAGATGAAGAACTTGCCAAAGACCTTTGACTCTCATGATCTATAATCATGGAATAGGCCTTGTTTAGTGTTGGAATTGGTTACATCATCAAAATCCGGCTTCTGCATTAAGCATAGGTCTCATTAAGTCTCATTAGAAACTACAAGAGCCTTTGATATCCATGATGTTGAGAGTAATACTGAGACTCGGGACAGCTACAACCAGGACAAGGCATGATTGCATCAAACTCATCCCACAGGTTCCTTATTCTAGAAAAATAATCTGACACAGATAGAGTTCCTTGTGTTAAAGTAACAATTTCTCTGTGTAAATATAACACTCTAGAGCTATTCACTGTATCGAACCTCTCCTTTAAGTCAAGCCAAACTTTGTGAGCATTTGAGGCATAGATTATGCTACTTAACAATTCTTTATTTACAACATTCGTGATCCATGACAACACCACTGCATTTACTTTCTCCCACTGATCATGTAGAGACTCGTCGAACTTGTCTTTGGTGTGCCTACCATCAACAAAGCCTAATTTGCTCTTTCCTAATAAACCTAAAGCTATAGACTTGGAGTGTCGTTTGGTTGAAGTTATAGTGGATGATTGTGATCTATCTTAATTCTTCCTGTGCTACGAGTTGTTGATGAATTAGGAGCCATTTCTGCATCTTCTATTGCCATTGAGTACTCTTTTTTTTGATCTAGTGCTTTTCTTCTTTGAACAAACTCTATTGAATTGAAGCTCTATCTACAATTTCAACCTTTAATCAGCTGCGTATTTCTGATCGAAGCTCTGATACCATGTTAGCATCCATGGAGGAAGCTCTACTGATGAGCTAAACAGAGAAGAAGATACTTAGAGAATGTAGCAAGCTCAAAATATCTAAACTGTATCCAATTCATTGTATTCCATAATCTCTTACAAGTGAGGTATTTATACAAGTAGTTAGAAGATGATCTGCACATGTGCAGTCCTAACAAACACTCCACCAAAAATGATCTTTAGCGGCAATTAATTAATGGCAATAGCTTAATTACCACTAAAAATTTCTTTTTAGAGGCAATTAACATTCTTTGTAAATATCGCTAAAGCCTATAGCGACATTGGATCTAATGGCAATTAACTAATGCCGGTAAATGTTTTAACACTCTTTGTTAATGTGTATATTTATTGCCGCTAAAATTTTGGTTTTGTTGTAGTGAAACTCCAGCTGTAAATATAATCACCTAACTAACTTCTAACCACTTCCTTAACTACTTGAGTTAGTGATTAACCACAGTGAGTCATCAGCTTGTATATTGGCTTCAACAAATGATATATGGCCTGTTTTGGACATTGACTGAGTTAGCCCTCTTTGAACTTTGTTTTGTTTGTTGGACTGTTATGACTCTTGGAATATCTTAAATATGAACTGAATGTTGGCTTGATCTTCGAAATTCTAAATGATGTTTTTATTCAATCAATCTCGGGTTAGATTGAGTATGTTGCTCACTGTGTTCTGTTTATTCAGATGCTTTTCGTTCTTCTCTGTTAATTTTCATTTAGCGTCACCGCCGATATAATAAATATGTAGTTTCATTATGAGTGTTCGAAATAGAATCATCCTGTCATCCATGTTGGGGGAGGAAGCATCACAACTAAAGTTTGATATGATGAAAATATTAAAAATAAATTGGACACGAGAATTTTATGTGGAAACCCCTCTAAATGATAGAAGGGAAAAACCACAGGGTAGAAGGATCTCACTATATTTTTATGGAGTACACAGCTCTCAAATACAAGGAGAAAACAATAATTAACACTTTGCTTTTGTAAAAGGAACAACTACTAAAGAGGACACTCAAGACTATAATATTTATCTTGGTGTATAACTCTCTTTGTATTCTTACTCTCTCTTTCTGGGATTTCAGGATGATCTAAATGAGGGTAAGAGACCCTCTATTTATAGGAGGATGAAACGCATGAACGCGTTAATTAAAAGAAAAGTTGGGCAGTACACGTTTTCTGTTTTTCAACAAAATGTGTTATTCCCTTTTTGCATTTTCAACTTTTCTTTTTGACTTCCCTCTTTTCTTCTTTTTCTTCCTCCTTTTTTTGACTTTCTGTCTTCTCTGTTTTCTTTCCTTTCTCCCACTTGAAGATTTAATTGAAAATCAATTAAGTCTTCACACCATCTTTTCTACCCAATTACTGCAATGTTACGTTTCTGCTAGGCCAATAGAAGATCGACAGCATATGAACTTGTTACTGTTGATAGGCTTCGTAAACATATCTGCCAGGTTGTCATTAGTGTGAATTTTCCGAATATCCACACTGCCTTCTTCCACCTTCTCACGAACAAAGTGATACTGAACTCGTATGTGCTTTGTCCTTGAATGAAATATCGTATTCTTTGCAAGATGCAAAGCGCTCTGACTGTCACAAAATAGAGCAATCTTCTCTTGTTTGTGCCCGAGCTTCTCCAGTAACATCTGCATCCATATTGCTTCTTTGCTAGCTTGTGTAGCTGCTACATATTCTGCTTCCGTCGTATATGTTCCCACGATAGATTGCAGTTTTGAAACCCAGCTTACAGCTCCTCCAGCAAGAGTAAACATATAACCTGTGGTGGACTTGCTTTTATCAAGATCACCTGCATAATCTGAATCAACATAACCTTTAACAGTAAAGTCTGATCCTCCATAACACATTGTAACATCTGAGGTACCCTTGATGTATCTCAGGATCCTCTTAACAGTATTCCAATGCTCTCTACCAGGATTAGCCATGTATCGACTAACCACTCCTACTGCTTGTGCAATGTCAGGTCTTGTACATACCATAGCGAACATTAAATTTCCCACTGCTGATGCATACGGTACTCTAGACATCTCCATCCTCTCTGCTTTATTGCTAGGACACATACTTGAGGATAACTTGAAATTAATAGGAAGTGGGGTAGAAATTGACTTACAGTCTTGCATCTTGAAGCGTCTCAAGATTTTCTTCAAGTAGTTCTTTTGAGAAAGCCAAATCTTCCTATTATTTCTGTCTCGGTGAATTTGCATCCCTAGAATCTTGTTTGCTGGTCCCAAGTCCTTCATTTCAAACTCCCTAGCCAACTGTGCCTTTAAATTTGTGAGACGATCTTTTTTGGGGCCTGCTACCAACATGTCGTCAACATACAACAACAAAATAACAAAGTCTTCATCACCAAATCTCTTGTAATAAACACAAAGATCTAAACTATGTCTGTTGTATCCAAGACTTATAATGAAGGAATCAAATCTCTTATACCAACATCTCGGCGCCTGTTTGAGACCGTATAGAGATTTGTTCAACCTGCAAACCAAGTTCTCTTTTCCCTGTTCTTCAAAACCTTCTGGTTGGAGCATATAAATTTCTTCTTCAAGTTCTCCATGAAGAAATGCAGTTTTGACATCTAACTGCTCCAAGTACAAGTCAAATATAGCACACATCGCCAGGACCACTCGAATTGTTGTGAGTCGAACCACTGGAGAAAATATCTCATTGAAGTCGATACCTTCTTTCTGAGCGAATCCTTTCACCACCAATCTTGCACGATATTTCTCCACTTGATCATTACCATTGCGTTTGATCTTGTAGACCCATTTGTTTCCAATGGCCTTCCTTCCTTGTGGTAATTGAACAAGATCCCATGTTTTATTTTTATGAAGAGCTTCAGTTTCTTCTTGCATTGCTGCTACCCACAGAGATGATTCTTGGCCTTTCATAGCTTCTTGAAAGGTTGAAGGCTCTCCATCTTCTGTTAATAGACAGTATGCAATATTACTCTCCATAGAATAATCTGAGTGCCAAGCTGGTTCTCTTCTCTCCCTAGTTAACCGTCGAACTTCTGGAGTTTCGATCTCAGCTTGCTCTTGTTCTTCGTGCTCTGGTGCTGCTTCAGAAGAAACTGGAACTTCTTCTATTTCTTCAACTTCAACTGTAGTAGTCTCTGATTTTTCTTTTGAAGTGCTACCTTCTTTTTCTTGTATCTTATTTTCAACAAATACAACATCCCTGCTGATTACCACCTTGCGGGCTGTGGGATCCCACAAGCGATACCCCTTGACTCTATCAGCATACCCTAAGAAAATGCATTCCCTGGATTTTGGATCCAACTTCGATTTTTCTTGGGTATTGTACATAACATAAGTAGGACTTCCGAATATATGTAAGCGAGAATAATCAGCTGGTTTTCCTGTCCACATCTTCATTGGCGTTTTCAGATCAATTGCGGTTGATGGTGACCGATTAATCACATAACAGACGGTTTTGACTACTTCTGCCCAGAATGGTTTTTCCAACCCTGCAGTTGCCAACATAGCTCTTGTCCGTTCCAACAAGGTTCTGTTCATCCCTCTGCTACTCCATTTTGTTGTGGAGTATATGCCACCGTGAACTGTCGTTTAATACCTTCTTGTTTACAGAAGTTATTAAATTCATCACCAGTGTATTCTCCTCCATTATCTGTCCTCAAACACTTGATCTTTTTCTCAGATTCAAGTTCCACCCGCGCTTTGAATTCTTTGAAAACTGAAAAAACATCTGCCTTCCTCTTGATTGGATACACCCAACTTCTCTTGGAGTAATTGTCGATAAATGACACAAAATATTTCGCTCCTCCTAGAGACTCCACCGGTGCTTGCCAGACATCAGAGTGAACCAAATCTAGTATTTCCTTGCTTTTAGTAGAGGAACTGCTAAACTTCAATCTATTTTGCTTACTGGTAACACAATGCTCACAAAAGGGTAGCAAAACCTTTTTGAGCCTTGGAAGAAGTTTTTGCTCAGCAAGAATCTTCAAACCTCGTTCTGACATATGGCCAAGTTTACGATGCCACATCATCGTTGATTCTTCAAATGAACTTGCTGACGCGATTGATGCTTCTCCTTCTTCGTATGTTTCACCTTTAAGCACATATAGATTTGCAGCAAGTTTTTCTGCTTTCATCACTACAAGCGCTCCTTTGGATATTCTCATGACTCCACCATGAGTCTTATATGAACATCCATTATCATCTAGTTGTCCTAAAGACAATACCTCCTGGATGGTGCGAACCGTGCCATCATACATCTTTATTTTGATGGACCCAATACCAATAACATCCAAAGCATGATCGTTTTCCATGAACACAGACCCTCCTGAGATAGGATTATATTGATGGAACCATTCTCTCCTGGAAGTCATGTGCCATGTTGCTCCTGTGTCCATGATCCAGACATCAGCGAAACGTTTTCTGCCTTCATTATTTGATATTACCTCACTACATAAAATATCGCCATCATCCGAGGTACATGCAATATTCCCTTGAGCATTTGATAGCTCAGGATTTTCACTCTTCTTCTTGAACCGACAATCTTTGTTGAAGTGCCCTTTCTTGCCACAATTGTAGCACTTGATATTCTTCTTACTTCTTGATTGAGATCTGCCATGATTGTGACTTCCACTGGGGCCACGTTCCATTGGTCTTCCTCTCACCATCATCAAAGCTTCAGCTTGCTGCGAACTTGCTTGTCTGTCTTCTTTATTTTTGCGCCTATTTTCTTCTTCCAAGACAGCGGCTGCAATTTCATCGAAAACTAGACTGTCTGTATTGTTCGTCAGGTTGATGATGAGTTGATCATACGAGTCAGGCAGACTTTGAAGTAGAAGCTCCGCACGTTCAGTACCCTTTATTTTGCAACCCATTATTGTAAGTTGCGAAAATAGAGTATTCAAAGTATTATGTGTTCAGTAACTGACATGGACTCTGCCATTCAAAGAGTATACAATCTTCTTTTTAAGAAGATTTTATTATGCAAAGACTTGGCCTCATACAACCCTGTAAGGGTATCCCATATTTCCTTCGCCATCCGCTTTTCCGATACACTAGACAACACTTGATCAGCTAGTGCCAAGTGTAGATCAGCAACTGCGTTGCTGTCTATGTCGTTCCACTTGCTGTCATCAACAAAGTCTGTGGGCCTGCCATCAATTGCAGCTAAGAAATTGTCTTTTCTCAATATCGCTTTTATTTTCATTTTCCACAATGAGAAATTAGTCCCATTGAATTTTTCAACATCAAACTTTGTTGTACTCGACATTGTTATTTGCTTCACACCCTTCTAGATCGTTTCTGAATATTTTTGCGAACAGTCGTGACAAATTGTACCGTCACCGGATTTTACCCTTCACGTGAATAGTACTATTCATCGAATTTTACTATTCACGAAAAGTTACTATTCACAGATAGTAATCTTCGCATAAAATAGACAGAATAACCGAGGGCTCTGATACCACTGTTGGGGGAGGAAGCACCACAACTAAAGTTTGATATGATGAAAATATTGAAAATAAATTGGAAACGAGAATTTTACGTGGAAATCCCTCTAAATGATAGAAGGGAAAAATCACGGGGTAGAAGGATCTCACTATATTTTTATGGAGTACACAACTCTCAAATACAAGGAGAAAACAACAATTAACGCTTTGCTCTTGTAAAAGGAACAACTACTAAAGAGGACACTCACGACTATAATATTTATCTTGGTGTATAACTCTCTTTGTATTCTTACTCTCTCTTTCTGGGATTTCAGGATGATCTAAATGAGGGCAAGAGGCCCTCTATTTATAGGAGGATGAAACGCATGAACGCGTTAATTAAAAGAAAAGTTGGGCAGTACACGTTTTCTGTTTTTCAACAAAACGTGTTGTTCCCTTTTTGCATTTTCAACTTTTCTTTTTGACTTCCCTCTTTTCTTCTTTTTCTTCCTCCTTTTTTTGACTTTCTGTCTTCTCTGTTTTCTTTCAATCCAAATGTTTAAAATGAGTCAGATATCGTTTCGGTTGTCTTGGTTCAGTTGAGTCTCAATTTTGTTTGTTGTTTTGATGATATTAATCTCTTCTCGACTTATTTGTGATTCAACCTTTTTTGTTTTAATCAAGTGGTTTGTGCAGAATAGATTTGAGAGCTAGCTCTTCAAGTCCCTTTTCATCCTCGCCTTTAAAGATTTTTTTAAGGTTTAAGTTGATCAATTTTCAGTAATCGAGTCTTTAAGATATTCTGTTCGTTATTATGTGCTTCTCTATTAAGTGTAAATACGAGTTTGTTCTCTAAATTATCTTTGTGACAATAGTTTACTTTGTCTTTGATTATGCATATACTAGTCTAGGAAAGTTTAACATGTTTGTGATGATTTCCTTATTTTTACGACTTTAGGCTAACCTTAGATACATGTCTTGATTTGTTTCAATTAATTTAAGTTGAGTGTAGTGTTTTGCTTTTAAATGCATGCCTTTAAATTATGTTTTCTTTCAAAATTGAGGAATAGATATTGGCAGTAGTTCATTTCTCTTTTTTTTTTAAAAAAATGAGATGCTTAATTTGCTTTAATGATATGATTAATTAAAACTATGTTTGTTTCCTTTTACCTTTTTAGATTGAGGTCCTGGCATGTGTACATATTGCAGGAATAACTCTTTTATATCCCACAAAACATTTCTGTGTTGTTTTATTTTCACCTAGTAGTGAACTAAGTTTTTTTTTTTTTTGGGTAAAAATCAGATTACTTCATAGTTTCTTCATCATTGATAGCCTGTAGCATGTTAGTTGAATGGGTTGATATAGTGAGATAATATCCTTAGTTTGATTCCTTGTCAGTTGATGATTTTATTTTTTAGTTCGTATTTTGATTATTACCATTTAAATGTGGATTTCTTTTCTCTTTACATGCTATGTTTGTTTATAATATAAATATGTCGATCTCCTGTTTCAATAGCTAAATGCCTAAGATTTTCTTCCTTCCTTTATTTGTTGTTTAACTCACTGATTGATATGACAATTTGTCAAGGATGATTTTTTCCTTGTTTTCCATCAATGTTCGTCCGACAGTATTTAGTCTTTCTTGTTTAATCACTTGATCATGTTAGTTTTGTGTGAACTAATGCTAATTCTTTTTCGTCCAACATCTCATTTGAGTCGGTCTCTCCAAAGTCGAATGTAATGAAAGCAAAGATATGGGGATATAGCTGAATCACAGGCTTCAGATGCTGAAAAGTGGAGCATATACACCTGATATATGGTTTGATATCCAGGAAAATAGGGTTGTATACAATGATATACATTGTATATATAACCATGATATACAGTGAAATTGGGCCTAAGGCCCAAAAGGCAGGTGACCCAACAACTTATTCAGGAGTACAAAAATTAAGTGTTGGCCAAATTCTCATATTTTTGTTTATTATTTATATTGATTTGGATTGTAATGATTTAATTACTTTTGTTATTTATTTGTGTTAAGATATTAATTGTAGTTTTGGTTTAACTTGTTAAATTCCCCTAAAAGAGGAACTATTTTTTTGTGATTAATTCACCCTTTTTAAAAATGATTTTACTTAAATGATGTCCTTTTCTTAGTCATTTTGACCAAAAGTCCTCCTTTCAAATTATTTCAAAGTGTTTCAAACAATTAGTTTTTTCAAATGAACTTAAATGTCTTTTTTAAAAAAAATATTTTTTTAAGTTAGCCAAATGATTTAAATCATTGGATAACCGCATGTTAGCGGCTATTTTAAGTGCTAAAACCTTCTTTAAATAGTAATATGAACCTCTTACTCAGTTTTCTCTAAATTGTTTAGGCTTAATCTGTTAAAGTCTTTTAAATTGAAGTTTTCTTAATTTTTTAAAAAAAATTAAGAGGTGACTCTTTAAATTGGTTTTTCCCTAAATCAATTTCAAAATCGTCTTTTCAAACACTAAACATTATACAGATTTGAGAGTTTGAACCTTGGAAATCATGGAGGGTGATCATGTTTGGCTTTGAGTGTCAGCCATTAAGGGCATGATGTGGTCCGGGAAGAAGGGCAAGTTCAGCCTTCGGTTCATTGGCCCATTCGAGATTTTGGGAGGAATCAGAGAAGTGGCTTATAGGTTGGCCAACTTGTCAGTGGTACATCCGGTATTCCATGTTTCAATGCTCCAAAGTATATTCCGGATGAGTCCCATTTGATCTTCCTTGATTCCGTAGAGTTGGGTCCAGATTTGACATTTGAGGAGCACATAACTATTCTGGATAGACAGGTCCGTAAGGTTAAGGCTAAGGAGATACCTTCAGTTGAAGTTTAGAGGAGGCCCCGTTCAGCTAGAGAGCTACTTCGAAGGTAGAGATCGATATGCGTGCCCGATATCTCCAATTTTTTGAAGCTACTTTCTTTTACTTTATGTTCGAGGATAAATATGATTTTAGTGGTGGATGATGTAATGGACCCTGAAGGTCAATTTTAGAAATTTTTGTAAAATAACCGTTTACCCCTCCTGATAGTTGCCCCGAGTCATATTTGATCAGTGTTTGGTATTGGTTTTGAATTTTTTTTTGAAAAGTCTAGATTTTTGGAAGATGATGAGTTTTGAAGGCTCAAGTTGTTCAAAAGTGGTATTTGGGATCAACCAGAGCTACGAGTCTGAGAGTGAAATTTCTTCAATTCCATCAGCTTCGGAATATGGAATTTATTCCAGGAGAGTCGTTGTTTATGAAATTAGAGTTGTTTTAGGGCTTTTAGGTCTTAAGTTGGAAATTCGAGTTATTTTAGACTAAGTTTTGACTTTGGTCAATATTTGAAATTTGGATGCTCAGGAATTATTTTTCGACGATTCCGTTGGATTCAAGAAGTGATTTTACGCCTGTAAAGAGTTTTTTTATATTTTTCAGGACCTCTGAGGGTATTTTGGTCTTTTTGAGTCCTAAACTAGTTTAGTTGCGGCTATATGGATTTCAGATCAAGGAGACTTCAAATTTGAATTATGACGGTTTCATTAAGTCCAGTCCATTCCATGATTTTTGAATGTTAAGTGAGTTGCTGATATCTGGTGTCTGAGTCGCCTTCTCTACGATCGTGGAGCCTTGATTGCGTTCACGGAGGGTTCTACAGGTGAACCTTCGCCTTCGCGGCTTGGCCTTTGCGTTTGCGAAGGTCTACTTTGTGCAGGCCCCGTATTCGCGACACTTAGTCTGCATTCGCGAAGTGGAAATGACCTGAAATAGTAAGCTATTTCCCAAAGATGGGAAAATGACCTTTTTCACCATTGTTGAGTCTAGAGAGCTCGGTTTAGGTGATTTTTCGAGGGAATTTCAAGGTTCATCATTGGGTAAGTATTTTTAATGATTATCCTTCAATAACTATTGATTTTCTGACTATTTCAACCTTTAATTCTTTGATTTTAATTCCAAAAATGGAGTTTTTGTTCAAGAAATTGAAATATACAAAAAAAGAGGTGATTATGGGTTGAGTTTAACTACAATTTTGAAATGATTTTCTCTAATAGATTTCAAATACTTCAAAGAACGTTTTCATGCAAATATTTCCAGAAACACCCTCTTGTTTGCAGATTCAAGATTTTTGCATCAATTTTTGCCCGATTTCCAAAATTAATGAGTTGGGTGTTGTTGTGCTCGTATCCTTATTGAAAATTTATATTTGAATAGATTTTTTTGATTCGAAGAACCAACATGAGGGAAAGGACCAAGTTTTGGGATAGTTCAAATTTGAATTAAGGCAAGTAAACTTCTAAATCTTCGTTTAAGCTTGTAGAATCTCATATTTCTTGTTATGTGTGCTGGAGAGTAATGAGAATTGGTTTGGGTTCTTTGATTATTGTGATTGATCTTAATAACGAAGAAGAGGGGGTAATAAAATGGTAAATTGATGAAATATATTGGTGTGATCGATGTGATTATGACTAGACTTATTGTGGACATGTGAAACGATTATATTATGTGAATTGTTGTTGATGTCAGTCTGTTATTGTGAATTGTATGAACATGGCTTAATTGCATTGATTCTGATATACTATGTTAAGATTGGAAATGGTGAGAAATAAAGGGGTTCGGTCACACGCTTCGTGTCAAGTATTATGAAATAAAGAGGTCGGGTCACACGCTCCATAACAGGTATTATAAAATAAAAGGGTCGGGCCACACACTCTGTGGCAGGATATACATATATGTAAAGGGACGGGCTACATGCTCCGTGGAATGTTACATGTAAAAAAATGTCTCATATGGATTTCGGACTGAAATTCAACGGATGTGTGATGATAGGACAGACATGCATTATCTCATTGTATTGCATCACACCTTTATGATAATTGTGAATTCATGTTTACCCCTTTGTTGCCCTATATTTGATGAACTTGACTTGATATGATTTATTTGATGAGATTATTGTTGAATATACGTGGACTACGTGTTATTAATGTATAAATTGTAGCATTGAGCTAATTTCTATGCATGTTGTAGTTAAGGAGGTGTTACACCTCAAAATTTCTACGCTAAGATTTAGACCATTCTTCGTATGCGTATAGGCTTGAACTCGAAGACTTCAAATTGTATATGCGATCTAAGATCAATTCATAAGTATTTAAAGTGTATTAGATGTGATTTAGGGTAATAAGGGATTCCTAAAATCAAGCCAAGTCCAAAGAATTTCTATTGGCTAAGTTTCCGAATGAGTTCATATAAGGGTCCACTTCAAACAACCATATCTCCTATAATATAACGAATTGGGTGGCCCATGACTTATAAAATTAAAGGTCTTTGAGTCTTATTTCCAAAGCCATCAAGATTGCAATTTTTGAAGTTCGTAGTAGAAAGTTATGATCGTTTTACTAAAACATGTCCGGACAGGACAATTCGGCGAGATCACCTGCTAATTTGGCAACTCGTCGAATGGTTCAGGGACAACCCAATTTAGCCCGCCAAATGGATCTGAAACCCTCCATAAATTGTTATTTTAGGCGAGCTCAAACAGCCTTTGGCGATTCGCCGAATGGTTCGGCGAGGAAACCTCTAGCTCGTAGAAATTACCGACGAGATTTATTAAAAGATGATTTTTCTCAATCTTTCAATCTAATAATATTCTTATACGTGGAGATACTCTCAAAATCTCAAATTCTCCTTCTCCCAAAGATCAAGAACTTAAAGAAAGGGATTTCTCCAATATTGGGAGATCTAAAGACTCCAAATTCAAGATCTCCTTCACAAATTCATAGATTGATTTCTCAACTTTAAGCTACTAGTTTCCAAACCCAACACGTTTATCCAATAACTCCTAAGATTCAGGTATGTAAGGCTGCTCATAACATGAATTGAATTCACCCATGTGCCTTACATCTTCTTTGAATTGAATATTTATATGAATTGAGTTTTCTTGATAGATCTATGTCCTAATGAGTTTTTACATCTACTAACTTGATTTTGTTATGTTGATGTTGATGAGTTGAGAAATTGATAAATACTTCATGTCTTCATCCCCATGAACCTGAGTTGATTCCTATATTATAATATTCTTATACTATGGTTGGGTCTAAGAGTTGATTGATATGAGTTGTTATACATATTTTTGTTATAAGCTTAAATATTTTGAGTCTCCTTAATTATTGATTTTGAGTCTTAATGAGTCATGATTTAACCCCAAAAGATTGGCTGAATGAATGGAGAAATGATTGGATAGAATTAAATATTGTCATAAATGCATATCTAAACTACTCTTGAAAATGTGATTGGGATTGATTGGATAGTATGATCTATCGAGAGATTTGATTGTGATAGAATTGATGAATTGATAAGGTTCCAAATGAGACTTGTCAAATGACTAGATTGAACTAATTGGATAGAGTTTTATGAGTATTGAGTCTTGGGAGGAGTATCGAGCACCGAATTGAGTAAGAGTAAGTAATAACTCGAACCCAATAACTACCTCGCCAAACATAGGAGAGGATTTAATCGTTAAAGTCGGATGTTTTCCAAATTACTGTCTTGACATGATAGGATTTGATTGGTTATAGATTCATGATTGTTGATTCATTCCTATCTTGGCAAGGTATGAACGGACTGGCAACAATGTCGGTTTGTTGTACTATCACTGGCTCATAAGTGATAGTTGTTGGATAAGAGAAACTTCCATATAGGTATTGATAGTACTCACAATCGGATTTGGAATGGATTGGATTGGATTGTATATGATTGGTCCTATTTAAATCATATTCTTGTTTAGACTTAGGACATTTTGATTGAGTTGTTTCTTCTTCTGAGTTGGGATTCTGAGTTGATTTGATTCTACCCTGATGCATGTTTCATTCTGCCATTTTACATACTCGTATATTCCACGTACTGTCGTTCATTTGGGCCTGCATCATTTCATAATGCAGAGACAGGTACTAGAGATCATCAACAGGCGCACCGTTGAGGATCTATTCACTTCCAACTAGTTGGTGAGTCCTCCCTATTTTCGGAGGATACTGCAGTTATCTTTTCAGCTTTGAGTTATCTTTCCTTTATTTGATTTATGGTAGCCATGAACCTGTTATTGACACCTCTTAGATTGCTGATAGAGGCTTCATGGACTAAAGTGTTGATAATGTTGATTTGTTTCATTTTGACTAGTTTCATTTTTACTATTTGTTGATTGGATAGATGGTTGGCCTTTGGCTTATTTATGAATAATATTCTTATGAGTTAAGTCTTCCACTGATAGAATAAGATTGAATGAATGTGTGATTAGACCAAGTGGTTCTCTTGGGGACCATCAATGGTCTTTGAGTACCGACTACATCTAGAGTACTCTCCCGGGGAGTGACAAGAGGTTCGGTTGGGATGACAGGAGTACTTGTATTTTATTTAGCTTTGCTTAATTTTAGTTGTCTGCTTGGTGAGTACTGTGTTTTTTGGTATTCACTCCTTGCTTCTACACTTGTGTAGGTTGTGAGCTCGGACCTGTGTGACTTCTGGCTTTTCTACTATATTCGAGGCTATCATTCGAGTTATTGAGGTAGTTGTTGCATCCATTCAGTGGACACCTCTTGCTCTTTTATATTTAAGTCCTATCCTAGATACAAAGACATTATGATTGTATTTCATTTCTCATTTTTGTATTACATTAGCGGCTTGTACACGTGACAACTAGTCTTGGAGGATTATTTTGAGTTACGTATCCACTTGTTCTAGTCCTATTTACTTTCGCATTTACTTTCCGTTGGGTTTTGACTGACTCGTCTTAGTGGGTTGAGATGACTGTCATCACACCCGAATTCAGATTATGACATTTCAATACTAAACAATCATTCGTAGTCGCAACCCTAAAAAATAGGATTTAGCTACTCATAATTTGATTCTCAAAATTTGAAACTTCAATAGACATATAAGAATTCAAAGATGAAAAAGAGTAGAAAAGAACCCTAGAATATTGTGAAGCTTTTCGTCCAAATTGTTGTGTCGCAATACCAAAATTAGAATAATTAAAATAACCCAAAATGTGTCTAATTATAGAATAAGCACTGCGTCAAAATTTTCCAGTGCAGGTATGTGGCTGAAGATAGTTCTTCATATATAGTAGGCAATTTCAATGTGTTATACACATCAAATTCTTCTACCTTATCATGGGTTCTCATTCTAAGTCGATCTGCTGCTACATCTATCAATGCCTCTCCTATTTCCTGGAATGGGCGTCCCAATATGAAAAGGACCTCTGGATCCGGCTCAAAGTCTAGGATGATAAAGTCCACAGGGAAAATGAGTGATCCCACCTGAACTAATACATCCTCAATGATTTCATCCGGTCTGGCTACTGAGCGATCTACCAGTTGAAACAAAATGGTGATAGGCTTTGAATTTTCAAAACCCATTTTCTTAAACATAGAGGTGGCATCAAATTGATACTTTCCCCCAAGTCACAAAAGCCTCTTGCATTCACACAACTGGCAATAGTAACCTGTATCGTAAAACTCCTTGGATCTTTCTGCTTTGTTAAGAGATTAACTTTATTCAGAATTCTTAAACTGCACTCCTCAGTGAGTGTTATTATTTCATACTTAGTCAGCTTGTTCTTTTTGGCCACAATGTCCTTGACATACTTAGCGTACTTAGGGATACCCTGCAAAACATCAATCAAAGGTAAGTTAATTTGTACCTGTTTCAGCATGTCGATGAACTTATCAAAACATTTCTCCTCCTCCTTTTTCTTGAACTTTTGTGGGAATGAAGGAGGAGGTTTTTTTTAATTCTTCATCCTCCTTTTTCCTGTGGGATTCACCTTCTTCCCAAACTTCTCCTTTACTTTTCACCGCATACGATTTCATTTGGGGAGTCAATTTAGTTAGTGGCAGATTACTATGGGTACTTACTGCATTTATCTGTTTGGAGTTTGGATCAGTATTACCTGGCAAACCTCCTTGTTGGCAAGAGTTCTATGCACTTGCCAACTACTTAAGTTATTTTTCTAGATTCTGAGTAGCTAACTGATTTTGACGAACATCTGCAGCTAACTTAGCTTGGTCAATCATGAGCTGTTTTAACATGTCCTCTATGCTCATGCTTCCTATTTTACTGAGCTCTAGTTACCATGTCCTTGATTTTTGTATTGTTGCCTTCCTCTTTGTGGTAAGAATTGGGTCTACCCTTGATGCGGATTTCCACCCCATGAGAAGTTCGGGTGGTTTCTCCAATTAGGGTTGTGAGTATTTTTATAGTTCTGGTTACCTCCTCCCCTTTGTGCATTACCCACAAAGTTTATAGACTCCGGATTAGCTCCACAATAATCTGTTACATGCCCACTACTTCTATAAACCTGACACCACATTGTTTGTTGTTGAACCATATTCATTCCCGCATTCTGCTGTCCCAATGCTAAATTTCTAAAATGTGTGGACATCATATTTTGCATTGATGCAATTTGTGCAGTCAAGGCTGTCATGGCATCGACTTCCAACACTACTGCTTTTTTCTGTACCACAGGCCTAGAATTCCCTCTATTCCACTCAAGATTTCCCTAAGATATGTGGTTTAGCAGTGTAAATAGCTCATCATAAGTTTTCTCCAGCGCTTATCCACCTACAACAGAGTCAAGGAGATTTTTGGTGTTGGGTTTCAACCCTTCAATAAAGGTGTGGACCAACACCTCATTCGCCTGATGGTGGTAGGGACAATTGATGAGTAGAGATTTAAACTTGTCCCAAGCTTGATATAAATTCTCTCCAGCTTTTTGTTTAAAGCTTAGGATTTCACTTCTCAACTTAGCTGTCTCTTCTAAAGGAAAGAACCTGATTAGAAACTTACGAGCTAAGTCATGCCAAGTAGTAATGGAATTGGGCGGTTACGACTTCAACCACTCTTTACCTCCCCCAACAGCAAAAAGGGAAACGACATTAACCTCACATAATCAGGAGACACCCCAGTTGGCGTGTACATATCGCTGATTTCCAGAAAGTTCTGGATGTGTACTTGGGGATCTTTGTGAGGCAACCCATTAAACTGTCCATTCGTGTGAAAAAACTATACCATATTCTGTTTCAGCTCAAACCGACCTCTAGCTGGCGGTTTCTAAATACTAAAGGTGGTATTTACTGTGAGCGGGACTGCCATATCATACACTATCCTTTTTGCCATCTCTATAGGTATCTCTTATGGCAAGACCTCATCTGGCAAACTGTTATTATTATCCAGGTTGAGTTTCTGTGTTGGGTATTGAGAGGCCGCTTTTTGCCTTTGTTGATGGAAAAATCATTCAGGCTCAGATAATGACTCTACAAGATCCTGATATCTCGCCAGTGTAATGCCTCAGTTACCTACAAGTTTACATAGCTAAGATCAAGTTGTCAACACTAGCACGATCAATATAGAAACTTTGAAAAGAACAAATTGCCTAATTTAAAGTTTTCGGCAACAGCGCCAAAAACTTATTGCGTCAGATGAACACGCAAGTGTACATGGTCTCACAAGTAATATAGTAGCTCTTTTGAGCTGGATATCGAACCCATAAAGACTTTATGAAGACCACTTATTTCTTTTTAAAGGACTATACCGATTATGCGTGTTGTAAGAAATTGAGATAATTTTATCACTAAATCCTTTATTATAAGAAAAATTACTACTACTATAATTAATGCAAACGTTACACAAAAAATCAGATTATAAAAAGTCCAGGGCTGTAGCGTAATATGAATTCAAACATAAATTTTCCACTTTTAGTCTCTGATGAGTTATTTAACTACTGATTTATAGGATTGGTAGTACAATTATGGTTTTTCGACCTCTAATTGCCTATCTTTATTAACAACCTAACTAAATCTTTGAGCGGGGATAGGCATGAATCAATAAAAAGGCATTAAGCTATCTTCCTATTTATTAATCAAACGAGGTATACGGGTATGTGTCATTAGCATCTTGTATACGAATCACCCTAAGTTACCCTAGCATGAACACGTTTCCTATATTCTTTGTTCTATCTCCTCGCCTTCTTCCAAATTCAAGGTAGACAACACATGTATTCTAATGCTGGCCAAACATTACAATTGTTAAAGCAAAAATGTAGGAGTAATTATAATTAACAACTCATCATCGATCAAAGAGTAGATCATATTACGTCATTACTTCATAGCTACATCTCCAGAATAAGAGCGCTTAGCCACTTATGTTCAATGTAAACACACAATACAATAGTTCATACACTTTAATGATCAAAAGAAAAGAGAAGAAAAGGGAAACCTAAAGTGCGTGTACTCTCTTCTCAGAGTTCTTTCAAAAGTTGCGTGAACTCCTTCTTAAAAGCCCCTGGGTTGTATTTGTAGAGTTTTTAAAATAACCCTTCAATCCTAAGTTGACCCGAACTTGAATAGAAAAATCATAACTTCAGGGCTCTACTGGCGCGGCGCACTAGGGTCACACCAGAAAATCCCTTCAGTAGTTTCACCTTTGGCACGGCGGGGCAGCAGTGCTCCAGGAATGCCTCTCAGTAGTTTTCTTGCGCAGCACGCTAGCAGTGCATCCAAAATGCTCCTCTATAGTTTATGCCCTAGCGTAGTGCGCCAGCAGTGCGCTAGGGCTGCTTGCCCCATTTTTTGCTCGCTTCTTCTTCCGAGCATTTAGTTGTTTCCAAGAATCCTGCAATCACTACTCACACACCTTAGTGAAACTTTGTTCTTTATTCTATCTAAAACATGCAATTATTTTTGTAAAATATTCTCAAAACAACTACTAAATATGGGAAAACAAGGCACATGGGCACATAAATATGCCCAAGATCAGGCATGTAACAAATAATTTACAGCTTTCCTTACTATTTTTCTATGTTTTTTAAGCACCTGGATGCTATTTAATTAATTAACACTGCTGTTTATATATATGTCACTATCAGTTTATAGGCCATTCAGTCTTTGTTGAGCAATATCTTGACCTCAGAGTTAGTCCTTTATGCTTCGGAGTTCATTGCAAGGATAGGAGAAGAACAATGGATTTTCTAAGGAGCTTCTGTCTCACGCGATCCCGCTCTGACGGGATATTCCTGCTGGGGAAGACATTTGCTGAGACAGAATCTTAGGAATTTTTTTCTGGTGCATTTTCCTTTCCCCTATTCCCTTCAGAACCCCTCAGAGTTAAGACTTATCCCATGTGACTCTTTTTAATGAGAAATTAGCGTGGTCTATCCCAAAGTCGAACCCAGCAATACATGTCAGGAGATTTCTTCTCCTAATTACCTTAGCATAACAATTATGCACCCTACCAGGATCCGTTCATCACCTACATTAGACCCATGACATCCAGATGATAAAAACATGATCTAAAACAACTTGTAACATAGAGTTTGCCTGAACTCAATCTAACAATTAAAACCTTTATGAGAGGTAGACACAGTTTGGACACACATTGTTTCAGCTCAGTTATGGATCATAATAAGAAATCTTTCGTAACTACCCTTATGCTAATATGCAACAATGGTTCTTTTTCTCACCTGATTTCCAACCAATCCCGACTGTCTTAAAACCAGAGTTTCTGTATAGTCCTATTTTATTCTTTTCCCTTACCAACGGTAAGTCCATGCACAATTTGTAGGTTGTATTCCCTCAAATGAGTATACCACATAATTCGAAAGGAATTCATTCATTAATCATATTATGCTTTATCATTTGACTACTACACATAATCAAGTTATGACTTTCTTTCTAACCACAAGTTCACAGAAGTACAAGTAGTTATATCTCACATAATTTCAACTAGGCTATTGTACCTCACATATTAGCATGTAATCAAGAAATACTACGTACAAAATCACAATTCCAGCTACATCACCCAAGCAAGTTCAAAACTATCAACTCAATTCGCTACATGGACGACCCAATCCACTGGGCCATGCGGGCACCCACTCTATGACCTAAGTAAGAGAACCCTTAACCCCATATATGAAAGCACTGCAGAATTTATTACAGATTTGAACCATTTGAAGTCAGAAAATTAAATCAGTATATAGTAATACAGTTTATACAAGGCAATACTGAAACCCCCAAGGATGCTAGTCTAAAACAAGTATAAGAAATTTTATGAGAACACTAGATATAAATAGAATAAATGACACAGCTCCCACCAATAAGGAAAGAAAAATAAAAGTTGTTGGAGAATCATCTTCGTCTTCACCTAAGAGACATCACTGACTCTATAAATAGACTATGCCAAGTGGCATAACAAGAGTAGTATCAGTATAAACAACACATACTGGTAGGCATCATCAATTTATCTGATACCACCCCATAATATATGAACAAAAAAACAAGAGATATCATAATAATTAGCTTCATAAGCCTGTCCACTCAAACTTGACGGTCAACTCCTTACTATCATTCTTATACTCTTCACCACAAGCCTAACCAAGGGTTCACTACCAACTCTACTAATTACTAGTTAACATCCTTAACCACTCAATAGTTCCACATAACTATTAATGGTCATGACCCATTTTTCTTATAATACCAGGTCCTAGCTATCCCATAGCCACATCTCATAACTAACTCCTAGTTCTAGGTAACCACTACTACACCAACATCTCAAATTACAAAACCAAGCCGGATAACTCCCTACCTACAAGTGATCTTTACCCCTAAACCTGCGAATATAGACTATCACATATGTCACATATGTCACATCGAGGTCTAATATGATCCATCATCTTACCCACGAATAAGTCAATTTAGACTCGCAGTTCTTTATAACCAATATACCACAAGTCAATGGATTCCCTTATAGACCCTTTTCCCCTAGCTCCATTACATCTAACCTCATAATTAAACAAAATACAAATATCATCGGTTCTCTCATAGAACCATTCACGCACACACATACACGCTTGGTCCTCTTGGGGACTAAATGAGCCTTATACATGTCGAAATGTGACATCCGATTCAAGAATGTATCAGAGTGTGACACCCAATCTAATTAGGTATCGAAATATGACACCCGATCTAATTATGTATCGAAATGTGATACCTGATCCAATTATGTGTTGGAATATAATACCCAATCCAATTATACAAATCAGCCACAATCTACCAAAAATAGACCACATTATAACACAAGAAGGGGATCATCACAAATAGGCCAATAAATAATCAATCACCTATTCAAGGATACATTTCACATATTATATAGCATGCTTTCCTATTCATATACATGCATGCATACCATGAATCAATTTAACATGTACAAGAAACATATATGGGAAATAAAACCATCACCCATGTTACTAACCCCTAAGGTTTATCACAAATATCCATATATTTTATGCCCATACACATACAACTATGTTATTCGCAACTTTCCCTGTCTAAGTACCATAATATCATAAGCGACTCCTCTCCAAATCATTACATAAATTTCTTACATAGTTCAATTCAAGTTAGACCACCATTGTCACCAAAATTTCTGCCTATGACTCGTGACCCATAACTTAGTTATATGATTTATCATTAAATTCTCTTCTACACTCACAATGGGTATAGATTGACTACTCAGATAAGAGAAGTCTAGCCTACCTGGGCGCCAAGTAACCATGGAGAGATAATGCAATTGAAATCCCATGTTCCAGATGTCCTACGAGAAATGACAAGGCTGAATTCTACCAGTTGGAAGCCTTTCAGTGCTAAGATTCCTTCCCCGCTTCTTCCCAAGACAGGAGCAGCGTTTGGAGGGGCTTTGTAGTAAATCTTGCCTCTAACCTACCTTTGGAAGAAGTGGGGAAAATAAGAAAATAGCAACTTAAGTTCTGTCCCACGTTCTCCCGCTGTGGCGGCCATATTTCCTTTCTGGCGGTGCCACTAAGGCGAGACCATCCCACTCTAGTGGGATAAGGGACCTATTTGAGTAAGTTTTCTTGCGATTTCTTCTAATATTAATTAACGATGATTCAGATCGTTACAGTTTACTTAACTATGTTTCATAGCTATAATTTCTATTGCTACACCAATTTTCATTTGTATATCTCGTTGTATTATACAAATTGGGTTTTTTCATTTGTATATCTCACTACATTATACAAATTATATTTTCAAAGAGATTATATATACAAATATAAATTTGCTTTAAAGATTTCTATATAGCCCTTAAATTTACTTTGTATACAAATACAACTCTTTAGAGATTTGTATAAGAACCTCTGAGGATTTGTATATGAGTCCCCAAAATATACAAATACTAAACAAAAACACAAATTTAGTTTAGAGATTTGTATATTCTCTTTCAGATATAATAACAAATTTTATTAAACTATAGTCAATTCGCATAATTTTTTACAATGGTAGCTATATTAAATAATATACTAGTAATGTTTGCTAATTCACATAATTTTTCCCAAAAAAAAAGATTTCCTATGAAAACCTTTGGTTTTTAGTTAGAAATGTGGCATTTATCAACATTGCTAATTACTGGAGCATATTTTACCAGAGAGATCCAAAACCATTACAAGAAGACTTGAAAAGGAAAGGCAAGCTTTAAAATTGGGCAAGTTGGCTGAGTCAATCGTTAAATATGTATGGAACATAATATAAGCCCCTACTTATTTATCTCATATTAGTTGTCACATTTTTCTTTTGCATTTCTCTTAAAAAATTATATATTCAAAATATTTTTTATACCTTATTCTTATATTTCATCAATAAACTGCACTTTATTTAAGGTGTTTCGGGGGGTGGGGTGGTAAAAATTCATTGGGATGATCTGTTGAGAGTGAAAGTACCGTGAGACATAAGCTCTTCAGTCTGGCATATGTTTAGGCGTTGGGGAGTTTATGGTTTGAGGTGTGACCCCACTAACTCTCTCCTAATTATAGTTAAATTTTTTAAATAAGTCCTTAAATTGATACAAATATAACAACCTAGCCTGTCGTTATTAAAAATATCTGTGGTAAAGGTATACCAATTTCTTTAATCATAATACTAGGATCAACTCCTTGGTATGCGAGTGCATTAGTTGTGAATTAAGGTCGTAATATGCTCTTATCTCAAAGTTAAGTTGAAAGTGTCTTTTCGATTTAGTTTTGGACTTAAGTTTAAACTAAGGTCAACTTCAAATGACCATATTTCTGAGTCTATAATGAATTAGGTGGCCCATGACCTATCAAATTAAATTTCTTTGAGTCTTCTTTTCAACTACACTGCATTTGCCTTATTTGGAGTTCTGAGTAAAAAATTATGCCCATTTTACTAGATACTGTCTGGATCAGGTCGCCAGAGCGGGATTGAAGCCACTGTAGTGAGATCCGATGTGACAAAAATTAAAAGTGATATTTTTTTATACTCTCCTTCTTTCCTTAAGTGCCAAAATAGATTAGGGTTACCCTAGAAATCCCCAAAAAGCTATTCTAGACTAGGAGAGAAGAGGAGAAGATATTTCTAATGCAAGGAAGGCTACAATCCATAGATTCTGGCCCATCTCCATAAATTCTCCTACTAAAATTTAAGGATCGTGCTATAATCCTTCTATAATTTCTTGGGACCTAGGTAGGCTAGGTTTATCTAATTGATTAGTTGTAAATTTGTTCCCACACATTTTATATTGTAATTGATAGGAGATTTCATGCTTAGGCCTTCAGGCACAGAGTTTGGATGGCTGAATGTATTGTTATTATTGTTTAGGATAGGAATGTACCATGTGGTATGATTATCCTATGACTAGTGATGATAGTCTAGTTCTTGGTTGATAACTATAATACTACTTGTTAATATGATTGATGGTTCTATGTGAATTATCTGAGTAATGTGAATCATGAAGTAAGGGGAGGAGGTAATTGATCTAGTATTGATAAATCTCTTGAATGAACCTATTAATTATCTGTGGTTATAGGTTATGGTTGGTCTATATCATATAGAGACTCTCAATAGTGATTAACTAAGGTTATGACGTCTTCTATGCAATTAATTATTGTGGTTGAATGGTTGATATGTTGTTGTAATGGGTCTATAATTCCAAGACTGTGAAATTCATAATCTTAAACTTGCTCTACCAAAAGTGCTGCCTTAAATAAAGAAGGCTTGATGAAATATTGTTAATGAAGGAAAGAATAGAATGTAACTAACGAAATGAATATCGTGAACAATTACATGCAATGAACCTGTTACTTGATTGTGCAAGTATGTGAACTATTCATTGTGGACTGTGATTATGGTTATAATTATGATGTTGGATCGGGTGTCACATACCGACACATATATTGGATCGAGGGTTATGTTATGACATATTTATATATATGATCGGGTGTCATATTTCAACACGTATATATGATCGAGTGTCATGTTCCGATAAATATATAGGATCGGATGTCACATTGTGACACATATATGGTTTAGGTATGGGTTCCATGAGAGAACCAATATGTGACTATCATTTGTGAGTTGATCTTGACTATATGTGTGATGGTAAAAAAACTAATCAGATTATAACTGAGCATGCCCATCATGTGTAATAACTGATAAGAAAGGACCGAAGGTCCTAATGTTATCATGTTGACTGTTGTAATTGAGATTTATCTTGTGAAACTCTATATTTCTCTTAAAATGTAAATTGATAATGTGTTCATGTATATGCCTGATTGGATTATGTTATGAGTGCTAGATGCATCCACATAGTAGGTATGAGGTTGTGGGTAAATCAGTGGAAAGCAGTCAGTATGCTATTAAGGGAGATTAATGACTTAAAGTCAGTTATTGTTGATGTCCTGTAGACACATGGGTTAAAAGAGGATTGGAAGGTTGTCGAAGATTCTGTCTCCGAGCAAGCCACCCTGGCAGGAGGAATCCTATTGTGGCGAGGCTGCCAGAGCGGGATAGGCCCCGCCATGGAGGGACAGTAGCGGGTAAGAGGTGAGCTTTAGTCCCCCTAATGTTGTCGTCTTCCAAGTGAGATGTTAATTATCGTAAGGCCATGTGATGTATGTAACTACATATAGTAGACGGGTTAGACAGAGTTAGTACTGGCCCATAGTTTATAAACTTCTCTATTTGATAAAGAGCTAAGCCTTTATCTTCATTAGAATTGGTAGCGAACAACCTAGAAAGGATGAAAGTTAGGCTTGAACGACTTTAATGAGGTTAATGAGAATTATAAGACTTTTCTTTCCTTTTGCTTGTTTTCCAACGAATACCTCCAGATCTGTTCAGATTTGGCCTAGATCTATTGATTTCCGGTGTCGTCTCGCGGTTTTCCATTTTCCGGCGTGAACAGTGTTTCCGGCGTGAATAGTATTTCCGGCGTGAACAGTGTTTCAGGCGTGAATCAGGTTCTTTTCAACTGGAGTTGGTACCTCCAGTTTATCTATTTTTTTTGTTCATACACTTATTGTTGCATTTTGCTAACTTTAGATTTTTGAATAATTTATCAATTCTTACATATTTTCGTGGCTTTAGATAGTGATGGTAGATTAAGGTCATGTTCTCATTCAGGGACGAGGTCGGGGACGAGGGTAAGGAGGGGTAAGTGGGTTAAAGGGGCGTCTAGACTGAGAGTTGGTTCTTGGAACATTGGAACATTAATGGGCAAATCCATAGAGCTAGTTAAAATTCTAAAGAAGAGAAAGATTAATATAGCTTGTGTCCAAGAGACCAAATGGGTAGGTTCTAAAGCTAGGGAGGTAGACGGGTATAAGCTTTGGTTTTCAGGTAGATTGAAATATAAGAATGGGGTAGGCATTTTAGTAGACAATGATCTAAGGGATCAGGTAGTGGAGGTTAGGAGAGTCACCGATAGGATGATGTCGATTAAGGTGGTCGTTGAAGGGAGCACATTCAACATTATTAGTGATTATGCGCCACAAGCGGGCTTAAAAGAGGAGGATAAGAGGCACTTTTGGGAGGATTTAGACGAGTTAGTGGGAGGTATACCACCTACTAAGAAGCTTTTCGTGGGAGGGGATTTCAATGGGTACATCGGGTCTATTTTAGGAGGGTATGATGATGTGCATGGAGGCTTTGGCTACGAGGTCAGAAATGTAGGAGGCCTTTCACTTTTGGAATTCGCAAGAGCTTTTGGGTTGGTCATAGCCAATTCGAGTTTTCCAAAGAAGGAAGACCACTTGGTAACATTCCATAGTTCGGTGGCTAAGACTCAGATAGACTTTTTACTCCTGAGGAAGGTCGATAGAAGTTAAAGGCCATGGGGGCCTGGGATAGTAATGGGGATGCGACTAGTATGTGGGATAGGACGGCTAGTTGTATTAGGACTGTGGCAAGGGAAGTGTTAGGAGTCTCGATTGGTAGTCATAGTCGACATCGAGGAGACTGGTGGTGGAATGGAGAAGTGCAAGAAAAGGTGGAAGCAAAGAAGATGGCGTACGCAAAGTTGATAGAAAGCACAAATGAGGTGGAGAAGTGGACGAATAGGGAATTTTATAAGATAGCGAGAAAGGAGGCGAAGTCGGCGGTTTCGATGGCAAAAACAATAGCTTTTGAACGCCTTTATGCTGAACTAGAAGAGAAAGGTGGGGATAGAAAATTGTTCAGTCTAGCCAGGGCGCGAGAGAGAAGGGCACGCGATATGGACCAAGTGAAGTGCATTAAGGACGAGCATGGAAAAGTATTGGTAGATGAGACCCTCATTAAACAAAGATGGCAGTCCTATTTCCATAAACTCTTGAATGAGGAAGGGGACAGAGACTTTGTGTTGGGAGATTTAGAACATACAGGGAGGCATTGCAATTTTGGGTATTGCAGGAGTATTAAGGTCGAGAAGGTTAAGAGTGTCGTTCGTAGGATGCGCTGGGGAAGAGCAACCGGACCTGACGAGATTCCTGGGGAATTTTGGAAGAGCACGAGCTCGGTAGGTTTGGAGTGGTAGACTAGGTTATTTAATGTCATCTTTAAAACGGCAATGATGCCCGAAGAATGGACGTCGAGCATAATGATCCCTCTATACAAAAACAAATGAGATATCCAGAGTTGCAACAACTATAGAGGTATTAAGCTACTAAGCCATACTATGAAACTGTGGGAAAGAGTGGTAGAGATGAGGGTGAGGAGAGACGTGTCTATTTCAGAGAACCAGTTTGGATTTATGCCGGGACGCTCAACTACAGAAGCCATCCATCTTATGAGGAGACTCGTGGAGCAGCATAGGGAGAGGAAGAGGGACTTGCATATGGTATTCATCGACCTAGAAAAGGCTTATGACAAAGTCCCAAGAGAAATACTATGGACATGTTTGGAGGCTAAAGGTGTACCTATGGCATACATTAGGGTGATCAAGGACATGTACGAGGGAGCCAAAACCAGGGTAAGGACAGTAGGAGGGGACTCAGAGCACTTCCCAGTGGTGATGGGGTTGCATCAAGGATCATCTCTTAGTCCTTTTTTATTTGCCTTGGTGATAGATGGATTGACGCGACAAATTTAAGGTGCGGTGCCATAGTGTATGCTTTTCGCGGATGACATAGTCCTGATCGATGAGACTCGCCGCGGAGTTAACGCTAAGCTGGAGGATTGGAGACATACCTTGGAGTCTAAAGAGTTTAAGTTGAGTAGGACAAAGACAGAGTACTTAGAGTGCAAGTTTAGTGAGACACCTCAGGAGGTTGACGTTGAAGTTAGGCTTGGTGCTCAGGCCATCCAAAAGAGAAGTAGTTGCAAGTATCTTGGGTCTATCATGCAAGGCAGCGGGGAGATTGACGATGATGTCACACATCGTATTAGGGTAGGGTGGATGAAATGGAGGCTCACTTCCGGAGTGCTATGTGACAAGAATGTGCCACCAAAACTTAAGGGCAAGTTCTACAAAGTGGTAGTTAGACCGGCTATGCTATATGGGGCGGAGTGTTGGCCAGTTAAGACTTCTCACATTCAAAAGATAAAAGTTGCTGAGATGAGAATGCTGAGATGGATGTGTGGGCACACCAGGAGCGACAAAATTAGAAATGAGGCTATTCGGGATAAGGTAGGAGTGGCCTCGGTGGAAGATAAGATACGGGAAATGCGACTGAGATGGTATGGACATGTGAAGAGGAGAGACACAGATGCCCCAGTGCGGAGGTGTGAGAGGCTGGCCATGGATGGTTATAGAAGAGGTAGGGGTAGGCCGAAGAAGTATTGGGGAGAGGTGATTAGATAGGACATGGTGCAGTTACACCTTACGGAGGACATGACCTTAGATAGGAGGGTGTGGAGGACCCATATTAGGGTAGAAGGCTAGTTCATAGTCTCGTTATTCTTCTCTATTCATAGGCGTAGTAGTGCATTACGATCTCTTGCGCTTTGACTTCTGATTTCTGTTATTTCTGTTATTATTTATTGCTTTCTATGCTTTGATTGCTCTATTTTACCTGTGACGCTTTCATTATGTATTTAATCGTTATTTGTTATTTGTATTTATTTATTTGTATTTATTTGTTATCTATTCATTATTTGTTTGTTGTTTTTCTCATAAGGCTTTTAATTTTCTATTCTTATCTAATATTTTTTATGCATTTATGCTTTTACTGAGCCGAGGGTCTCCAGGAAACAGCCATCCTATCTTGGTAGGAGTAAGGTCTGCATACATTCTACCCTCCCCAGACCCCATGTTGTGGGATTTTACTGGGTTGTTGTTGTTGTTATTGTTGTTGTTATTTGGCGGTGAATCTCTTAAGAGCATGTTTTCTTCTTGTTGATTCCTTTATATTATATGGTGGGTATCGGGTTGACCAATGATGCCTACTAGTACATGTTGTTTATACTGATACTACTCTATCTATGCCACTTGGGATTGTCTGGTTGCAGGGTCATTGATGTTTCATAGGCAAAGACGAAGATGAGTCTTCAATAGCTTTTACTCATCTTTCCTTATGGTGGGAGCTGTGTTTTACTTTTATTTATACTATCTTTAGAAGCTTTTGTACCTGTTTAGACTAGTATCCTTGAGGGTGTTAAGTATTTCTTATAATAAACCTTAGAGTTTTAAAAATTTAATTTTTGGTGTATTGTTGACTCTTTTAGGACGTATAATGGTATTTTGTTAAACTTTCGTATGATATTTTATAAGGGTTCTCCTATCTAGGTGTTAGAGTAGGTGCCCGCACTTCCAGATGGGATGGGTCGTGATAAATTAGTATCAGAGCCAGGTTACCTATCTCCTAGTGCAAGGGCAAGTGTGGAATAGACTCCTATGGATTGGTGTGTTGACGTCCACATCTAATTTTCAGGAAGCTATGAAGCATTTTAGGAAGTAGTTCTATTTCTTCTCTTTTTTCATGCGGTTTATCACTTGTGGTATGGTTTGAATCCAATTGGTATCTCCGGATTTAAATTGGTATCTCAATGTTGTAAACTTGATGCCTTTATCGCGGCTAAAAGGACACAAGCAAGAGAAATTAGAACTGAGAAGGTTCTAATTGGTATCTAACCTTACAGGCTATGTAAGTGCATGGATGATCAGTTTAATATCATCCATGAAGTGAACTAATTAAATAAATTGACTTACTTGTATATTGTAACCTTAAATTGTAATTATGTGCAGAGTGTTGCCTGAATAACTGCCAAGGTGTGAACTGTACCTCCTTGATATGATGTGATTATACGTACAGTGTTGCCTAGGGTACCTATAGTGTGTGAAGTATACTTGTATGAATGGTTGAAATTATGTGAGATATGATTGCTTAGGTTTCTGTTAACTTATTGTCAGAAAAAGGGTTATAACTTGGTTATGTGTAATGGTCTAGTGATAAACTGTAATGTGATTAATTGACAAATTTCTGACATGTTAAATGAAATACTCATATGAGGGAACAATCTTAATTGTGCACGGTCTTACCATTGGTAAAGATGGTAAGGGAAAAGAATGATATATGACTGTAGAGAAACTCCGATTTTAGGACAGTCAGGATTGGTTGGGAACTAAGTGAGAAAAAGGGATATTGTTGCATAATAGCAGAATTTGTTGTTGTGAAATATCTCTTTAACATGTTTCATAACTGGTTTTAAATAATGTTATGCTGAATATTTGTCTATGCATTGCTTGAGTTGGTCTTGGAATTATATTAAAGGCCTTAATGTGGTGTCAAGTGATAATTAAGTCAATGCTTGAGATTGAGAGTTCGAGTTATGTTGTACTTGTGATCATGATTATTTTAACTATTGGATTGAGTTTATGGGGACTCAATGCTTTAGTTGTTTCTTGATTGCATTTCTATCTGTGATAATTGTTTGAACTACTGGATTGAGTTTGTAGGAACTAAATGTTTTTGTTGTTTCTTAATTATGCTCCTAATTATCATGAGGTTATTGGTCTAATGTGGATGATGAACAGATTCTTGTGGTGTGCATTTTTGTTGATGCTGAGATAATGGGAAGAAATTCTTGTTTGTTTAATGTTGGGTTCAATCTTGGGGAGAATTTCGCGGAACCTATCTAAGAAACAGTTAACCTCTGGCTAAACTTTCACCCTAGAAGTAAATAGTGATCTCAAGAAGCAGGGAAGAAGGGGAAAACCTTCAGGAAATTGCTCTCTAAAGACTGATTTCATAATGGCCGCCATAGTGGGATAATCCCGCCATGGTGGGTCCGCTAGAGAGGGAACTGGTCCGCTAGAGTGGGACAGGGCGAGACTGAATCTTAGCCCTATGTCCCTGTTTTACCTTGTCCTACCCTTATACTCTAGAATGAGTAATAGTTAATTCTCTTATTTGAGTAGTTAAATCAACACCCATTGTGTAGTATAGAAGGAAATTTAATGAGAATTCGTATAACTAAGCTACGGGTCACGGGCAGAAATTCAGTTGTCTTAGTTGTTTAATTTGGAGTGACTTGGGTAAGAGGGTGGTGTAATGATTTGGGAGACATTGATTATGATATTGTTGCATACTGATGGGTGAAGTTGTAATGGACACAGTAGCATGTACAAAGATATAAAATATGTGGATATTGGTGATAAACCTTAGGGGTTGGCAATGTAGGTGATGGTCTAATTTTCCGTATGTGTTTTATATACTTGTTAAATTGCTTCATGATATGCACATGTGTTTATGAATAGGGAAAAATGCTAGAATATATGTGAAAGGATCACCTGCTGGCCTGTTTTGTGATGAATCTGTTCTTGGTGATATAATGCTGAAATACTGAATGTAATTATGGTTGCTTGTATGTTGGGATTGGGTGTCATGTTTCGATAAATATTTGGATCAGGTGTCATATTTCGACATAAACCTTGGATCGGGTATCATGTTCCGACACAAATAGGTGTTTGTAGGTCCTATGAGAGGGCCCTTTATTGAAAATGTCTGATAATTGACAGGGGTGAGAATCTTATGGTATGCCTTGATAGTCCCATTGTGATAGTGAATTAATTGAATTTTTTATTCTTCATTAAGGTGTGAACATGCCGAATTGCATTGGTTCTTGGATCATGTGATGGGATGGAGAGTGTGATGCCGAGATCATTGCCGACGAATGTGACTGATCCTAGATTATTGATTGTGAATGAGCATCCTTATAACCTTAATCATTATCTAATGATTCTTGTGTTTGATTCATGAGATACCTTTTATTTACTACTCTTTGAGTGGGGATGATGTGCTATTTATAGCACGGGTTAGGGTGTAAGTATTCGGGTAAAAGTTTTCCCTAATATGAGGATTAACAAGGTTTCAGTGAGCATAAAATACAATTAACCTTATGAATTGGGTAGTTTAGAGATATTTGAGAGTCTTCAGGTGTAGTGTTTGAGAAAGATTTAAGGTGGTAGCATGATATACGAGGGATGTAAAAGTGGTTAGTTTGGGATGTGATTTTACCTAAGTCGTAATGTGTCTCATCATTTGTTTCAAAAGACTTATATCGGCTTGTGCCCTCTCCCCCATTTTGTTGTTCGAGGTCGAATGAAGGGTAAATTGGTATTTATTATAATGACCTAGCCCATCATTACTAAAAATATCTGCGGTAAAGGTATACGAATCTCTTTCATCATAATATCAGAATCCATTCCATGGTATGCGAGTGCATTAGTTGTGAATTAATGTCGTAATATGCTCTTATCTCAAAGTTAAGTTGAAAGTGTCTTTCCAATTTAGTTTTGGACTTGAATTTAAACTAAGGTCAACTTCAAATGACCATATCTCTTAGCCTATAATGAATTAGGTGACCAATGACGTATCAAATTAAAGGTCTTTGAGTCTTATTTCCAAAGCCACCAAATTTCCTCATTTGGAGTTTGGTGTAAAAAGGTATGCCCATTTTACTGAACACTATCTAGGTCAGGCCGCCAGAGCCGGATTGAGGCCGCTGTAGTGGGATCCAATAGGCCAAAACTTAAAAGTGGCATATTTTTATTATCTCCTCGTTCCCCTAAGTGCCAAAATAGATGAGGTTTACCCTAGAAACCCCCAAGAATCTATTCTAGGCTTGGAGAGAAGGGGAGAAGAGATTTCTAACTCAAGGAAGGCTACAACCCATAGGTTCAGGCTCGTCTCCATAGATGTTTCTTCCAAAAGTGAAGAATCGTTCTATAATCCTTCTATAATTTCTTGGTGCCTAGGTAGGATAGGTTTCTCTAATTGATTAGTTGTAAATTTGTTCTCACGCATTCTATATTGTAATTGATAGGAGATTTCATGCTTAGGCCTTAAGGCACATAGTTGGGATAGCTAAATGTATTGTTATTATTGTTTAGGATAGGAATGTACCATGTGGTATGATTATCCTGTGACTAGTGATGATAGTCTAGTTCTTGGTTGATAACTGTAATACTGCTTGTTGATATAATTGGTGGTTCTATGTGAATTATTTGAGTAATGTGAATCATAAAGTAAGGGGAGGAGGTAATTGATCTAGTATTGATAAATCTCTTGATGAACCTATTAATTATCTGTGGTTATAGGTTATGGTTGGTCCATAACATAGAGAGACTCTCAATAGTAATTGAGTAAGGTTATGACGTCTTCTATGTAATTAATTATTGTGGTTGAATGGTTGATATATTGTTGTAATAGGTTTACAATCTCAGGACTGTGAAATTCATAATCTTGAACTTGTTCTATGATCTTGGGTACATTTATTTGCCCAATAACAAATAAAACCTATTATTCATTGATCAAGTTGAGAGAAAATTCCTAGAATTTAGTTCATATTGTTGCACTTTTTTGTATTGTTGTAACCAACCAATGTGATTAGACATTTTCAAGGCTGATTATGAAAGAATGAACATTCAAAACATGATCGGATAGAAAGTGGAGCTCAAAGACGAAGTTGGGAACACAATGTGAAGAAAATAATCTATAAGGAAGTGTCTCCGCGTTGCACAAATGAATTCTAAAATTATTATCCAAAACTTGGAATTTACCAGATGAAGCAGAGTGGTGGGCGCCAGGTCCGCGCGGACCTGGTTTTGGATAGCACAAATTCATGCCTACACAAAAAATGAAAAATTACACTCAACTGAACCAAATCCATGTCGCAGACTTCAGTGCGTCTACTTTAATTCCGCATTTTTGGTGCTATAAATAGCACCTTTACATATTTTATTAAAAAGTAAATCAGATTGTCGGGTTTAGAGTTGAAGAAGACGAAGGAAAAGCTACTTTGGGTGATATGTTCTTCTTTTCTTTCATTTGAATTCAAGTTTTGATATTATTAATGATTGGTGTAAACATGTTACACACTATGAGAGGCTAAATCCCCTTGTTCTTGGGTTGTAGCCACAAGATGAAAGTTTAAATCTTTGTTGCTTTGGTTGCAACTGGGTTTTGTATGTGATTACTCTTATATTCTTATTTTGATAGTTTTAATGCTTCATCACTATTAGAATAATGTTTTTATCCACTTGAAACTTGGAAGACGGAAAGGGGATAGAACACTAGAATATAAGGAGCATGTTTGTCCTAGAATTGTCTAGAATAATTCGTGTATACAATGTACGTGACACATATCTATACACCATGTTTGGTTACTAAATAGGATGATAGGATCTATGCATTTTTGTTGGTTCATGCTTATCCCCGCTCAATGATGTAGTTAAGTTGTCAACAAGAGTAGGCAATTAGAGATCGGAAGGGTCATAATTGTAAATTCAACCCTGTAAATTAGTAATCAAAAAACCCATTGGATATGAAAGTAAAGAATTTTAGACTAGAAATCTATGAGTGCTACAACCTAGGGACTCTTCTTTACATTGATAAAATTTCTCTAATATCTTTGAATCATTTTCCCATATCGTATTGTTATAATTATTTTTAATTACATAAATGAGCTCAACTCTTTGAATACACACACGAATAATTTGATTCATTAAAAAGCTAACTGACGCCTAATTGTATTTTTCTGTGGGTTCGATATTCGGCTCTTAAAGAGGGTCACTATATTACTTTTGAGACCACGTGCACTTGTGTGTATCTTTGGACACAACAAGTTTTTGGTGCCGTTGTCGGGGATATTGTTTAATTGGGCAATAGTTTTCTTTGTGAAGTCTCTTTATTATTTGTGTTGGTGGTAATAACTTGATCTTAGCTGTTATTTTTGGCAGGAGAACATAAAAAGGCACACTGAACAGAAGTGGGAACCTTGTAGAGCCACTAGCTGAGCCTAAAAGGTTTCTGCATCAGTAAAGAAGGAGAGCAACTGCTCTATATGCTGTACCACAGGTAAATCTGACTGATACTGACAAAGTGCTTAAAGAGATCCTTGTGGAGATGGCAACTAGGACAGTACGTGATGTGGCAGTCCCATTCACAGCGAATGTCACCTCCAGCATTCAGAAACCGCAAGCTAGAGGAATATTTGAATTGAAACAAAACATGGTGCAGTTGTTGCACTCTAAAGGGCAGTTTATAGGTTTGCCTTATGAAGATCCCCAAGTTCACATCTAGAACTTCTTAGAAATTAGCGACACTTATACGCCTAATGGGGTATCTCCTGACTATGTGAGGTTGACATTTTTTCTCTTTTCTTTGTAGGGGGAAGCTAAGAGGTGGGTGAAGTTGGAACCACCAAATTCAATTACTTCATGGAATGATTTGGCTTGCAAGTTTTTTACTAGGTTCTTTCCTTCGGGGAAGACAACTAAGTTGAGAGCTGAAATTTTAAGCTTTAAGCAAAAATCTTGAGAGAATTTGTACCAATCTTGGGACAAGTTTAAATCTTTACTCATTAGTTTTCCTCACCATCATCAAGCTAATGAGGTGGAGGTCCATACCTTCATAGAAGGGTTGGAACCCAACACCAAAATTCTTTTTGACTCTGCTGCAGGTGGACAGGCATTGAAGAAAACCTATGATGAGTTATATATATTGCTTAATCGCATATCTCAGGGAAATCCTGAGTGGAATGGAGGAAATTCTAGACCTGTGGTTAAAAGACAATCAGACATGTTGGAAGTTGATGTGATGACAACTTGGATGACATAGATTACAGCAATGAAAAATATGATGACAACGCATTTCAACACTTTAGCAAAAGAACATTAGCAAGCTTTGGTGAATATGGTTCAGCAATAACACATGTGGTGTGAGGTATATGGCAGTAGTGAACATGTGGCAGAATACTGTAGAGCTAATCTTGAGTCAGTAAATTTTGTGGGTAATGCACCTAGGGGTGGTGGTAATCAGAACTATGGAAACACTTACAACCCAAATTAGAGAAACCATCCGAACTTCTCATGGGGTGAAAATCAGCAAAACCAACATCAAAGGAAGACCCAATTCATACCACAAAGAGGTGCACAATAGTACAACAATCAAGGTCAAGGTAATCAAAGCTCAGAAAAATCAGGAAGCATGAGTGTTGAGGATATGTTGAAATAGATCATGACTGACCAGGCTAAGTTAGTTGCAGATGTTTTTTTAGAATCGGTTAGCTACTCAGAATTTAGAAAAATAGCTTGGGTAATTAGCAAGTGCACAGAGTTCTCGCTGATAAGGGGTCTATCAGGTAACACTGACCTAAATCCCAAATAGGTGAATGTCGTGAGTTCTCACACTGGTCTCCCCCTAGATAAATTGGCTCCTAAAATTAAGCCGGCAGAGGTGAAAGGTAAAGAGAGAGTTAGGGATGAAGGGGAATCCAGCGGACCAAGGGCAGTCGAAGAACCAAAAACAAAACCTCTTCCTCCATTCCCACAAAATTTTAAGAAGAAGAAGGAAGAGGAGTGCTTTGCGAAGTTTATAGACTTGCTAAAATAGGTACAAATTAATTTATCTTTGATTGATGTTTTGCAGGGAATACCTAAGTACGCCAAGTATGTCAAAGCCATTGTAGACAACAAGAGCAAGTGGTCTGAGTATGAAATAGTAGCACTTACTGGGGAGTGCAGTTCCATAATCTTGAATAAAGTTAAGCTTCCAACCAAGGAGAAAGATCTAGGGAGTTTCATGGTGTAGGTTACTATTGGGAAATGTGTGAATGTAAGAGGACTATGTGACTTGGGTGAGAGTATAAACTTGATGTCAACCTCTATGTTCAAGAAATTAGGCTTAGGAAATCCTAAGCCTACCACCATCTTGTTACAACTAGCAAATCGCTCTGTAGCTAAACCAGATGGAGTCATTGAGGATGTCTTAGTCCAGGTGGGATCTCTTATTTTCCTTGTGGACTTTGTCATCCTGGACTTTGATCCATACCCGAAGGTTCCCTTGAGTTTGGGACGTCCATTCTTGGCAACAGAAGGGGCTTTGATAGATGTACCGGGTGGACGACTTATAATGAGAGCTTATGATAATGTGAAAGTATTTGATGTGTACAACGCATTGAAATTGCCTGCTGTATATGAAGAGTTATTTGTGATAATAGTAATTGATGAAGTAGGGGCAAAGAAAAATGTGGAATTATGGGATCCACTGGAAAAGGTGTTAACGGGTCAAGACATAGAAAGCGATGTAGCAACACAAGAAATTGTTGGTTTGTTAGAGGCTCACAATGTGAGCATGTGGAAAAATAGGTTGAACCATTGAACAGAGTGTTGGGTCTTTCACCCAAACCCTCGACTGAAAAAGCTCCTAAATTAGAGTTGAAACCATTGTCGTCCCATCTCAGGTACATATATCTTGGTCCCAATGACATATACCTATAATCCTCTCGTCCTCTTTATCTGAAATACAGGTTCGAGCAACTCTAGAGGTGCTTAGACGAAGAAAGAAAGCTATGTGCTGGCAAATGGATGATCTACACGGGATTAGCCCAACCTTGTGCATGCATAGGCTCTTCATGGAGGAAGGGAATAAACCAATCGCACAACCTCAGCATAGATTGAATCCAGTGATAAAAGATGTGGTGAGGAAAAAGGTTATTAAGCGTCTAGATGCAGGTATCATATACCCCATCTCGGAAAATAAATGGGTAAGTTCAGTTCAGTGTGTGCTTAAAAAGAGAGGAATGACTGTGATCACAAACAAAAAGAATGAGTTAATCCCAACTAGAACAGTCACTGGATGGAGAATTTGCATAGATTATCGCAAGTTGAATGAAGCTACAAGAAAAAATCACTACCCATTTCCTTTATTGATCAAATGCTAGACAGGTTGGCAGGGCAGGAGTACTACTATTTCTTGGATGGATATTTAGGATATAATCAGGTCTCAATTGCACCTGAAGATTAAGAAAAGACTACGTTCACTTGTCCTTATGGAACATATGCCTTTAAGTGTATGTCATTTGTGTTGTGCAATGCTACCATAAACTTTTAAAAGATGTATGATGGCAATCTTTCATGACATGGTCGAAGAATCTATGGATATTTTTGTGGATGACTTCTCAGTTTTTGAGAAATTTGCAGAACTTAGACAAGGTGTTAACAAGGTGCGAAAAGACAAATCTTGTCCTGAACTGTGAAAAATGTTATTTTCTAATAATAGAAGGGATTGTATGCAGGGTATGTGAAGAACTGTGACCAATGCCAATGAATGGGCACCATCTCAAGAAGACACGAAATGTCATTAAGATACATCCTGGAAGTCAAAATTTTTGATGAATGGGGCATGGACTTCATGGGTCCATTTCCATCATATTATGGAAACCAGTATATCTTAGTGGCAATAGATTACATGTCCAAGTGGGTCGAGGCCATAACTCTTCCCACCAATGACTCAAAGATGGTGATCAAGTTTCTCAAGAAGCATATCTTCACTTGATTTGGCACTCCTAGAGCAATTATCAGCGATGGAGGATCTCACTTCATAAATCAAACAATAGAGGATCTCTTGACTAAGTATGGGGTGAGGCATAAAGTGGATACAACATATCATTTGCAAACTAGTGGAAAGGTAGAGGTATCCAATAGAGAGGTAAAACAGATATTACAGAAGACTATGAATGCACAAAGGAAAGATTGGTCAGAGAAGTTAGATGAAGCACTTTGGGCATACCAAATGACATACAAAATACCCATCGGGACCTCTCCATATCAGATGGTATTTGGTAAAGCATGTCACTTATCGGTTGAGTTAGAGCACCGAGCCTATTGGGTAATCAAGAAGCTAAATCTTGACCTAGAATTAGCAGGGAGAAAGCGATTAGACCAATTGCATGAGTTAGAGGAGTTTAGGCTTTGGGCCTATGAAAATGCCAAACTGTACAAGGAGAAAACAAAGAGATGGCATGATAAGCACATCATCACTCGCACTTTCGAACCAGGGGAAAAGGTACTTCTTTTTAACTATAGACTCAAACATTTTCTAGGGAAGTTAAGATCCAAGTAGAGTGGCCCTTTTGAAGTGGTAAGTATGACGCCTCATAGAGCTGTGAAACTATGGAATGCATCAAAAACGTCCACGTTTTTAGTTAATGGGCAAAAAGTCAAGCACTACTTTGGTAATGATGTGGACCATGGAGAATAAGTTGTAAAGCTTTAGGATGAAAGATAAAGGCGTTAAGTCATGCCACGATGGTGAATAATGTATTGCACTAGAGGCAACCCGTGAGGTAATATAACATGTTTTTAATTAGAAATTATAATGGTTTGTTTTGGGATTGCTAAAATTTTATTTTGTTTCAATGTATAAGTTAGTTTATGAAATCAAATAAAATAAAAAGAAAATTTTGACGAAGCCTTCACAGAGAGGTCCGCGACAAGTCTGCATCACAGACCTGTTCCATTTCAATTCAAATTTTACAAAGGTATGTTTTCAATCATTTTTTAAACAATTTTGGTGAAAATAAGTTCCAAGTAAGGTGCGCGCCAAGTCCGCATTGCGGACCTAGTTGATTCAGTACAAAATGCAATTTGGAATTTTTGGACGCTAAACAGTAAGGTCTGCGACAAGTCCACATTGCGGACCTGAGATAATTTTCGGGATTTTTCATTAAAAAGACAGGTTTAACCCATTTGTAATGGTATACCCGACAAAATCAGTCTTTAAACCCCGAAATTGACCCATTTAACTCAGTTTTCAACTTTGAAGCATTTTCTTTCTCTCTTCGACTCTCAAAATTCCTTTCTTCTAAGGCAAATCTGTGATGCACTCTTCCAATTCAAGCAAAATATTTTTGTTGAGTTTCTATATCACACTAACAAGGTATGTGTCTTGAACTACTTTTATGCTATAAATGGTTGAAATCTACATAAGTAAGTTCTTGGCCTTGAGTTTTGACTCAATATGATTGATTTTCATTGCTCTTTGATTGAAATACTTGTTGGGTGTGTCAAGTTGCTTAGGAATTGCTTGTTGTGATTAACTTATTATGGGTTAAGTTCTTGTAACCTAACCCTACTTTTGATGATTAAAAGAAATTGGATGATTGTGATTGTTATGATAATGTGTGTCGAATTCTTGAGTAAACATGCATAAAGTAATGTGTGAAGTTGTTGTGAGTTGTGAAAAATAGTGTGAAGTGAAGTTTATATTGTTCAAATTATTGGGATAAAAACATGCTTGTAGTAGTGGTGATCATGTATGCACTTCTACTTGAACTTGAATATTATTTTGGATTAATCATAAGTTTATCTGTGAGTTCACTTGGGGTGATGTGGTAGTGGTCTGAAGGTGGGATTGAAATGGCTTGTAGTATTGAATCTTGTATATTGATTTTTGGGGGATGTGCTAAACTATAGGAGGCTATTTTGAATTCTTAGAGTATTGGACTCAGCATGTGGAATAATTGAAGTGTGGGTTAGTTTGTTAGTATATATGTGCATAGTACTCAAATGAAGGGAAGTCTAAGTACCTTCATATTACTTGTGTGCTAATGAAATGCTTAAGTGTGGGGTTCGGGCCTGAAGTTTGAATGTACATTTAGATTCTTACATGTTGTTTTTGGGTGGCTTATTCGTAGCAAAAATGTCATCCATCAGAAGGCCAGGAAAGGAACCTACAACTCCTGGAAGCAGGAAAAGAGAAAGAGGGGCACCCTCTATACCACCTACCTTACCCATGCCTAGAGTCCAATTTCGTCGATTTGGCATAAAAGCGGTGCATCTAACTAGAAACAACTAGTACAAGCGACACAATAAGTCTCGCTATCTCTCTGATATGCCAATAGACGAGGAAAAATTGGCTAGAGGCTACCCTCAAATAATGCGGAGAATAGAGGAACTAAATATGCATTTCTTGTTTGCTGACCCAAAGTCATGCAGTTTGCACGTGGTAAGGGAATTCTATGCAAACTATCAACCTAATCAGCACATATATTACATCACAGTCTGAGGGTTTGATGTTTCTCTATCTCCCATGGCAATAAATGAGATATTGGGAACGTTAGAGCTGTCAACCACCGCCTTGACAGATTTAAACATTCAACCACCATACAGGGATGTCCGACATACTTTGTGTGGTCCTAGATCGACTGCCAAGTGGGTATGTCTCGGTTTTTGGGGCTACCATAATATATTTTTATACACGCATCTTAACAAAAAAACACGTGTGTGGGTGAAGATTGTCATGCACAGTCTCCTTTTAGGCCTCTACTATATAGAATTAAAATGGGACAGAGTATGCTTAGTCTATGCCCTTATGAAAGGGATAGACTTGAATGTTGGAGCGGTGATAAAATCCACTATCAGGAAATGTAGGGTTCATCGAGGTAGGGGATTTTCATTTGGAGGCCTCATCACGGATATATGTCGAAGGGCCGAGGTCCCCGAAGAACAACATGATTATATGGCCCTCCTTCCCTTAAATTCTTATAATGTCACAAACATCAAGGGGCCCAACTACACTCCCAGTCTAGTCCTCACTACCTAGGAGTGCGTGAGGCACGATGATATAATCACAGCCCACATGTTTGGCTAGGAAATGCTTCGACACCATACTGGAGGGTAAGCTTCAATTGAAAAGGAACTCTGTGAGGTCGATAGACAATACTCGCTAAATGAACATGCTATGGTTATCCTCAGACTGGGACCTGACATTTATGAGCCGACAGAAGATGACATTCCCACGAATGAGGATAGAAGAAGGACCGGCTCATACGTGGAGTCAGATTTGGAGGCCATAGAGTTTGACCCCCTGGCGGTGGAAGATCCGGATGTTGGTGGACAGATGGATGAGTAGACAGGGAATTCTACTACCTTGAGCTTCTGAGGACAGTGCCCAACTTTAAGTGTGGGGTAGAGTCTGTTTAAATTAAACCTTATCTGTTTATTTTTTTGTTGTTAAGTTTGATATTTTGTTTTATTTAGATTGTTGATTATGGTTGTTTTTGTTAGACTTATGCTGTGATTTATCTAGATTGGTACTTGTTTATTTTTGTCAGCAAATATTTTCTAAATTTTGGTTTCATGGCATTTGTTTTTGATTTTTTGGCCATGATAGTCCCTTTGAACCATATCTATTTATTTTTTGTTGTTAAGTTTTATGTTTTGTTTTATTTAGATTGCTGATTGTGGTTCTTTTTGTTAGACTTATATTGTGATTTATCTAGATTGGTACTTGTTTATTTTTGTCAGAAAACTTTTTCTGAATTTGGGTTTCATGGCATTTGTTTTTGGTTCTTTGGCCATGGATAGTACATTTGAACCGTACAATTTTTTTTTTTTAGATATTTGTAATGTATATAAAGTATTTTGCCAAACTATCAAATTGCATAGGTAGCAGATGAAATAATTGAAAAACATGAAAAAACTGACTAACTTGAGACACCTAAGACTCTGTGTTAGATTTTGAATAATGTTGAATTCATGAGATTGTGGTTATAATTTCTGAAGAATTGTCATTCTGAAATTAAACATGTGCACTTTGAGTAAGGTTGAGTGTATAATCCTGGTTTCTTTTGATTTCTAGAACTTTCTATGTGTGTATTAGTAGTAAAAACAAAGAAAGTTTAGAGTTTAGGGAAATGATCTAGGCAATTCTTTGGTAACCTCTTTTTAAAATCAATTTTTGTGCCCACCTTAATGTAAATCCTTAATTAGCCCTTTTTAGACTTTGACTTGATTCTTTGGCAATCTAGTTTGAAGTCTATTCCTATTTTTTTCCTGAGATCATAATTTTGATCCAAGAAGCCAAGTGCTTTGGAAGAGAAAAAGTAGAGAAATGGGAGGTTAACAACCTTGGGTTACTGAGAATAAAACCATTATTTCTATTAATTGAAATAAAATCTTGTGTTAGAGAAGACAAACATGCAAAAAATGAAAAGAACATCAATCATATCATGGTTGAAGTTAGTAAAGAAAAGAAGAATTCCTCTACAAAGATAAATGAAGGAATTTTCTGCGAGAGTTTTTTCCACTATTTTAGCGATTATGATTGAGATAAAGCTCTTTAGATGGTCTTTTCTATTGTATAATTTTCTATTGTCCGAGTTGGAGTAAAAGGTTAAGCTAACAAAATAACAAAGCTGTAAGAATAAGGTTATGAAGTACTTGAAAGGAATTAAAGAATGTAATGTGTTGAAAGCGCTTGGGAACCAAGTCACTATACATGTCCAGATTTCTATCTACCCATCCCCTAACTCACATTACAACCTGAAAAAATCCTAAGTGTTCCTTAAGTCTTAGCTGCCTTAATAGAGCTATTTGATACACTAAGGACAAGCCTATGGTTCATCTTGAGCAACTTGTGATTTCATTTAAGAGAGTGAGCAAAATTTTGTCTAAATATCCATTAACGTAACTGTGAGAGTATGGATAAATTCTTTCTTGGTGAGGGAACATGTTTAATAAAGAAATGGTAATTATGTAGGAATTTTAATTTAACAAACCATGTGAGTTGTTTCATTATAAAGTCAAATCTCGAATCATGTGGTGTTGAGTTAGTCAGTTGCTTAAAACAGAAAATTGAAATGTGTTTGTAAGATAAGCTAGATGTGCAATTATTGTAGTTCGGTAGAATTGCTTTGTATATCATGAATTTGTTATTTTAGGAATAAAACTGGGAGCTTGTTTGAGGACTAACAAAGTTATAAGTGTTGGGTGGTGATCTTGGGTAGATTTATGTGCCCAATAACAAATAAAACCATAATTCATTGATCAAGTAGAGAGCAAATTCATAGAATTTAGTTCATATTGTTGTAATTTTTGTATTGTTGTAACCAACCAATGTGATTAGACACTTTCAGGGCTAATTAGGAAAGAATGAACATTCAAAATATGATTGGATAGAAAATGAAGCTCAAAGGCGAAGTTGGGAACACAATGTGAAGAAAATACACTATAAGAAAGTGTGTCTGCATCGCACACTTGGCTTCTGAAATTAGATTTCAAAACTTGAAATTTACCCGACGAAGTAGTGTGGTGTGCGCTAGGTCCGCGTCGTGGACCTAGTTTTGGATAGCAAAAATTCATGCTAACATAAGAAATAAAAAATTACACTGAACTGAACCAAGTCCGCATCGCGGACTTCAGTGCGTCTACTTTAATTCTGCATTTTTGGTGCTATAAATAGCACCTTTACATATTTTATTAAAAAGTAGATCAGATTGTCGGGTTTAGAATTGAAAAAACGAAGGAAGAGATACTTTTTGTGATATTTTCTTCTTTTCTTTCATTTGAATTCAAGTTTTGATGTTATTAATGATTGATGTAAGCATGTTACGTACTATGAATGGCTAAATCCCCTTGTTCCTGGGTTGTAGCCACAAGATGAAAGTTTAAATCTTTCTTGCTTTGGTTGCAAATGGGTTTTGTATGTGATTACTCTTATATTCTTATTTTGATTGTTTTAATGCTTTATCACCATTAGAACAAATTTGTTCTCCACCTCGAACTTGGAAGACGGAAAGGGGATAGAACACTAGAATATAAGGAGTATGTTTTTCCTAGAATTATCTAGAATAATTCGTGTATAGAATGACCGTGACACATATCTATACACCATGTTTGGTTACTAAAGAGGATAATAGGATCTATGCATTTTTATTGGTTTATTCTTATCCCCGTTCAACGATGTAAGCAATTAGAGGTCGAAAGATCATAATTGTAAAATCAACCCTGTAAATCAGTAATCGAAAAACCCATTAGATACGAAAGTAAAGAATTTTAGACTGGAAATCTATGAGTACTACAACCCAGGGACTCTTCTTTACATTGATAAAGTTTCTCCAATATCTTTGAATCATTTTGCCATATCGTATTGTTATAATTATTTTTATAGATATAAATGAACTAAACTCTTTGAATACACACACAAATAATTTGATTCATTGAAAATCTAACTAACGCCTAATTGCATTTTCTTGTGGGTTCGATATTCGGCACTTAAAGAGGGTCACTATATTACTTTTGAGACCGTATGCACTTGCACGTGCGTTTGGATGCAACACTCTATCAAAAGTGATGCCTTAAATAAAGAAGGCTTGATGAAATATTGTTAGTGAAGGGAAAGATAGAATGTAACTAATGAAATGACTATTGTGAATAATTAAATGCAATGAACCTGTTACTTGATTGTGCAAGTAAGTGAACTATTCATTGTGGACTGTGATTGTGATGTTGGATTGGGTGTCACGTACCGAAATATATATTGGATTGAGTGTCACGTTTCGACACATATATAGAGAATCGAGTATCACATTCTGATATACATATAGGATCGGATGTCACGTTTTGACACATATATAGAATCGGGTGTCACATTTCGACACATATATGGTTTGGGTATGGGCTACGTGAGAGAGCCAATCTGTGACTATCATCTGTGAATTGATCTTGACTATATGTGTGATGGTAGAGAAACTGATCAAATTATAACTGAGCATGTTCATCCTGTGTAATAACTGATATGAAAGAACCAAGGTCCTAGTATTATCATGTTGACTGTTGTAATTGAGATTTACCTTGTGAAACTGTACATTTCTTGTGAAATGATAAATTGATAATGTGTTCATGTATATGCCTAATTGGATTATGTTATGGGTGCTAGATGTATCTGCATAGTAGCTATGAGGTTGTGGGTAAATCAGTGGAAAACAGTCAGTGTGTTGTTAAGGAAGATTAATGACTTAAAGTCATGTAGGCATATCGGTTATTGTTGATGTCATGTAGGCACATCGGTTATAAAAAGGATTGAAAGGTTTTCGAAGATTCTGTCTCTGGGCAGGCCGCCCTGGCGGGAGGAATCCCACTGTGGCGAGGCCGCCAAAGCGGGATAGGCCCCGCCATGGCGGGATAGTAGCGGTTAGGAGGTGAGCTTTAGTCCCTCTAATGTTGTCCTCTTCCAAGTGAGATGTTAATTATCGTAAGTCTATGTGATGGTGTAAAACTAAATATAGTAGACGGGTTAGACGGAGTTAGTACTGGCCCGTAGTTTGAAAACTTCTTTATTTGATAAAAGGTCTAGGCCTTGATCTGTATTAGAAATAGCAGCGGACCAACTAGAAAGGATGAAAGTTAGATTTGAATGACTCTAATGAGGTTAATGAGAATAATAAGAGTTTTGCATAAGGTTTGGTGGTGAATCTCTTAAGAGCATATTTTCTTCTTGTCGATTCCTTTATATTATGCGATGGGTATCAGATTGACCAATGATGCCTACTAGTACGTGTTGTTTATACTGATACTACTCTTGCTATGACACTTGGCGTTGTCTGGTTACGGGGTCAGTGATGTTTCATAGGTGAAGACAAAGATGAGTCTTCAACAACTTCTACTCGTCATTCCTTATTGTGGGAGCTGTGTCTTGCTTTTATTTATACTCTGTATCTTTACAATCTCTTGTACCTGTTTAGACTAGTATCCTTGGGAATGTTAAGTATTTCTTGTAATAAACCGTGGAGTTTTAAAAATTCAATTTTTGGTGTATTCCTGACTCTTTTAGGACTTATAATGGTATTTTGTTAAACGTCCGCATAATATTTTGTAAGGATTCTCCTATGTAGGTGCCCGCATGGCTAGATGGGATGGGCCGTGACACAAAAATACAAAATTCAACTTGTTATTGAATTTTAAAAAGTTGAAAAGCTTAGAAATCTAAATATTTTTATCAACCTTATTGTTTATTATTTTTATTTTCGTGTTTCACCAAGTAATGAGAAAAAATGATCAATATACAAACAGCAAAGCAAAAACACATCATATTGTTCATCACTTATTTCCGAGGTTCCTTCTTTATCTTTTGTTTTTTTTAAAACAAATTAATCTATAAATTTCTACTCAATCATTTAAAATTGTCCGATTAGTAATTCTAGATGAGTAGTTCTGATTTTTTTAGTCAATTATTGATTTTAATTAACGTTTTTAGATGAAGTAGTTCTACATGTACATTTACAATTATTTTGATATTTTCTTAAAATTTCTATGCAAATTTCTATTTTCTAGGAAAAAGAGCCTGATGTACCCCTCAATTTTGCTATTTAGAACTGGTATATCCCTCGTTACAAAGGTAGCTCATATATATTTTTATCGTTAAAAAATGACTTACATGTATCCCAACTATTACAAAAGTGGCTCACATACACCATTTTCATCTTATGGAAGTTAAAACATTAATTTTAAATTATATATAGTTTTTGTTACCGAGATATCTTTTTTTTTCATTGTTCCTAGAGATTTTTTGGGGAATCTGCTCCCATGCTGCAAACAGTCAAATCTGAACTGAATCCTGTCGCTCTTCTTTCTTTCCTCACGAGCAGGAAGCACACCAGCAGCGTGCGTTGCGTGATTCTACTGTGTTTTTTGCACTTGATTGGGTGGATAGTTGACCAGAAGATAACTTCGATTCGCCCGGCCAGCAGGTATATATATATATATATATATATATATATATATATCTTTTTAAAAAATCCATATGGAGGTATATATGATCCTTCTAGCAACATTTAGGGTATACTTGATTTTTCTCATACATGATTATTTTTTCTGACTTCTTTGAAATAACGGCTAATTTGAGTTTTAAATATCTCCCTTATTAATCTATTTGCTTATCACTATTGAGTTTTGTATTCTTATTTATTCTTCTTTTATTCTTTAGTGTAAAAAATGAGAAATAAAAAAAGTATGAATGAAAAAGAGAAAAGAAAAAGAAAAAAAGTTTTAATTTTTTTTTTTGTTTCTATATTGTAATTTATTTTTTTCTCTCTAAAAAAAGGGACATCTATGATAAATTTTTAAAAGAATGAGTGAAAAATAAATTTGATCATCAAATAATAAATATAAAAAAATATATTTTTAACAAAGAAAAAATCAAATAATTAATTTAAAATTAATTTTTCACTCCCATTAGACATAAAGGGTATATTTAGGCTATTTGTTTGACGATAGAAGTATATGTGAATCACTTTTATAATGAAATATATATCAATTTTAAATATAATCGCAAAGTTGAGCAGTATATTAGGTCATTTCCCTATTTTCTGTTATTTATGTTAATATAGTAATTTATTAAATATTAAAAATTAAAAATTCATGGGCTTATACTTAGCGCCTTGAATCTTACGCCTTGCCTTTTTCTCGCCTCACGTCACGACTAATTAAAAATTCTACAAATGTCACATGTTGCAAGATCATGCCACTCTATCAAAATTAAGCTCTTGAAACGTTGTCCCTTTCAGGACCGTCTATGTAGGTTCACTGGGTTATTAGCTTGGATAAGTCTTCCATAAAAGGACAAAGATTTACACGAATATTAATGGTGATAAAATTACTATCGAACAGGGCATTATTATTCTAGAATTGATAAAATTTTCTATCATCTAGTCACCTCGTGAAAAGTTTTATGAGTTTTAATTAAGGCAAATACTTGAGTTAATTCATACCTAGTGAAATTACTTTTTAAAGTTAATATTTGATCGTAAAATTTTCACATTAACGTATTTTATGTCTCTATTGTAATTGTCCTCAGTCTATATACATTGCGATCATACTCTCTTTTTTATTTTTATTTGTCCATTTTAAATTTTACACGCTCCTTATAAAATAATAATTGATATGAGAATTTAATCATAATCTCATACTAATTTATATTTAGATTAGGGTTTGAAAAATAATTTGTAAAAATAATTAATATTAAGGGTAAAACATGAAAAAAATTAATTGTCTTTTTTGGATATGTTAAAAATCAAAATAAAAATAAAAATCTATTTTTAAAATATGGACAAATAAAAGCGAACATAGAGAGTATATAACACGCCATCATTATTCTAGAATTGTTTAAAATTTTCTATCATCTAATCACCTCACTTGTGAAAAGTTTTATGAGTTTTAGCTAAGGCAAAGACTTGAGTTGATTCATACCTAGTGAAATCACTTTCTAAAGTTAATGTCTGGATGTAAATTTTCCACATTAACGTATTTTATTTCTCTATTGTGGTTGTCCTTAGCCTATATACATGGCAATCATACTCTCTTTATTCATTTTTATTTATCCATTTTAAACTATACGCGCTCCTTATAAAGTAATAATTGATATGAGAATTCGATCATAATCTCATACTAATTAATATTTAGATTAGGTCTTGAAAAATAATTTGTAAATGTAATTAATGTTAAGGGTAACATGAAAAAAATTAATGACTTTTCTTGATATGTTAAAAGTGAAATAACAGTGAAAATTTATTTTTAAAATATGGATAAATAAAAGCAAACAGAGGGAGTATATAACAAGCCATCATTATTCTAGAATTGTTAAAATTTCTACCATCTAGTCACCTCACTTGTGAAAAGTTTTCTGAGTTTTAGTTAAGGCAAAGATTTGAGTTGATTCATACCTAGTGAAATCACTTTCTAAAGTTAATGTCTGGACGAAAATTTTCCACGTTAACGTATTTTATTTCTCTATTGTGGTTGTCCTCGGCCTATATATATGACGACCATACTCTCTTTATTCATTTTTATTTGTCTACTTTAAATTTTATATGCTCCTCGTAAAATAATAATTGATATGAGAATTTAATTATAATCTCATACTAATTAATATTTAGTATTAGGTCTTGAAAAATAATTTATAAACGTAAATAATGTTAAGGCTAAAGCATGAAATAAATTAATTATTTTTTCTTGATATGTTAAAAGTGACAAATAAAAGTGAAAATTTATTTTTGAAATATGGACAAATAAAAGCGAACAGAGGGAGGATATAGTAGTATTATATTTTTCTAAAAAATATTTACTATTGATGTGTCAACCCATGCTCAAAGTATCATATAATGGGATAATGATTTGGTGCACCTCTGTTGGTGAGGTTAGAATTTTAAATTTTATATCTATCTTGATTTTTTTTCTAAAATTGGGTAATACCTTTCTAAATTGGAAGTGATTATTGGTAGCACTTTTGGCATTTTAATTTTTTTTTTACTTAAATCTTTCAAAATTTCAAGTGTGTCACACAAGAAAAATACCTTTGAGATATATATATAAGAATTCATCATGAACCCATAATTTTAAAAAGTTAACGGGTTCATTGATAAAAATCTAAATGTCAAATTAGTCAGATTTACATCATAGATTCACCTTTTTGTAATAGCACACCCATCCTCTTGAATTCTGGAATTCTTATATATATATATATATATATATATTCTTTTCTTCACAATCGTCAACTCAAGAGCTTTTGCTTTGTTCTTGAATTGATGAAATATTTGTTGAAATTTCACCACGAATGTGCAGCCAAACTTTGATCATAATCGTGGAGGTATGAAAATTTACGGCTCACCACTTGGAAACAATTTTTTTTTTGTATGCGGAAGACATGTGGATCACCACCGAAGTGATGAGCTTCTCTATGTATTTATCCTTCTTCTCTTTGGTCTTATGAAGACCCTTTTATGTATGCATCAGCTAGGGCTTAGGGGTATTTGGTCTCCAAGTAATTCTAGCGGACTTTGGGCTTGAAGAACATGGATTGTACTCATCTTGTCAACTTAATAAACTGACTCAAATGTAATTGAACTTTATTTGAGTCATATAATTTCAATTTAAACAGCAATCTAACTTTACTAACCAAAAATTTGACTAGTCAATAAATCATAAATTTAAAATTTAATTCAAAATTTAATATCTATTTATTCAATAAAATTCCGATGTCTACCGTTGCAACAGATCCAGATAAATATTCTACCATGCTCCAGTTAGTTTCCTATCCTCGCGTGTGGGTCTCATATGTCTAAGGGATATTTTAATTACTTTATTTTAACCCAAAATTAATACCAGTATTAAAATTTACGGAGCTACATATTTGTGATAATTTTAAATTTCTTTCCAAGGTGAAAATATTTTTCTAGTGTTTGGTTGGTGAATGAAAAATATTATATCAAAAATATCTTTTATTTTTGGCTAGAAAGTAGATAATACTTTTTAGGAAAATAGTTCATGACCCAAAATCAAGCCTGATAATCGATATGGAACCCAACCTCGACACCCAAATCGGGACACGATCTCAACGATTGATTTGGAATTCGACCCCAACACTTTATCTGAGACCTAGCATTCGAAGGGACCTAATCTCGACTCCGACACCTGATTTGGGACCCGACATTCGAATTGGGACATGATCTCGACCCCAATACTCAAAGTGAGATGTGACCTTGAGGACCAATTTAGAATCCGACCTCGAGACCTGACTCCCAATTCGGGATCCGATATTTGAATTGGACCCGATCCTGATTTTGAGACTAACATCTAACATCGATTACTGATATGGGACTCGATCTTTACCCAAATCCGACATCATAATTGGGACTCGACATTTAAATCAAGATCCATCTTTTAAACTAGGATCCAATCCTGACACCTAACATGGAACCCAACCCTAAAACTCGATCTAGGAATTGATCTCCACTCCCGACCTAGAACTTGACTTTCAAACCAAAACCTCACTCGGACCCCAACTCCTAACCCAAGATCCAACTTTTGAATCAGGATTTAACTCCGACTCCTGACTCGGGACTTGACCCCTACACTCGATTGTGACCTAACTTTTGAACTGAGATCCAACCCCGACACCCTACTCTAAAGACCATTCTAAGACCAGAACTTGACACCTAACCTGGGGCCCGACCTCGACTTTTGACATGAGACCTGACTTTTGAACCAAGATCCGGCCCCGACTCTCAATTGAGGATCCGACCTCCAAACTAGGACCAGATTCTGTCTCCTAACTTTTGAACCGAGATTCAACCCTAACACTCAACCCCAACGATTGATTTGAGACCCAAACTTGACACCTGACCTAGAATTCAACCTCGACTCTCAATTCGAGATCCATATCTATCTCTTCCCACTTCCATTCAAGAATGGGCATCTTCTAAAGTAAACTTGGAGGCCTTTGATTCTCATACTTCACTTGCTGACAGTTTTGACACTTAGCCACAAACTCTACTATGTTTTTCTTCATGCTAGGCCAATAATAAAGCCGCTTCAAATCCCGATGCATCTTGTTCATACCCGGATGGATAGAGTACCACGAACCATGAGATTCTGTCAACACCTTCTCATTTAAGTCATCCACTTGGGGAACACAAATCCTTCCCCTAAAACTGAGCGCCCCACCTACATCAAGAGCCATATCTTGTGATTTTCCATATAATGTCTTTCTTCTAATCTCATTCAAACTCTCATCTTTAAATTGCTTGGCCTTGATATCTTCAATGAAAGTGGGTCTAACCTTAATACTAGCCAATACCCTACCTTTCTCTGAGATGTCTAGCTTCATGAACTTGGTCTCTAAAGCCTGAATCTCCCTAGCCAAGGTTTGCTTAGAAATACCCAAAAAAGTTAGACTACCCATACTAACTGTTTTCAGGCTTAATGCGCTTGCCACTATATTAGCCTTACCCGAATGATACTGAATGGTGACATCATAATATTTAAGTAATTCCATCCACCTTCACTATCTCAGATTCAAGTCTTTTTGAGTAAACACATGTTGTAGACTGCGATGATCAGTAACCACTTCACGCTTGACACCATACAGATAATGTCTCCAAATCTTGAGAGAAAATACTGTCGTTACCAACTCCAAATCATGCATCAGGTAGTTCCTCTCATGAACCTTCAACTACCGTGAGGCATAAACTATGACATTCTTATCCTTCATTAACACAGCACCCATGCTTGAATGTGAAGCATCACAATAAACAATGAAATCCTTACCTTCAACTGGCAATGTCATAATAAGTGTCATGGTCAGAAGGTTCTTGAGTTTTTGGAAGCTTTCTTCACATTTGTTGGTCCACTCAAAAGGTACTTCTTTCCGAGTCATTCTTGTCATGTGTGTGGAAATAGAGATAAATATTTTCACAAACCGCTTGTAATAGCTGGCAAGCCCTACAAAACTCTTAACTTCAATCACAGAATTAGGCCGGACCCAGTTTTTGACTACTTCAATCTTTTGAAACTTTACCATCACCCCTTTCTTTGAAATCACATGCCTCAAAAAAGCCACAGAAGAAAACCATAATTCACACTTAGAAAATTTTGCATACAATTTTGGTTGTCCCAAGACACCTAGAACAATACGAATATGGTCTGCGTGTTCTTTCTTACTCTTCGAATAGACCAAAATGTCATCTATGAACACAATTATAAAAGAATCTAAGAACAGTTTGAACACCATATTCATCAAACTCATGAAGGCTGCAGGTGCATTGGTCAACCCAAATGACATTACCAAGACCTCATAGTTCCCGTAATGAGTTGAGAATATCATTTTAGATACATCCTCAAGCCTAACCTCTAGTTGATGTTTACCGAACCTTAGATTAATTTTAGAAAATACTGACGCACCCTGAAACTGGTCAAAGATATCATTTATATGAGGTAACAGATACTTATTCCAGATGGTGACCCTATTTAACTGTCGATAGTCTATTCACATCCTCATACCACTATCTTTATTCTTAGCAAACAATACCTTAGAATCCCATGAGAAAGCACTAGGACGGATGAAACCTTTATGAAGGATCTCTTGGATTTGATCCTTAAGCTCCCTTAATTCTACCGGAGCCATGCGATAAGGAGGGATAGAGATTGGGCGAGTGTCCGACTCTAAGTCAATACAAAAATCTATATCTCTATCCGAACGCATACTAGTAAAATCAGTAGGAAACACCTCCTTAAACTTAGATACAATAGGAATAGACTCAATAGAGGGGGACTATGCTTTAATATCCCAAACATGAGACAAGTATGCCAAACAACCCTACCCCACCAGTTTTCTAGCCCGGATGAAAGAGATGGTCTTAATTGGCTTAGGCTTGTGCACTGCTTCCCACTCTAATTTTTTCCTACCTGGGATCTCTAGAGTCACAATCTTAGCATTACAGAAATCATAGAATAATATGAGGACAACCAAGTCATGCCTAAGATCATGTCAAAATCAATCATATCCAAAATCACCAAATCTGCCCAAGTTTGAAAAACCATAAACATAACCAAATAAGCACGATAGACATGGATGACTACAACAGACTCTCTAACTAAGGTAGAAACATGGATAGAGGCATCAAGCATATCATAAATCACATCAAAATACAAGGCAAACTGTACTGACACATAAGAGTAAGTAGAACTTGGATGAAACAGGATAATAGTCATTCGGTCATAGACAAGAATAGTACATGTGATCACTACATCAGACGCCTCAGCCTCTGTCTTGCTCAAAAAAGCATAAAATTGGGCCCTATCATCCTGATGGGCAACCTCTCTGCCTGGATGCACTGCTCTTCTACTTGCATTACCATATCTCCGACCTTCATAGCCTCTTTAATTCCCTTCTTGCCCACTTTGTTGATGTCCTCTGCCATTATTACCTCTTTCTATCGATACCACTACCCTGGTCTGCTACTACATGAGATTATCCATGTGAGGGTGGGGACAACCTCTCCTCATGTGCCTTAGTTTCCCACAAGTATAACAACTACAATCAAGGGATAGCCTTTTCCCTGATGCAAAAGAAGCTTCCTAACTTAGTAATTATCCGTAGAAGTTAACATAACTGACCATGTAACACATCTGGACAAGTCTTGGAACTTAGCCTCATAAATGGCTACAGTCATGCTACCCTACTCGAGAGCCATAAACTCATCTTTCTAGAGATCTCTCTGATTCTTGGCACATACTTCTCCAAAAATAGGGCATGGAACTGACCCAAGTGAGTGGAGGCAAAACTTACGATAGGCATTCCACAAAGGATCTCCAACACTACTTAGCCTCACTTTGAAGCTGAACACGAACTCAACTTCATTTTGGTATACTATGCCCAAATTGTGAAGTCTCTCATAGTAGTCCAGGATAAATTCATAGGCATCCTCACTCTCAGAACCCTGAAATACTAAAGGCTTCAACTTCAAAAACTTAGTTAGCATCTCGTGCTCAGTGTCAGTAATCACGAGGTCCAAGGGTGGAGGAAAGAAGGCATCAGTGCCTAATGCTCTATCTATCTAAGGGACTGCAGTAGCAACATGGGGAGAGACTAGAGCTTGCGTAGCTTACAATACGAGAATGGCTCTAGAGCCAACCAAACCACTCAAAAAAGTCATAAGCAGTTGAGTTATAGCTGGGTCCAAAGAGGGAAGTCCTGCAGCCTCAACCTCTGCATTCTCTTCTGGTTCAGCATCTTCCTCAACCTCAACCTCTACATTCTCTTCCACCTCGGCCTGGGGTACAGGAAAGGCCTCCTCTCTCGAAAAATTCTCAGCTTAAGCTTTACCTTGGGCGGGTGCTTCTCTTTCTTAACCTTTTTCCCATCTTCTTTTCCTACCCTTGGCTCAGCCACATCCTCTATTCATGGGCTTCTCTTCTTTATTATTAATGGGAGATACGGGCTGGAGACCATTGTATCATATGTTAACCATCTTTGGACAAGAGAGTGAAAGAGGTTAGATACCAATTTGAATCACCAAATACCAATAGAAATCAAGTTATAACACGAAGGGACAAGAAGATTGATAGAATTCCTAAAGTCCCGTAGCCTCTTGAAGAAAAGTACAGATGTCACCATACCATTTTGCAAGACTCTACTAGACTTGTTTTGGTACAACAACATCAACAAACCTAGGGCTCTGATACCAACTTTGTCATAACCCAAACCAAACCATGAGTGGCACCCACAATAACTCTTTGGTGGGAGAACCAATACTATACCCTAAACTAATATCCTAATATAGAAACATGCATTTTAAAATGTGGAAACATAATTTTTATAATAGCTGTAAGTTGAGTTCCCATAAACTCAAGAAAATTAATCAAACAAATAAATAATGTGGAAGTTAACCCCTAGAAACTGAAAGTGATTGTACCAAAACTACTAAGTAACAAGTCTAAGAGTAAGGGGAAGCAACCCCGAAGATAATAATATAAAATAAAGTCTAAAAGGTCTAAGTTTGAAAGAATTAGACTGAGATCCTTGAGGAATCCATGATAGCCTGAAAGAATTGGCTCACCCTTGAATTTGATTGGTCAATGGTATCCTAGCTGAGGTCTGTCAGCAGCCACCTGAAGATGTCATGTAATCAACAACGAAAAAGAAAGTGTAGTATCAGTAGACATAACAACAGTGTACTGGTAGGATCATGCGACCAGTCCATTAAGTAAAATATACACAAGTAACTACGACATAGTAACAATAGGCATACACATATGCACATTACCAATTAACATTTCATGAGCAAATATACAGTTTCATAGTGTCAATCTCAACTACAACAGTTAATAATGGTTCTCTTATGAAACCCATATTCAAACTGTTAATGTGTCGATATGACACCCGATCTAATAGTTAGTATGTACCGGTATGGTATCCGATATAATATGTGTCAGTGTAAAACTCGATCCAATATATACCATTGTGATACCCGATCCAACAGCCACAATCACAATCTCAATCAATAATGAATACTTCATATACTTACACACTCAAGTATTAGGTTTATTGCATGTAATTGATCACAATGGTCATTTCATTAGGTTCATTCCATCTTTCCCTATTCACACTATTGTAGCTATAATTGCACACGCAAGTGTACGTATTCTATCAAGTAGTAAAACGGCTCTTTCAAGCCAGATGTCGAACCCACAAGGACCTTAATGAGGCAAATTATTTCTTTTTCAACGAACTACACTAATTGCGATTGTGTGATAGATTTGAGATAATTTATTAATAATTTTGGATGTAAGAAAATTTACTAAGAATAAAAACAATGCAGTAGTTACGTATATTGATTAGATTACGAAAAATTCCAGGGCTATAGCATAACATGAAGTCAAGCTTACTATTCTTCGATCTCAGTCTCTGATGGGTTATTTAATTATTGATCAAAAAGGGTTATTAATCCAATGATAGTCTCCCGACCTATAATTTCCTATCTTTATCATCAACCTAACTACATCATTGAGCGGAGATAGGAATGAAATAATAAAGAGGCATTTAAACTATCATCCTTTATCATGACCAAACGTGGTATATAGGTATGTGTCACGAGAATCCTCTATACAAATTATCCTAGATTATTCTAGTATGAACACATTCCTTCCATTGTTTGATCTATCTACTTGTCCTCTTCTGAATCCAAGGTAGACAACACATATATTCTAATGCTGGCCAAACATTAAAATCATAATCACAAGAATAGAAGAGTAATTAAAATTAATAACCCATCATCAATCAAGCTCAAATAATATTAAACCATCACTTCGTAGCTATAACCCCAAATTTTGGGTTCTTAGCTACTCATATTCAAATGATAAGACAAATATTTAATTTCATACAAATCAATGGGTGGAAAAAAAGAAGAAGAAAAGGAACCTAAAAAATCTATTTTAATGCCCTCCTTCAATTATTGTCAGACCCAGAAAAATAAATAAATAAAAAGTTCTTGGAGCTGCAGTGGCGCTGGGTGCCACTATAGCGCCCAAAATATGTCTCTGAAGTTTTTCTCTTGGCGTCGGGCGCCACTATAGCCCCTGTAGAGCGCCTCTGAAGTTTTGTTCCTGGCGTCGGGCACCACTATAGAGCCTGCAGAGCGCATTTCTCTTTCATTTCTCATACTTCTCCAAACTCCTGCACATACTTGAACACATACCTTAGTGCACACTTCATTGGTACTTTATTCAAAACATACCATTTAGCTCCAACATCTTCTCAAAATGCCTAACAAATATGGGGAAAATGGCACATGGTCTCATAAATGTTCTCAAGATCACCACCCCACACTTAGAATTTTGTTCATCCTTGAATGAACACCTGACTTAGGCCTAAACATTGACCCAACATGAACATAAAGTAGTCCATATCGGATACGCAATAAGCACCTAGCTAAGCATGTTCAAATCCTCATGACTAGTTCAACACCCCCTAACCTCAAGGACTGACTCTATAACACAACAAACTCATATATATCATTCAATTGGACATCATATAAATTATCAATCCTTACAATTGAATATGTCTCACGACAATTGAATCACCCATAAGCACTTAATTGGCATTTGTTTTACCTTAGTGGGTATATAGGAACAAAGTCACTCACTCTCTCAATTATTTCATGTGCCACATAATACTTTCCATAGGTTTGCCCTTAGTGTTTTGCTATACTAGGACAAGAATGTAATAGTTTGGGATCACTAGGTCTTCATAGGTTGCAAGGTAGGCTGAGGGGTGCGTAGGAACTATTATCTGGTAACATTCCCAAGCGCTTCAATACATTACACTTCTCATTTGCTTAACTTTAAGCACACCCCTCCTTCTTGCTTATCCCTTCTTACTTACTTTGTCTCTCAAAATTTTTCTCTTTTATATTTATTACAAGATGTAAGTCTATTTCAAACACCGATACCCCATTTCATAAGCTTCATATTCTCTTATCCCTTTGTTCCACATTTATCTCTTTTAAAAGCGCTTAGGATTTTGGATCAAATTAATATCTCCAGATAATATGGGGATAAGCTGCATAATGAGGCTGCCAAAGAAAATTTCAACGCTCAACAAGGCTAACTAGGGATTAAGCATTCAGGTTAGGCACAAAATAAGGGAAACACAAACAAGGCTATCAAAGAAATGCATACTTCATTTTCTTAACTCTACAATCTTCATTTCGTTTTGCATACATACCGAAAAGATTCTAGCGATCAATATGTACGCACAGAATACATCAAATCCTCACACATACATGGCACATGTACAATAGAAGAGTGATAACTATTTATTACCAACTACTCAATCATATGAATTCAATATTAAGCATGCATCATTTGAGTCGAATACAAGAGCTTAGGTATCTTAAACTAGTCATTTCATTTTATACCATGCTTTTATTCATGTGCGCAACCTAGTCAGACACTTTATATACAAACTGACACAAACTTAGACTTAAGATAAATTTTTTTGTACGATTCAAAAGGGACTATCCTTGGATAAAGAACCAAAAACAACTACCAAGACACCCAAAATAAAAATTCACTAAATAGAATCTATATAAATATACAATGAGGATTCCAACTCCCACCCCACACTTAAACAAAGCATTGTCCCTAGTACACTATTTTAATGCACAGTCTAAAAGTGAAAGAAGGAACTCCCTGAACCGCTCAGTCGTCCTCTCTACTAACAGTGGCGGTAGTGTGATCTACCACTATAAGAGCAGTGGTAGTGGTATCATCTGGTTCTTTATCTTCCACATCATCTCCCATCTACTCCATCATGGGTTCATTATCATCCAAAGGCTCCTAAAAAGCTGGGCCCACCCGACATATGTGTATAGCACTATCTGTAAGAGGATAGCGATTCGCTAATTCAGCCATCTCGTTATCCATCACAAAATGACCATAAATTCACAGCTGCATCTCTGTCATACCAAACATGCGGCCCATCCTACTTTTTTCACAAGCTTGTCAGTCAGCGGTAGATAACACCTGTCTTTGGGCTGTATCATGGCCCCTAATTTTAGTCAGATCAACCATATTACAAACCAAATATTGCACTCTTAGTGCACTTAGATCATGAATCTCTTCTTCAACTCCTTTAGACTGCAAAAATTGGGTTATGGTACTACTATAACAGAAACGCCACCTTTTACTATTTTGAAATTTCATCATATTGCGATATATCACAGATCCATCATTTACCTGCAAACCTCTTATCAAGTGATAAACCAAAACAACCATATCTCGCGTAATATCAGACTCATGCTTACTTGGCAAGAATACACTACAAATAATTTTCAACCACACCTTAGCATCACTATTAAAATGTGCATATTGCAGTGTAGTGTGCCTTCTGGTGTCCTTTACCCTATCTCATCGTGCAATAGAATTAACACCGTACAATGTATAATGAATATCTCTATAAGGTGGTTGTTCTTTCATGTCCAAGTATTCAAAATAATCACAATGGGGCATCCCCAAAAATCCATTCAATGCTCTAGTGGTAAAATATATAGTCTTACCCTTAACCTCGACCTTATTCCTACTAGATTGGTCAGTGTTCCAATTAGCATAAAATTCACAGACAAGAATTAGGTTACACTCACCTTGGTCTTCAAAGATGAACTAAAGACCCAAATTGTATACCATCTCATGAATTCAGGGGAATTCCGCCTGTAGCCTACCCTCATTGACATACTCATCTCCTATGTACTTTTCCTCCTTCTAGGACTCAAACTAGTCTAACCTATATTGCTCTACCACCTGTCTGCCAAACCGACGCGCTGATAGTCTTGAACTTTCTTGTTCTACCGATATAGAAGCTCTATTTTTTCGGGACCTTTTGCTACCAACCCCTCCATATACTTGCATTCACTTTGGTTCCATTAGAGAGAAGAAGAAAGAGTTTGAAGAAAGAAAATCAGATTTTTACAATGGTAGTGGTTTGAAAATGGTGAATGGCTAAAGAAGGAAGATAACGTGGTGCTTTGGAGTTTGAAATATTGTGTAGGATAATGTAGGTATTGGGGAAGGTTTTTATATAGGAGAAATTAGAGTGGGAAGATGATGGGGAAAGGTTGTGGAAGAGTTGGGGTCGAGTAGTGGTTGAGTTTAGGTTGAGATAATGGGGTAGTTGGACAGTTTTGGGTTTTGTTTAACTTCAATTTTTTGATTTTTAGCCCGAACCCACTACTGGCGTTGCAGTGGCGCGGGGCGCCAGTATAGCACCTCACTAGGAATTCTCCATTTATTCATAGCACTATAGGGGAGCGGGGAGCCACTACAACGCCTGGATTAAGCCTCAGGAGTTTACCCTTTGGCACTGGCACCACTATAACCCCTACTGAGATCTTCTTCAAATTTTTCATATGTTGCATTTCATCGCTTTTGCTTGCTCTGCCTTGCCTCCTGTCATTCTGTGTATCAACTTCACAATGTTATATAAACAACACAATAAATTGCCTCCTATCTAGCACCTTATTTGGTCGTGGCATGAAGCTTTACCTATGTCTAATATATTTATATTTATATTTATATTTACACAAACAAAATCTATTTTAAAAGAAAAATTACAAACTTTAAGTCCTATGTTAAAATACAAATAACAGGTTGCCTCCCGTGTAACGCCTTATTTACCATTGTTATATGACTCAACACCTCCATCATTCATCCTCAAGCACTACAACCTTTTCTTCATGGTCCACATCATGACCAAAGTAGTGCTTGACTCTTTACCCATTAACTAGAAATGTGGACGTTTTTTATGCATTCCACAGTTCAACATCTCCATAAAGTGTCATACATACCACTTCAAAAGGGCCACTCCACTTAGATCTTAACTTTCCTGAAAAAAGTTTGAGTCTAGAGTTAAAAAGAATTACCTTTTGTCCTGGTTCAAAAGTGCAAGTGATGATGTGCTTATTATTCCATTATTTTGTTTTCTCCTTGTAAAGCTTAGAATTGTCATAGGCATGGAGCCAAAACTTTTTCAACTAATATAATTGGTCCAACCATTTTCTCCCTGCTAACTCTGGGTCAAGATTCAGCTTCTTGATTTCTTAATAGGCTTGGTGCTCTAACTCAATCGGTAAGTGACATGCTTTACAAAATACCATCTGATATGGAGTGGTCCCGATAGGTGTTTTGTATGCCGTTCGGTATGTCCAAAGTGCTTCATCTGACTTCTCTGACCAATCTTTCCTTTGTGCATTCATAGTCTTTTGTAATATCTGATTCACCTCTTTGTTGGATACCTCAACCTGCCCACTAGTTTGCAGAAGATATATTGTAGCCACTTTATGTCTCATCCCATACTTAGCCAAGAGATTATTCATTGTTTGATTTATAAAGTGTACCATTGCCTATAATTGCTCTAAGAGTGCCAAATCTAGTGAATGTGTGCTTCTTTAGAAACTTGGTCACCACTTTTGAGTCATTGGTGGGAAGAGCTACGGCCTCAACCTACTTGGACACGAAATCTACTGCCACTAAGATTTACTGGTTTTCATAAGATGATGGAAATAGACCCATAAAGTCCATTCCCCATACATCAAAAATTTTAACTTCTAGGATGTATCTCAATGTCATTTCATGTCTTCTTCAGATGGTGTCCGTTCGTTGGCATTGGTCACAGTTCTTCACATACCCCGCGGTATCGTTAAACAATATAAGACAAAAGAAACCAGATTAAAGTACCTTATGCGCAGTACGCTCTCCTCCATGATGACTACCATATGGTGATGAGTGGCAACTATCTAACACTTGGCGCATATCAGCTTCTGGCACATACCTTCTTACCATTTGTTCAATTACCTGCTTGCATAAGTAAGGCTCATCCCATATGTAGAACCAAGCCTCATGCAATAACTTTTTCTTCTATTATGAGGTTGCTATAGGGGAAACACCCCACTGACCAGGTAATTCACTTTATCGGTGTACCACAGCAATTTAGTCACTTCAAGAGCTAATAGTTGCTCATTAGGAAATTCCTCTTTGATCTTCATCTGTTCCCCAACATGTGTCGAACTCTCTAACTTGGAAAGGTGATTGGAAACTTAATTCTCACAACCTTTGCAATTTTTGATCTCGATGTCAAATTCTTGTAGCAACAGGATCCATCTTATGAGTCATTGCTTTCCATCTTTCTTGTCGAATAAGTACCTAAGAGCTGCATGGACAGTGTAAACAATTACTTTAATACCTACCAAATAGGATCTGAACTTGTTGAATGCATAAACTAGCGCCATCATCTCCTTCTCAGTGACTGTGTAGTTAACCTGAGTTGAATCAAGAGTCTTGCTTGCATCATAAATGGAGTGGAAGATCTTTTCTTTTCTCTGTCCTAATAATTCTCCTGCTACTGCATCACTAGAATCGCACATAACTCAAAAGGTAACCCCTAGTTGAGAGCAATCAAGATTGGAGCTCCCGTTAGTCTCTTCTTTAGTAACTCGAAGGCCTGCATACACTTATCATCGAATGTTAACTTTATTTCCTTTTCCAAAAAACTGCGCATAGGCCTGGCTATTTTTGCAAAATCCTGGATGAACCTTCTATAGAACCCGTCATGCCCTAAGAAACTACGCACTCCTTTTACTAAAATCTTGGGTGGTAACTTCTCTATCACTTCTATCATGGCTTTGTCTACTGACAACCCTTATTTTGACACTTTGTGAACCAAGACAATCCCCTTCGTTACTAAAAAATAATATTTTTCCCAGTTCAGGACAAGATTTGTCTTTTTGCACCTTGCTAACACCTTGTCTAAGTTCTGCAAACACAAATCGAATGATTTCCCAAAGACTGAGAAGTCATCCATGAAAATTTAGAATCTTCAACCATGTCATGAAAGATTGCCATCATACACCTTTGAAAAGTTGTCGGAGCATTAAAGATCCTAAATGGCATACACTTAAATGCATATGTTCCATAGGGAAAAGTGAATGTAGTTTTTTCCTAATCTTCAGTTGCAATTGAGACCTGATTATATCCTGAAAATCCATCCAAGAAACAGTAGTACTCTTGCCCCGCCAACCTGTCTAGAATTTGATCAATAAAAGGAACTGGTTAGTGATCTTTTCTTGGAGCTTCATTCAACTTGCGATAATCCATGCAAATTCTCCATCCAGTGACTGTTCTAGTGGGGATTAACTCATTCTTTTCGATTGTGATCACAGTCATTCCTCCTTTTTTAGGCACACACTACACTAGACTTACCTATTTGCTGTCTGAGATAGGATATATGATACTTGAATCTAGCCACTTATTAACCTCTTTCCTCACCATATCTTTCATTATTAGATTCAATCTACACTAAGCTTGTGCGACTTGTTTATACCCCTCCTCCATGAAGATCATATACATGCACAAGGCTGGGCTAATCTCATATAGATCAGCCATTTGCCAGCCCATAACTTTCTTTCTTCCTCTAAGTACCTCCAGAGCTGCTCGAACCTGCATTTCGGATAAAGAGGATGAGAGGATTACTGGTAATGTGTCATTGGAACCTAGGAATCATACCTGATATGGGACGACAATGGTTTCAACTCCAATTTAGGAGCTTCCTCAGTCACGGGTTTGGGTGAAGGACCCAAAACTCTGTTTAATGGTTATACCTGTTTTTTCCACATGCTCACATTGTGAGCATCTAACACACCAATAATTTCTTATGCTGTTATATCGCCTTTTATGTGTTGACCTACTAACACTTTTTCCAGTGGATCCCTTAATTCCACATATTTCTCTATCACTGCTTCATCAATTATTGTTATCATAGATAACTCTTCATATATGGCAGGCAATTTTAATGCATTGTACACATCAAATACTTCCACCTTATCATGAGCTCTCATTGTGAGTCGTCCGGCCGTTACATCTATTAAAGCCCTTCCTGTTGCCAAGAATGGGAGTCCTAAAATACAGGGAACCTTCGGGTATGGCTCGAAGTCTTGGATGACAAAGTCCACATGAAAAGTGAGAGATCCTACCTGGACTAAGACATCCTCAATGACTCCATCCAGTTTAGCTACAGAGTGATCTGCCAGTAGTAATAAGATGGTTGCAGGCTTAGGATTTCCTAAGACTGATTTCTTAAACATAGAGGTTGGCATCAAGCTTATGCTCGCACACAAGTTACATAGTTCTCTCGCATTCACACACTTCCTAACAGTAACCTACACCTGAAACTCCTCAGATCTTTCTGCTTGGTTGGAAGCTTAACTTTATTTAAGATTTTGTAGCTGCACTCCTCAGTGAGTGTCATTGTTTCATACTCAGCCCACTTGGTCTTGTTGGCCACAATGTCCTTGACATACTTGGTGTACTTAGGGATTCGCTGCAAAACATCAATCAAAGATAAATTAATTTGTATCTGTTTCAGCAAATCGATAAACTTTGCAAAGCACTCCTCTTTCTTCTTCTTCTTAAACTTTTGTGGGAATGGAGGATGAGGTTTGGTTTTTGTTTTTTCAACTGCTTTTGGTCCACTGGATTCACCTTCTTCCTCAACTCGTCCTTTACCTTTCACCTCTGTCGGCTTAATTTAGGGATTTAATTCAACTAGGGGCGACCACTATGAGTACTTATGGCATTCACTTGTTTAGGGTTTGGATCAGTGTTACCTGGTAAACCACCTTATTGGCGAGAGCTCTGTGCAATTGCCAATTGCCCAAGTTGTTTTTCTAAATTTTGAGTGGCTAACTAATTCTGATGAACATCTACAGCTAACTTAGCTTAGTCTGTCATGATCTACTTCAACATGTCCTATACACTCATGTTTTCTGATTTTCTTGAGCTCTGATTACCTTGACCTTGATTATTGTACCCTTGGCTTTGATTGTTGTATTGTTGCCCACCTCCTTGTGGTCTGAATTGGGTCTGCCTCTGATGTTGGTTTTGTTGATTTCCACACCATGAGAAGTTTGGATGGTTTCTCCAATTTGGGTTGTAACTATTTCCATAGTTCTGGTTACCACCACCCTTAGGTGCATTACCCACAAAATTTACTAACTCGGGATTAGATCTACAGTATTCTGCCGCATGTTTACTACTTCCACAAAATTCACACCACAGTGGTTATGGCTGAACCATATTTACTGAAGCCTGTTGCTGCCCCAATGCAAAATTATTAAAGTGTGTGGACATCATATTTTGCATTGATGCAATCTGTGTTGTCAAAGCGGTCATAACATCAACTTCCAACATTCCTGCTTGCTTCTGCACCACCGGTCTGGAGTTCACTCCGGTCCATTCTGGATTCCCTTGAGATATAGGATTCAGCAGTGTAAACAGATCATCATAGGTTTTCTTCAATGCCTGGCCACCTGCAGTAGAATCAAGAAGAATTTTGGTATTAGGTTCCAATCCCTCAATAAAGGTATGGACCAATACCTTATTAGCTTGATGATGGTGAGGACAACTGATGAGTAGATATTTAAACATATCCTATGCTTGATATAAATTCTCTCTCAATTTTTGTTCAAAGCTTAGGATTTCGCTTCTCAACTTAGCTATCTTTCCCTAAGGAAAAAACCTGATTAGAAACTTACGAGCTAAGTCATTCCAAGTGGTGATGGAATTGGGAGGTTCCAACTTCAACCACCTCTTTGCCTTCCCCAATAGCAAAAAGAAAAACAACGTTAACCTTACATAATCATGAGAAACCCAGTAGGCGCGTAAGTATCTTTGATTTCCAAAAAGTTTGGGATATGTACTTGGGGATCTCTGTGAGGAAACCTTGTAAACTGTCCGTTCGTGTGCAAAAGCTGCACCATATTCTGTTTTATATCAAACTGGCCTCAAGTCGGCGGTTTCTAAATATTAGAGGTAACATTTGCTATGAGTGGGACTTCTACATCACGCACTGTCCTTGCTGCCATCTCAGCAGGTACCTCATTTGGCAAGACCTTTCCTTCCAAGTCATGATTATTCTCCAGATTGGGTTTCTGTATTGGGTATTTTGTAGCCGTTGTTCCCCTTTTTTGCTGGAAGAATCGTTCAGGCTCAGATAATAGATCTACAAGATCGTTGTCCCTGTCCAGTGTAATGTCTCAGTTACCTATAACAATTCACAGCTAAGACCAAGTTGTTAACACTAGCACAATCAATATAGAAACTTAGAAAAGACAAATTGCCTAATTTTAAGGTCCCCGGCAACGGCGCTAAAAACTTGTTATGGCTACAATTACACACGCAAGTGTACGTATTCTCTCAAGTAGTAAAGCGGATCTTTCAAGTTAGATGTCGAACCCACAGGGACCTTAATGAGGCGAATTATTTCTTTTCAACAAACTACACTAATTGCAATTGTGTGATGGATTTGAGATAATTTGTTAATAATTTTGAATGTAAGAAAAGTTGCTACGAATAAAAGCAATGCAGTAGTTACGTTTATTAATCAGATTACGAGAAATTTCAGGGCTATAGCATAACATGAAGTCAAGCTTACTATTCTTCGATCTCAGTCTCTGATGGGTTATTTAATTACTGATCAAAAAGTGTTATTAATCCAATGATGGTTTCTCGACCTATAATTTCCTATCTTTATCGTAAACCTAACTACATCGTTGAGCGGGGATAGGCATGAAATAATAAAGACGCATTTAAACTTTCATCCTTTATCATGACCAAACGTGGTATATAGGTATGTGTCACAAGCATCCTATATACGAATCATCCTAGGTTATTCTAGTATGAACACATTCCTTCCATTCTTTTATCTATCTACTTGTCTTCTTCCTAATCCAAGGTAGACAACACATATATTCTAATGTTGGGTGTAGTGGGTGTAAGGGAGTTGTGTGAGGAAAATGGAGTAGTTTTAGGTTAATTTTTTTAATTAAATTTAATAAAAAATTATAACAATAAATATATTAGCTAAGAAAAGTCAAATAGCTAAAATATACTTAAGATGTCAAGTAGTTAATTTTTTTAATTAAATATAATAAAAAATTATAACAATAAATATATTAGCTAAGAAAAGTCAAATAGCTAAAATATACTTAAGATACACTAGCTTATTTATAAAATTATATATTAAAAAATACATATATCTTTTGTGAATTTTCTTTACTTTTGAAGAAGTTGCAGATGAAACTAAACCCAAAATGTGATTTTATTTTTTTTTTATAATTTTCAAATCGTTTAAACTAATCTTAATAAAATAAGATAAAAATTATAATGTTTAATTTAGATCTAAAAAATATTTAAGTACTAAAAATAGTGTAAAACCTGGGGTTCGGTAAAAAAAATTGTGTCTACAATTACTATTTATGTTGTTAAGGTGTTAATTACATATTTGTACATATAGTATGTTCAAGTTGATACTTCATTTATCGGAATCATACTTATATAAGAAAGAAAATTTATTTATCTTTTTTGTAAAAAAGTTAAAAAATATTTTCTTATAAGAATTCAGAAGAGTGTGGTTGTAATTATAATAAATAAATCATAGTTTCAACCATATTAAAAGTTGAACTGTATTGTTTACAATATTATGTTCAGATAGATAAATATATGTTGCACCTCAAAGAAAATTATCAATGTCGATAATAAAAAATATTATTATGATAACACCAAAGCGACGAAGAACATAAAACCAACAAATCATTTATAAAAAAGATAGATGACATATAATATATAATAACATATTTGAGATAAAATATTTATTTATATTATTATTTAAATAGATACAATCTTCATTTACATGTCAATTTTTTTTTTAATAATTATATTTTTATGTATAATTTTATTGATTAATACGAAACTATACTCAATAATAAGGTGATGACTTGCTATGTGAAACATAGTAGTTTCATCCCATAAATTCACAATAGGGATGTGCACTTGGTTTTTCGGTTTGGTTTTGTATTATTCGATTTCGGTGTTTTGATTTTTGATTTTGAAAAAGTGTAATCCAATATAAATCAAAAAAATTGATTTGATTTTTCTCTTTTCGGTTTGATTTTTTTCGGTTCAGCTATTCGGTTAGGTCAATAATTAATAGCATAATCAAAATTATATTTGCATGCTTTAAAAAATAAAAATTACAAACAAGGAGAAGTAATAATATTAAATCTCTTAAATATACTTTCTAATATAAGTCACGAGTAAAACTTAAAAACATAATAACTTAAATTATACTAATAGATGTCCAAACATAATATCTAAACTAAATCATAATGAAACTTTCAATGAAACTAACTCTAGTTTAAAAATATTATAACCAAATACCTATAATTTTGGGAAATAAGTATGGCCAGTGAATTGGGCTTAGTCATGGCCAATGAATTGGGAAAAGTCCTAGTATAATAAATTACTAACCATAATAAAAATCGTCTAACTAAAAAAATGGATGAAAGTGGTTAATTATAACTTTAATTCTTAACTTAAATATAATATATGTAATTTTATATATATAATTCAATTTTTTTGGTTTTTTTATTTTTATTTTTCTAAATTCGAAATCAAACCAAAAAAACCTAAAAAAGTAAAATTTTAATTTGAAATCAAACCAAAAAATAAAAAAACCAATCCAACTTAAAATTCTGTTTAATTTGATTTGATTTTTCGGTTTAATCCAAATAATGTACACCCCTAATTCACACTAGTTCACCAGTCCACAATGAGCCTTTCGAAAAAAATATCGCTGTCAATATCTATAAAGGGTAGAGCTGTCAAAATAGGCTGGTCTGGCCCAACCTAATCCAACCCTAAAGGGCTAACGAGTTAAATGGGTTAGGACGAGCCGATCATTTTAACTAAATGGCCTATAAATAGCAACCCAATCCAAACCTAAGCGGGCTGCTAGTTGGGACGGATTGACCCTTCAATCAAAAAATGGACAATATTGGAATCTAAGTAAGACTATCGAACATTGATCAACACAATACCAATACGTCAAAAATTCACATGTTCATGAGTTTCACACGGGAATACTTACAAAACAATAGAACATGCAAGATACAATAGTCAACAATCATAAGATTCATCATAACAGCATACATTACTGTCACTATCCAAGCCTAGGGCCTAGATGTGACATGACGAATGAGGAAACTAAAAGTACCTCAAACAAGCCTCTTAGCATTCTTTTAGTCTTTCATAGGTAATGACAATAAATAAAGAAGTGAAAATCATAATAGTAAATATTCAACTTACATATGTCCAGCAATACCTATAACTTTTAGATTTAACAGGGCTAAGACAAGTCCCTAGCTCACCCTCAATCATAATAGAAAGAAATGACATAGCAAGTGTCTAAAAAGCTCAACATATCATAAGCTAGAAAGATAAAAAAGATTTTTTTCGAAATATGAGAACTCACCAAAAGTAGCCTTCAAACGAAATCTCAACTAGCCACATGGAGAAGAACGAGGAAGAGCACCGGTCCCTACATGGTGATATCATGTAGGCAAAAAAGTATGCGTTAGTACTTTGAATGTACTAAGTATGTAGGCATGCATTACAAAGTCAAAAATTTAGGACATTTATAAGGTAAAGTACATAAATGAGTGCATGCATGAGTAATCAAGTAGATATCATTTAAATCATACATATGTGGATACATATATGCATGAGTAATCATATAAATAGCATTTGAAATGTCCATTTGTGGGAAGTTGACTATAACCGACATTAAGACCATGTGAGCTATTACATGGAATTCAACATAACCCCCTACGTTGGTCGGGGAGTCCACTTGCCTAGGGTAGAACTCCGTCAACTTTACATTCATTCTTTAACTTTAACTTTAAGGGCTTTCATGGATCCATTAGCCTAAGCCTACAGGGGCTCCTATGTTGACACATAGTTAATGAGACAAGGGGTTGCTACTAGGATTCCTTTACCGAATCTCACCTCAATGACCCATTCGGTGCCAAGTCAATCCCACGGAATAGTTTAATACTTCAAAATAGTCATAGCATATAGCTTGAGAATTCAAAACATCACATTCGGTGGAATAGCTCATTAAAACCTTTAATGATTCAAATATGCAAGAATTGTCCTTATAGCATAAAGAATCCATCATTAATAGCATTTCATCATTCTTTTATTTCATAAGACTCCCTTTTGATCATAGATATTATTTTCATAAATATTTATTTAGAGTCAAAGTTTTCAAGTCAAATTTCATTAAAAATATAGTAAAACTAGGTGGGTTCAAATCACTTCAACTTTCAAACATGTATGTAAATGAATATGCATAAATACTTTGAAATCCATTAATTAAAAATTATGCTTTAAACAACCTATAATGAATTTCAAGAACCTTTAAAGAGCTAAATAGAGAAAATACTTGAAAAACCATCAATTCATACATATGAAATTATTTTTGCATCAAAATAGATCAATAATTATTAGTTTAACCATAAATCATCCTATTAAGTAGAAATAAGAATTACCCATAAGAAAATCTTATTTGAAATTAAGAGATTTAGTTGAAAGAGTTTTAGGCTACATGGGTGGAAGAATCCATGGATAAACCCCCACATAACTTAGAGTAAAGCTTAAAAAAATAAACATAATTTATCATATAATTAAAATACTTTAGGCATGAGAGTGAAAGGAATATTCTCATTGAAGTTTTACATACCTAGAATCCGAAGCTTTACTCAAAATCGAAAGACTTAATGAACACTCTTGAATTCTAACCTTTTCTCCTCGCAGGAGCATATTGTGTACTATCCGGAGTATATGAATCACCGGAATAGTATTTCTACACTACTAAGAACTAAAAATATATTTTAAGAATGAGAGAAGAGTTGCTTGAGAAAGCTTGATGAACAAAATGATGAAATAAGGTGGGTATTTATAGGTGTGAAGAAGGGACCTAACAATAATTAAAATAATTGTAAAGAAAAAACTAAAAATTTAATGGAAAATTGTGATGTCATGGGTGATGTCAAATAGAGGACTATTGATGTCATAGGTGATGTCAAATGGATATAGATCTTCTATGGTTGGTGAGGTGAATCTTCTTTTTACAGAATACCCTTTTCCGGAGCTATGTTTGAATAAGATAACTTCCTAATTAGAATTTTCTATCTCATATGAATTGTAGCTCTAGAAGTCTTCTTTTATGTCGTTCAATAATCAACTGATTTGGAGAATCCTAAGTGAGATATGATTTTTTGTCACGCCCCGGGAGGGTACCCTAGGCGTGGCCGGCACTCGAAGGCCACTTCTGACCTCCGAGCGAACCACCTGGTCCAGTCACACATTCAATCAATCACATTCTCTTAGCGGAAAACTCAATTAAAGAAATACTATTCATATATGGGGGCCGAAGGCCAAACATTTATAACCCAACAAGACAATAAAATAAGACTCCTCAAAATAACAGTTTGACCTCCCCACACTCCAGTTATGAAGCCTCTATCAAAGTCTAAGAGGTGCCAATGACAAGTCCATGGCTACCAACAATCAAAATAAAGGAAATGTCAACAAAACTGTACATGAAGGCTCAACATCCTCCGGAAACTAGGAGGACTCACCAACTAGCTGAAGGTGTATGTGGATCTTCAACGGAGCGCCGGTTGGTGATCTCTAGTACCTGTCTCTGCATCATGAAATGATGCAGGCCATATGGCATCAGTACATAGAATGTATGAGTATGTAAAATGGCCGAATACAACGAACATCACGGAAGAATTAAACAACTCGGAAGCTCAACTCAAGAGGAATAACAACTCAATCAAATGTCCTAAGTCTAAACAAGAATATGATTTAGACGGGACCAATCACATACAATTCAACTCAATCTGACTCAGAGTACTATCAAGACCTATTTGGGAGTTTCTCTTATTCGACAACCATCACTTATGAGCCAGTGAAGGTACAACAAAATGACGTTGTTGCCGCACCCGTCCATACTTTGCCAGGGTATGAACGAATCAAACACTCATGGATCCAATCCAACCAAGTCCTATAATGTCAGGACAAATCTCTCGGGGAAGCATCCGACTTTAACGGTTCAATCCCCCCTACGTTTGGCAACATAGGTATTGGGTTCGAGTATGGACTATACTCTTGCCCAATTCGGTTCTCGATACTCCTCCCAAGACTCAATGCTCATAAAACTCCATCCAATCAACTCAATCAACTCATATTGACAAGTCTCATTATAACCTTGTCATCTCATCAACTCTATCACAATCACATCTCTCTCAATCATACTATCCGATCAATCTCAAGCATATCATTCAAAAGAAATTTAAATGCACATATATAGCATCATCTAGATATAATCAATCATTTCTTTCATCCATTTGAGAAATCTTTGAGGCTTATCACAATTTCAAGACTTTAAATTGACATATCATATTGAGCAACATTCTCAAGAAAATAACATCCTTTATCATAATCTACATAGTAAGAAGATAAATAGAACATATTTCACAACTCATTTCTTCATCACTCATACTCAACTAAGGGATCATTTTTGGAACATCTTAGCTCAATAACATTGACACATATAGAATCAAATAGATAGGGAACAAAACTCATTCATCCATAAACCATACCAAGGAACTCCATTTTTATGAACATCTAATCCTCAAGCAAGAGTAGGGCACATGGGTGGACATAACCCATGTTTTGGATAGCATTACATACCTTAGTGAAGACTTGAAGAAACCTTGTTGTTGGGCCTTCAATGGAGGACTCAAATCTTGAAGCTCCTAAAACTCTTCTTGGTTGGAAATGGAGAAGAAGAAGAAGAGAGAGAGAGAGAAGCATCTAGGGCTTTTAGAGAGAGAGTGAGGGATTGAAAATGATCCCAACATGTGTTAGGGCTGATACATATATAATTTGGGGAATTCCCAAATTACCCCTTCTCAAAAGTTCTGAAAGATAGGCAAAAATGCACCTGGCGCGATAGTGGCGCGTCGCGCCATTGCAGCGCCAGGCCGATTACGCCTAAAACCTGCACACCTCGTAGTGGCGCGCCACGCCAGAGACCAAACTACTGAGGCATGTTTCTGGCGCGATAGTGGCGCGTTGCGCCCTTACAGCGCCAAGGTCATATTTTCTGGGTTCTGGAAATTTGGCCTGAAAAACCCTGCACAACTTTTAGTGGTGCGTCGCGCTAAGGACCAAACTACTGAGGCATGTTTCTGGCGCGATAGTGGCGCATCGCGCCCTTACAGCGCCAAGGCCATTTCCCCAGCAGTCGCAACCCAGGCCAAAAATAAAATTCCTGTCGTGCTAGTTCGTCCTAGGATCATCGTATCTTTCAACTCTGAACTCAAAAATTCACATTCATGGTGGCATTGGAAAGAAGACTCGACGACTTTTAATTTAATAGGTCGCGGGCCACCTAGATTTCCATCTTTCAAAAGATAGGGCCATTAGAAGTCGACCCCATACACGAACGCATCCTAACCTAGTCACGACGAACCTTTTTGGGACTTAGCTCGGTCCTAGGGGTCCTCTTATGACCCCTCATCACTTTCAACACTCTTTAAATTTCTCAGGGACTCATCTTAACTCAAGTACATACTTCGAAACAAACACGATTGACCCCACACGCACACAAAGAAGGTCCGAATCTTAGGGGGGAAATTTTGAGGGGTGTTACATTATCTCCCCCTTGGGATCATTCGTCCTCGAATGACGAATGATCAAGAATGGACTCGGGGTACAAATCACAATAAAAATTCAGTCATTCAACTAATCGATTTCTCAAACAATTTACCAATCAAACTCATAACACGCAAACGAATTCAAGTCAAGGAAATAGACATTACCTCCAACATTATCATCGGTAGGCACGAATAGATGTTTATATTTAGATTTCATGGCTTCCTCCGCTTCCCATGTGGCTTCCTCAACAAGTTGATTTCTCCACAGGACTTTGACTGAGGCGATCTCTTTGTTCCTCAATTTGTGAATTTGGCGATCAAGAATCTGGACTGGAACCTCTTCATAAGATAAGCTATCCTTAACTCCAATACTATCAATGGGAACTACCAACGAAGGATCGCCTAAGCACTTCTTCAACATCGAAACGTGGAATACCGGATGGATAGAAGCTAACTCCGAGGGTAACTCCAGCTCATAAGCAGCACCCCCAATCTGCCTCAAAATATGGTAAGGACCAATATATCGAGGACTGAGCTTCCCTTTCCTTCCAAACCTCATGACACCCTTCATGGGTGATACTTTCAAGTAAACCCAATCACCCACCTCAAACTCCAAGTCTCTCCTCCTCACATCGGTGTAAGATTTTTGGCGGCTTTGGGCTGTCTTTAGCCTATCTTGGATAACTCTCACCTTCTCCATGGCTTGGTGAACAAGGTCAGGCCCAATCAACTCAGCTTCACCGACTTCAAACCACCCAATGGGAGATCTACACCTCCTCCCATACAAAGCTTCATATGGAGCCATTTGAATACTTGCATGATAGCTATTGTTGTATGCAAATTCTATGAGAGGTAAGTGATCATCCTAATTTCCCTTGAAGTCAAGCAAATATGCCCTCAACATATCTTCCAATGTCTGGATGGTGCGCTCTGCTTGGCCATCTGTCTGGGATGGAAGGATGTACTCAAGTTCACCTTTGAACCTAATCCCTTCTGAAAGCATTTCCAAAATTGGTAAGTAAATTGAGTTCCTCTGTTTGAGATGATAGACAAAGGGACCCCATACAGTCTGACGATCTCTTGAATGTACAACTTTGCATAATCCTCTGCGGTGTCGGTAGTCTTAACCGCCAAGAAGTGAGCTGATTTTGTCATTCTATCTACAATTACCCAAATCGAGTCGTGTTGCTTTCGGGACTTCGGCAGCCCTGTGATAAAGTCCATGCTGATCATCTCCCACTTCCATTCCGGAATTTCTATGTTTTGGGCTAAACCACATGGCCTTTGATGCTCAACTTTCACCTGTTGGCAATTCGAGCACTTGGAAACAAATTCCACAATATCCCTCTTCATCCCACTCCACCAATAGATTTGTTTCAAATTATGATATATTTTCGTGGAGCCTGGATGAATGGAGTACCTAGAACTATGCGCTTCGGACATAATCCTTTCTCGAACATCATCGACATCTGGCACACACAATCTATTTTGGTACCTCAACACACTATCTCCCCCTTGGGTAAAAACTATTACCTCTTGTTTGTGAACAACTCCCTTCAATTGGAGAAGAACGGGATCTTGGTCTTGCTTCTCCTTTACCTCTGCCACAAGTGAGGACGTAGACCCATCCTGAACAGTAACTCCGCCTTCATTGTTCTCTTCCAGATGAACTCCCAATTGGGCTAATCTGTGTACCTCCTTCGCCAATTCTCTCTTTCCTTCCTCCACGTGGGAAGTGCTACCCATAGACAACCTGCTAAGAGCATCAGCAACAACATTAGCTTTACCTGGATGGTAGAGGATGCTCATATCATAGTCCTTGAGTAGCTCAAGCCATCTCCTTTGCCTCAGGTTGAGTTTCTTCTGGCTAAAGACGTATTGCAAGCTCTTGTGATCGGTGAATACATCAATATGCACTCCATACAAGTAGTGGCACCAGATTTTAAGCGCAAATACCACAGCTGCCAGCTCAAGGTCATGAGTTGGGTAATTCCTCTTATGAACCTTAAGTTGTCTTGAAGCATAGGCTATCACCTTCCCCCTTTGCATCAATACATAACTCAAACCAATTCTGGATGCATCACAATAGATCACAAAACCCTCTGTACCCTCGGGCAAGGTTAAAACAGGGGCAGTGGTTAGCTTGGTCTTCAATTTCTGGAAACTCTCCTCACAAGCCTTGGACCATTGGAACTTAGCCTTCTTTTGAGTCAGCTTAGTCAATGGTGATGATATGGATGAGAATCCCTCTACAAACCTTCGATAATAGCCAGCAAAATCCAAGAAGCTCCTTATCTCTGTCGGGGATGTGGGTCTGGGCCAACTCTTCACTGCCTCAATTTTCTGAGCATCAACCTGAATACCATCTTTAGATATAACGTGGCCTAGGAAGGACACTGATGCAAGCCAAAATTCACATTTGGAGAACTTTGCATACAATACCTGGTCTCTCAAAGTTTGCAAGACGACTCTAAGATGATGGGCATGCTCCTCCTCATTCTTGGAGTAAACCAGAATATCATCTATGAATACAATCACAAACATATCAAGATATGGTTTGAATACTCGGTTCATGAGATCCATAAAAGCTGCGGGGGCATTAGTCAACCTGAAGGACATGACCAAAAATTCGAAGTGGCCATAATGAGACCGAAAAGCGGTCTTCGGAATATCACACTCCCTCATATTCATCTGATGGTAGCCGGACCTCAGGTCTATTTTTGAGAAACAAGTGGTACCCTGAAGTTGATCAAATAAATCATCTATTCTGGGGAGAGGGTACTTATTCTTTATGGTGACCTTGTTCAGCTGTCTGTAGTCAATACACATTCTAAGGGACCCATCTTTCTTTCGGACAAATAGGACCGGAGCTCCCAATGGCGAGACACTCGGCCTAATAAATCCCTTATCTAACAAGTCCTTCAACTGCTCCTTCAACTCTCTCAACTCGGCTGGGGCCATTCTATAAGGAGGAATTGAGATAGGCTGGGTATCAGGAAGAATATCAATCCCAAAGTCAATCTCCCTATCAGGAGGGACTCCAGGCAGATCTTCAGGAAAGACATCCGGAAACTCATTGGCAATTGGAACCGACTCAAGGGATGGAGACTCAATGTTGTCATCTTTCACTCGGACAATATGATAAACACACCCTTTTGAGATTAGCTTCCTGGACCTAAGGTATGAAATAAACTTACCCTTAGGCATAACAGGACTACCCCTCCACTCTATGACAGCTTTATTCAGGAATTTGAATTTGACAACCTGAGTTCTACAATCAATGGAGGAATAACAGACATAAAGCCAATCCATGCCAATGATCACATCAAAATCAACCATGTCTAACTCAACCAAGTCAACCAAGGTATCTCTGTGATGAATTGACACAATGCAATCTCTATAGACTTTCTCAGCTACGATAGAATCACCAACAGGGGTAGCTACGTAGAAAGGCTCACTAAGACCTTTAGGGATTTTATTGAACTTACTAGCCACGTAAGGAGTCACAAAAGATAATGTGGCACCCAGATCCATCAAAACATAACAGTCAAGAGAAGAGACTCGAATCATACCCGTTACGACATTTGGAGAGTTCTCCTGATCTTGGCGACTACCCATGGCATATAGGCGGTTTGTACCTCCACTCGTACCTGAAGTAGTGCCCCTATGATTACCCTTAGCTGGTGGTGCAACGGTAGAGAACTGGGCTCTGTTCCCCCATGCGGGACACTTCTTTTGAAAATGGTCCATTTGGCCGCATTTATAACAACCAACCCTTCCCGCTCTGCATTCTCCCAAGTGGAGACTACCACACTTGCTGCATGGTGTCTTCCCCTTCGTACCTTGACTTACACTGGCTTGGAATTAAAAACCCTGGGGTCTGAAATTTTGGCGACTCTGTCCCTGTCGATCATACCTGTTCTGCAGCATAGGTGCGCTGGCAGTAGATGAGGAGTAATTGAGAGGCCTTTTCTGGAAGAAGGACCTGTTGCCCTTATTTTGCCTCTGTTCATTCTCATGGCCCGCTGATTTTGCCTTCTTGCTCAGGTGCTCATCTCTGTCCTTTCACTTCTCCTTCTCCACCTATTGGGCGTACACCATTAACCTTGAAATATCTATATCGGAGATTAACAATGCCGTTTTGCATTCCTTCTTCACATGTCTCCCCAAACCGGAGACAAACTTCCTCATCTTTGACCTCATATCTGGGGTCATTTCGGGAGCATACCTGGACAGTTGGGTGAACTTCAGGCTGTACTCCTTAACAGTCATACCCTCCTGCTTCAGATTCACAAATTCCTCCACTTTCGCTTCCCTCAATTCTCGGGGAAAGAAGTGGTCAAGAAAGGCTCCCTCAAATTCATCCCACCTAGCAGGTTCGGCATCCTCGCCCCTACCTTATTCCCATTGATTATACCAAATGTTTGCCACATCTTTGAGTTGATAAGACACCAACTCAACCCCTTCAATTTCCGTAGTATGCATAGCTTTTAGAATTTTCCACATCTCATCAATAAAGTTTTGGGGATCTTCATCAACCTTAAAACCAGTGAATGCCGGCGGATTCATCCTCAGAAAGTCTCTAATTCTAGTGGCAGCAGATGGCTCTTGGGAACTAGAGATAAGAGTCGGCGAACTCTGATTACCACTTCAAGCAGCCATTAAGTGTGTGAGCATTGCGATCGCCCCACGAAATTCTGCCTCTGATGTGGGCGTAGGTGGAGTAGCAGGCACTTGGGGTGCCTCCGCATACCTCGCAGATCATCCCCTAGCCCTTGCTGGACGTACCTCTACTTGGGGCATCTCGGCGTTATCAACATTTCTCTGGCTAGTAGTACGTTTAGGAGACATTATCTATAATGTATAAACGCATGAATTAGAAAGAAGTTTTATAGAGTTTAACTCTATTGCACGAATTCAGAGTATGAAAGAAGTGAAACAATTCCTAATGTCTTATAGCCTCCTGATTATAAGTGTGGTGCACAACACACCCATAAACAAGACTCTACTAGACACGGCTTCATAGACTCCCTAGGACACTTGAACTTTGTGCTCTGATACCATGTTTGTCATGCCCCGGGAGGGTATCCTAGGCGTGGCCGGCACTCGAAGGCCACTTCTGACCTCCGAGCGAACCACCTGGTCCAGTCACATATTCAATCAATCATATTCTCTTAGCGGAAAACTCAATTAAAGAAATACTATTCATATATGGGGGCCGAAGGCCAAACATTTATAACCCAACAAGACAATAAAATAAGACTCCTCAAAATAACAGTTTGACCTCCCCACACTCCAGTCTACGAAGCCTCTATCAAAGTCTAAGAGGTGCCAATGACAAGTCCATGGCTACCAACAATCAAAATAAAGGAAATTTCAACAAAACTGTACATGAAGGCTCAACATCCTCCGGAAACTAGGAGGACTCACCAACTAGCTGAGGGTGTATGTGGATCTTCAATGGAGCGCCGGTTGGTGATCTCTAGTACCTGTCTCTGCATCATTAAACGATGCAGGCCAAATGGCATCAGTACATGGAATGTATGAGTATGTAAAATGGCCGAATACAACGAACATCAAGGAACAATTAAACAACTCGGAAGCTCAACTCAAGAGGAATAACAACTCAATCAAATGTCCTAAGTCTAAACAAGAATATGATTTAGACGGGACCAATCACATATAATTCAACTCAATCTGACTCAGAGTACTATCAAGACCTATTTGGGAGTTTCTCTTATCTGACAACCATCACTTATGAGCCAGTGAAGGTACAACAAAATGACGTTGTTGCCGCGCCCGTCCATACTTTGCCAGGGTATGAACGAATCAAACACTCATGGATCCAATCCAACCAAGTCCTATAATGTTAGGACAAATCTCTCGGGGAAGCATCCGACTTTAACGGTTCAATCCCCCCTACGTTTGGCAACATAGGTATTGGGTTCGAGTATGGATTATACTCTTGCCCAATTCGGTGCTCGATACTCCTCCCAAGACTCAATGCTCATAAAACTCCATCCAATCAACTCAATCAACTCATATTGACAAGTCTCATTATAACCTTGTCATCTCATCAACTCTATCACAATCACATCTCTCTCAATCATACTATCCGATCAATCTCAAGCATATCATTCAAAAGAAATTTAAATGCACATATACAGCATCATCTAGATATAATCAATCATTTCTTTCATCCATTTGAGAAATCTTTGAGGCTTATCACAATTTCAAGACTTTAAATTGACATTTCATATTGAGCAACATTCTCAAGAAAATAACATCCTTTATCATAATCTACATAGTAAGAAGATAAATAGAACATATTTCACAACTCATTTCTTCATCACTCATACTCAACTAACGGCTCATTTTTGGAACATCTTAGCTCAACAACATTGACATATATAGAATCAAATAGATAGGGAACAAAACCCATTCATCCATAAACCATACCAAGGAACTCCATTTTTATGAACATCTAATCCTCAAGCAAGAGTAGGGCACATGGGTGGACTTAACCCATGTTTTGGATAGCCTTACATATCTTAGTGAAGATTTGAAGAAACCTTGTTGTTGGGTCTTCAATGGAGGACTCAAATCTTGAAGCTCCTAAAACTCTTCTTGGTTGGAAATGGAGAAGAAGAAGAAGAGAGAGAGAGAGAGAGAAGCATCTAGGGCTTTTAGAGAGAGAGTGAGGGATTGAAAATGATCCCAACATGTGTTAGGGCTGATACATATATAATTTGGGGAATTCCCAAATTACCCCTTCTCATAAGTTCTGAAAGATAGGCAAAAATGCACCTGGCGCGATAGTGGCGCGTCGCGCCATTGCAGCGCCAGGCCGATTACGCCTAAAACCTGCACACCTCGTAGAGGTGCGCCACGCCAGAGACCAAACTACTGAGGCATGTTTTTGGCGCGATAGTGGCGCGTTGCGCCCTTACAGCGCCAAGGTCATATTTTCTGGGTTCTGGAAATTTGGCCTGAAAAACCCTGCACAACTTTTAGTGGCGCGTCGCGCTAAGGACCAAACTACTGAGGCATGTTTCTGGCGCGATAGTGGCGCATCGCGCCCTTAAAGCGCCAAGGCCATTTCCCCAGCAGTCGCAACCCAGGCCAAAAATAAAATTCCTGTCGTGCTAGTTCGTCCTAGGATCATCGTATCTTTCAACTCTGAACTCCAAAATTCATATTCTTGGTGGCGTTGGAAAGAAGACTCGACGACCTTTAATTTAATAGGTCGCGGGCCACCTAGATTTCCATCTTTCAAAAGATAGGGCCATTAGAAGTCGACCCCATACACGAACGCATCCTAACCTAGTCACGACGAACCTTTTTGGGACTTAGCTCGGTCCTAGGGGTCCTCTTATGACCCCTCATCACTTCCAACACTCTTTAAATTTCTCAGGGACTCATCTTAACTCAAGCACATACTTCGAAACAAACACGATTGACCCCACACGCACACAAGGAAGGTCCGAATCTTAGGGGGAAATTTTGAGGGGTGTTACATTTTTCTTCTACAAATACTCTATTTTGTCCCAACACCAGGTCTTGCAAAGATTAATTTATTTGACCTACTTAGTTTCTGAATCTTAAGCTATAGTCTTCACAAATATTGTAGGTAATGATGTTGGGGTTATTCAAAAATTTGAATCATCTAATTTAGATCATCCTATGAAAAGTTATACCCAAAATATAGAAACAATATCATTTTCATCGAGAATTTAAACACCATATACAATATTTTTTTAGGTGGTGTTACAATTACATGATCATTTTTCATAAACTAGCTAAGAAAGGAGAAACGAGAATTTAGGCATAAACACAAAAATAAAAGAGGTCAAAAATTCATAGTTATAATAACTTCAATTGCCTAGTTGCCGAAGATTTGGTAAAATAAAACACTACTTAATATATATATGTATGTATGTATGTAATAAATATTTTTAAAATTCATGACTCACGGACCGGTCTCTGTGGCTCACAGATTAAGCCAATGAGGCTGGTCGGTCAAATGAGGCTAGACTAAAAAATTTCGTTTCTAAATGGACGAAAAGTTTTTAGTCCAATTCTTGGATTGAATTGGACTGGCCTTAAGGGCCAAGCTCATTTTGACAAGCTCTAAAGGGTAAGGTGTAAAAGGTAAATTCAACTTCAATTTCATTAGCTCTCACGCCGTTCACCTATTTTCCGCCACTTATATTTACCCCAAGCGAAACAAAAATTTGAAGAGTGCATATATACTACAATTAGTACAAGTCTTGTAATTGACGCATGGTATGTGTAGTGTGCACACTCAATGTTTGAGTTTCCTTGCACTTGATTGTCTTTAATTTGTGTGGGAAAGTCATTCATTGCTTGTGGGCTGTGGTTCCCCTTACAAACAACCTTTCCTATTTGTTGGTTGTCATACAAAACAACCTTTCCTATATATCCTTATCAATTTACCCTTTCCTAAAATTTGCGGAATTAGTTGAAATATTTCTATTTCTTTATTTAACATACATATACAAGTTTATAACGGATACACACTTGACTAGTTTTCACGTTATTTATCTACCATTTACTACTTCTTATACACTAATTTCTTTGCATTTATTTTCGTTACTTCCCCTCATATATAAGTAACATAAAAGTTTATGCTGTAGTGATATCGTCGTCTTTTTTTTTCTTTTACCACAAAAAATTATGGATGACAATTGGGTGGGGCGGGGCGGGTGCGGAGCGAGTTTAGCTCAATCTGCAAATTTTTTAAACCGCTCCTCTCCGCCCTGCATAACAATTTTTTTCATTTTCAACCCGCTCCATCTCATCCCGCATAAAGTTTTATGTTTTTTTCTTTTTTAATTGAGTTTAATATAAAAAATAAAATCCATAATTTTTTTTTCATTTTTTCGCTAATTAACATCACAATAACTAATTAATTATTTCTAGAATATTTCAACAATTGATTCTTAATCGCTAATTAAATCTAATTACCATCTGTGTAGTTTAAATTTTTTTTTAAAATAGAAGTTAAAATTAAAGTCAAAGTTTTATATAAAAAGTTTATATCTTTAATTTTTACTAATTACAAAAATTTAATTTTCTTCGGATTCCTATTTGATACTATAAACCCGCAACCCGCCCCGCCCCGCATTAATTTTGATAATAATTACTTCAACCAGCCCCATACCGCATAACTCTAAACCCAGACCGCCCCGCCTAATTCACCCGCCCCTCCCTATTGCCATCCCTAAAAAAAAAAAAAAAAAAAAAAAAAGAGGAATGCTAACAATTACTATTATTAATATCAAGGAAGCCTCCTTTAACATGATCCCATCTGCTTATCTATACGGATTTTTACACTAAAGTATTGAAAGACCAAGATACAGTTTTCGATAATTTGCCTTGCCCTTTAAGCATTAAGATTTCACGTAACCAACAAATATTTACCCCAAGCGAAACGAAAAGTTGAAGAAGCCGAGTAGGAAAACAACTTCTCTTTCCCCGCCATAACCGCCTCTTTACAGAAACCTTGATTTTTTAAAAAAATTTTCTAATCTCTCTCTAGTATATATGATGATGAAGAAGAGTGGTGATGATGGTGATGGTGGCAGTGGAGTACATTATACTTATTTTAGTGTACTCTGTTGTGTGCTGGTTCTATCTGTGACAGCGGTTTTGTCCATCAGATTCTCCGTTTCTGGAAGCCCTTTTCGATCGTCAGTTTCTGATATGAATTATGCAGATGCTTCGATCGTTGAATTGCAGAAGAAAGTGATCGCCGCCACCGTGGCTAATCCAAATCCATCACGAGCCATCGCTTCCGATGCTTTTTACTACCGAAACTCTTCCTTCTTTCCGATTCCTAGAAAATCTACAGTTGTTGTGAGTGAATTTCAATGCTCCTTAAATTTCATCGACAATTACGAGTTTTTTTTGTTTTTTGTGCTTTTGTTTTTACCGAAAGAGCTTCCTTTAATGCTTTATTAGAAAACGTCATCTTCCAAGTTTGAAAGATTTTCTGAATCTCATGTGGATGCATAACCTTAATCAAAACTTTTTATTATTTACTGTAGTGAGTTTCTTGAGTGTTAACAGAGCTGCATTCAATGATTCATAAGGAAACGTTAATATTGAAGCTTTTAAATTTGTTCAGTTATCTTTATGTGAGTTTTTGTATATGTGAAACTCTACAAAGTTCAGTTTTAGTTTGTTATTGACGAGCATTTTAATTTTTCTAGTGCTAATTCTGGAACTTTCCACAGAGGAAAGATGATAAGATAGAAGAAGGACTGGCACGAGCAAGAGCGGCTATTCGAAAAGCTGCTGGTGTTGGAAATCTGTCTATGAGCCCTGGTAGGATCTACCGCAATGCAGGCGCATTTTATCAGTAAGTCTAATTGAATTTCATATATAAAATTATTTAACACAACCTATAAAAGGAAGGAGCTTTTTGTAATTCATAACTACTTCCCTTCTAAGATACTCTACATTCCAAGTGTGTTCTCTTCTAATTTATTCTTCGTTTTAAACTTGAAGGATGCAAAGTATCAATACACTTAAATTACCTAAATACACAAACATACATAGTATTCGTATTCGTGTATACATATATAGAGAGAGTGTTTCCCAAAAGAAGTGATTTTAAATTAGATCATTGATATAATTGTGATGGAGATGTAAACTAGTTTTTCCTTGAAAGAAAAGAAAAATAATAGTTGGAGTTACTAGCTTAGTTGGTTGGATACATGAACTCCCACCAGTTCGATTCCCCACATTGTAACCCCCTCTCCATTTTCCCTTTCCCTATCCGTAATTTTTTATAATTAAAAAAAAGGAACGAGCGAGTAAGAGTGCATATATACTACAATTAGTACAAGTCTTGTAATTGACGCATGGTATGTGTAGTGTGCACACTCAATGTTTGAGTTTCCTTGCACTTGATTGTCTTTAATTTGTGTGGGAAAGTCATTCATTGCTTGTGGGCTGTGGTTCCCCTTACAAACAACCTTTCCTATTTGTTGGTTGTCATACAAAACAACCTTTCCTATATATCCTTATCAATTTACCCTTTCCTAAAATTTGCGGAATTAGTTGAAATATTTTTGTTTCTTTATTTAACATACATATACAAGTTTATAACGGTAGGAAACAACCTCTAGCAGAAATACAAGGTAAGACTGCGTACAATAGATTCTTGTGGTCAGGCCCTTCCTCGGATTCTGCGCATACCGGGAGCTTTAGTGCACCGAACTCCCCTTTTTATACAAGTTTATAACGGATACACGCTTGACTAGTTTTCACCTTATTTATCTACCATTTACTACTGCTTATACACTAATTGCTTTGCATTTATTTCGTTACTTCCCCTCATATATAAGTAACATAATAGTTTATGCTATAGTGATATCGTCGTCTGTTTTTCTTTTACCACAAAAAATTATGGATGGCAATTGGGTGGGGCGGGGCGGGTGCGGAGCGAGTTTAGCTTAATCCGCAATTTTTTAAAACCGCTCCGCTCTGCCCTGCATAACAATTCTTTCCATTTTCAACCCGCTCCGCCTCGTCCCGCATAAATTTTTATGTTTTTTTCTTTTTTAATTGAGTTTAATATAAAAAATAAAATTCATTATTTCTTTTTCATTTTTTGCTAATTAACATCACAATAACTAATTAATTATTTCTAGAACATTTCAACAATTGATTCTTAATCGCTAATTAAATCTAATTACCATCTGTCTAGTTTAAATTTTTTTAAAAAAATAGAAGTTAAAATTAAAGTCAAAGTTTAATATAAAAAGTATATATCTTTGATTTTACTAATTAGAAAAATTTAATTTTCTTCGGATTCCTATTTGATACTATAAACCCGCAACCCGCCCCGCCCTGCATTTATTTTGATAATAATTACTTCAACCAGCCCCGCACCGCATAACTCTAAGCCCGGACCGCCCTGCTTAACTCACCCGCCCCTCCCTATTGCCATCCCTACAAAAAAAAAGAAGAGGAATGCTAACAATTACTATTATTAATATCAAGGAAGCCTCCTTTAACATGATCCCATCTGCTTATCTATACGGATTTTTACACTAAAGTATTTAAAGACCAAGATACAGTTTTCGTATAATTTGCCTTGCCCTTTAAGCATTTAGATTTCACGTAACCAACAAATATCTGATACTTTTTGTTTGGGATCTGTCGTAGTTATAATTACTTACTATATATTGCTATCATTGAACGTGCATGTTAGTGGAGTTGAATATGATTTGTAAATGTTCAAAATATATAATTATTGCAGGAGTTACAAGGAAATGGAGAGGAAGCTGAAGGTGTATGTATATGATGATGGGGACTTCATATTAGTCCATAATGGACCCTGTAAAGATATATATGCAAGTGAGGGAAGGTTCATCAGTGAGATGGAATATGGTAACAATAAATTCAGGACAAGAGACCCTTATTCAGCCCATGTTTACTTCATGCCTTTTAGTGTAGCTTGGATGGTTAAGTTTCTCTACGTGTCTCTTTCATATAATCTTGCGCCTCTTAAAGAGTTCGTGTCTGATTATGTGCGACTTATATCAACAAAATATCCATTCTGGAACCAAAGCCATGGAGCTGATCATTTCATGCTTTCTTGCCATGATTGGGTGAGCTAAATTTATTACTACTCTACTACTTTTGCTTATGCTTATAAAATGTAGTACGTACTTGTTATCAATTAGCCAACATTTAACAGCTTAGAAGTCTTTTGACACATGGTCTGCTGCTACACTTATTTCAGGCTCCTGCTGCTTCAAAAGGCAATGATTTCCTGTACAATACATCAATAAGGGTTTTGTGTAATGCCAACTCCTCAGAAGGCTTCAATCCTCAGAAAGATGTCAGTCTTCCTGAAATCTATCTTTACAATGGTGTAGTGTCCCCAAAGCTTCAGTTTCCTCCACCAGCCAACATTTCAAGGCCTTACCTTGGATTCTTTGCTGGTGGACTTCATGGCCATATCCGGAAAACCCTCTTTGATCACTGGAAGGGAAATGACTCCGATCTTCATGTATACGAATACTTGCCTAAGGACATGGATTATCCCTCGGAAATGTTGCGCTCCAAGTTTTGTCTATGCCCTAGTGGCTATGAAGTGGCTAGCCCAAGAGTGGTTGAAGCCATTTATGCCGAATGTGTTCCGGTTATGCTATCAGATCATTATGTCTTCCCTTTTAGTGATGTGCTGAACTGGGAAGCATTTTCAGTACAGGTTAACATTTCTGATATCCCAAGGCTAAATGACATCTTGTTGGCTGTTCCAGATGACAAATACATGAAGCTCAAGGAAGGCTTGAGGGCTGTGAGGAAACATTTTGAACTTAATCGGCCTGCTCAGAGGTTTGATATGTTTCATATGATATTACATTCTATATGGCTCAGGAGACTAAATTTAAGGGTCTAGATCATAGGAACGTACTACTATATTCAATGCCTTAATTTTGAGTACTGTGAATGCAAGGATTTATTCAATGCCTTAATTTTGAGTTAGATTCTTTCGTCATATAGAATTTGTTTGTAATAGCATGTTTTCAGATGGCCTAAGGATTAACAAAACAGTCTTGCTTCAACAAGACAATGTAACTTAAAGCATTCTTGATCCATTTTCTCATTTGAGTATAGGAGAAGTTGTAACACCCCAAAATTTTTCGCCAAGATTCAAACAATTCTTCATATGCGTATAGACTCGAACTCGATGAATTCTAATTGTATTTATGAGTTAAGATCAATTCCTAATTATTTGAAGTGTAGTAGAGGTGAATTAGGGTCTTAAGGAACCTCTAGTACTAAGTAGAGTTGAAAGACCCTTTACCGATTAAGTTTTTTTATAACACTACTAAAAAGAGGCCAAAAAGCGACAAAAAAAAAAGTGATGGATAGCATCGCAACAAAACTGTAACGGATAAAACGATCTTGTTCGTCGTTTTTATTTGTTTTTATTTCCCTGAACCACTTATTCGTCCTCTCCACCAACAGTGGCGGAAGTGTCATCTACTACCATAAGAGCAGTGCTAGCGGTATCATCTGGCTCTTCAATTTCCTCATCATCTCCCATCTCCTCTATTGTGGGTTCATCATCATCCAAAGGCTCCTGAAAAGCTGGCCCCACCCAGAACATGTGCATAGCACTATACGTAAGAGGATAGCAATCTGCACCAGACGACCACCAATTCACAGCTGCAACTCTACCATACCAAACATGTGGCCCATCCAACTTTCATCGCGAGCTTGTCGGTTCGCGGCAGATAACACCTTTCCTTGGGCTGTATCATGGCACCTAGTTTTAGTCACATCAACCAAATTACAAACCAAATATTGCACCCTCGGTGCACTTAGATCATGAATCGCTTCTTCAACTCCTTCAGCCCGCAAAAATCGGGTTATCGTACTACCATAACAGAAATGCCACCTCTTATTATTTTGAAATTTCATCATATTGCGATGTATCACAGATCCATCATTTACCTGCAAACCTCTCATCAAGTGATAAACCAAAACAACTCTGTCTCGCGTAACATCAGACACATGCTTACTTGGAAAGAATACACTACAAACAATTTTTAACCACACCTTAGCCTCACTATTTAAATGTGCATATTGCAGTGTAGTGTGCCTTCCGGTGACCTTTGCCCTATCCCATCGTGCAGCAGAATTAACACGGCACAATGTATGACAAATATCTCTATAAAATGGTTGTTCTTTCATGTCCAAGTAATCAGAATAATTACAATGGGCCATCTCCAAAAATTCATTCAACAGTCTAGTGGTAAAATGTATAGTCTTACCCCTAGTGTAACACCCCAATTTTCTTTTAAGAAGAAAAAATATATATTTTTTAGCTACATTTTTTGTTTATCTGACTTCGAGAGGCCATAAATCCATTAGAATTTGGAAAGTTGGGAAAAGTCCTAAAATGAAAATTGTAGATAATTGAAATACATTTCCAACCATAGATCATGGAATTATATGTGACATCAAGATAAAAAGTTATGGACATTTTAAGGCAGAAAGGTCAAGCTGGGTAGTGATTTTGGGCCCAACCCGATTCCAAGTCGAGTCAGGCCCATTTCCTGTAACATTAAAAGGATAAGATCAGCCTTATTTCTTCCATTTTAGACCAGATATTTCATAACATCATAGAGAGAGAGAGAGAGAGAGAGAACTTCTAGGCTAAGAAGCCATTTTGTACCCAAATGTGAGTCCCGAATTCCGAAGCTCATGAAGAGAAAGGCATTGCACGTTGTGTTGTCTTCACTTTGAGCTAAAAATCAGCTAAGAAGGAGTATGTTGATGTAGTTTCTTCACACTTAAGGTAAGATTGAGATTCCTTTTTCCTTGTTAACAAGCTTGTTTAGATATTTAAAGGATTAAAACGGAGGAAGTAGCGTTATAAACTTGTTTGTTGCTTTGTTGAGACTTATAGATTAGGGGCTATTTTGGTTGGATTAAATGGGTGGAATTAGTTAATTTATGATATAGAATGATTGTTGATATTGTTGATAAATTGTTGTTGTCGAAATTGGGGAAATAAACTTTATTTTGCAAATCTGTTTTTGGATGGGACTGCTGTTAGTAATTTTAGTATAACTCCTTGTGTAAAGCTTCATTTCGAGTGATTCAAGATGTTTTGGAAATCTATTTAACAGGGATATAACTTTCATTTAGGCTCTAAAACCCAGTTTTGCTTTTATCTACTCGAAAAGGAGGGATGAAGTTTAGGGGAGGTGCTGCCCAGATTTTGTTTTGAAAATCCTACATGGACTGCTGTTGGTATTTTGGGCATATCTTTTTGTACAGAATTGTTGTAGGGGTGATTCAAAATTGTTTGTGACCCTAAGAAACATGATCTAACTTTAATTGAGGCCACAAAGCCTATTTTCCCCATTTACCCCTTCGAAACTGAGCAATAATATAAGACAGTAGGCTGTCCAGAATTCCCATTTTGATAATTTGGGTTGATTTTTGTTGATTTCATGTTGAGTTTTGATATGCTGAGACTTTTAAACTTAAGTAGGTATTTTATTTTGTATTTAAGGTGTATATGCTCTTATACAAGCTAAGAGGAACTGTTTGACGAAGTAAATTTTGGTTGGTCTATGGCGTAGATGAATTGAACTCCTCGAGTTGTGGTAGAACTTGTTATGTGCTAAAACGTCAAGGTTTATGTATAAACTTGAACTTGGAATATTTTATTTTCTGAAATTTAAAGTATCTTGATGGGTTATTTCCTTACTCTTTGTCTTGTATTATGGTATGATTATTATCTCAAGTATTGCAAAACTTTCGCTAAATCGCCCACTTGTATGAATTGCTTGATCATTTTGCATTCTTGATGGGACTTTGACCTTTTTGTTACGGTGACTTGTCATCAATATTGTCATGCCTCTCGATTCGGATCTTGCCCATCTTGACTTTGAATTTACATTTCGTCTTGATGATGGATTTTCGTCCAATTTCGGGTTTGAGTGGAAAGCCACTTTTAACATGGTTCTTGGTTCTCTTGATATTGGGTCAAGACCCTTCTTGATATGGCCTTCGGTCCTTCTTGATTTTGGGGATTAGGTCCGTCTTGATACTGATTGTGCTTAGTGTGAATGCATGACGTATATATTGGGCAAAATTGATTATTTGACAACTCTTTTGAATTGAATTATAAGTTTTCTTGATACTCGAGCCTTCAAATATTAATATTGATATTTTGAAACTCTCCAAGGTTTGTATTCGATACTTTGATATACTTGTTTACTTGGGCTTACATTTACCTTATTGAGCCACCTGCAACGAAAAAGGAAATTGAATAATTTAATGTCTCCAAGCCCAGAGTTTATACACCACTAAGCTTTATGCTTAGCGATAGTTGTTTTCTCTCGTAGGTAATATATGGGACGAGATATGAAGATGGCCATTTGGAGTAGACTCTTTGGAGTCCTTGTGAAGATCACATCATCATATACATCTACTTTTGTAAATATTTTGGGGACTTATACAGGATACATGTGGCACTTATGTATGAAATTTTAAAGGCTTATGAAAACAAAACCATATGCTTGTAACTTGAACTGGGTAACTAAATTTGCTATTTTTGGAGTCTTTTTTGAACTCAAGTCATGCCATGTACTGGGTTTATACTTTGACTTGTCATTATGCACAAGGGAAGATAATAGTTTTGTGATAATTACTAGTTTGAGTTTTGTGTATTTTATGCATCCGCAATGGTGTTGAATTGGAAATAGAATTTTAAAACAAGTTTTCTAAATGTGTTGACTATTCAAGATTATAAAAAAAACTATCTTTTGCTTCGTAAGTGGCATCCTCTCAAAGGGGACGCTACAAGTATTGGTAACAGAGCCTAGGTTTATGATTGTAGGACTTTTGTTGTGTCTTGTTCGTATATTATTTCATTTTGTCACATGTTTTTCTAGTATATAGTACATATGTATCATTTACATGTACCTAATGTAATGTGATCTTCCCTTATGAAGGAATCAGGTCGTGGCATCTTCTACTTCTAATAGACTTATGGAAGCTGCTCGTGAGGGTTTAAATACATTTAATGCCCAATTTCACCTACAAGAAGGGGTTGGAGAATATTTTTTTGATTCTAATCCTCCTAGTACAAGTGGATCTGAAGCGGGAAGTAATCAAGGTACAAGAGTTGGGTCACACCCTCAAATAAGTCATAATGCTCCTGCTGTTGATCCCCCTTTTCAATAAATGGCTTATTTCTTTTGTCACATGGCTAGAAGAGTGCCTGACCCTGATGAAATGAACTTTGAGAAAAGGAGAATAATGGTTGGAGTTAAGTTTGAAGGCACTGTTGACCCTACCGATGCCGAGCAGTGATTGGAATGGATTGAAAGAGTGTTCGAGCAGTTAGAGTGTTCAAACGCTACCAGATTTAAGTATGCTGTCTCACTGTTACAAAAAAGATGCCTATGATTGGTGGGTAAGCATACTGAATGCCAGGACAAAACCTCCTGTTCTTACTTGGAATGATTTTGTGAAAGAATTTCATAAGAAGTATGTCCTACCTGCTTATCATGATTCAAAGAAAAAAGAGTTCTTAAATTTAGAGCAAGGGAGTATGTCTATCGCTGAATATCAGTAGAAGTTTCTCAAGCCATCCCGCTATGCTGGGGGTATTATTAATAATGAAAAAGATAAGTGTAGGCGATTCGAAGACGGTTTGAATGATTCTATCAGAAAATCTGTAGTGGCCCTACAACATGAAAACTTTTGTAAATTAGTTTCAGCTACTCTTACTTGGGAAAGGATCGACAAGGAACAAGTTGGTAGAAATGAAAACAAGTTCAGAAAAGCTTATGCAGATTTAGGAGGTCCATCAAAAAGGGTGAGGTTTGATAGTTCCAAAGCTAATACTTTTCGCAAGTTAGCCAACATAAGCAGAATAGATCAAGTTCCTTTACTGCTAGCACTCCAAGCTATGGCCAAGGCAAGACTCGTATACCCACTTGTGCACAATGTGGAAAGAATCACTTTGGTACTTATAGAAAAGCTTCTGGCGCTTGTTTTAATTGTGGGAGCTTCGATCATAAAGTGAGGGATTATCCTAATCCTAACCCCACTTCTTCTCCACGTACGGAAGGCTCAGTTCAAAAACCTATTACCACTCCCTCTCAAGGGAATAGAAGTGCAATATCTAGAAACACATAAGTAATAGGTGCAGGTGCAGCCAATCCAGCTAGTGGGTCAAAAGCTACAATATGAGCTTATGCGATGAGACAGTGGGATGAACAAGATGGATTAGATGTGGTTGTTGGTAAATTTCACTTATTCAACTTATGTGTTGTTACATTATTTGATCTTGGTTCTACACATTCGTATGTTTGCTCATCATTGGCTTTTCCTGAAAATGTGAAATCTGCGAGACTCAATTGTGATGTGCTTGTCCAAAGTCCTTTGGTTCAACAAGTTATTTGCAATCAAATTTATCAAGGTTGTCCCTTGGTGATTCAAAATCTAGTCTTCCCTACTGATTTAATTGAAATGCCTTTCCAAGACTATGTTGTCATTATCTATATGGATTGGCTTTATAAATACCATGCGGTAGTTGATTGTAGGTCAAAGCATGTGACCTTTAGAGCTCCTTCACCTTTACACATCATTGTTCAAGGTGAAAGATCATTGACATCTAATATCATCTCCGCGGTTGTGGCAAGGAAGATGGACAAGGTTGTGAAGCTTATCTTGCTCATATATTTGATACACGCCTGGAAAGTCCAAGCCTTGAGGATATACCTGTGGTATGTGAATTTCCTGATGTCTTCCCTGAAAATCTTTCCGGACTGCCTTCGGAAAGGGCGGTTGAATTTCCTATAGAGGTTGTTCCTAGAACTACTCCTATCTCTATGACTCCTTATCGAATGGCTCCAGCAGAACTGAAAGAGTTGAAAAATCAATTGCAAGAACTCCTTGAGAAAGGTTTTATTTGCCCGAGTGTTTCTCCCTGGGGAGCTCCTATGCTATTTGTTAAAAATAAAGATGGGACTTTTAGGCTTTGTGTTGATTACCGGCAACTGAACAAGGTAACAATTAAGAATAAATACTCACTGCCTAGAATTGATGATTTATTTGACCAGTTAAAAGGTGCTAGTTTATTCTCAAAAATTGACTTAAGGTCTAGGTATTACCAACTGCAGGTAAGGGAACATAATATGCCTAAAACTGTCTTTAGGACTCAATATGGCCATTATGAATTTTTGGTGATGCCATTTGGATTGATGAATGCTCCTGCGACATTTATGGATTTGATGAATCGCATGTTTAAGCCTTATCTTGATCAATTTGTAGTGGTTTTTATAGATGACATTTTAATATACTCCAAGAATAGTGAAGACCATGGAAAGCATCTTCGAATTATTTTGCAAATTCTGTAAGAGAAAAAGCTTTATGCCAACCTTTCTAAATATGAATTTTGGCTCGGTGAAGTGGCCTTTCTGGGATATATTGTGTCGGCGGCAGGTGTGAAAGTGGATCCTAGTAAAATTCAAGCTATTGTTGAATGGAAACCACCTAAAAGTCCAACTGAAGTAAGGAGTTTCTTGGGTTTAGCGGGATACTATAGAAGGTTTGTCAAAGGATTCTCCATTATAGATTCCCCTTTGACTAAACTCTTGAGGAAGGATGTCAAGTTTGTATGGGATGACAAATTTCAGGAGAGTTTTGAAAAGCTCAAATCCTAATTAACAAAAGCTCCTATACTTACTCCACCGACTGAAGGGAAGGAATATGTGTTATATAGTGATGCCTCTCATCGTGGTTTGGGTTGTGTCTTGATGCAAGAAGGGGGGAAAGTGGTTGCGTATGCTTCCCGAAAATTGAAACCACATGAATTAAACTATCCTACTCATGACCTTGAGCTCGCTGCTATAGTGTTTGCCTTGAAAATTTGGAGGCATTACTTATATGGCGAAAAGTGTCACATATTTACTGATCACAAGAGTTTGAAGTACTTTGGTACACAAAAAGAGTTGAATTTGAGGCAACGTAGATAGCTTGAACTCATTAAAGATTATGACTGCACGATCGATTATCATTCGGGTAAAGTCAATGTGGTAGCAGATGCTCTAAGTCGTAAAGCCCTTACTAGTTTATCATTAAGCCACTTGCCTTTGTTTCTTAAATGAAGAGCCATGAATGCTTGTCTTGCATTTAATTCTAATGGATCTATTGTTATCGGTTTGCAAGTCAGACCAGTTCTACTTGAACAGGTGAAAGAAGCACAGAAGTTAGACGAGAAGCTGGTGAAATTGATCAAAGAAGCTCAAATTGGAGAAAAACTTGTTTTAAAATTAAGGGAGGATGGTGTTCTACTTTATCAACACAGGTTATGTGTCCCTAAAGATGACAATTTGAGATTTTTTTTTGAATAAAGCACATAATTCACCATATGCAATGCATCCTGGAGGTACTAAAATGTATCAAACCATTAAAGAACACTACTGGTGGAATGGTATGAAGAAGGACATTGCGGAGTTTATTTCTAGATGCTTAGTTTGTCAATAGATAAAGGCCGAGCATCAAGTCCCGACTGGTTTGTTACAACCCTTGTCGATACCTGAGTGGAAATAGGAAAGAATAACTATGGACTTTGTTTCTGGGCTTCCATGCACTCAAACAAATCATGATGCAATTTGGGTTATAGTTGATAGGCTAACCAAAAGTGCTCATTTCTTGGCCATCAAGGTGGACTACCCACTTGAACGTCTAGCAGAATTGTATGTTGAGGAGATTGTGAAGTTACATAGAGTTCCTGTTTCTATTGTATCTGACCGATACCCAATGTTTACATCTAGATTCTGGACTAGATTGCAAGAAGCTTTGGGCACTAGGTTGAATTTTAGTACATCTTACCATCCTCAGACAGACGGCCAATCTGAGAGGGTGATTCAAATCTTAGAAGATATGCTTCGAGCTTGCATTATGGAATTAGAAGGTAGTTGGGACAGACACCTTGCTTTGATAGAATTTGCTTATAATAATAGCTACCAATCAAGTATAGGCATGCCTCCCTACGAAGCCTTATATGGGAGAAAGTGTAGAACTCCTCTTTGCTGGAGTGAAGTTGGTGAACGAAAACTGGTTGGTCCTAAGATTGTGCAACAAATTGAGAATAAGGTAAAAGTCATCAAGGATCATCTAAAAATTTCTTCAGATAGACAAAAGTCTTATGCTGATCTTAAGAGGCGTGAAATTGAGTATCAAGTAGGAGATAATGTCATTTTAAAGGTTTCTCCATGGAAGAAGATTATGAGATTTGGCCAAAAAGGAAAACTTAGTCCTCGATTTATTGGACCATATGAAGTACTTGGGAGGATTGGTCTAGTTGCATATAAATTAGCTCTTCCACCAGAATTAGATAAAATCCACAATGTCTTCCATGTTTCTATGCTTAGAAGATATCGCTCAGATCCATCTCATATTCTCCCTGTCGAATCCATTGAGATAAGTCCTGACTTGAAATATAATGAGGAACCTATCCAAATCTTGTCCCTTGAGACAAAAGAGCTTAGAAACATGAAAGTTCCTTTAGTAAAAGTCCTTCAGAGGAATCATTCTGGCAATGAAGCAACCTGGGAGCGAGAAGAGGATATGTGAATTCAATATCCACATTTGTTTTGACTATAGTATAAGGTAAATTTCGAGACAAAATTTCTTAAGGGGGGGGGGAGTTGTAACACCCCAATTTTCTTTTAAGAAGAAAAAAAAATTTAGCTACATTTTCGGGTGATCTGACTTCGGGAGGCCATAAATCCATTAGAATTTGGAAAGTTGGGAAAAGTCCTAAAATGAAAATTGTAGATAATTGAAATACATTTCCAACCATAGATCATGGAATTATATGTGACATCGAGATAAAAAGTTATGGACATTTTAAGGCAGAAAGGTCAAGCTGGGTAGTGATTTTGGGCCCAACCCGATTCCAAGTCGAGTCAGGCCCATTTCCTCTAACATTAAAAGGATAAGATCAGCCTTATTTCTTCCATTTTAGACCAGATATTTCATAACATCATAGAGAGAGAGACAGAGAGAGAGAGAGAGAGAGAGAACTTCTAGGCTAAGAAGCCATTTTGTACCCAAATGTGAGTCCCGAATTCCGAAGCTCGTGAAGAGAAAGGCATTGCACGTTGTGTTGTCTTCACTTTGAGCTAAAAATCAGCTAAGAAGGAGTATGTTGATGTAGTTTCTTCACACTTAAGGTAAGATTGAGATTCCTTTTTCCTTGTTAACAAGCTTGTTTAGAGATTTAACGGATTAAAATGGAGGAAGTAGCGTTATAAACTTGTTTGTTGCTTTGTTGAGACTTATAGATTAGGGGCTATTTTGGTTGGATTAAATGGGTGGAATTAGTTAATTTATAATATAGAATGATTGTTGATATTGTTGTTGATAAATTGTTGTTGTCAAAATTGGGGGAATAAACTTTGTTTTGCAAATCTATTTTTGGATGGGACTGCTGTTAGTAATTTTAGTATAACTCCTTGTGTAAAGCTTCATTTCGAGTGATTCAAGATGTTTTGGAAATCTATTTAACAGGGATATAACTTTCATTTAGGTTCTAAAACCCAGTTTTGCTTTTATCTACTCGAAAAGGGGGGATGAAGTTTAGGGGAGGTGCTGCCCAGATTTTGTTTTGAAAATCCTACATGGACTGCTGTTGGTATTTTGGGCATATCTTTTTGTACAGAATTGTTGTAGGGGTGATTCAAAATTGTTTGTGACCCTACGACACATGATCTAACTTTAATTGAGGCCACAAAGCCTATTTCCCCCATTTACCCCTTCGAAACTGAGCAATAATATAAGACAGTAGGCTGTCCAGAATTCCCATTTTGATAGTTTGGGTTGATTTTTGTTGATTTCATGTTGAGTTTTGATATGCTGAGACTTTTAAACTTAAGTAGGTATTTTATTTTGTATTTAAGGTGTATATGCTCTTATACAAGCTAAGAGGAACTGTTTGACGAAGTAAATTTTGGTTGGTCTATGGCGTAGATGAATTGAACTCCTCGAGTTGTGGTAGAACTTGTTATGTGCTAAAACGTCAAGGTTTATGTATAAACTTGAACTTGGAATATTTTATTTTCTGAAATTTAAAGTATCTTGATGGGTTATTTCCTTACTCTTTGTCTTGTATTATGGTATGATTATTATCTCAAATATTGCAAAACGTTCGCTAAACCGCCCACTTGTATGAATTGCTTGATCATTTTGCATTCTTGATGGGAGTTTGACCTTCTTGTTATGGTGAATTGTCATCGATATTGGCATGTCTATCGATTCAGATCTTGCCCATCTTGACTTTGGATTTACATTTCATCTTGACGATGGATTTTCGTCCATTTTCAGGTACTAGTGGAAAGCCACTTTCAACATGGTTCTTGATTCTCTTGATATTGGGTGACGAACCTTCTTGATATGGGCTTCATTCCTTCTTGATTTTAGGGATTCGGTCCATCTTGATACTGATTATGCTTAGTATGAAGGCATGACGTATATATTGGGCGAAATTGATTATTTGACAACTCTTTTGAATTGAATTATAAGTTTTCTTGATACTTGAGCCTTCAAATATTAATATTGATATTTTAAAACTATTCAAGGTTTGTATTCGATACTTTGATCTACTTGTTCACTTGGGCTTACTTTTACCTTATTGAGCCACCTGCAACGAACAAGGGAATCGAAGAATTTAATGGCTCCAAGCCCAAAGTTTATACACCACTAAGCTTTATGCTTAGCGATAGTTATTTTCTATCGTAGGTAATGTGCGGGACGAGATATGAAGATGGCCATTTGGAGTAGACTTTTTGGATCCCTTGTGAAGATCACATCTGCATATGCATCTAGTTTTGTAAATATTTTGGGGAATTGTACAGGATACATGTGGCACTTATGTATGAAATTTTGAAGGCTTGTGAAAACAAAACCATATGCTTGTAACTTTAACTGAGTGACTAGTTTTGCTATTTTTGGAATGTGCTTTTAACTCACGTCATGCCATGTACTGGGTTTATACTTTGACCTATCATTCTGCACAAGGTAAGATAATAGTTTTGTGATAATTACTAGTTTGAGTTTTGTGTATTTTATGGACTCGCAATGGTGTTGAATTGGAAATAGAATTTTAAAACAAGTTTTTTAAATGTGAAAAAAATTATCTTTTGCTTCGTAAGTGGCATCCTCCCAAAGGGGATACTACACCTAGCCTCCACCTTATTACTATTAGACTGGTCAGTGTTCTAATTAGCATAAAATTCACGGACAAGAGTTTGGTTGCACTCACCTTGGTCTTCAAAGATGAACTAAAGATCTAGATTGTATACCATCTCATGAATTCGGGGGAATTCTTCCTTCGACCTACCCTCACTGACATACTCATATCCCATGTAGTTTGCCTCCTTCTGGGACTCAAACTAGTGTAACCCATATTGCTCTACCGCCTGCCTGCCAAACCAACACGGTGGTAGTCTTTCACTTTTTAAAAATAGATTTTCATTTTGACTTTTAACATATTAGAAAAAGATAATTAATTTTTTCATGTTTTACCCTTAATATTAATAATTTTTACCCTAATCTAAAAATTAATTAGTATTAGATTATGATTAAATTTCTCATATCAATTATTATTTTATAAGAAGTGTGTAAAGTTTAAAGTGGACAAATAAAAGTGAATAAAAGAGTATGGTCGTGTCACGCCCCGAGAGGGTACCCTAGGCGTGACCGGCACTCAGAAACCATCTTTGGCTTCCGAGAGAACCACTTGGTCTCATTACTCATTTGTTCATCAGTGGAAGACTTAAGAATACTAATGTGGGCTTGTCATCATCAACATCAAAGGAAAAATAGATAATTCTTAGAAGAAGTAGTTTCTAAGGAGAACTACTCCGATTACATCATCAAACTCTGTCTATGAAGCCTCTAATACTCTTAGATGGTGCCAATGACATGTCCATGGCTACCTTAAAAGAAACATAATACTCAAAAGTAATAAAAGGATAGAGAGTTCCTCCGAATACAAGAAGGACTCACCAAATAGCTGAAAAATAATGATCTTCAACAATGCGCCTGTTGAGGATCTCTAACACCTGTATCTGCATCATAAAACGATGCAAGAAATTATATATCAAGAAATTCCTCTTAGGAAAACTCAGCTCAGAAATTATATACGTGGAATGTACGAGTATGTAAAATGGCAGGAAGGTAAGGACATATATCAAGAAATTCCTCTTAGAAAAACTCAGCTCAGAACTCAACATCATCTCAACATTAATATGTAATGCAAATTTAAAATAACAATAAGAAATGCTTACTCAGTTGGGAGTTTCTCTAACCGACAACCATCACTTATGAGCTAGCGATGATACAACGAAGTGATGTCGTTGCCACATCCATCTAATACCTTGTCAGGGTAAAGGACATCACCATTTTGGATCCACTCATCAAAGTCCTCTTTTTCGGACTTAAGAGGCATAGCCTTCATCCTACGCTGGCTACGTAGTTCTGGGGTTTGAGTCAATTTAAACTCTTACCCAACTTGGTGCTTAATACTACTCCCAAAATATGTGCTCATATTAAACTCATTATCTAGTCTCATTGGACTTTAATTTAAATCATCAAACTCATCTCATTACCTCTTCATCAATCATTATACTAAAAAAACATCATTTACATCTCATCAAAATATTTTGCTCAAAACATCATTTACTCAAATTCATTTAAATTCAACTCTTTTGTTCTTTCAAAACTCAATAAAATACATATATAGTATTAATTCATATCACTCTTTTTATCAATGAAAATATTAAAAATACAACATCTTTACTCAAAACATGTGTAAAAATATTCATGAACATCAAATCAATTAGAATTCATGGGAAAGTAGCCATGAACAATAATTCCAATAATATGATAGATAACAATAATAATAATATTAATACATAAATATATCTAACTCAATAAAAGAAGAATTAATTCATTTAAAATTCAAGATTTGGATAAAACTCAACTATAACTCAACTATAATGAATTTAAATATTGAGCGCATGGACTAATTCAATCCGATGCTATGAAAGTCTTACATACCTTAAATCCGAAGCTTTACTCCAAATTAGAACACTCTTGGACCCATAGCCTTTTCTTCTCGCCGGAGCGTTTTGTGTACTACCCGGAGTATAAGAATCACCGGAGTAGTATTTTTATACTACTAAAACTAAAACTATATTTGAGAATGAGTAAAGAAGTATATAGAGAGAAGAGTTGCTTAAGAAAGCTTGATGAATAAAATGAGGAAATAAGGTTGGTAATTATAGATGGAAAAGAGGGACCAAACAATAAATAAAATAATTATAAATAAATATCTAAAAATTTAATGGAATATATTGATGTCATAGATGATGTCAAATGGAGGGCAATTGATGTCATTAGTGATGTCAAATGTATCTAGATCTTTCTATGGTAGGTGAGATGAACTCTCGTTTAACGGAATATCCATGTTCGAAGCTGCGTTTGAACAAGATACATTTCTTATTAGGATTTGGTGTCTTCATAAGAATTGTAGATATAGAAGTATAGTTTTATCTCATTCAAGAATCATCCAATTTGGATCAATCTAGAGTGAGATATGAAGTTTCTTCTACAAATACTCCATTCCGTCACAGCACTATGTCCTGCAAAGATTAATTTATTTGATCTACTTACACTCCGAATCATAAGATATGGTCTTCATGGAAGTTGTCGGTACTGACGTTGTGGTTACTCAAATATTTGAATCACCTAATTTGGATAAGTCTATGAAACGTTATGCCCGAAATACAGAGGCTATATCATTTTTGTCGAGATTTGAAATACCTACATACAACGTTTTAGGGGGTGTTACAGGTCTCCATGTATATAGGTTGAGGAAAATCACAATAGAGACATAAAATACGTTAATGTGGAAATTCTACGTCCAGACATTAACTTTAAAAAGTGATTTCACTAGGTATGAATCAACTCAAGTCTTTGCCTTAACTAAAACTCAAAAAACTTTGCACAAGTGAGGTGATTAGATGGTAGAATATTTTAAACAATTCTAGAATAATGATGGCGTGTTATATACTCTCTATGTTCGCTTTTATTTGTCCATATTTTAAAAATAGATTTTTATTTTGACTTTTAACATATTAGAAAAAGATAATTAATATTTTCATGTTTTTACTAATTATTTTTCAAAACGTAATCTAAATATTAATTAGTATGATATTATTATTAAATTCTCATATCAATTATTATTTTATAAGAAGCGTGTAAAGTTGAATGTGGACAGATAAAAAGGAATAAAGAGAGTATGGTCGCCATGTATATAGGCTGAGGAAAATCACAATAGAGACGTAAAATACATTAATGTGGAAATTCTACATCCAGACATTAACTTTAAAAAGTGATTTCACTAGCAATGAATCAACTCAAGTTTTTGCCTAAACTAAAACTCAAAAAACTTTTCACAAGTTAGGTGATTAGATGGTAGAAAATTTTAAACAATTCTAGAATAATGATGGCGTGTTATATACTCTCTATGTTCGCTTTTATTTGTCCATATTTTAAAAATAGATTTTTATTTTGACTTTTAACATATTAGAAAAAGATAATTAATATTTTCATGTTTTACCCTTAATATTAATTATTTTTACCTTAATCTAAATATTAATTAGTATTATATTATGATTAATTTCTCATATCAATTATTATTTTATAAGAAGCGTGTAAATTTTAAAGTGGACAAATAAAAATGAATAGAGAGAGTATGTTCGCCATGTATATAAGCTGACGATAATCACAATAGAGACATAAAATACGTTATGTGGAAATTCTACATCCAGACATTAACTTTAAAAAGTGATTTCACTAGTTATGAATCAAGTCAAGTGTTTGCCTTAACAAAAAACTCAGAAAACTTTTCACAAGTGAGGTGATTAGATGGTAGAAAATTTTAAATAATTCTAGAAGAATGATGGCGTGTTATATACTCTATATACGCTTCTATTTGTCCATATTTTAAAAATAGATTTTCATTTTAACTTTTAAGATATTAGAAAAAGATAATTAATTTTTTCATGTTTTACCCTTAATATTAATTATTTTTATCAAAATCTAAAAATTAATTAGTATTAGATTATGATTCAATTCTCCTATCAATTATTATTTTATAAGAAGTGTGTAAAGTTAAAAGTGGACAAATAAAAATGAATAAAAAGAGTATGGTCGCCATGTATATAGTTTGAGGACAATCACAATAGAGACATAAAATACATTATTGTGGAAATTCTACGTCCAGACATTAACTTTAAAAAGTGATTTCACTAGGTATGAATCAACTCAAGTCTTTGCCTTAACTAAAACTCAGAAAACTTTGCACAAGTGAGGTGATTAGATGGTAAAATATTTTAAACAATTCTAGATGAATGATGGCGTGTTATATACTCTCTATGTTCGCTTTTATTTGTCCATATTTTAAAAATGGATTTTCATTTTTCTTTTGATTTTTAACATATTAAAAAAAGATAATTATTTTTTTCATGTTTTACCCTTAATATTAATTATTTTTATCATAATCTAAAAATTAATTAGTATTAGATTATGATTCAATTCTCCTATCAATTATTATTTTATAAGAAGTGTGTAAAGTTAAAAGTGGACAAATAAAAATGAATAAAAAGAGTATGGTCGCCATGTATATAGGTTTAGGACAATCACAATAGAGACATAAAATACGTTAATGTGGAAATTCTACGTCCAGACATTAACTTCAAAAAGTGATTTCACTAGGTATGAATCAACTCAAGTCTTTGCCTTAACTAAAACTCAGAAAATTTTGCACAAGTGAGGTGATTAGATGGTAGAATATTTTAAACAATTCTAGAATAATGATGGCGTGTTATATACACTCTATGTTCGCTTTTATTTGTCCATATTTTAAAAATGGATTTTTATTTTTCTTTTGATTTTTAACATATTAGAAAAAGATAATTAATTTTTTCATGTTTTACCCTTAATATTAATTATTTTTACCTTAATCTAAATATTAATTAGTATTATATTATGATTAATTTCTCATATCAATTATTATTTTATAAGAAGCGTGTAAATTTTAAAGTGGACAAATAAAAATGAATAGAGAGAGTATGTTCGCCATGTATATAAGCTGACGATAATCACAATAGAGACATAAAATACGTTATGTGGAAATTCTACATCCAGACATTAACTTTAAAAAGTGATTTCACTAGTTATGAATCAAGTCAAGTGTTTGCCTTAACTAAAACTCAGAAAACTTTTCACAAGTGAGGTGATTAGATGGTAGAATATTTTAAACAATTCTAGAATAATGATGGCGTGTTACATACTCTCTATGTTCGCTTTTATTTGTCCTTATTTTAAAAATGAATTTTCATTTTTCTTTTGATTTTTAACATATTAAAAAAAGATAATTAATTTTTTTCATGTTTTACCCATAATATTAATTATTTTTACTAATTATTTTTCAAAACGTAATCTAAATATTAATTAGTATGATATTATTATTAAATTCTCATATTAATTATTATTTTATAAGAAGCATGTAACGTTTAAAGTGGACAGATAAAAAGGAATAAAGAGCGTATGGTCGCCATGTATATAGGCATAGGACAATCACAATAGAGACATGAAATACATTAATGTGGAAATTTTACGTCCAGACATTAACTTTAAAAAGTGATTTCACTAGGTATGAATTAACTCAAGTCTTTGCCTTAACTAAAGCTCAGAAAACTTTTCACAAGTTAGGTGATTAGATGGTAGAAAATTTTAAACAATTATAGAATAATGATGGCGTGTTATATACTCTCTATGTTCGCTTTTATTTGTCCTTATTTTAAAAATAGATTTTTATTTTGACTTTTAACATATTAGAAAAAGATAATTAATATTTTCATGTTTTACCCTTAATATTAATTATTTTTACCTTAATCTAAATATTAATTAGTATTATATTATGATTAATTTCTCATATCAATTATTATTTTATAAGAAGCGTGTAAATTTTAAAGTGGACAAATAAAAATGAATAAAGAGAGTATGTTCGCCATGTATATAAGCTGACGATAATCACAATAGAGACATAAAATACGTTATGTGGAAATTCTACATCCAGACATTAACTTTAAAAAGTGATTTCACTAGTTATGAATCAAGTCAAGTGTTTGCCTTAACTAAAACTCAGAAAACTTTTCACAAGTGAGGTGATTAGATGGTAGAAAATTTTAAATAATTCTAGAAGAATGATGGCGTGTTATATACTCTATATACGCTTCTATTTGTCCATATTTTAAAAATAGATTTTCATTTTAACTTTTAAGATATTAGAAAAAGATAATTAATTTTTTCATGTTTTACTGTTAATATTAATTATTTTTATCATAATCTAAAAATAAATTAGTATTAGATTAAGATTCAATTCGCCTATCAATTATTATTTTATAAGAAGTGTGTAAAGTTAAAAGTGGACAAATAAAAATGAATAAAAAGAGTATGGTCGCCATGTATATAGTTTGAGGACAATCACAATAGAGACATAAAATACATTATTGTGGAAATTCTACGTCCAGACATTAACTTTAAAAAGTGATTTCACTAGGTATGAATCAACTCAAGTCTTTGCCTTAACTAAAACTCAGAAAACTTTGCACAAGTGAGGTGATTAGATGGTAAAATATTTTAAACAATTCTAGATGAATGATGGCGTGTTATATACTCTCTATGTTCGCTTTTATTTGTCCATATTTTAAAAATGGATTTTCATTTTTCTTTTGATTTTTAACATATTAAAAAAAGATAATTAATTTTTTTCATGTTTTACCCTTAATATTAATTATTTTTACAAATTATTTTTCTAAACGTAATCTAAATATTAATTAGTATGATATTATGATTAAATTCTCATATCAATTATTATTTTATAAGAAGCGTGTAAAGTTGAAAGTGGACAGATAAAAAGGAATAAAAAGAGTATGGTCGCCATGTATATAAGCTGAGGATAATCACAATGGAGACATAAAATACGTTAATGTGGAAATTCTACATCCAGACATTAACTTTAAAAAGTGATTTCACTAGTTATGAATCAAGTCAAGTGTTTGCCTTAACTAAAACTCAGAAAACTTTTCACAAGTTAGGTGATTAGATGGTAGAAAATTTTAAACAATTCTAGAATAATGATGGCGTGTTATATACTCTCTATGTTCGCTTTTATTTGTCCATATTTTAAAAATAGATTTTCATTTTGACTTTTAACATATTAGAAAAAGATAATTAATATTTTCATGTTTTACCCTTAATATTAATTATTTTTACCTTAATCTAAATATTAATTAGTATTATATTATGATTAATTTCTCATATCAATTATAATTTTATAAGAAGCGTGTAAATTTTAAAGTGGACAAATAAAAATGAATAGAGAGAGTATGTTCGCCATGTATATAAGTTGAGGATAATCACAATAGAGACATAAAATACGTTAATGTGGAAATTCTACATCCAGACATTAATTTTAAAAAGTGATTTCACTACGTATGAATCAAGTCAAGTCTTTGCCTTAACTAAAACTCAGAAAACTTTTCACAAGTGAGGTGATTAGATGGTAGAAAATTTTAAATAATTCTAGAAGAATGATGGCGTGTTATATACTCTAGATACGCTTTTATTTGTCCATATTTTAAAAATAGATTTTCATTTTAACTTTTAAGATATTAGAAAAAGATAATTAATTTTTTCACGTTTTACCCTTAATATTAATTTTTTTTATCATAATCTAAAAATTAATTAGTATTAGATTATGATTCAATTCTCATATCAATTATTATTTTATAAGAAGTGTGTAAAGTTAAAAGTGGACAAATAAAAATGATTAAAAAGAGTATGGTCGCCATGTATATAGTTTGAGGACAATCACAATAGAGACATGAAATACATTATTGTGGAAATTCTACGTCCAGACATTAACTTTAAAAAGTGATTTCACTAGGTATGAATCAACTCAAGTCTTTTCCTTAACTAAAACTCCGAAACTTTTCACAAGTGAGGTGATTAGATAGTAGAATATTTTAAACAATTCTAGAATAATGATGGCTTGTTATATACTGTCTATGTTCGCTTTTATTTGTCCATATTTTAAAAATAGATTTCCTATTTATTTTGATTTTTAACATATTAAAAAAAGATAATTAATTTTTTTCATGTTTTACCCTTAATATTAATTATTTTTACAAATTGTTTTTCAAAACATAATCTAAATATTAATTAGTATGATATTATGATTAAATTCTCATATCAATTATTATTTTATAAGAAGCGTGTAAAGTTGAAAGTGGACAGATAAAAAGGAATAAAAAGAGTATGGTCGCCATGTATATAAGCTGAGGATAATCACAATGGAGACATAAAATACGTTAATGTGGAAATTCTACATCCAGGCATTAACTTTAAAAAGTGATTTCACTAGTTATGAATCAAGTCAAGTGTTTGCCTTAACTAAAACTCAGAAAACTTTTCACAAGTGAGGTGATTAGATGGTAGAAAATTTTAAATAATTCTAGAAGAATGATGGCGTGTTATATACTCACCTAGCCTATTATCCTAATCTTATTCCTCCACAACCTTCTATCTAAGGTCATGTCTTCGGTGAGCTGAGACTGTGCCATATCCTGTCTAATTAATTCTCCCCAATACTTCTTCGGCCTCTCTTTGCCTCTCCTAAAACCGTCTATAGCTAGCCTCTCACACCGCCGCACTGAAGCATCATTGTCTCTCATCTTCACATGCCCAAACCACCTTAGTCTCACTTCCCGCATCTTTTCCTCCACCGATGCCACTCCCACCTTGTCTTGGATATCTTTATTCCTAATTCTCTCCCTCCTAGTATTCCCACACATCCACCGCAGCATTCACATTTCTACGACTTTCATCTTTTGAACGTGAGATTTCTTGACTGACCAATACTCTGCCCTGTACAATAAAATCGGTCTAACCACCACTTTGTAGAACTTGCCTTTAAGTTTTAGTGGCACTTTATTATCACACAACACTCCGGAGGCTAGTCTCCATTTCATCCACCCTGCACCAATACGATGTGAAATATCATCATCGATATCCCCGTCTCTCTATTTAATAGACCCAAGATACTTGAAACTTCCTTTCTTTTGGATGGCCTGGGTACCAAGCCTTACTTCCTCATCAGCTTCACCCGATAAGCCACTGAACCTACATTCCAAGTATTCTGTCTTGGTCCTACTCAATTTAAATCCTTTAGACTCCAACGTCTATCTCCATCCCTCCAGCTTATCATTAACTTCATTACGAGTCTCGTCAATCAGGACTATGTCATTTACGAATAACATACACCAAGGCACCTCACCTTGTATTCATCGCGTCAATTCATCCATCACCAAGGTGAATAGAAACGGGCTAAGAGTTGATCCCTGATGCAACCCCATCTTAATAGGAAAGTGCTCCGAGTCTCCTCCTACAGTCCTTACCCTGGTCTTAGCTCCATCATACATGTCCTTTATCGCTCTAATGCACACTACATGCACACCTTTAGCCTTCAAGCATCTCCATAGGACCTCTCTTGGCAGTTTAGCGTAGGCCTTTTCTAAGTCAATGAATACCGTGTGCAAGTCCCTCTTCCGCTCCCTATACTGCTCCACTAATCTCCTTACAATATGAATCGCTTCTGTAGTCGAGCGCCCCGGTATGAATCCAAACTGGTTCTCTAAAATAGACACATCTCTCCTCACCCTTATTTCCACCACCCTTTCCTACACTTTCATAGTGTGACTGAGCAGCTTGATACCTTTATAGTTGTTGCAGCTTTGAATGTCTCCCTTGTTCTTGTACAAAGGAATTATTTTACTCCACCTACATTCTTCTGGAATCTTCGCTGTCTTAAGAATGACATTAAACAACCTAGTTAGCCACTCCAATCCCACCCTGCCTGCATTCTTCCAGAATTCCCCAGAGATCTCGTTAGGTCCGGTCGCACTTCCCCCGCTCATCCTACGAACAACTCCCTAATCTCCTCAACCTTTATACTCCTACAATATCTAGAGTCGTGATACCTATTCGAGTGCTTCAAATCTCCTAACACAATGTCTCTGTCCCATCCTTCATTCAAGATTTCATGAAAGTATGACTGTCATCTTTGTCTAATGTGGGTTTCCTGTACCAACACTTGGCCATCCTCAGCCTTGATGCACTTCACTTGATCCAAATCGCGTGCCTTCCTCTCTCTTGACTTAGCAAGCTTAAATACTTCTTATCCCTACCTCTGTCCTCTAGTTCTGTATAAAGGCGTTCAAAAGCTGTCATTTTAGCCATCGAGACTGCCAACTTTGCCTCATTTTTTGCCACCTTATTCTTTTCCCTGTTCGTCCGCTTCTCTTCATCATCTTGCTGTCCATCAACTTCATATATGACTTCTTCTTTTCTTCTACCTTCTCTTCGACTTCTCCATTACACCACCACTCCCCTCGGTGCCCACCATGGTGGCCTCGTGAAACTCCCAATACTCTCTAGCTGCTTTCCTAATGCAACTGGCCGTCCAATCCCACACACACTGCTCGCATCCCTACTACCACCCCATGCTCCCATAGACATTAACTTCTCTCCCATCTCTAGGGACTTAGGCAGAGTCAAACTCTCCCACCTAATCCTCGGTCAATCGTCTATACCCATCTGCTTCTTTTTCCTTCTTATCTCCAAATTCATCACTAATAGCTTATGTTGGGTCATAAGATTCTCACTCGGAATGACCTTGCAGTCCTTACAGAGGCCTTTATCATATTTTCTAAGAAGTAAATAGTCTATTTGCGTCGCAGCCATCGATCTACGAAAGGTTACCAAGTGCTCCTCTTTCTTCGAAAAACTCGAGTTGGCTATTACCAATCCAAAAGCTTTTGCGAAATCTAGGAGTGAGATTCCTTCACCATTTCTATCCCCGAAGCCAAATCCTCCATGCACCTCATCATAGCCCTTCGAGACAGACCCAATGTGCCCATTGAAATCTCCAACTATGAAAAGTTTCTCGATAGACGGTATACTTACCACCACTTCGTCCAAGTTCTCCCAAAAGTGCCTTTTTACCTCCTCGTCCAAATCTACTTGTGGCGCGTAAGCTCTAATAATGTTCAGGGTGAATCTTCCAACAACTAATTTAATTTTCATTATCCTGTCATTGATCCTCCTAACCTCTACAACCTGATCTCTAAGCTCACTATCTATTAAGATCCCTACCTTATTCCTATACCTCGACTTGCCCGAGAACTAAAGCTTATACCCATCCACCTCCTTAGGTTTAGGTCCTACCCATTTAGTCTCCTGGATGTAATCTATACTAATCCTCCCCATCTTGGGAATCTTAACTAATTCTATGGACTTACCCGATAAAGTCCCAATATTCCAAGACCCTAATCTCAACCTAGAAGCTCCCTCATCCCCCTTATCCCCCCCAACCCTAGCCTTCGATCCCAATAGAGAATATGACCCTAGTCTACCATCCCTCACCACAGCCAGTAAGGCAAATGTACGCTAGTGAAAGGTTAATCTAAGACAAACGAGGGATCACTACTAAAGCGCAAGTTAGCAATAGTCTATAAGAAGCAAAATAGGTATTTAATAAGGCTAAAAAATAAAATTTATAGGGCTAAATGTCAGAAAATGGGCTACTAGAGGTACCAACTCCAAGTAAATAAAACCTGTTCACCCCGAGAAGATCCCTGTTTGCCGTCGGAAAAGCTGTTCTCTGCCAGAAAATATGCTGGAGTACTGTTCACTGGGGTACTGTTCACCGATGCACTATTGGAGTTACTATTCACCAAAATTACTGTTCATCGCGACTGTTGCTCGGCCTCCTCCTGCAATGTGGGGCAAAAATAAACCCCAAAAAGGTAAATGAAAAGGGAAGGCTAGGGGGGAGGAGCGAAACCTCCCAAACCCTAATATGGTGGCACGAACCTATAGTGTTTGTGTGAAGCGGTAGAAGGAGGAGAGCAGAGGAAAAGAAAGAAACTAAGCTATGGAGGAAAAGGAGAGGGAAAGAAAGGGGGAGCGAGAGAGACAAAGAAAAGGAGAGAGAGGTGCTATCAACTTACCTGTGGCGGCCTCCGGTGGTCATTGGCCGGAAAAAAGATGGGTGGTCACTAGCTGGAGATATTACCGTTGGATGAAGAGAGAGGGAAGGGGTCATTGTCAAAAAGTGAGGTGATTAGATGGTAGAAAATTTTAAACAATTATAGAATAATGATGGCGTGTTATATACTCTCTATGTTCGCTTTTATTTTTCCATATTTTAAAAATAGATTTTCAATTTCATTTTGATTTTTAACATATTAAAAAAGATAATATTTTTTCATGTTTTACCCTTAATATTAATTATTTTTACAAATTATTTTTCAAAACCTAATCTAAATAATAATTAGTATGAGATTATGATTAAATTCTTATATCAATTATTATTTTATAAGAAGCGTGTAAAGTTTAAAGTTGACAAATAAAAATGAATAAAGAGAGTATGGTCGCCATGTATATAGGCTGAGGACAATCACAATAGAGACATAAAATATGTTAATGTGGAAATTCTACGTCTAGACATTAACTTTAAAAAGTGATTTCACTAGGTATGAATCAACTCAAGTCTTTGCCTTAACTAAAACTCAGAAAACTTTGCACAAGTGAGGTGATTAGATGGTAGAAAATTTTAAACAATTCTAGAATAATGATGGCGTGTTATATACTCTCTATGTTCGCTTTTATTTGTCCATATTTTAAAAATAGATTTTCATTTTGACTTTTAACATATTAGAAAAAGATAATTAATTTTTTCATGTTTTACCCTTAATATTAATTATTTTTACAAATTGTTTTTCAAAACATAATCTAAATATTAATTAGTATGATATTATTATTAAATTCTCATATCAATTATTATTTTATAGGAAGCGTGTAAAGTTGAAAGTGGACAGATAAAAAGGAATAAAGAGAGTATGGTCGCCATGTATATAGGCTGAGGATAATCACAATGGAGACATAAAATACGTTAATGTGGAAATTCTACATCCAGACATTAACTTTAAAAAGTGATTTCACTAGTTATGAATCAAGTCAAGTGTTTGCCTTAACTAAAACTCAGAAAACTTTTCACAAGTGAGGTGATTAGATGGTAGAAAATTTTAAAGAATTCTAGAATAATGATGGCGTGTTATATACTCTCTATGTTCGCTTTTATTTGTCCATATTTTAAAAATAGATTTTCATTTTGACTTTTAACATATTAGAAAAAGATAATTAATTTTTTCATGTTTTACCCTTAATATTAATTATTTTTACAAATTGTTTTTCAAAACATAATCTAAATATTAATTAGTATGATATTATTATTAAATTCTCATATCAATTATTATTTTATAAGAAGCGTGTAAAGTTGAAAGTGGATAGATAAAAAGGAATAAAGAGAGTATGGTCGCCAAGTATATAGGCTGAGGAAAATCACAATAAAGACATGAAATACATTAATGTGGAAATTCTATGTCCATATATTAACTTTAAAAAGTGATTTCACTAGGTATGAATCAACACAAGTCTTTGCCTTAACTAAAGCTCAGAAAACTAAGCTAATAACCCAGTGAACCTATACTTAAACATAGACGGTCATGAAAGGGTCAACTTTTCTAGAGCTTAATTTTGAACTCTCCTAGACCAATTTCACATTTTGGAGCTGTCGGAATTGACGAAATTCTATTCCGAGACCCGTAGCTCCGGTTGATACCAAAAATTATTTTTTCACCTCTTAACTTTATAAAACTCAAGAATTTGCACAATTTACAAACCATTAATATTTTGATACTTTCAACTACACAAACCGATCAAATAATACTCGGGGGCACTAATGATAGGGGTAAATTGGTAATTTCATACGAATATTTAAAAATGACCCTCAAGGTCATTACAACCCTAGGCATTGCCGGCACTCAGAGACCATTACTGGTCCCAAGTGAACACTTGGCCTGGCTAACTCACTCAGCGGAAGACTTAACTAATGAAAAGGTTTCAGAATGGCACAAATAGTATATACAAACTTAAATTCTTGAAATAAAATCTCAATACTCAAATATATATAGAATATAACTCAATGTTTTAAAACTATGAACTAAAACTAACTGTATAAACTTTGTTTGTGACTAGTCTATGAAGCCTCTAAACTGACTCTGAAATAGGTACCGGGACAGGCTCACGGCTACCTTACATTGTAAATAAAGACTGAAAGTTAAATACTCAAGAGAGACTCTGAATGTAAAGAGGTCTCACCAAAAATAGATGGAACTCTAATCTCCAACGATGTGCCTGTTGAAGATCTCTATCATTCGTGTCTTCATCATAAAATGATGCAACGCCAAATGACGTCAGTATATGGAATGTACAGTATGTAAAATAGCTGAAAGAAAACTTACTCAAAGATACTCAACTCAACTCAACTCATAGGAATCGACTCTGAAAATAGCTCAACTCAATAAAGCAAACAATATGTGTAAAAGACTTCTCTAAAAGATATTAATAGGTAAATGTAACTTAGTATATGAAAATATAATACTTTACTTCTTGGGGAGTTTCTCTAATCGACAACCACCACTTATTAGTGATGATACCATGAATTGTTATCGTTGCCACAACCATCCAATACTTTGTCAGGGTAAGGGACGCAAACTCATCTCTGGATCCAAAATTTCTCAAAGTCCATCGTTTTTTGACTAGTTTGGCCTGAATTAACGATCACGATCGTATCCTATGCTGACTACGTAGTTTATGGGCTCACCTCTTATCGGTTCTCAATACTACTCTCAAAATATTGTATTATGCTCATATACGTCAAGTGAGAAAATACTAAAAATACATCATTTAGTCTCTTTTGAACTTAGCTCAAAACTCAACTCTTCTAAATCATCTCTTTTCCTTAAAACCAATAAAATCTCAATTCAAGGAATGCATTTAAAAACATAGTTTAACTGTTCAACTCAATCTCAAAATAGATGTTTTAATGTAATAATGCTCAACTCATTTATACTCAAAATACTCATGCTCAAAATAATAATTAAAATATTTTTCAAACCCATGCTCAAAATAATAATTAAGAGACTTCTCAACTCATTCTCAAATTCTTTCTCAATGAAAGAGGAAAATATTCTCTCTAAAAACTCAAAAGAGTGCATCAAATAATTAATGCAAAAACGTTCACAAATCATTATTTAAAAAACTCCATCAATGCATAAATTTTTTTAAAAATTCTCAATTAGGGTTCATGTAAATGCAAACATGAATCCATACTTTCAACAAGACTCAACTCAAGAAACATCAAGGAATTTAAAAATATATACAAGAACATACATGGAATTTATATACAACTCAATAGAAATTATAAATAATTCAAGAACTCAAATCATGGTACCTCAAAACTGAACTAGACTCAAATCAATAAAGATGTAGGGCAAGCGGATGGACTCAATCCACGTTATGGATAGCCTTACATACCTAGAAGAATTAAATTCTTGAAGAGTTTTGAAGAACTCGACGAATGCTCTTGAAACCCTAGCTTTTTCTCCTCTTGAAATAACTTAGATCGTGTGAATTTGATTTGTCTAAGAGTTTGGAATGAATGGGGAGGTTATAAGGCTATAATATAGGCTTAGGGGAGTTAATTGAGGGTAAAAGGTCAAGAATACCCTTTTGGGAACGTAAGAAAACCTTAAAAATTATTTTTTAAAAAACGACCTTTTAATGAGTCTCGTTGGCCAAATCGGCAAGCTAGAGGTCTCCTCGCCGAACTATTCGGTGAGTCACCAAAAGGGTGCCTTAAATATCCTAAAATAATAATTTGTGGAGGTTTTCAGGTCCATTCGGCGAGCTAAGTCGGGGTCTCACCGAACTATTCGGTGAGTCGCCAAATTTCCTAGTGAGCTCGCCGGATTGTCTTATCAGTAAATGCTTAAGTAAAATAATCATAACTTTCTACTCCGAACTTCGAATGAGGTAAACTTATTGGCATTGGAAATAGGACATGTGGATATTTAATTTGATAGGTCATGGTCCACCTCACTCATAATATTCTAGGAGATATGATCGTTTGAAATTTATCCAAGTAAAATCTTTTACCATAACTCAATCGGTAAGGAAGTTTTCAACTCGACTTTGTTCTAGAGGATCCTTATGACCTTAAGTCATCTCCAAATCTATTATCACACTAAAGAATTAACCTCCAAACATGCATAAAATTATGAATCATCCGGTACAATTTCATACACATATGTAGGATGACTTGGTCTTAGCTTAAATTCTTTTTTGGGGGGTGTTACAATATCTCCTCCTTGGGATCATTCTTCCTCGAATGATGACCAAGCTAGGAAATTGTACAAGGCACTAGCGTAAATTAAGAAATTGGATACTCAATCACCCAAACAATCAATCCATCATTACTCAGACTCAAGAATACTTATCATATACTTAAACTCCGAATGAACAACTACTCTAAGATAGGACAAAGGAATATTACCATTAGTATCATCATTGGAAAGAACGAATGAAATGCAAGAACTCAAAGAATCAAGCTCGTGTATAACTCACTCAATTACTCAAACTCAAAAAGGTACTATCTCAGAGATAGGAATAGGAATATTACCTTCAACATTGACACTGAAGCAAAAATGAGAGGAGGGCTATAATCTCCAACATTTTCAGTGAAATTTCTCATAATTTTGGGAAAGAGGCTTATGATCCTGATATAAGAGTATGACCACTATGTATTAAGCGACATGATCGATAGCTTTAGAGCTTAAATACTCTTCTTTCTATAGAAAACTCTTTCTCGACTGCAACTCATAACTCCCACGAGGATATATATGACTACTTTCACTAAGGCCTAGGACTCCAAGTCTAACTACATGCTCTTACTATATTCAAGCCTAATACTAAGTCACAAGGTACTCCACATAATATAATTATGCTAATCTAGACCACAAGATTCATTTTCTATACCTCTACAGGTAATTTCATCCCAAGTCTACTACTCCTTACCATTACATTCAACCAACCTCAGGTCCAAATCAAGAAGCACCTAATACATCATGCATTCATATACATTCCATCAATACCACATTTAAGCCCAGCTCTATAACCAACCCAATTTACTTACTTGAAAACTTTACAAGAAGACATCACTAGCCTACTATAATCACTCACATAACGACAACCACTCATTCAAGCCTCTTATTATAATCACTTTATGGATTCTTTGAAGTCAATATCACCTAATAACTCTCATGTCTACCTTAGTATCTCTGCATCCACATTTGTATTAACTCCTACCAAAGGGGAACACCAATATACTCTTACCTATCTATTGCACACAATAAGATTTAATCTCGCTCTTCCTCCATTTCTATAGCATTAAATAGAATAAGCACACCACAACTATCACAATAAGGAACACCCACTCTTTCCTATATGCCACCACTCATCTACTTCATCAACATCGCAATCAATATTAAAAAGAAAGGATCACTGGAAGGGCTTAAAGTGACAGATTATAAGCACGATTCATTTAAGAAATTTGATTTGAGAAAATCCTTAACGTAATATGATCTCACTAGCCTTTAAGTCCCATCATGAGTTTATGGAACTGAGCATACTATGAAGCATGAGTGCATATATCATGTCTCATATAATATAGGGCTGGAAATTCTTAGATTCATGGAATAAGATCGGGATCGCAGAACAAAGTTACCATTTCTCACTCTAGGAACTGAGCATGAACATGAATCAATATGAAGTGCCTAGGTCTAGGCCATTGCAAGAGAGGTGTAGGGAATCACTTCAATTGAAGTGTAAGGAATATAAGAAATGGATGTCTCATCCTGGTCAACTCATCACTTCTTAAAACTCAAGACCCACTTTGGTTCATTACCTCATCATATCCCCCTTAGCTCGATAGTCACTACCCTGATCCTGCTGACTGATTCTCTATACTAAGCTATAAGCACATTTCTCCACTTGTCCAAAGTATCACTAAACACAAGAACACTTAAAATCTCTGATTATACTATACCCGAAGATACAAATTGCTACTGCGACCTCATTCTAAGATACTTCCCTTAACTTTCTTCTATCTTTTAGGCATCTTTCTATACTTTCTTTTCTTATTGGCGTACACATCCATTTCTCTAACTCTTATGATGTAACCTCTTCTCTTTAGCCTGCTAACACTCATCTTCTAGGTTCACATATTCCTAACTTAGTTGAAGGAATCTTGAACTATAATAGGGGACTCATCATTATCTATATACAACTCCTTCAACCCAATTCTTATAGATACCAAATAAAAAGAAAAACTCACATCTAGCCTTCTCCACATTTGTAGCTAAAGGATACTAACTAGTCACCCATAGCAAATCATAAAATTAGAGCCTCATACAAGTATATACTAGCTCAGGTACATATCTTAAGCCTTTTCTTACATAATGACTAGCCCAATTCACTATTTACATCTAAGGATCACATACCCCCCATTCATGACACACACTCATCGCAAGTTAATATCTTAATCTTTCGCATACGCCATGTCAAGCTTACTAGAGCAAACCTCAAAACTAACACTATTATTCTCATAATGCTATCCCCTTTTTTCAAAATGCTCATCAAAATTCAAACTTATGGACTAGTACTAAACATGTACATCAACCACTTCTCGCATACTATACTCACTTACAGCTACTAGTAAGAATAAGAAACACTAAACCACTTAAAACATAATGACGAGTAATCGATCCTTATTTCACTGTCTGTCTAATTACAATCTATCACCACATCTCCTTTCACAACTTAAGTACTATTTACCCATTCATTATACTTCATTGCCTAGTTATATTCATATCCATCTAAATAATATAGGGCTCTCTCTTCAAAATCATAAGCCTAGCTTAGATCAATGATCTCATGACTACTCTTCCCTTTCATCCAACGCCTATACTAAGTCTTTACTAATACAAAGACACCTCAACATAAAACTCGTCTCTTGGTTTGAGTGTACTCTAACTCATCTTAACTAACAATTCTTGCTCTACCTTCTATCATGAAAGTTAGATGATACTTACTATTCTTTAGTAAAAATCAAAGGGACTTGACCTATAACCCCATTGCTTACCTTATAGATACCAAACTCTAGGTACATGCCTCAATCAACCACCGTTCTCACTATTTAGTTTCTACTCCTCTAACTCTGTCTTTCTAGCTCTAGGATCATTCTACGAATCAGAGCTTACCATGCCTCAAATCATATTCCATTAGATGGTGACACTAATATTGCAGAGACATAACTTTCCTCTCGAGGATAACATCTGAAGCAAGGTTTTAGAGAAAAGAGTATGGAAATACATCTTTCTCTGGCTTAATGCACGATTCATATCAATAGGGGTACATTCTTTCAAATTAATAGACTTATGCATACTAATTGGCTCCTCTCAAGCCTGGTGTCGTGTATTTAACCTTTGAATACTTTATCTAAAAGTAACTCATCAATAACGATCTGAGCTTTACTGTTTCGACCACCTTGAGTATGAGGGATAGTTGATTGGATCTGAGAACATACGAATCTAGATAAGTTTCTTAGGAGAAAACTCTATTGCACGATTTAGGATTTGAAAAAAGGGAAATTTTTCTTAAATGTCTATAGAGTCTTATTTATAGAAGTGGGGCCCTCACAACCATAAACAAGATCCTACTGACACAAATTCATAGACACCTTAGGACACTTGAACTCTGTGTTCTGATACCAAGTTTGTCACGCCTCGAGATGGTACCCTAGGCATGGCCATCACTTAAAGACCATTACTGGTCCTAAGTGAACCATTTGGCCTAGCTAACTCACTTAGCAGAAGACATAACTCATGAAAAGGTTTTAGATAAGCAAAAATAGTATATACAAACTTTACTTCTCAAAATAAAATCTCAATACTCAAATATATATAGAATATAACTCAATGTTTTAAAACTATGAACTCTAAAAATAACTGCATAAACTTTGTCTATGACTAGTCTATGAAGCCTTTTAAACTGACTCTGAAATAGGTACTGGGATAGGCTCAGGGCTACTTCACACTGTAAATAAAGACTGAAAGTTAAATACTCAAGAGAGCCTCTGAATGTAAAGAGGTCTCACCAAAACTGGATGGAACTCTAATCTCCAACGATGTGCCTGTTGAGGATCTCTATCATCCGTGTCTTCATCATAAAATGATGCAGCTCCAAATGGCGTCAGTACATGAAATGTACGGATATTAAAGTAATTGAAAGGAAACTTACTCAAAGATACTCAACTCAACTTAACTTATAGGAATCGACTCTGAAAATAGTTCAACTCAATAAAGCATGCAATATGTGTAAAAGACTACTTTAAAAGATATGAATAAGTAAATGTAACTTAGTATATAAAAATATAATACTTTACTTCTTGGGGAGTTTCTCTGATCGACAACCATAACTTATCAGCTAGTGATGATAAAACGAACAACTATTGTTTCCACAACCGTCGAATACTTTGCCAGGGTAAGGGACACAAACTCATCTCTTGATCCAAAATCTCTCAAAGTCCATCATTTTTGGACTAGTTTAGAGTCGCCCGAATTAACGGTCATGATCCTAACCTACGCTGGCTACGTAGTTTAAAGGCTCACTCCATATCAGTGCTTAATATTACTCCTAAAATATTATATTATGCTCATATATGTCAAGTGAGAAAATACTGAAAATACATCATTTAGTCTTTTTTGGACTTAGCTCAAAACTCAACTCTTCTCAACTTATTTCTTTTCTTTAAAACCAATAAAATCTCAACCCAAGAAATGCATTTAAAAACATAGTTTAACTCTTCAACTCAATCTCAAAATAGATGTTTTAATGTAATAAAGCTCAACTCGTTTATACTCAAAATACTAATGCTCAAAATAATAATTAAAAGATTTTTCAAACCCATGCTCAAAATAATAATTAAGAGACTTCTCAAACTCAACTCATTCTCAAACTCTTTCTCAATCAAATATGAAAATAGTCACTCTAAAAACTCAAAAGAGTACATCAAATAATTAATGCAAAAACGTTCATAAATCATTATTTAAAAACTCCATCAATGAATAATTTTTTAAAAAAATTCTCAATTAGGATTCATATAAATGCAAATATGAATCCATACTTTTAACAAGACTCAACTCAAGAAACCCATCAAGGAATATAAAAATATATACAAGAACATACATGGAATTTATACACAACTCAATAGAAATTATAAATAACTCAAAAACTCATCTCATGGAACCTCGAAATTCAACTCAACTCGAATCAATAAAGATGTAGGGCACGTGGATGGACTCAATATACTTTATGGGTATCCTTACATACCTAGAAGAATTAGATTCTTGAAGAGTTTTGAATAACTCGACGAATTCTCTTGAAACCCTAGCTTTTTCTCCTCTTAAAAGAACTTAGAATATGTGAATTTGATTTATCGGAGGGTTTGGAATGAATGGGGAGGTTATAAGGCTATAATATAGGCTTAGAGGAGTTAATTGAGGGTAAAAGGTCAAGAATACCCTTTTGGAAACATAAAAAACCATAAGTATTAAAATAAATGACCCTTTGATGAGTCTCGTCGGCCAAATCGGTGAGCTAAAGGTCTCCTGGCTGAACTGTTCGGCGAGTCACCAAAAGGGTGCTTTAGATCACCTAAAATAAAAGTTTGTAGATGTTTTCATATCCATTCGGCGAGCTAAGTCGGGGTCTCACCGAACTATTTGGCGAGTCTCCAAATTGGCTAGTGAGCTCACCGAATTATCTTGTATGGACATGCTTTAGTAAAACAATCATAACTTTCTTCTCCAAACTCCAAATGAGTCAAACTTGTTTGAGTCGGAGAGAGGATACGTAGATCTTTAATTTAATAGGTCATGGTCTGCCTAACTCTTAATATTCTAGGAGATATGATCATTTGAAATTGACCCAAGTAAAATCTTTTACCGATACTCAATCGGTAAGGAAGCTTTCAACTTGACTTTGTGTTAGAGGATCCTTATAACCTTAATTCATTTCTAAATCTATTCTCACACTAAATAATTAACCTCCACATATGCACACAATTATGAATCATTCATTACAACCCCATACACATATAAAGGATGACTCGATCTTAGATTAAATTATTATTTTTGGTGTGTTACAAGTGCTGGGTTCAATTCTGGGAGAGACCATGCTAAGCTTCATCTAGAATGAGTTAAGTGGGCTAATTCATAACCCAGTAACTCATAAGGGGGTATGGGAAAAGAAATAATCCAAGAGAGTTTTCTTGGGATTTTGTCTCGGCAAATACTGCTACAGCGGAAATATCCCATCAAAGAGAGAATCTTCTCGCCAGGGTGGGATGGGGTGAGATAGAACCCCAATCAAAAATCCTGTGTTTTCCTCTATTTTGTAATGAGCTCTGAGGCACAAATTAACTAATCTCTGTGGTCATTGCAGGGCCCAACAAGTATGAATATTTATAAACTGAGCTATATATATATATATACGGACTGTGATATTACTGAAATAACATCCAAGTGCTTACAAAAGTACGAAAATCAATAAGCAAAGAGACAAATTGTTTGTTACATGCCCAAAAGGGACAAACCAAAATTAACAAATCCTAACAAGCACAAGAGGGAGTGTCGATGTTCGAGTCCAAGTCCTCTGGAGGGTACTCCCCTACCCAGTCCTCATTCAAGAAGGAGAACAAGGTGATATTGTTTAGATCAAGCTTGGGAAGCTCTCTCTAGGAAGCAACATAGGAGAAAATGGCCTTGACCGTCTTCCACATCCGCATCATGAGAAGATCCCTCTCTGTGATCTTCCTCCTCTCCCATTGCAGTTGGCGGTGGAGTATCTCAACCTCCATAGAAGTGGAAGGTGGCACTGAAGCCGGAACCCTAGCAAAGTGGACCCTTAGCCGTCTTTGGACCGCAACTAAGTCCTTCTCCAAGAAAGGATCTGGTGCTAGTTGTGACTCCGTGGGAGAGGCATCATTCTCATTCTCGTCCTCTATTGTTGTTGCTTCCCGACTACTCCTAGCATCGTCCATACTCTTCTTTATCTGCCCTCGGGAGGAAGCCCGCCTGATCAGTAACAGGTGAAAAGAAAGATCCATGGGTAATATCTTATCAGAATCCAGGAGTGGCACCCCTGCCAGCTTGCACATGGTAGTGATCAGACCTGACAGAAAAAATGCCTTTTTACCCCTATAGGACATCTTCCACTAAGACACAATCTAGGCCTCCATATTTAGGCCTATACCCTGAATAACGCAAGACACCACTAAAGCCCGTGGAAAATTCATGTTGTGTGGTTGCTAGAAGGAAGGATCCACTTGGCCTCCAGGTGTAACCATCTCTAGGCATCATCTGACCAGTCAATGTTGGTGATGCCCTTGATGCTGGACCAATAGACCCTTTCTCGGATCTCCAAAGCCAGTAAAGTATCCCGTAACCATTCCAAGTCCATATTCTCAACTTGGCCTCATGATCAGCATTGGAGTCATCGGGTACCTCGAGCACAACATTTATGTAGTAGGGACTTAATGGGATGTCTACTCCTCGGATAGGAAATAGTGGGGTAAGAGTCATCCCAATGCACCATAGGAAGTAGGGCGTAGAACTTTCTCACCCAGCCTGAGCTCGCAGCAGGGGGAGTTTCAGCCAATAAGCCCCACCTGAACTCCTCTAGTCGGGAATGGCAGGTGGGTGCCTTGTCCACCACCTCCAGCATAGAAAAGCCTCTCTCAAACTAGAACTTTGTATTTCGATAGTCATGGTGTCTCTCTCGGTTGGCAACATTAGGAAAATGAATGAATGGGAGGTTGGTGTTGTCGTTGTGAGCTATAGTAGAGTAACCTGCAAGTTTTCACAAAAATACAATTAAAAACCGGTGATATAAGTATAAAATAGGGTTTACAAGAAGGGGTGGGGGAAAAAGGATCCCAGCAAGTGAGGACACTGCCTGGAAAAATCCTGTCAGAGTGGCATAACCCCACTAGAACGGCCCTGCCAGGGCAGGATGAAGGCCTCTAGAGCAACCTTCATCTGGGTCGATTATCCAGGTGTCTTCTTGGCACCTCACCACCCCAACCCCTTATTTTCTTCAAAATATTTATAGATTAGTGCTCTCAAAGTACCATAGTACCTTTATATATAAATAATCTTGCTTTTAAACTCCAAAAAGGTTGCCTAATCGAAGTTTTGGCCCAGAACACTTTTCAACGTCCACACCCTTTTTCAGAATCGATTCGAGATCGTTTATCAACCTTACGCCCAAGATGTCGTGAACACGTTGTGAAAGTAAGGGAAGGGTCCATGCTACATTAAAGTAAGGGAAGGGTCCATGCTACATTAATCTATCAATGCAATTAAGTTAGTTCAAAAAAGTTGAAAAACTACCCTATGACCCTTTCTACTCAATCGATTTTTAACATGCAATTATCAGCATGTAAATAATGATGTAATCTAAAGTTTGAGTTATATTCTCACCGTAAAGTGGACGTTCAAAACGAGGGGTTTGATAGGGTTTTGGGAAGTTGTAGGGTGAGTGTAAGAAGAATAAGGAGAAACCATTCTTCTCCCAGCCTTTTCTATCTGCGATATCCCATTAGAGCGACAGGTATCCCGCCCTTATGGCATCGGTCCAACGGAATGGTACGAACAGTGGAGCTTGATGGTTCAGATTGATTTTTCGTATTCCTCATCGAGTGTTCATCCAAGGTAATTTCATGCCTTAGTTCCAGAGTACGCAAACTTCAAGCGTACCTCAACCTTTGCGTACTCTTTCCCAAGTATCATTCGAAAATGAACCAGCGATAAATTTGTATATATTGTAACGATTCAAACTTTCATTAATTAAGAGCGCAGGAAATCTTAAGGGAAAATAAGTCAATTAGGCCCCACAATCCCGTTAGAGCGGGATATTCCCATCACAGCGGCGTCGCTCTAGAGGGATTCCTACCCTCAGAGCAGGAGGTCGTGGGACAGAACTTAAGTTGTGATTTTCTTATTTCCTCGCTTCTCCTAAAGTATAAGTTAGAGGCAAGGGTTACTGCTAAGACCCGATGGTTGCTGCTAAGACTCTCAAAAGGCTGCTCCTGACTTTAGAAGAGAAGGGGAAGGAATTGCAGCACTGGAAGGACTCCAACCGGTAGATTTTGGGCCTATCTTTCCCATCTAACATCTAAAACCAAGGATTGGAGCCACATTATCTCTCTATAATTACTTGGCGCCCAAGTAGGCTAGGCTTCTTTTATCTGGGTAGATAAATCTATACATGTTGTGTAGTCTAAAGAGATTTAGTGAGAGGTTTCATAATTAGACTTTTGGTCACGGGTCACGTATAGAAATACAAGTGTTTTTAGTGGTCAAACTTGATATGACATGGGTAAGAAAGTTGTATAATGAGTTTTCACAAATTGGTAGTGGTATTCTCGTATTTAGACTTCTGTATTCGTAACTGCCTAAATTGTACGTATATTGGTAGGAAAAATGAGAAGGTTGTGATAAACCCTAGGAGTTAGCAACTTATCTTAATTTATTGTAAGAGCCTGAGTAATTGTATATGCATTGATTATGTTTGCTTATTGTAACTGTAAATGTGGATTGTTGTGGTTGTTAAATCGTATGTCACGTTCCGACACGTTCTTAGATCGGGTGTCACATTCCTTCACATATATGGTTGAGTCTGGGTCCCATAAGAGGACCCGATTATCTCTGTCATTTTGTGGAATAACGAGTGTAACTGTTAATGGACTAAAGGGTAAGACTCTTATAAAAGAACTCCATTGAGTCTGTGGTTGTTATTAGTGGAGGACTGAGAGTCAGCATAGGCTCATTCATGGGCAAGACTATGGAACCTTGTGAGGCCATGTTATGATGTTTGTGACATTCTATACCTTCGGGCTTAAGAGTGGAGGTTGTTTGTTAGCAGGGATTTATTTTTATTAGGGTTTGATTAGGTGCTAGTAGTCGTTGTTCTTGAAACATTAGGACCAAAGCTAGTTAAGAGGTGTGTTTGTGGGATGACTAGGTCATGTCTTGTAAGGTAAACGGGTTAAGGCTAGTGGTAGTTATGTTGCCTTGTGAGTGGGTAAGGTAGCCGACTGGCTTGATAGTAGGGTGTTCTTTGAGGACCTTGCGGGATATAACCCACAGGTCTCAACCTCAGAAATCAGAGTGGGTAGTGCACCCGGGGTTAGTAGGTGTGTCAAGCACTATAAAGGTGAGAGTAAGGAGTTACATGTAAGTTATTGTGGGTGTGGACATAAACCATTATTGCCTATGATCTTCTCTTATTTTCTTATATATTATGAAATGGATATCAGATTGAATGATGATGCCTACCAGTACCTGATGTTTGTATTAATACTTTTCTTGCTATGCCACTTGACATAATCTGATTGCAGGTTCAGTGTAGTTTCTTAAATGAAGGTGAAGACGATCCTCCTACAACTTCTACTTTTCCTCACTTTGTGGTTGGAACTGTGTCTTTTCATTTTATCTTATACCCCATTTCTTTAGGGTTCTTTTACCTGTTTAGACTAGTATCCTTAGGGAGTTAGACAATATTTTGCATAAAACTTGAGTTCGTAAATTACTACAGATTTAATGAAATTTTTTGGCTTACTATCTAAATTTTCCATAGCTTCCGCAATGCTTATTCCATATAAGGGATTAAGGGTTCTCCTACTTAGGTCTTACAGTGGGTACCGGCACGCCCGGTGAATTAGATCGTGACATAGTACTTAATTTCTTCAGCAAAAGGGTTTTCCACATGAAATTTTGTGTACGTTACTTTTTGCAATTTACATTTGGTTGTGTTCCACATGAAATTATAGTCCAAGGAAGATTTTTCTCTCCAACTCCATGGTAGAATTTTTTGTCCTTTTGACTATTCCGTCCTAGTTAATTGCACCACACCTTCTTTATAATTTCTTCATAAATTCTAGGGAAATCTCCAAATTTTCCATATATATATATGCTGAGGAATACCACAATATATAGAAAAATAACATAAGTTAATGTGAAAACGTCCCGACATTCATTTTATAAAGTGATTTCACTAGGTATGAATCAACTCAAGACTTTGACTTAACTAACACTCAAAAAACTTATCACAAGTGAGATGATTAGATGTTAGAAAATTTTAACAATTCTAGAATAATGATGACATGTTAGATAGTGATTTTAACACCATTAATATTCGTCCAAGTCTTTTTCCTTTTATGGAAGACTTATCCAAGTTAATAGAGGAGTAGCATGATCTTGCAAAGATGTGACATCTGTAGAGTTTTTTAATCAGTGTTATAAAAGTCGTGACGAGAGGCAAGGCGACAAAAGGTAAGGCGTAAGCCTCAAGGCGCTAATTATAAGCCTCTTGAATGTTTAATTTTTAATATTTTATAAATTACTATGGTAACATAAATAATAGAAAATAGGGAAATGATCAACTTGCGGTTTAAAGGTTATATACATTTTGTTACAAAGTGGTTCACATATACTCTATTAAATAAATGGCCCAGATATACTGTTTATGTCTAATGATAGTAAAAAATTAATTTTAAATTTATTACTTGATTTTTTATTTTTTTAAAATATATTTTTATATTTATTATTTGATGGTCAAATTTCATTTTTCACTCATGTTTTTAAAATTTATCATAGATGTCTCCTTTTTTACATATACAAAAAATAAATTATAATATAGCAACAAAAAAAATTAATTTTAAACTTTTTTCTTTCTTTTTTCTCTTTTTTCATTTCTCATTTTTTTATACTAAAGAATGAAAGAAGAAAAGATAAGAATAAAAAAACTCAAATAGTGATAAATAAATAGATCAATAATGGAGATATTTAAACCTCAAATTAGCCGTTATATCAAATAAGTCAATAAAAAAAATGATGTATAAAAAAAATCAAATATACCCTAAATTTTGCTAGAAGAATCATATATACCTCCATATGAATTTTTTTAAAAACATATATATATATATAAATAATCCCAACGCATTTTTACTGCCCCAACCCCAAAACATCTTAAATAAAGTGCAGTTTATTGATGAAATATAAGAATAAGGTATTACAAAAATATTTTTAATATATAATTTTTTAATAGAAATGCAAAAGAAAAATGTAACAATTAATACGTGATGAATGAAGTAGGGCTAATTTGTTGTCATATTATAAAATAAATAATTTATTTTAATTATATATAAATAATTTAATGTGTTGTCATATCGTAAGAAAATGTCAACGTTTGTACCAAAGTCAATCTTGACGTTAGCCGCCATTAACAGACGTCTTATTTTAACTCAAACGGAGTAGTACTATATTCTTTATATTAATTATTTTTGACATGTCATAATAGTTTTTAGTGCTCTGCTTTGATGGTTTGAAAGTCATGTTACTTTTTTTTATTATATGGAGGAATTTTTTTGCTTCATTCGCTAACTTCATAAAGGGCTTGTAGGTTGGGTCAGTGGCGGAGTCAGAATTTTTGGTAAGAGTTTAAGATCTGAAAATTTAAATTAAGGAGGTCACGGGTTCAAGCCTGGAAACAGCCTCTGGCAGAAATGCAAGGTAAGGCTGTGTACAATAGACCCTTGTGGTCGGGCCCTTCCCCGGACCCTGCGCATAGCGGGAGCTTTAGTGCACCGGGCTGCCCTATAATATTATACTATTTTAAATAATATAAGATTTCATCAAGAATCCCCTGACTGTAAGGTCACTCCGCTCATGGGTTGGGTGTCCCAATTTATATGATATGCTATTTATTTTAAATAGTTTCAAAAAAAAGAATAACATATTTTTATATTTATTAATAATTTTTTTTAAAATATTAATTTTATTCTTAATAAGATTATAATCATACGAATATCTATAACTTATTTTAGATCATAAATTTTAAAAGACTATTTTAAGAAAAAATTTGTATACAACCAAACTACAATCATATAAATTAAAACGAAGAGAATAACTCATTAAAATATTGGCCAGCAAAACACTCAAAAAAAAATTAAAATAACTTATAAGTCAAGCTTATAAGTCAATCCAAACGGATTGTCCTATTGAAATTGAGAAAATAACAATATCAGAAACTTACTTAAATTTATTGACGGAAGTCTCCAAATAAATATCAGGTTACAAATGAAACTAACTCCTAAAAATTAGCAACAAACTGATCCATAATTCCTAATCTTATGGGATTCTCCTAAAAATCATGAAAATATAAAATCTTCCTAAAGAATAGGTCCACCAAGACCAATTCTTTTATTCTGCTAAACAAAAAAAAACATTAAACGACCTAAACAAATTAAAACACTCAACATCCTCCCTTAAACTAGATGTTTTTCATAACATCAGTTTAAAATCATTCTCTGGGCAGACACCAAGTAATCCGCGCAGCTTCACAAATGGACCCAACTTGAGAGGCTTAGTTACTAAATCTGCAACGTGGTCTTCACTTCTGCAAAATACCAACTCTATTGCTCTATCGTTGACAAGATCTCGAAGAAAATGGTATCTCACATCGATGTGTTTATTTCTCCCATGTAAAATTGGATTCTTGGAGAGCTTAATTGTAGAACTATTGTCACAGTAAATCCTTGTCGGTTCTTGTTGAAGCTGATGTAGTATTTCAAGTATTCTTTTTAACCAAATAGATTGACATGCACATGACGCTGCAGCAATATACTCTGATTCAGTTGTTGAAAGAGTAACAATTTGTTGTTTCTTTGATGACCACGATACAGCCCCTAAACTTAACATAAAAGCATAACCAGAAGTAGTTTCCTCTCATCTAAATCACCTGCATAGTCACTGTCGCTGAAACCAATAAGATCAAATTTTCTTTCTTTCTTATAAAAAATACCAAAATCAATGGTACCCTTCACATATCGTAGTACTCTTTTTGCAGCAGCAAGATGAAATTCTGTTGGACATCTCATATATCTACTAATTAAACTCACAGCATATGTTATGTCTGGTCTAATAGCAGTTAGATACATTAAGCTTCCAACAATTTATTTAAATAAAGTGTTGTTAACCTTCTTGCCTTCAGGATCCACTGTCAACCTTACTCCTCGATCAACTGGAATACTAACCGAGTTACAACTCCTCATTTAAAAATTTTCCAAGATTTCTCAAGCATACTTCTTTTGCATAATAAAAAATTCCTGCAGCAAATTGTACAACTTCAATACCAAAAAAGTAGCGCATTGTACCTAGATCTGACATCTCAAATTCTGACATCATAGATTGTTTGAAATCATCCATCATACTTTTATCATTTCCTGTGTAGATCAAATAATCTACATATAGGCAAACAATCAAAAAATTTGAGGTACCAGATTTAGTAAAGAGTGAATGTTCATATGGACATTTATGAAATCCCGCCTTAAAAAAATGAGCCTCTATGTGATTGTACCAAGCTCGAGGTGCTTGTTTCAATCCATATAGAGCCTTTTTCAACCTATATACTTTCTCTTCACTATCTTGCTGCACATATCCAGGAGGTTGATCAATATATACCCGCTCATGTAACTTACCATGAAGAAATGCCAATTTCACATCCAATTGATAAATCGATCAAAATTTTGTGCAGACATAGCTATTATCAATTGAATAGTATCAAGCCTAGGAACCAAAGCGAACACTTCCTTATAATCAATACCAAACTTCTGAGTGTATCCCTTCGCCACCAGCCGTGCTTTGTACTTGTCAACTTCCCCTTTGCCATTTAGTTTGGTCTTGTAAACCCACTTTACACCAATGGTCTTCTGACCTTGTGGAAAATCCGTCAGCTCCCAAGTATCATTTTTTTTATTGACTCAATTTCTACATCCATAGCTTTCTGCCATTTTGAGTCTTTTATTGCATCTTCGTATGTAATGGGATCACAATCTGTAAATAAAATAAGATTGGCAGTAGCATCATCATCAGATAGTTTATCTCCACTTACATAATCATTCATCCAAGATGACCTCTTTCTTTGATGTTGATTTTGTCCAGTTGACACTCGTGATGATTGTTCTTCATTTAAGGTCCTTGCATCATGATTGGTTATCACATCATTAGATAGCCACTGCTGCACATTTGAGCCATCTTGTTGATTTGTCCCTTCACTCTCTGTTTCTACTTCTTCTTCATCAATATGTATTGAGGACGATCGTCTTTCTGTACTATTCCAATTCCATGATTCTTCTTCATCAAAAATGATATCACGGCTCACGATTATTTTCTTTGTGATTGGATCATACAATCGGTAAGCTTTAGACTCTTTGCTCACTCCAAGAAAAATACATTTGATTCCCTTGTCGTCGAGTTTTCTTCGCCTTTCATCAGGAATATGAGCATATGCTATACACCCAAAAATCCTAAAATGATCAACAGTTGGTTTTGAGGACCAAGCTTCTTCTAGTGTCATATCTTTCACAACAAAAGTAGGACACCTATTCAATACATGAACACTCCAATTAATTGCTTCTGGCCAAAATATTTTTGGAACGCTCCGAGTTGTCAACATGCTTCTCACCATGTTCAAAATGGTACGATTATTCCTCTCAGATACTCCATTTTGTTGTGGTGTATATGCTGTTGTCATCTACCTGCGAATTCCATTCATTGCATAAAAGTTTGTGAAATCATTGGAATTGAACTCACCACCACGATCAGTATGAAAAATTTTGATTTTCTTCCCCGATTCCTTTTCAGCAAAGATCTTGAACCATTTGAATGCACTGAAAGCCTCATTCTTTTCTTGTAAAAATTGAACCCATGTCTTCTTGCTATAGTCATCAGTAAAAGATATAAAATACCTCTTATTGGTGCTTGAGGCTGGATTAATTGGACCACAAAGGTCTGAGTGGACCAATTGCAACAATTCCTTAGCCCTCCACGCCTTCCCTACCGGAAAGGATTCGCGATGTTGTTTACTAACGACATAATTTTGACAAACTTTGGAAGTAGCTTTTATTTGAGGAAGACCACCAAACATATTCTTTTGTCGCAGGTCTCTCAAACCATTGAAATTAAGGTGTCCATAGCACATATTCCATAACCATGTAGAGTCTATCATTTTGGTTGTCAAGCATGCTTGGTCATTGCTATGTAAAGGAAATAATCGATTAGCTGTCATTTTAACTTGAAGAATTGTTCCCTTTTGTGGATGTCGTACTGTGCAGTAACCCTTTTTTATAACAATTTTATAGTTCCTTTCTTGCAGCTGCCCCATGCTAAGAAGATTGCTTTTTAATTCAGGAACATAAAAGACTCTATTAACTTTGAAAAAATGCCCTTTAAATTGAAATCTAGCAATGCCTTGTCCCATGACAGAAATACTTGAATTATTACCAAGCTTGACACTATCTTTAAAAGATTCATCCAAATCTAAAAATAAAGATTTTTTACCGCATATATGATTACTGCAGCCTGAGTCCAGATACCACTTATTTGAATGAGATTGCTCTTGCACATAACCATCCATCAATAATGTTTCTTCAGATTGCTCCTGCGCATGGTAAGCCATCAACAATGTTTCTTCTTCTCCTTCTTCTTCTTGTTTTGTGAAATTCGACTTCTCTCCACTTCCCTTGTCTGAATACAAATTAGTTGTGCATTCAGACTTATAGTGGCCGTACCGATGACGATAACACTCTATATGAGACTTGTCAAATGTCGAATCATAAGTGGAGTGTTGATCATTATCATGTGCATTTCCTCTACCATTTGAACTCATGTTTCGACCACGTCCTCTACCTCGGCCACGACCTCGACCACGACCTCTGCTGAAACCATTTCCATTAAAAGAATCAAATAGAGTTGACACTTTCAAAGCTTGTTCTTTTGCAGGAGGAGGTGTCATTCTCTGCTCATGTATTAATAATGAGCTCTGTAGTTCATCAATTGACAGCCTAAAACCTGCACATCTCGTAGTGGCGCGCCGCGCCAAGGACCAAACTACTGAGGCACATTCTTGGCGCGATAGTAGCGTGTCGCGCCCTTACAGCGCCAAGGCTAATATTTTCTGGGGAAATTGGCTTGAAAAACCCTGCATATCTTTTAGTGGCGCGCCGCACCTGAGACAAAACTACTGAGGCATGTTTCTGGCGCGATAGTGGCACATCACGCCACTGCGGCGCCAAGCCCAGTTTTCCAGCAATTGCAACCCAAGCCTGAAAATCTCTGTTGTGCTAGTTTATCTTAGGATCGATATATCTTTTGACTCCGAACTCCAAAAATTACATTCTTGGTGGTGTTGGAAAGAAGACTCAACGACCTTTAATTTGATGGGTCGTGGGCTACCCAAATTGTCGTCTTTCGAAAGATAGGGTCATTAGAAGTCCACCCCTTAAGCAAACTCCTCCTCAAACTTAGCCATGACGAATCTTTTGGATTTGGTTTGGTCCTAGGGGTCCTTCATGACCCCACATCACCTCTAATGCTGCTCAATTTCTCAAAGACTCATCTTACTCATGCAAATGCTCCACAATACTCGAGTTCGACCCTACCCAAATACAAGAAAGGTCCGAATCTTAGGGAAAATTTTTGAGGGGTGTTACATTATCTCCCCCTTGGGATCATTCATCCTCGAATGATGAGTAACCAAGAATAGACTCGGGGTACGAATCAAAATCAGAATTCAGTCAATCAACCAATCAATTTTCTCAAACAATTACCAATCAAACTCATAATGCGCAAATAAATTCAAGTCAAGGAAATGGACATTACCTTCAACATTCTCGTCGGTAGGTACGAATAGATGTGGATATTTAGATTTCATCGATTCCTCCACTTCCCACGTGGCTTCCTCAACAAATTGATTCCTCCATAGGACTTTAACTGAGGCGATCTCTTTATTCCTCAACTTGCGAATTTGGCGATCAAGGATTTGGAATGGAACCTCTTCATAGGATAAGCTATCCTTTACTCCAATACTATCAATGGGGACTACCAACGAGGGATCGCCCAAGCACTTTTTCAACATCGAAACGTGGAACACCAGATAGATAGAGGATAGTTCCGAAGGTAACTCCAACTCATAAGCAACACTCCCAATCCGCCTTGAAATCTGGTAAGGACCAATATATCAAGGACTAAGCTTCCCCTTCTTTCCAAACCTCATTACGCCCTTCATGGGTGACACTTTCAAGTATACCCAATCACCCACCTCAAACTCCAAGTTTCTTCTCCTCACATCGGTGTAAGATTTTTGGCGGCTTTGGGCTGTCTTTAGCCTCTCTTGAATAACTCTCACATTCTCCATGGTTTGGTGAACAAAGTCAGGCCCAATCAACTCAACTTCACCAACTTCAAACCACCCAATGGGCGATCTACACCACCTCTCATACAAAGCTTCATAAGGAGCTATTTGGATGCTTGCATGATAGCTATTGTTATATGCAAACTCTATGAGAGGTAAGTGATCATCCCAATTTCCCTTGAAGTCAAGCACACATGCCCTCAACATATCTTCCAATGTCTGGATGGTGCACTCTGCCTGGCCATCTGTTTGGGGATGGAAGACTGTACTCAAGTTCACCTTCGAACCCAGTCCCTTCTGAAAGGATTTCCAAAATTGGGAAGTGAATTGGAATCCTCTGTCTGAGATGATAGACAAGGGAACCCCATGCAGTCTGACAATCTCTCGAATGTACAACTTTGCATAATCCTCTACGGTGTCAATAGTCTTAACCGCTAAGAAGTGAGCTAATTTTGTCATCCTATCCATAATTACCCAAATCGAATCATGTTTCTTTCGGGACTTTGGCAAACCCGTGATAAAGTCCATGCTGATCATCTCCCATTTCCATTCCAGAATTTCTATGTTTTAGGCTAAACCACATGGCCTCTGATGTTCGACTTTCACCTGTTGGCAATTTGGGCACTTAGAAACGAATTCCGCAATATCCCTCTTCATCCCACTCCACCAATAGATTTCCCTCAAGTCATGGTACATTTTTGTAGAGCCCAGATGAATAGAGTATCTAGAACTATGCACTTCGACCATAATCCTCTCTCGAACATCATCGACATCGGGCACACACAATCTATTTTAGTACCTCAACACACCATCTCTCCCTTTGGTAAAAGCCATTACCTCTTGTTTGTGAACAACCCCCTTCAATTTGAGAAGGACGGAATCTTGATCTTGTTTCTCCTTTACCTCTGCCACAAGTGAGGGTGTAGACCCATCCTGAACAGTAACTCCGCCTTCATGGTTCTCTTCAAGACGAACTCCCAATCGGGCTAATGTATGCACCTCCTTTGCCAATTCCCTCTTTCCTTCCTCCACCTGTTGAGCATACACCATTAATCTAGAAATATCCATATCGGAGATTAACAATGCCGCTTTGCACTCCTTCTTCACATGCCTCCCTAACCCGGAGATGAACTTCCTCATCTTTGACCTCATATCTGGGATCATTTCTAGAGCATACCTGGATAGCTGGATGAACTTCAGGCCATACTCCTTAACAGTCATGCCTTCTTGTTTCAGATTCACAAACTCCTCCACCTTTGCTTCCCGTAATTCTCGGGGAAAGAAGTGGTCAAGAAAAGCTCCTTCAAATTCATCCCACATAGCAGGTGCAGCATCCTCACCTCTACCTTGTTCCCATTGGTTATACCAAATATTTGCCACATCCTTGAGTTGATAAGACACCAACTCAACCCCCTCAATCTCCATAGCATGCATAGCTTTCAGAATTTTCCACATCTCATCAATAAAATTTTGGGGATCTTCATCAACCTTAGAACCTGTGAATGTCGGCGGATTCATCCTCAGAAAGTCTCTAATTCTAGTGGCAGCAGATGGCTCTTGGGAACTAGAGCTAAGAGTGGGCGAACTCTGGTTACCATTCCAGGCAGCCATTAATTGCGTGAGCATTACAATCGCCCCACGAAATTATGCCTCTGATGTGGGTGTGGGCGGAGTAGCAGGCACTTGAGGTGCCTCCGCATATCTCGCAGGTCGGCCTCTAGACCTTGCTGGGCGTACCTCAGATTGGGGCATCTCGGCACTGTCAACATTTCTCTAGCTAGTTGTACGTTTAGGAGGCATTATCTGTAATGTATAAACACACGAATTAGAAAGGAGTTTTATAGAGTTTAACTCTATCGCACGAATTCAGAGTATGAAAGAAGTGAAACAATTCCTAATGCCCTATAGCCTCCTGCTTATAAGTGTGGTGCACAACACACCCATAAGCAAGACACTACTAGACACGGCTTCATAGACTCCCTAGGACACTTGAACTCTGGGCTCTGATACCATGTTTGTCACGCCCTGGGAGGGTACCCTAGATGTGACCGGCACTTGAAAAGCCATTTCTGACCTTCAAGCGAACCACCTAATTCAATCACTCTATCATTCAGTCATAAACGCTCGAAGGAAGGCTCAATCATAACATGCTACTTACAATATGGGGGCTGAAGGCCAAACATGTTTAACTCAACAAAATAAGTATAATAGGACTCCTCAAAATAACAGTCCAACCTCCCTACACTCTAGTCTATGAAGCCTCTATCAAAGTCTAGGATGTGCCAATGACAAGCCCATGGCTACCAAGAAATCAAAGTAAAGGAAACGACAACAAAACTATATAAGAAAGTTCAACATCCTCCGGAAACTAGGAGGACTCACCAACTAGTTGGGAGTGTATGTGGATCTTCAATGGAGCGCCGATTGATGATCTCTAGTACCTGTCTCTGCATCTAGAAATGATGCAGGCCAAATGGCGTCAGTACATGGAATGTACGAGTATGTAAAATGGCCGGATGAAACAAATATCAAGAAAACATCAATATCAACTCAGGATCTCGACTCATACATACATGACAACTCACTCAAGTGTCCTAAGTCTAACAAGAATAGTTTAGACGGGACTAACTCATAAGCCACTCAACTCAACTGACTTGGAGCACTATCAAGACCTAAATGGGAGTTTCTCTTGTCCGACAACCATCACCTATGAGCCAGTGATAGTACAACAATCAGACGTTGTTTCCACATCCGTTCATACCTTGCCAGGGCATGAACGCCTCCCTAATCATGGATACCATCGATTAGTCAAGTCCTATCATGTCAGGACAAATAAATGGGAAACATCTGACTTTAATGATTCGATCTCATGCGAAACATCCGACTTTAACGGTTCCATCCCTACCTACGTTGGCGGCGTAGTTTCTGAGGTTCGAGTATGGACTATACTCTTACCCGCTTCGGTGCTCGATGCTCCTCCTATGACTCCATGCTCATAATACTCCCTCCAATCATCTCAGCACAAGCCCTCACGGCTAGTTTCATGTGGGACATTGCCAACTCATCAACTCTATTCTCATTTCAACTCAATTAAGTCATAATGGCAAGTCCCATTTAGGACCTCGTCCACTCGTCAATTCTATCCTCTAATCAACTCAATCAAGCCTTATTTAGATAAGCATTTATAACCTCTCCTTAGGACTCATCACAACTCTAAGGCTTTAACCCAACAATTCAAGTAGAATAGCACGTTCAAGAAAATTGACTTATGCATCATAATCCCATGGTTAAAGAGAACAACAAAACATAATAACAAGTCATCTCCATCAACTCATACTAACATGAAGGTTTTAGGAACTTCTTAGCTCAACAACATCAACACATATAACATCAAATAATTAGGAGACAAAACTCATTCAAACATAAACCATACCAAGAAACTCCATTTTCATGGACATCTAACCTAAAAGCAAGCGTAGGGCACATGGTTGAACTCAACCCATATTTTGGATAGCCTTACATACCTTAGTGAAGACTTGAAGAAAACCTTGAATGTTGGGCAATGGAGGACTCAAATCTTGAAGCTCTTGGAACTCTTCTTATTGGAAATAGAGAAGAAAAAGAAGAAGAGAGAGAGAAGAACTCCTAGGGCTTTTTAGAGAGAGAGAGTGGCTGCAAAATATGATCCCAAAATGGTCTAGGGTGAGACATATATAATTTGGGACAATTCCCAAATTGCCCCTTCTCAAAAAGTTTTGAAAATAGGCAAAAATGCTCCTGGCACAATAGTGGCGCGTCGCGCCATTGCAGCGCCAGGCTGATTACGCCTAAAACCTGCACATCTTGTAGTGGCGCACCGCGCCAAGGACCAAACTACTGAGGCACAATCTTGGCGCGATAGTGGCGCATCGCGCCCTTACAGCGCCAAGGCCAATATTTTCTGGGTTCTGGAAATTGCCTTGAAAAACCCTGCACATCTTTTAGTGGCGCGCTGCGCCAGAGACAAAACTATTGAGGCATGTTTCTAGCGCGATAGTGGCGGGTCGCGCCACTGCGGCGCCAAGCCCAGTTTTCCACCAATTGCAACCCAGGCCTGAAAATCTCTGTTGTGCTAGTTTATCTTAGGATCAACATATCTTTTGACTCCGAACTCCATAAATTACATTCTTGGTGGCGTTGGAAAGAAGACTCGACGACCTTTAATTTAATGGGTCATGGGCCATCCATATTGTCGTCTTTCGAAAGATAGGGTCATTAGAAGTCCACCCCTTAAGCGAACTCCTCCTCAAACTTAGCCACGACGAATCTTTTGGATTTGGTTTGGTCCTAGGGGTCCTTCATGACCCCACATCACCTCTAACGATGCTCAATTTCTCAAAGACTCATCTTACTCATGAAAATACTCCACAATACTCGAGTTCGACCCTACCCAAATATAAGAAAGGTCTGAATCTTAGGGAAATATTTTAAGGGGTGTTACAACAAGCCTATGGCTACCAAAAATCAAAATAAAGGAAACGACAACAAAACTATACAAGAAAGCTCAACATCCTCCGAAAACTAGGAGGACTCACCAACTAGCTGGGAGTGTATGTGGATCTTTAATGGAGCGCCGATTGATGATCTCTAGTACCTGTCTCTGCATCATGAAATGATGCAGGCCAAATGGCGTCAGTACATGGAATGTACGAGTATGTAAAATGGCCGGATGAAACAAATATCAAGAAAACATCAATATCAACTCAGGATCTCAACTCATATATATATACATAACAATTCACTCAAGTGTCCTAAGTCTAACAAGAAATGGTTTAGACGGGACCAATCACAAGCCACTCAACTCAACTGACTCGGAGTACTATCAAGACCTAAATGGGAGTTTCTCTTATCCGACAACCATCACCTATGAGCCAGTGATAGTACAACAATCAGACGTTGTTTCCACTTCCGTCCATACCTTGCCAGGGCATGAACGCCTCCCTAATCATGGATACCATCGATTAGTCAAGTCCTATCATGTCAGGACAAATAAATGGGAAACATCCGACTTTAATGATTCGATCTCATGGGAAACATCCGACTTTAACGGTTCCATCCCTACCTACGTTGGCGGCGTAGTTTCTGGGGTTCGAGTATGGACTATACTCTTACCCGCTTCGGTGCTCGATGCTCCTCCTATGACTCCATGCTCATAATACTCCCTCTAATCATCTCAGCACAAGCCCTCACGGCTAGTTTCATGTGGGACATTGCCAACTCATCAACTCTATTCTCATTTCAACTCAATTAAGTCATAATGGCAAGTCCCATTTAGGACCTTGTCCACTCGTCAATTCTATCCTCTAATCAACTCAATCAAGCCTTATTTAGATAAGCATTTATAACCTCTCCTTAGGACTCATCACAACTCTAAGGCTTTAACCCAACAATTCAAGTAGAATAGCACGTTCAAGAAAATTGACTTATGCATCATAATCACATGGTTAAAGAGAACAACAAAACATAATAACAAGTCATCTCCATCAACTCATACTAACATGAAGGTTTTAGGAACTTCTTAGCTCAACAACATCAACACCAATAAAGTCAAATTAATCGGAGACAAAACTCATTCAAACATAAACCATACCAAGAAACTCCATTCTCTTGGACCTCTAACCTCAAAGCAAGAGTAGGGCACATGGGTGGACTCAACCCATGTTTTGGATAGCCTTACATACCTTAGAAAAGATTCTTGAAGAAACCTTGTTGTTGGGTCTTCAATGGCAACTTGAATCTTGAAGCTCTTAGAACAAATCTTTGTTAGAAATGGAGAAGAAGAAGAAGAAGATGAAGAAGAGAGAAGGATTTCTAGGGCTTTTTTAGAGAGAGAGTGGGGCTGAAAAACATGTCCCCAAATGCTCAAGGAGGATACATATATAATTTAGGATAATTCCCAAATTGCCCTTTCTCAAAAGTTCTGAAAAATAGGCTAAAACGCTCCTGGCGAGATAGTGGAGCATTGCGCCATTGCAGTGCAAGGCCAATTATGCCTAAAAACCTGCACAACTTTTAGTGGCGCGCTGCGCCAAGGACTAAACTATTGAGGCATATTTTTGGGGCGATAGTGGTGCATCGCGCCCTTACAGCGCCAATGCCATATTTTCTGGGTTCTAGAAATTTGGCTTGAAAATCCTGCACACCTCGCAGTGGTACACCGCGCCAGGGGCCAAACTACTGAGGCTTGTTCCTGGCGCGATAGTGGCGCGTCGTGCCCCTGTGGCGCCAAGCCCAGTTTTCCCAGCAATTACAACCCAGGCCTGAAATCCCTGCCGTGCTAGTTTGTCTTAGAATCGCCATATTTTTTGACTCCGAACTTCAAAATTTACATTCTTGGTGGCGTTGGAAAGAAGACTCAACGAACTTTAATATAATAGGTCGTGGGCCACCCAGATTGTCGTCCTTCAAAAGATAGGGTCATTAGAAGTCAACCCCTTATGCGAACTCCTCCTCAAACTTAGCCACGACGAACCTTTTTGGACTTAGCTTGGTCCTACGGATCCTCTGTGACCCCACATCACCTCCAACACTCTTCAATTACTCAGGGACTCATCTTAGCTCAAGCACATACTTCAAAATAATTGAGTTAGACCCTACACGTGTACAAGAAAGGTCTGAATCTTAGAAAAATATTTTGAGGGGTGTTACAGCGCCATCCTGCCGCCATATCAAAAGACGCTATAGAGAGATGAGGCCTGCTATGGTAAAAACTGGCAGTAAGGTTGCCAACCTGCCCAACTTCCATATTTTTTCCAAACTCGAAATAGTCAGGCATTTCAAACTAAAATTAAAATAATAGTATATAAAATCAAAGGCCTACAAACAAGGTCATCTTCAACGATTCCACCAACGACATCAAAAAACATGAGTAATAGTCAATATAAAAAAATCATAAAAATAAAAAGAAATATCCAACAAAATCTCACACAGGGGAAAACCAATATCATCATCAATGAAAGATAAAAATAGGGGATATAATAGAGCGTGGGGATTACTATGATAGGGACCTAGGTCTCTGTTCCACTCTTAAAGCTAGATGTGTCGAAACCCTCCTCCTCTATCCCGCTCAGGAAGGAGAACTCTTGAGCGTCGAAAGTCCTCACCTTGGGAATCTTCTCCTTTGGGGTAAGGAAGTCGAGCATGGTCTTAATATCTTTCCATATCCATATCAACAATCAATCTCGAGAGCACCACCTCCTCTTCTCCTCATCCATGTCCTTTTGCAGCTCTACATATGTCAAATCCAAGGAAGTGCAGGCACTCTATAGGTACAATGAGCCCACCAAAATAGAAGGAGTAGACTCTTGGGAGACCATCTCGGCAAACAACATGTTCTTCACTAGTCCCCACCTATATCTTCTTCTTATTCCTCCCCCGTACGCTTTTCACCCACCATTGGTTGAAAGCCTAGTCACATGGTAGCTAGGAGTCTTCCTCCCTCATCGATAATTCATCCCTCTGGCATAGTACGATGATTAGTAAGGAAAGGAAGAGTTCTTTTGGCTGACTGAAGATACCCACTACTTTTCCACTATCTAGTAACCTACATTCAAGTCCACCCTATCCAAGATGCATGCAACCACTACAACTTATGGTAAGTCACGTCAGATAAGTTAGCAGAGGGATGACTCCATTGGGAGACCAAGTTCAATCATCATTGAGCATTAGAGAGAAAGTCCATTCTCTTGATACCGACCCTTGAGTTTACCCAAGAGGTGGATTCCACCTTATATTTTCCCCACTACCATCAACATTAACCAACGGTCGTTGTTTTCCTTGTTCTTTTTCAAAAGGCCTTGTTGGAGCGGATAGGCACCCCCAAACCTGATTTATGACTTTTTGTCCCTTCTCTACGTCTACCTCTCATATATAAATGATGGGCCGAGGGTCATTTCACAAGACCGTGAGTAGCATGGCATATAACTTTCAAACCCAGTCGTCATGCAATCTCGGATCAGCTAGGCCAATGTTTCCTACTCTAACTCTCATAGTCATGCATAAAACTTTGACGCCTCCACCTTATTCATCACAAAGCTTCACTTATGTATGATCCCCCTGATGTGTAAGTTTGTGTATTTTCCCCTGCTGACCAATTTGGGGAATTTCTTATAGGTGGGGGAGATTTTACATTGATAACCATTGTACCTGAAATTGGGACCAAATGTAGCAATGATCAATTGTACATGCAATAAGGGAGTCACAAAGTAATTTTAAAATTTTTTGCACTGTCATATCTCTGAATATGGTTGGTCCTATATATGGCAAGGGGGTCTCGCTATAGCGACTCCACTATAGCAGACAGGGGTTGCTATAGCGAGCTCGTCTCTTTTAGCAATCCCCAAACTAAATTTTTCCTCATCTTTTTAGCCTTCCAACATAAATCAGGCATGGGGTGGGGGTGTACAACTATTATACCTAATTTTTATAATGATTAACACCCCAAATCAAGTTTATTTGAATTGAAAAAAAATCCTTTTAAATAACTTTTCATCTACTCCCCACTTCCTAAGTTCAAAACCCCATGAACTCCGTAATTCTTGCATCTAGAACATTGTATGAGCATTAAAAATGTAAGAGAAACTAGCATACTTAGAAAACCTTATTCCCAAAATGGGGGAACCCAACAGTGCTCAAACCCCCATTCTAGACCAAAATATAGCAAAATTTCAACCAAAAGAGTGTAAAGTAGTGTCTAGCAACGTAGTGAGGATGAAGTAGAGATTTACCTTAGAAAATACCATTGGAAGAGGAAAAATTGCAATAGAGATCTATTCGCGCGAGAGAATTGGAAAAAATGGAGAATGAAGCCCACTTCCCTGGCCTCTATAGCACCGACCCGCCAAAATTTTCAGGCAAAATATTTTCAATTGCCCTAAAGATTTCTCCTATTTTGCATATCGTGAAGTTATCATAGGAACCCGATGTAGGTGAAATTTCAATCCCTATGTGATGTCGTTCGGGGATGAATGATTAATAAATTGATATCTAATATAATGATCCATCCCATCATTTTTTAAAATATCTGCAATACAATACCTAAGTCTAAAACTTGATCTATCTAGTCAAGTTAAGGCGGGTTCTACCCTGCCTTGAAAAAAAAATAATCTCTTGCGAGGGGAAATTCAGGGAGGGAATATAAAATATTTATTGATAAGACCTTTTCAGTTGTAGCCAATATCTTATTACGAATAAGAATGCCTTGGAATGCCATAATAATCCTTAGGCCTCTATAGCAGGGACCTCTGTAGTGGTCCTTGGGCTGCCATAACGACATTGAACAGTGGCCCTAATGAATTTTACCCTTTTTCTTTTCAGTCCAAATTCAAAAAGGGGTGCCTTCTCCTATAAACTCTCTAAGGTTATTCTTAAGAGAAAACCTTGATAATAGGGAGGCAAGAATCTCAAGAAATGTGTCTTCAAACTCTATCTTCGCAAAATTCTTGTCCAATCTCGCTTGAAAGGTACCAAGGGATAAGAATTTGTGCACTCCATAGTAGTAACTTGGCGTCCAGGTAGGATGTGGTTTATTAGTAGTAGACTATGATTAGAAAATGTGAACATGATATAGATTTGATGGGAGAATCATGATTAGGTCTGCCGGCATGATGATAAAACATGAAAATTGGGTGAAAGAAATGTAATTGGATTGTTGGATACTTAGTTTTTGCTAGGCTATTGATCATGATAAGGGAAGAGGAATTCGTGGAGTTTATTGGAGTTAGACTTGACTTAAATTCATGTATACTTTTAAGCTGAATGTTTGTTGATTGGTCTTTGAATATGATTGAACTTGGTGATATAGATTTGGATGCTTAAGATTGCATGGTATCACTTGATGAAATTATTGAATTCTTTGTGACATATATATATATATATATATCGGGTATCGCACTAGTACAAATACTATGGTTATCATTATTGTGGAGTAGGTACCACAACGGTAAAATATATGGAACGAAGTCGATCGCCTGCAGATCACAATTATTGTGCATAAATGATACCCTAAGAGTGTGTGTACACTTTACTATTATTGTGTGAGATATTATTGAGTTTTCTGAGTTATGTGATATCGATACATTGTGATACTTGATGGTTGTGTGACATGTTATCTAATACGACCTATTATGTGGTGGTTATACTTGTGGATTGGGGAATTATTTCCATGTGTTGCATGTATGGTAATATAGTAGATGGGGCTAGTCAATAATACACTTGTCTCATAAAATAAGGGTTTGCGGGGTGGAATGTTATATTTTGATGAATGAGGATGATTGGAGTATAGGATTTTCATGTTGAGCTTATGATATCTATGTTATGTTGCGTGCTTTAACCTTGATATATCGATCGATGCTTCTTACCATTATGTGTGATGTATTAATACTACTCTTGCTACATCCTTGTGAGATGTAAATGTGCTGCAGGTTGACTAAAAAGTCCCTTATGTGCAGCGGTGAATATTCATCCTCAACTTTCGCACCTCATTTTCTGACGGAAGTTGTGTCTTTTTTTGTCTTATTCTATATAGAGCTCTTGTACATGCCTGGACTAGGTCTTGAGAGTTGTGTAGTCGATTTTTTTTTAAAACGGACCTTACCCAAGGATCTCACCCCTCGTAGCGGTCAGGGGTTGAGCCGAACACCCCCAAGCCTTAACATAATATAGCAAAATAAAAGTACATGGAGGGAGACATAAATCTTACCTCCGAAAATACGGTGGGTCATAAGTTGAATAGCCTACTATTGCCATTTGACTTATCTCCATTTACAAGAAAGGGCAAACTTAGACTATGCACCTAAGAGAGGATTCCTCTCGATACAATAATAGTCGATTTTCTTTACTTTTTAATTTTATGGGTTTTGTAAATTTTGACATTAAAAATGTACCTGTATTTATTAAGCGATCTGCAACTGATATTTTCGCATATCCTTGGTTACGTTGGATGGTAAGAGTTCGCCTATCTAGTTAAAAATAGGGTAATTGCCCGTATGATCCCGTAATTTAGATCGGGATATTTGATAATTTCTATTATATTATACATGGTAAAAATTATTTTTAAATATATATAGCGTATGTTGAATACTCTTCTATTAGTTTGTGTTTATACTTCTTCATATTTTAAATTATCTTAATAAAAATCGTGACTCTAGCACGGATTACAAGATCCACTTTTTAAAGAAAGGGTCACGAGTTTAATGTTACAAGTGTTTTTTTAACAAGGGTTTTTAAAATTGCGAAACTACATGGGCAATGGAGAATCAAACTTTGAATTTTTAGGTTCTCCTTTTTTAGTAAAAAATAAATCAAATTAATTATTGTCGATTTTTTAAAATTTAAAACGAAATCAAATTAAATGTCAGTTTTTTTAATTGGTTAGGTTTGATTTAGTTTTTCACAAACCTGAACACTCTTACTACTAACCAAGTAATTACATAGCCAAATAAACATGTCAAATTGTGTAATTATTTCAAATTTTGTTATCTTAAAATTATCATTCCAGTTTTAATAAAAAAATAAAAATTACACTACAATTTCGAAATAGCTTATTTTCATACTTTTATCCAACCAAACATGAACACGCTTACTTTTACCTTTCAAGTCATCTTGGAATCTTATTTTCATACTTTTATTTTATTGTTTAGATGTGATGTAGTCAAGGCGGAACTAGAATTTTGATAGCTCAGTTGATTGATTATTTGAACTTTCATTTTAGAAAAGCGATTCTTGATAAAAAAAATAAATTATTCATATTAAATGACGTTTTAAGCGCAAAAACAGAATTTAAGTCAAAGCTGTTGAGTTGTATTGAACCCGTAAGTTATAGCTCTGTATAATTCCTATATAAACATTCGTTTAGCTAGCTAGCAAATAAGAGAACCAGAAAAGAAAGTAGAGGAATAATGGGGATGTGGAACTCTAAATTTTTGTTGTTGATGTTTTTTGTGATGGTAATTGTGGCCAATGGTTGTTGGGAGGAAGAGAGAAGTGCTCTCTTGGAGCTGCAGGCAAACAGAATGAGTTCGAATGGCGAATTGTTGGTTGATTGGGCAGGCTATAATGCCAATGGTTTTACAGATTGTTGTTTTTGGAATAGGGTAAAATGTAGCTTAGCATCAGGTAGAGTTATCGAACTCAATCTCGAAACAAGGCTTGGATCAGAGGATGGTTGGAGATTTAACGCCTCTTTCTTTCTTCCATTTAAGTCACTGCAAGTTCTTTTATTGTCTTCCAGAAATATTATAGGGTGGACAAAGAATGAAGGTCTGATCAATCTTGTATTCATGAGAGACTTCTGTGATATATATACACTACTAACATGTCTGATTTTGTTATCCAGGGTTCAGTAAACTAAGGAAGCTTCCCAACCTGAAAGTAGTCGATTTGCAATTTAATCCCATCCATCCTAAAGTTTTAATATCATCTTTATGTTGGATTTCATCTCTTGAGGTTCTAAAACTTGGTGCACATGTGGGAACCACTTTCAGCATACCGACATGCCTTGAATCTATCCCACAACCATCTCACCGGAAGAATACCAAATACCTTCTCCAATCTACAGGAAATCGAGAGTTTAGACCTTTCCCACAACAGATTGAATGGGAGCATTCCTGTTGGTCTACTTGAGCTAAATGCTTTGGCAATATTCACTGTTGCATACAATAACTTATCAGGTGCAGTGCCTGATTTTAAAGTTCAATTTTCAACTTTTGACAAAAGCAGCTATGAAGGAAATCCTCTTCTTTGTGGCTATCCATTAGACAACAACTGTGGTAGTCCTAAATCGTCAAATACGTCCAAGATTGATGGAGGTGAGGAATCATCAGACTTGGAGGATATTCAGTGTTTTTACATTGGGTTTGTTGTGTCTTATGGAGCGATATTGTTGGGATTAGCTACAGCGCTCTACTTCAATCGTTGTTGGAGAAAAGCATGGTTTAGGATGATAGAGGCATTGATGTTTTGTTGTTACTATCTTCTCTTGGACAACATTGTTACACCCATTAAGAGTAGATGGTACAGGAATGTTGGTTAGGTAGGTTTTTTAAAAAATTGTTTGTATATCTACAACTATTATGATGATGTCATTCTCTTCGATCAATATTCAACATGTCGTATGTCTCTTCACTCTTGCATTTTCTTTTGATAATCCTCTTTTGAAAATTGAATTAAATTGTTGTGGGCTTAGTTCCATTTTCATATATCTGTTTGGAGTTGTTATAATTTCATATATTAATACCCCATTGGTGTTGCTACTTATCTAGCAGTTGAGGAATAATATGATTAAAGTCATGTCTATATTTTATTTCATCATCTGATTCTTTGTAGTCCGAAACCTGACTAGGCTTCAAAAAGAACTATTCTTGATCAAATTGATGCCTTACATTGTTTGATTGAGAGATAGAAAGCTTTAATTCATCATCCAGCTCAACTTTCTTCTCTTCCTGATGTTTAGAGGCTCGCTTGCACCGCTCACTACCCGTCAGGGGAGTGGCAACAGTAAAAGGATTCCAATACAGTAGGAGTCTGAGTGGGTATGTGGTTAGGTGCACTTCTCGCTCAATGAAAAGTAAACCTAGTCACTCCCCTTCCCAGGTGGGCGACCCTTCTCAAAGGCAAAATAGTGGAAGGACCCACTTAGATCCAATCATTGATAGCACGAAGCACCATAAGATTGGGTTGGCTCTGATGGTACTTTCTGATAATAAAATTCTAAACTAAAAAACCCGTCTAAATCGTGCTCCAACTTACACCATAAAGGTTGTTTGGTTGTCGGTTAGAGAGGAGTATTAGCATAAGTTTATACTACGTTGTTTGGTTATTAAAATGAGGAAAGGGCAATCTCCAAAAAAACTCGTTGACGACATTTTTCTACTATATTAGAAGAGCGATTGGCACTAACATGTGTGCTTGGTTGTAATTTGTATGAATAATAATGGTAGTTTAACAATTAACTTTCGCCTTTCAATTGTCACTCCATCGTGTCTTTCAATAATGAATTAAAATTAGGGACACTTTTAAATATATATAATAAACTAATTAGCCTACAACAAATATAACCATGTTTTATTTACATAAAAAAACAACCAAAATCATAGGAAATATACAATGACTATACAATATAACTTGCCAAAAGTTATAGAAAGTATTCACTGAGTATACAATATAGATTACTTATGCATGAACTATCATTGAATATACATTATGATATACTCTATACATGAAATATACACCGAATATACATGAATATACATCGAATGACCATTTGTTTGGTAATTAAAATGATCGAATGACCATCTACAGTAATTGTATCTTAAAATTATGAATTAAATGCATCTATCTATTACTTCTTCCTTACACTTTGACTTGTACACTATTTCAAAAATAGATTTTCAATGTTACTTGTTACTTTTAACATTTCAAGAAAAAATAATTATTTTTTTCATGTTTTACTCTTATCATTTATTACTTATTTTTTAAATCATTTTCAAGATCTAATACTAAACATTATCATCTATATCTATCTATACTATATTAAAAGCATGAAGACCCTTAGAAATGTTGTTGAGATGGATGTGTGGGCATACCAGGAGTGACAGGATTAGAAATGAGGCTATTCGGGACAAGGTAGGAGTGGTCTAGGTGGAAGACAAGATGCGGGAATTGCGAATGAGATGGTTTGGGCATGTGAAGAGGAGAGACACAGATGCCTCAGTGCGGAGGTGTGAGAGGTTGGCCATGGATGGTTTCAGAAAAGATAGGGGTAGGCCGAAGAAATATTGGGGAGAGGTGATTAGACAGGACATGGCACAGTTACAGCTTACCGAGGACATAATCTTAGATAAGAGGGTGTGGAGGACCCATATTAGGGTAAAAGGCTAGTACATAGTCTCGTTATTCTTCCGTATTAGTAGGCGCATTAGCGCACTATAATTTCTTGTGCTCTGACTTATGTTATTATCTCTCTATTACTTTATGTACTTTGATTACTTTATTTTTATCACACCCCGAGAGGGTACCCTAGATGTGACCGGCACTCAGGAACCATTTCTAGCTCCCAAGCGAACCACATAGCCTGATCACACATCCATTTATTCATTCAATCAGCGGAAGACTTAAAATAAAGAGAATATTTGGTGGACAAATCCCAAATCAATAATCTAACTCAAGAAAGAAAGGCCATGGGCCAACAAATCAAACTTCAATCTTTGTCATTAAAATAGTTTGACAAGAATAATTTCAAGGAAATAAAATATTCAATCGATCCATCACTATCTAGTCTATGAAGCCTCTGTCACTACTATCTAATTGGTGCCAATGACATGTTCATGGCTACCTCAAATCAAAATAAAAAATAAAAAGCTAACTCGACGCAAGAATAACATAAGCAGTGTCCTCCGAATGTAGGGGAGGACTCACCAATACGCTGAGTGTGAATAGATCCTCAATGGTGCTCCTATTGACGATCTCTTAAACCTGTCGCTGCATCATGAAACGATGCAGGTCCAAATGGACTTCAGTACATAGAATGTATGAGTATGTAATATGGCAGAATGAAACATACCTCAAGGAAGAATAACATCAGTTCAAATATCTCAAATCAGAAAGATAAGAGAGACTCAATCAAAGTATCATAAGTCTAAAGTAAGAATACATTTTAGACAAAGACCAATCACACACCATACAATCCAATCCAATCCAATCATGTACAATACAGTTCAAATCCAATCATATACAATCGGTTCGATCCGGTCATATACGATCCGATCCAACCCCAATCATATACAATCCGATCCGATCCAATCACATACCATTCTATTCAACCTAATCACATATCACCTAATCCAATCCATCACACATCATCTAATCCGATTCAATCATACACAATCCAATCACATATCATCTAATCCAATCCGATCATATACAATCAACTCAACAATCAACTCAAAGGACTCAACTCAATAAATATGAAAATTAAATTATGCAATGTTTTACGATTCAACTCAATCATCTATAATCACAATCAAACCAATCATATCATGCACAATCCACTCAATTTGGGAGTTTCTCTAACCGACAACCATCACCATATGAGCGAGTGATAATACAACAAACCGACGTTGTTGCCACGTCCGTTCATACCTTGCCAGGGTATGGACGAATCAACCAATCATGGATCCAATCCAACCAAGTCCTATAATGTCAGGACAATAATTTTGGGGAAGCATCCGACTTTAACGGTTCCATCCCCTCCTACGTTTGGCGACGTAGTTTATTGGTTCGAGTATGAACTATACTCTTACCCAATTCGGTGCTCGATACTCCTCCCAAGACTCAATATGCTCATATCTATCAAGTGAGTAAAATACTCAAAATACTCATTTAGTCTCATCGGACTCTTTCAAATCAACTCATTTAGTCTCATTGGACTCTTTTCAAAACTCAATCAAATCTGACCTCATTGGACCTTCTTTCAAATCGACTCATCTCAAATCATCAAACTCTTTTCTTTAAAATCTATACAATCTCAACTCAATCTCAAAAATTGACATTTTAAAGTAAAAATGCTCAACTCATATATACTCCAAATACTCATGTTAAAAAATAATTAAAAGACTTCTCAAACTCAACTCATGCTTAAACTCTTTTTAAATCATAGATGAAAATAATCATTCTTTAAAACTCAAAATAGTGTATAAATAGTTTATGAAAAAATGCTCACAATCATTTATTTAAAACTCCTTCTCAGATCATTTATTTTCAAAATGCTCATAAGACTCCAATCAAATCAGAATTATGCAAATCACATATCACATCATCACATTAGACTCCAATCTACTTCATCACACAACATTCTCATCAACATAACCTCTTCATTCACATCATCATCAAATATCATCATTCACATCATCATCAAACATCATCATTGCATCATCCTCAAATATCATCATTCACATCATCATCAAACATCATCATCACATCATCATCAAACATCTACTCTAAAATCCTTATTTAATTCTACATTCCATTTATAGAAACAAAAGTGACATTCTAGCTCTATCAATGTTTCAATTCTTTTTATGCCATTCACATTCATAACTATTCTAATTCCTTCTTTTCATTCCAATCATCACATATACACAAACCATCCATCTCAGACTCAAGACAAATTATGACCCAAAGAAATCTCATCTTGGGTTCATGTGAATGAATACATGAATCCATACTCTCAACAAAACTCAACTCAAGAACACCATCAATACATATGAATTTATATACAAAAATTCATTTGTAGTTAATAATATGAAATATAACTATTCAAGAATTTAAGTCATGAAAATCGCCAATCAATTTCTAGTACATAAAAATATTCTAGAGTTTAGGAAAATTCCAAGAAAAATCTTCATAAAAGGTTCAAATCTTTCACGACTTCTATCTAACACATCTATGGGCATATGGAAGAACTCAATCAATATTTTAGGTTAGCCTTACATACCTTAGAGTAGATTTTGAAGAAACCTTATTGTTGGGTCTTCAATGGGAAGCTTGAATCCTTGAGCTTTTGAGGGCAAATTCTTGTTGGAGATGTTTGGAAGAGAAAAGGGGATGAACATTAGGGTTTTTGGGAGGTGAGGAGGATGAAAAATGATCCCAAAACGTTCCAAGTGAGGGTATATATAATTAGAGAAAAAGTCCAAGTTGCCCCTCTTCAAAAATCTGGAAAATTGGGCAAAAATCTTGTTGACGCTATAGTGGCGCGTCGCGCCACTGCAGCGCCAAGCCAAAATAGGCTTAAAACCCTGCACATCTAATAGTGGCACATCGCGCCAAGGACCAAACTACTGAGGCTGTTTTCTGGCGCTATAGTGGCGCCGGGCGCCACTGGAGCGCCAAGCCTAAAATTCCTGCAGTGGTCGCCCAGGACAAAAATTCCTGCAGTACTAGTCTGTAGTAAAATGGTCATAACTTTTGACTCTGAACTTCAAAAATTGCAATCTTGGTGGTGTTGGAAAGAAGACTCAAAGATCTTTAATTTGGTAGATTGTGGTCCACCCAGTTCATTATATTATAGGATATATGGTCATTTGAAGTTGACCCTTATACTAACTCATCCGAAAACTTACTCGATTGGAAATCTTTGGACTCGACTTGGTGTTAGAGATCCCTTATGACCCCTAAACACATATAACACACTTGAAATACTTAGTAATTAATCCTATCTCATATATAAAATTACAAGTCCTTCGGTTCGAGTCTACCCACACGTGGAGAAGTGTTCGAGTCTTTGCGAAAAAATTTTCGGGGTGTTACAATTTTATCTGTGTTGCTTTCGTTATTTGCGTTATTTGTTATTTTCTTTCTCATATCACTTTGAACTTCTTAGCCTTATCTGACTTCTTTTTATGCTTCTAATGAGCCGAGGGTCTCCCGGAAACAGCCGTCCTACCTTGGTAGGAGTAAGGTCTGCGTACACTTTACCCTCCCCAGACCCACGTTGTGGGATTTCACTGGGTTGTTGTTGTTGTATTAAAAGACTCCGCTTTAGACAAAATCGTCTTTTCATCATTTTCCTCTAAATAATTGTCACTTAATTGTTATTCTAATATTTAAGATTTTAAAATTAATTAAATTTATAACTATTAAAATCTTTACTTATTTGTAATAGGTAAGAACTCCTAATATAGTCTTGAATTTATATAAGGAGACTATTTAAAATTTAAAATGAATTTGTAAGATGCAAGAACTCCTAAATAATTTAGTACTTTATAATTGATAAAATTTTGCTTCTTGATTTTTTTTTATTTGAACTATGTTAAAAGCCCTAATATTTATGATTTAGATTCAATTACAATTGGTGAAAGAAATATTTTACCGCAAGAAGAATTATTTTTTGATATATTAACGTGTACTTATATTATTAAGGGGTCGTTTGGCTGGGAACAAGTTATCTCGCGATAAGTTATTCTGGTATAAGTTATTCCACCAAGTATATGGGATAACTTATCCCATCACAAAGGTATAAATGGTGGGATAAATAATCTTAGGACTGCCTAATACCTCCAACCAAACGCATGATAAATAGTCCTGCATTTTATCCCTTATATTATTATACCTTGTACCTCACATCAAACGACTCCTAAGTGTAGACAAAGTTGATAAACTTTGTTATTTGATCAAACAAGGAATGAATAAAATAAATAAATTTTAATTGATTTAAATCTTAATAAATATAAGAAAATTTGTCATCTCCTAATATAATTTTGAATTTATATAAAGATGCTATTTAAAATTTAACGCTAAGCTGGAAGATTGGAGACGCACCTTGGAGTCTAAGGGGTTTAAGCTGAGTAGGACCAAGACAGAGTACCTAGAGTGCAAGTTCAGTGAGACACCTCAAGAGGTTGGCACGGAAGTTAGGCTCGGGGACCAAGCCATCCAAAAGAGAAGTAGTTTTAAGTACCTTGGTTCTATCATGCAAGACAGCGGAGAGATCGACGAGGATGTCACACACCGTATTGGGGCAGGATGGATGAAATGGAGGCTCGCCTCCGGTGTGTTATGTGACAAGAAGGTGCCACCACAACTTAAGGGCAAGTTCTACAAAGTGGTCGTTAAACTAGCTATGTTGTATGGGGCGGAGTGTTGGCCAGTTAAGGTCTCCCACGTGCAAAGGATGAAAGTTGCCGAGATGAGAATGTTGAGATGGATGTGTGGGCATACCAGGAGTGACAAGATTAGAAATGAGGCTATTCGAGAAAAGGTAGGAGTGGCCTCGGTGGAAGACAAGATGTGGGAAACGCGACTGAGATGGTTTGGACATGTGAAGAGGAGAGTCCCAGATGCACCAGTGCGGAGATGTGAGAGGCTGGCCATGGATTATTTCAGAAGAGGTAGGGGTAGGCCGAAGAAATATTGGGGAGAGGTGATCAGACAGGACATGGCGCATTTACGACTTACCGAGGACATGACCCTAGATAGGAGGGTGTGGAGGACACACATTAGGGTAGAAGGCTAGTACATAATGGTTTTATTCTCCCTTATTCGTAGGCGTATTAACGCACTATGATTTCTTGTACTCTGATGTATGCTATTTATGGTATTTATGTTATTATCCAATAATAATATCTACTGTTTTTGTGCTTTGATTATAATATTGTTTGGACCGTTTTCGTCATCTACTTATTTATTCTAATATTCTTGTCTGACCTTTTTCTATGCTTTTATTGAGTCGAGGGTCTTTCGGAAACAGCCGTCCTACATTGGTAGGAGTCAGGTCTGCGTACACTCTACCCTCCCCAGACCCCACGATGTGGGATTTCACTGGGTTGTTGTTGTTGTTGTATGCTATTTAAAATTTAAATAGGCATCGCTAACCATATGATGATACGAGGGAGTATATATTTTTAATTAATAAAGTCCATCCATTATTGGAATAAGTTTAGAATTGTCTTAATCTGTATTTAGGATTTGGGTGAACGTAATCAAGAAGGGATCTTGCACCAGTAAGAATCTAGCAAAAAATTAAGGAATTCTAAAATATTTGATAAGAGTTATTAGGAGAATTAATAATTAAAGTATTTTAAAATATTTGATAAAAAAGTCTATTTTAAAAGTTAAGAAATTCTAAAATATATGGATAAAAGAAAATGTATTTTAAAAAATTTAGAAACTTTAAAAAATATGATAAGAAAAAAATATACAATAAAAGTTTTAAAATTAGTAATTGATAAATCCTGAGATAATTCTTCATATTGTCAGATCCTCATTCCACACTTCTCAAATTTCATCATTTTTGTGGCGGTGATGCTTCTGGTTATTTGTTCACCATTCTCTATATTTCAATATTTTTAATCAGCTTATATTATGTGTTGGTGTTTGAATTCTTAAAGGTCTTTTTATTTTTTGTAAGAATAGAATTTTATTAATTAGGGTTGGGAGGTTGTTATGAGTTTACGTAAAAACACTAATTATCACTTTCAACAGTGGTATAATCTTTTAATTTATTGAGTTTGAAACACATTTTATTGACCACCATTTTATTGCCAATTTAGCAATAATTATGTTTAGGCTTCATTTATTTTTATTAAGATTAAAACATTTAAATCTAATTGTACATCTTAGTATAAGATGTGCATTAAAATTTAGATGTCTGAATCTGAATGCACATTTTATTACTAAGATGTTGTATTAAAATTTGAATGCTAAATAATTAAGATTGTTTGTTTTCTCAACACGTGAATGTATAAAAATTGTCTTTGTTTGAAAAATTAAAAATATAAAATTCACATAAAATACTAATTGATCGAATATATATATCAATAAAATATTTCAAAATATTTATATGACAATTGGTGGTGAAGACTAAAAATGATGATTATGTGTGTCAATTTGGGATGGTGTTGACTAATGATATGGTTGTGGGTAGTCTCTTGTAGTATAGTGGTTGACAATTGTGATTATTTATGGTTAGTGATAGTGATGGATGATAAGTAGTAGTGGAATGATACTCATAACTAATCATTGTGGTGAATGAAGATGGTGGTTAGCAATATATAATGTTGACTAATGGTGGCAATAATCGGTAATAATTAACGGATATAATAATAGTTGAGAGTGATGCAAATGATGGCTAATAGTGATGGCGATTGGTTATGGTGATTAGCGGTAGTGGTGGTTATTGTTGTGCTGAGGACGGTGGTTGTGGATGGTGGGTGGTGTGGTAGTTGTTGTTGAATGGTGGTTGCGGATGGTAAGTAGTGATAGTTGTAGTTGAAATGATGGTTGTGGGTGGTGGGTGAAGGTAGATGGAATTAATAGTAGTAAATTGTCATCTTTGTAGAAATTCTTAAATACACATTTTAATGATCTTAAAACTTTGTTATAGATCTTAATTATTTGGACCTACTCATACCCATTAAGTGGTTGTAAAATTAGAAAAATAAACACACTTAATAAAAATTAAAACATTTATTAAGTGCAAACAAATGAATTTTTAATTTAGTGATTTAATGTGACCTCAATTCCTTGAATAGAGAGCTTATCTACCTATCTATATATCTATATTATTTTAAAAGCAGTTCTTAAAAATATTGATTGAACCTTTTACTTTATAATAGACAAAATTATTATTTACTCAAATAATTATCAGTTAATTTTTATTCTAATATATAAGCCTTGAAATTAATTAAAATTACAACTATTAAATCTTTAGTTATTTGTAAGATGGAAGAACTTTGAAATAACTGAAATTTTGCTAGCATAATTTCTGACTTTAGTATTGATACCCCACAAATTTTTGACTTTTGTCTGTATCTAATTTCTGACTTCGTAATAAATAAGGTAACTCTTTGACTTTTGATATCAATGACACAATTATTCTCACTATATTTAATTGTTACTCTTTAATTATTAGTGTTTACTTATTATATATTGTGATCATAAATTATCATGTTTTAAGTATACTTTTTTTGGTAAGTAAAATATTTTATTTACCAAAATGATCGTTACAAACATCAAAATAAGCAGACTTGGACATATCAGTCCCAAGTCTTGCTAAAGATCATAAAAACAAAATTTATCTACTTCCTCTACTACAACTTTGCTAATGATAGACATTTAGTTCTTGTAGACTGCTACTTAATCTAACCTGGTGGGATCCTCTACCATGCACCTCTAGTATGATTTGTCTAAGGATGATCTCCTCAGTCCTCTGTTTATGTTGGAAAATTCTGTAGTTGCACTCTATCCACAAGTGATAAATGGCTCCAACCAATGTCATCCTGTATACCTGTGTTATACTACACCTGCCTTTCATGTGTTGTATTTTTTCCTTCCAATTGAAAAATGATCTTTGTATTCCCTGCCATGTTAACAACTTGGTCCATACTCCAGCAGTGACTGAGCATTTAAAGAACAAGTGATCAATATCCTCATCCTCCCCTTGACACAAGGAACAGGTCATGCTGGTTACTATCCCCCTATTTGCTAGTCTGTCTTTTGTTAAGAGTCTCCTGTTGAGAGCAATATACAACATGAAGTTCCATTTAGGAGCTCCATAATTTGTCCAGACTAGCTTTCTCCAGTCCACTTTCACCCTGTCCCCCCTCATCTTCCCATATAAATTTTTAATAGAGTATTGTTTCATTTACATTAGAGTGTGTTCACTATATACAGCAGTTTGTAGGTGCTTGTGAGCCTTGAGAATTCTTTGTACTAGCCAAGATGCTTGCTTGGCCTGGATGCCCCATATTCCCTCTTGTCCATAACAGCTATGTATCCATTTAAGTATACTTTTAATTTTAAAATGTTCTATTTTTTTTAAAAAAGTTTTGTACTTAATAATATTACGTGTACACAATTATTTATTCTTGTTATATGCATTTATTATTAATTAACACGATATATACGTGCAAATCACATACACCTAAGTAGTATATTATTAAAAATGGAAAGCTTCAAAATGCAAAGTTGGATTACCATTTTATCATTTAGTATTTAATTAATTAAATATTAAATAATATCATATATATTATATTAAATACTAAAGTAAAAGTGAAAAGGTGTCAAGTCAAAAAGTGAATCAACTTTTAAGTGCAATTAAATAAGATAGACATTAAGAAAGATTGATAATTATACCATAATAAAATGAGAAAGACATTAAAAAAGATGAAAATGAATATATTGTGGTTTCAAAACCCTCATTTCTACAAATTAAATTTTAAAACTCTTATCTTTTTATTTTCTCATATTGAATGAGAAAAAAAAGTTGGTCTTGCAAATAATAAATTAAGACATTCGACAATATCAAATAAATTTTAAGAATGTATGTGTTCAATTGTTGATTTAAAAGTGTTTTCTTTTATTGATTCCTTCTTCATCTATGTATTACCAGATTTAATTGCATTTAAGTTTGTCATGTTTTCCCTCTCTCAATTTTGACGGCATCATAATCACAGGACAAGATATAACTATAATTATATATGATAAGTTTGATGATTCATTATATTTGTTTGGTAAGAATATCTTATTTCTTTGGTACAAATTTTTTATGTTACACAATATCAATTTTTGAACTATTAAAATTTGTTGATTGTGTGAAAAATGGTCACGATCCTATTTCTCGAATCATGATGGCACCTACTATAACCCACTAGTAGGTAAGCCAATTCATAACCCGGAATGACAAGTAATGGGTTTGAGGGCAGAAACTAAACAAGAATTGGAAATATTAAGATAAACAGAATAGATAAGCGGAAGCAACCCCAAGCATATATATAAAAAAGAAGATCTCTCCCAGAACCTGGAAGTCAAAGTATAGAGACACTAACAAAATGAGTACAAGTACCAAAAGTGGATCACAGAAACTGGACTATCTCAAAATGCAAAAGACAAGTCAATATATAAAGATGGAGACTGAAATGATACAAAACATCATGTGCTCATCCCGTCTCTCGATCAGACTGCTCCAAGCTCGATATCAACGCTGGCCACTGGTACTCAGACCTTCATCACGAAAAAGATGCAGAATATAGTATGAGTACCAAAACAACAGGTACCCGGTAGGCATCATAGGCCGACTGAGCTTAAAAGTAAAAGTAATATGAAAAAAAGGAATAGAGCAGAACAAAGGTCAAGAGCGGAAAGCTATAATGTAATAATTGGATGCGCACAAGTATATAAAGGACTAACTGATGTAAACTATAGACCTAACTAGACCCCCATAAGCCTAGATGGTACACTCTTGCGCAAGTTTAATAAAAACCCGAACAGAACCCCATAAGCTCGACGAGTACATAGAATAGCTATGAATAAAGAGAACTGAATTTGAGGACTCAAAGTTGGAGTGTACCGAACCAAAACCTTAACCAACACCAGTAGAATCTGACTGAATGGAGGCCCTACCTTGCAGCAAATGCTCTCTAAAAATATCCAAGTAACAAAATGCAAGTATCAAGTAACCTAGGACGGACCTCCAACTGAATGCTCTATATGATTATCCGGGTGATCGAGGCTGGAGCTTGAATCCGGATGCTCTTTGAAATATCAATTAGTCAGGGCTGGAGCATGAAATTGAATGCCCAAAAAAAATGCCAATGTAGTTGCTAAAGGAGTACCAATCGATCTATAATCATAACATCCGTGGAACTCCATCCACACTTAGCTAATTAATATAATTCCCGAGCCTGAATCCACAACTAACCTCCAATAGCGAAATGAAACCGATGTTGCTGACGTAACTCTCTAAAATAGTAGAATCAAAGATATAAGGTTAAACTATCATCGAAGCAAGCATATCACCTAGATAAGGCTCAGACTATAAAACACAAGTCTGCTATACCATTTTATAGGGATCTAAGTTGATCAAAATGAGGTCATGGCAAAACTAAGACCTATCGGGTCCAATCATACAGTTCTAAGGCAAGCACTAGTCAAACCTAGGCTAAGGCCTAAAATACTTCCAATAAATAGTATACAAACACTCCACATAGCACAGGGGATCAAATAATAGTACAAGGCATGCTCACAGTTATTCGATAATCCCTGAAATAGTCTTAAACATGAATTCTAAACACCCATGCATGACTCAATAGCTACCCAACCCAAATTTCAACTAATCAACATGCAATCACATTTTCAAACTCAATCTAAAGGAAGGGAAATTGTAGCCTACCTATAGGCCAGACACGCGCACTCCAAACTACTCTGTTAGAGTTTTTCCCTTCCGAACGTCTTTGGATCACTTTCACATTGTCAAAAATAGAATCACAATGTCGTTATGGTCTTTTAAACACTAAAGAAAAAAAAATAGAGACAGACTAATTTTGGAGTCAAAAAAGAAATGTGGGACCCACTCTGATAATTCTAAAATTGACACTGTCAAGAGGTCCTAAAAAATACTCTAAACTTGTATTCCAAAATGGAACACAATTTAGGGCTCGAAACATCCCAAACAAGCACATGCAATAATTTCACAAATTTATCACCATTGAAGAGACATGACAGCAACTATAACAAAGAAATTACTAGAAGCGAGGGCCCAATTGCTGAAAGCAACCACCACGATGATCCTTAGAAAAATACCCCCACAATCTAGGCTCTTGAATCACCAAATTCGGACCTAAAATGGCAAATAAATCACCATCCAAAATTTTCCAAAAATTGAGCTAGAAAATAAGCTATGGTAGCAGTTAAAACATAATTTTTACCTCCAAAAAAACTTCAAATACAAATTCTAACCACGGCAATGCATTCTCATCGAAAATCCACTTAAGATAGCCCCAAGAATCACCAAAATCGGACCTAAAATGGCTCAGATATCAAGTCTCAAAAATTCCAAAAATCAAGCTCATAAAAGTTTCGTGGCAGCAGGTATTTCACAAAATTTACCTCAAAGGGAGACCCCAAATCAATTTTCGAGCTCACCAATGCATTCCTTGCAAAACAAACCCCACAAGATGGACCTTCGAATCAATAAAATTAGACTAGGAATGAGAGAGTTATGAAGGTTTGAAGTTGAGAAATGATGTTGACATGGGCCTGCACCAGCTATATATATCAGCTGAAAAGCTAATTTTTTTTTGCCAATTTTAAAATCTGCGACGGGGTGGTCGGGATTCGTTGGAAATTCTAAAAAAATAAAATAGATATGCTACCCTACTATATTCGGCATTTTGGACTCAACTACGCAGTTGAAATTTCCATATGAGGTCATTTTGATGAAGATTAGGTCCCACATCCAAGAGCCATTTTTATCCAACTTTCACAATGGGTCCAGATTAGACCTGAAGTCCCAGAAAGTGAACGAAGGGTCGTTCTAGACCAAAATTGACATTTCAAAACTAATCACACTGACAGATTTTTTATCCTAGTGCGGTTTCCAAGAATGTTGATCAAAGTCAATCTTAGGCCAAATTTTAAAGGATAAAGCACCAAATGGCCTCACACCCACATTGATTGCCTCAATACTCGTGCTAACCATGTTACTAGCCTAATTTGGCTATTCTGGAGCTTATTAAATCGTTAAAATTCTGTTCTGAGGGTTTTTACTTAAAGTAATGATCGAAGTCAACTTTTTAAGTTATAAAAACTCCAAAATAGGGAAACAGGCCTAAACTCTAAACGAATGACTTGGTGACTGAGCAGTCATTACCAGCAAGTCATAAATGATTTGGGATCGCTACATGAATGTTTTAAACAACAAAAAAGGAGGCTTTAAAGAAAAATGACCTAGAGGGTCATTATAACATCCACTACTAAAAAGGACTTTCGTCTGCAAAAGTAAGAGTCAAAAAGTACCCGAAGGCTCAAATAAGTTGGGGAACTGCTCCCGCATCTCCTATCCGATCTCTCAGGTAGCCTCCAATGGACCTTAAAACTGGAATGGATTTCAATCGTAGCTGTCTGCTATCTCTGGCTCCTCCACATAGGTCAGACGACCATCCAACTCAACTGAATCATACTAGAGCACATGCTGCTTATCTGGAACATACCGACGTAACATTGAAACATGAAAAATTGGGTGGATAGTTGATAGTGTTGGAGGAAAAGCTAACTCATAGGCAACCTCGCCAACTGTCCTCAATATCTCAAAAGGCCTATATACCTAGGGATGGGCTTGCCCCGCCTCCCAAATCTAATCACACCCTTTATGGGCGATACTCGAAGAAATACCCAGTCGCCAACTGCAAACCTCAATGGTCGATGCTTGTGATCCGCAAAACTCTGATATCTATTCTGAGTCATCCTGAGCCTATCCTAAATCACCCTTACTTGATCCAAGGCCTTCTGAAGTAAATTTGTACCACACGGCCTAGGATCTATAGACTCTAACCAACCGATGGGAGAGCGATAACGCTTACCATTTAAAGCCTCGAATGGAGCTATCTAAATGCTAGAGTGATAACTATTATTGTACGCAAACTCCACCAAAGCCAAGAACTGGTCCTACTGACATCCAAAATCTAAAACACAGGCCTCAACATATCCTCAAGGACCTAAATAGTATGCTTTGACTAGCTATCTATCTGTGGGTGAAATACTGTGCCGAGGTGGACACAGGTGCCAAACTCCTCCAGGAAAGCCCTGCAAAAGCTAGAGATGAACTATGAACCCTGGTCTGAAATGATAGCAACCGGCATACCATGGAGACGAACTACCTCCCGAATGTAGTTACAAGCCAATCTCTCAGCACTGAAGGTATTATGAATCAAAAAGAAGTGTCCTGAATTGATCAATCCATCTACGATGACCCAAATGCTATCAATACCTCTGAAAGTCTAAGGCAACCCCATAATGAAGTCCATGGTGATGAGCTCCCACTTCCACTATGGAATGGGCAATCTTTAGAACTGCCCACTAGGCCTCAAATGCTCGGCCTTTACCTAATGACAATGTAAATAATAGGATATATAATCTGCAATATCTCTCCTCATACCGCTCTACCAGTAGTGCTGACTCAATTCCCGATATATTTTAGTTGTGCCCGGATGGATGGAATACTTAAAGTCATGGGCCTCACTAAGGATAAGATGTATCAAATCCCCAACTCTTGGAATGCACAATCATCCATTGAATCTCAAAACCCATCTGAATCTAGAGTAGCCTGATCAACATCACCTGCCAACACCCTATCTTTGAGTGCCACCAACAACTCAACCTCAAACTGACGACCATGAATCCGATTTAGCAAAGATTTCTGAACCCTCACATGGGCTAATACTCATCTGGAATTTGAGATGTCAAGTCAAATTATCCGGTTAGCTAAGGACGGATGCCCAAAGCTAACGGTTGCTCTGAAATAGAAAAAAGGCTAGATTACCATACTCACCTCCTTCCAGGTCAGGCATCTTCTATTGTATTCGCCTTGCCCAGATGGTAGAGAATAGAGAGGAAGTAGTTCTTCAAGAGCTCAATCCATTGATGGTGCCTCAAATTAAGGTCCCTCTAGTTCATAATGTACTGAAGGCTCTTATGATCAGTGTAGATCTCACAACGAACTCCATATAGGTAGTGCCTCAAAATCTTAAGCGCGAAAACTACTACTGCCAACTCTAAGTAATGAGAAGGGTAGTTGCGCTCATGCACCTTAATCTTCCTCGACGCATAAGAAATAACTCGGCCCTACTACATTAATACACAACCCAAACCAATGACATATGCATCACAAAATAACGTGAAGTCCCCGCCCTCAACTGGAAGAGTCAGTGTAGGAGCGGTGGTAAGCAACTTCTTGAGCCTCAGAAAGCTCCTCTCACACTCCTCCAATAGCAGAAACAAAACATCCTAGCGAGTTAACCAAGTAAATGGGGCTACAATAGTAGAAAAGCCCTCAACAAAGCATCTATAGTAACTCGCTAATCAAAAAAAGTTGTGAATCTCAATAATAGAAGTAGGCCTATCCGAATCACAAATAGCCTCAATCTTCGCTGGATTAACCATATTTCCCTCCTTGGACACCACGATTCCTAAATGTAGTCTTAGGGATATTCGTTCCCTAATCCTCAACTGATGGTAACTAAATATCAATTCTATCTTAGAAAATACTACGACATGCTGAAGTAGATCAAACAGGTCATCAATGTGAGACACGGGGTAACGGTTCTTCACCATCACCTTGTCCAATTACCTATAGTCAATGTACATCCTCATAGTCCCATATTTCTTCTTAACAAATAGAATAGTAGCACCCATGGAGATACACTCGGACAGATGAACCCCTTACCTAGGAGGTCCTCAAGTTGAACACTAAGATCCTTGAGCTCTACAAGTACCATCAGATAAGGTGGAATAGAAATAGGCCGAGTTCCTGGCTCCAACTCGATGGAAAAGTCAATATCACACTTTAGGGAAGGCCAGGTAGGTCCGTAGGGTACACATCCACAAAATCTGTAATATAGGAACTTATTTAAATGAAGGGCTATCTCTACTAAAATCATGTATATAGGTCAAGTAAGATAGACATCCCGAAATAACCAATAGGCGCGCCCACATAAACGAGATAATCCCTATTAGTGTGTGACTGTAGGCACCCTACCATAATACAAGAGGGATGCCAGGCATGGCTAAGGCAACGGTCTTGGCGTGGCAATCTAAGACCGCATGGTAAGGGGATAACCAGTCTATGCCCAGATTCACATCAAAATCTAGCATATCTAGTAGAATAAGATCAACTCTAGTATTATAACCCTAGATAGTCACTAAATAAGACCGCAACACCTAATCCACTACTAAAGACTCACCCAACGAGGTTGAAATATGAATAGGCTCTAATAAGGACTCGGACCTCATACCCAATCAGGGAACATAATATACAGATACATATGAATTTGTCGATCCTAGATCAAATAAACATATAGCAGGTTGGTGGCATAATAGAAGTGTACCTTTAATGACATTATTGGATGCCTCAGCCTCAACTCTTACTAGAGCCGTATAGAAATAGCCTTGTGCACCTCTAACCACTGCATTTGACCTACCTTATGACCTGCCTCTCCGTGCTCCACCTCTAGCACCCTGTCGGCCAACTCAATGATCCTGATCCATAGCTCTATGTCTAATTAGAGGAGGTACTGCTGTCAGTGGTCTAATTGCTGGAGGAGCTGGCACAATCGACTCTCACCCACGCTGAGGGCACTCTCGGGACCAATGATCAAGTGACCTATAATCATACCACCCTGAAGCTGAATGGACCATAATTACCCAACCATGATAAAAAGGGAGCTAGTATGGTCCACTAGTGCTATGGCCCATGCTAGGACCATCCTATTGATGCTAGCTTTCCTCAGAGGCAAATGATGCCACCTGAATAGGCCGGCTACACTGACCCTGCTGAAACCTCTGGCAGGGTCTATTATAAGAGTCTATGGACCTAAAATGGGGCCCATTGTAGCTATCATCAGGTTTGGACCTCTTGCTGCTGCCCCCTTGTGCCTCGGGTGAATGTGCTCCATGAATTGGGCATAGTCAACTATATCAAGAAATAAATGACCTGATGAAGCCAGATGCTCTATATCAACTCTTAATTTGTATCTCAACCCACGTACAAAGCAACAAACTCTTTTCTCCTCCGTGGGTAGAATCATGGTGGCATAGATGGATCGCTCATAAAACCTCACCTCATACTCCAAGACAGTTATGAAGCCCTGCTCCAATCTGGAGAACCGGTCATGAAGCCTGTCGCTGACGCTCTGTGGTATATATCAGGCTAGGAAAGCCCCCAAAAATTCATCCCAAGATATAGGAGGGGACCTAGCTGGCCTAGACTGCAAGTATGAACACCACTAGTGTCTGGCGGGCCTAAGAAACTATCGGTTGTGAAGTTGTCTCCTCTTGACTCCACGAGGCCTAAGGACTGAAGTTACTCCTGGCAGGTAGTCAAGAACTCATGGGCGTCCTCTCCAGTCCCTCCAATGAACACAGGTGGTGAAAGCCTCTAAATACCCCAAGCATCTTTATCTCGTGAAGTGGCATGACCCCGTCATTTATAACTGGCTGTGCGACCACATGAGCAGGTAGTGGTTGGCCCTCTCGGGCTAGTGCTACAGTTGACCCTATGGTACCGGGGTTAGAGCTGGAGCTAGTGTCTGTCTCATCTCACCGATAGCTGTAAAGATATGGGTGAGTATGGCCTAAACCTCTGGTCTGGTAGCTGGTGTAGGTGGTGGTTGGGCTAGTCCCGGCCCCACCTATTTGGAGGTACATAAGCTGTCTGTCGCTCTACCTCAGGATCAAGAGCCTCATCTCTGTATCGGGCCAATGCTGCAGCCTTCGTATGACCTTTAGGTTAGCCTCTGCCCATGACTGGGGCTCTGTTTGTTGGCTCGAGTATATCATCCCCGACTGTCGTGCCTCGCGTTCGAGCCATTTTGTGAAAGAGTAAAACAAGTGACATTCCTAGAAACCAACAAGACACGCTGCATGAAAGTGAGACAAAGGAAATTTTCCTAACGACATCCTATAGCCTCCCGAAGATAAGTCACAGATGTCTCAACACCAATCTGTAGGACTCTACTAGACGTTAGCTTTGTACAAGTGAGATCGGTGAACTTGGAACTCTAATAAAAACTTATTATGACTCAATTTCTCGAGTCATAATGGTACCTATATAACCCATCAGTAGGTAAGCCAACCCATAACCCAAAATGACAAGTAATGGGTTTAAGGGCAGAAACTAAACAAGAATAGACAATTTTAAGATAAACAGAATAGATAAGTGGAAGAAACCCAAAACATATATATATAAAAGAAGATCCCTCCAAGAATGTAGAAGTCACAAGTACAGAGCCACTAACAAAATGAGTACAAGTCCCAAAAGTGGACAACAGAAACTGGACGATCTCAAAATATAATAGACTAATCAATATGTACAAATGGAAATTGAAATGGTACAAAATGCCATGTGCTCACCCCGTCTCCGAATCAACTGCTGCAGGATCGATAGGTACCCAGTAGGCATCATAGTCCGACTAAGCTTGAAAAGTAAAGGCAATATGAAAAAAAGGAATAGAGCCTAACAAAGGTCAAGAGCAAAAAGCTATAATGTAATAATAAGATGCACGCGAGTGTATAAAGGACTAAATGAAGTAATCTACAACCTAAACTACACCTAATTGGACCCTAATAAGCCCGGAAGGTATACTAATGCATAAGTTTAAATAAACACCTGAATGGATCCCCATAAGTCCGATGAGTACACAAAATAACTATGACTAAAGAGAATTGAATCTGAGGACTTAAAACCGAAGTGTACCAAACCAGAAACTCAACTAACACCAGTAGAATCTGATTGATTGGAGGTCAGACCTCACACTGAATGCCCCCCAAATATATCAAAGTAATCAACTGCAAATACCAAGTAAATGAGGTCGAGCCTTCAACCGGATGCTCTATATGATTATCCGAGTGATCGAGGCTGGAGCTTGAATTCGTATGTTCTTTAAAATATCAATAAGGTCAAGGTCGGAGCATGAATTCAAATTCCCAACAAAAGTGTCAATGTAGCTGCTGAAGGAGTACCAATTGATCCATAATCATAACATCCATGGAATTCCGTCCACACTTAGCCAATCAATATAATTCCCAAGGCTGAATCCACAACTAACCTCCACTCGCAAAATAAAATTAGTGTTGCCGACGTAACTTGTGAAACTATAAAATCAAAGAAATACAGTCAAACTATCATTGAAGCAAGCACATTGCCTAGATAAGTCTTAAACTATTAGACTCAAATCTGCTATTCTAGTCTGCAGGGATCTAAGCCGGCCAAAATGACATTGGGGCAAAAGTAAGACATATCGAGTCTAAATCATGCAGTTCTAAGGCGAGTACTAGTCAAACCTAGGCTAAGACCCAAAATACTTCCAATAAATAGTAAACAAATATACAAATACTCCAAATAGCATATAGGATCAAATAATAGTACAAGGCATGCTCACAGTTACCCGATAATCCTCGAAATTGTCCTAAACCATGAATTCTAAACACCTATACATGATTCAATAGCTACCCAACCCAGCTTTCAAGTAATCAAGATGCAATCACATTCTCAAGCTAAATCTAAAAGAAGAGAAGTTGTAGCCTATCTATAGGCCGAACACGCGTACTCCAAACTATTCTATCGAAGCTTTTACCTTCCAAATGGCCTCGAATTGCTGCCACGCTGTCAAAATAGAATCACAACGTCGTTATGATCTTTTAGACACTAGAGATACAAAAAAGAGAGCCGGATCAATTTTGGAGTCAAAATGAAATGTCGGACCCACTTTAATAATTCTAGAATTGACTTAGTCAAGAGGTCCTAAAAAATACCCCAAAGTTGTGTTCCAAAATGAAACATAATTTGGAACTCGGAACAGACCAAACAAGCATATGCAATAATTTCACAAATTTATCACCATTAAAGAGATATGGAAGTAGCTATAACAACAAAAATACTATAAACAAGGGCTCAACTACTGAAACCAACCACACCACGATAATCCTCACAAAAAATTCCACAATTTAGGCTTGAGTCACCAAATTTGGACCTAAAATGGCCACAAAATCACCTTCCAAAATTTCTCAAAAATTGAGCTCAAAAATGAGATATGAAAGCAGCTAAATCATAATTCTTATCTTCAACGAAACTTCAAATACGAATTCCAATCATTCCAATGCGTTCTCCTCAAAATATCACTTAAGATAGCCCAAGAATCACCAAAATCGGACCTAAAATGGCTAAGATATCAAGTCTCAAAAATTCCCAACATCAAGCTCACAAAAAGGATTGTGGCAGTAGGTATTTCACACAATATACCTCAAACAGAGACCCTAAATCAATTTCTGAGCTCACCAACACTTTCATTGCAAAACAAACCACAAGATAAACTTTCGAATCACTAAAATCGGACTTGAAACGAGAGTGTTATGAAAGTTTGAAGTTGAGAAATGAGGTTGAAATGTGCCTGCACCAGGTATATATATCAGCTGAAAAGCTAAAAAAATTTTGCCGACTTTAAAATCTCTGATCGGGTGCTCGGAATTCGTTTGGAACCCAATAAAAATAAAATAAATATGCTACCCTACTGAATTCGATATTTCATACTCAAAGGCGCAGTCAAAATTTCCATAGAGGTACTTTTGACTTAAAGTGCATCCCACATCCAAGTGTCATTTTTAGCCAACTTCCACAACAGGGCTTGGGATAAGACCGAAAGCCTCGAAAAGCGAAAAAGGTTCGTTCTAGACCAAACTCAGCATTTCAATAACCGCACTAATGTAATTTTCATCCGAGCACATTTTTCAAGAATGTTGACCAAAGTCTACCTTAGACCAAATTTTCAAAGGCTAAAGCACCAAATGGCCTCAAACCCGCATTGATTGCCTCAATACACATGTCGACCATGCTACTAGCCTAATTTGGTGAATCCGGAGTTGATGAAACCGTTAGAATTCCGTTCTGAGGTTATTTACCTGAAGTAATGACCGAAGTCAACTTTTCAAGTTATAAAAAACTTCAAAATAGGGAAACGGACTTAAAACCCAAACGAACGACCAGGCGACCGAACAATCAGTGCCAGCAAGTCATAAATGACTTGGGGTCACTACATGAACACTCTAAACGATGAAAAGGAGACACTAAAGAAAAAATGACCTGGAGGGTTATTACAAAAATGTAATGAAAACACTATTATTTGGGATAAACGTGCAACACACGTTCCCAATGACTAGTCAATTAACTCTATAGTGTGATAAAGTAGTCATGTCAATCATTATTTTCTTAATGTTTTGTGCCAACTCAAATATAAAAAATAAAAATGAACGGAGGGAGTACTGCACTTTTATTCCCTCAATTTTTGTCTAAGGAAGAGAGGAGTCTTGTCTTTTAGATTTAGATATAAACATTACTTCGTTCATTTTGTTATATCTAAATATGTTTGATTACGTATGAAATTTAAGAAACAATTAATATATTTGAGACTTTTCTCTTATTTGTGAAGTAATGTGATAAAATATTCATGTCAAGTATTAATTTTTTAATGATTTGTGTCAACTCAAATATGAAAAATAAAAATGAACAAAGGGAGTACTACATTGTTAGTCCAACAATTTCATCGGAAGAGAGGAATTTTATATTGTAGATTTAGATATACACATTACTTCGTACATTTTATTTTATCTAAATATGTTTGATTAAATATGAAATTTAAGAAGCAATTAATACATTTGAGACTTTTCTCTTCAATTTTTCATATTATTTGTGGCTTTTGTATGATTATAACAATTTTTCATTAAAAGTGATGGATAATTTACAGTTGAATACTGCATATTTTGTTGCTTATATACAAATGTATATGATATTGTATACGGCAATGTTTGATTTATGTTCTTTTTCATTCCTTGCATATAATATATATTGTAACATATATTTAGGTGTTTTGAAGTTAGTAAATTAGGGGTTGATAAGGCCACTAGATTTTTGATTAATTTTATTAATTTTAAAAATTAATTAAGAAATTATTTGATCTATCAAAGAAAAGATTTTCATGTGTGATCACGTGCTAAAAAATTCTAGAAAGATGGATTGAAACTTCTTTCAATCGGATATCCATCAAAATAAAATGATGAATTTCTGAATGAACAATAATTAATTCTTCACTAATTTTTTATAGATGAAAAAAAAGAATTAAATAAAATATTCAAGTTTCTTTTGTATAACTTTATCGAAATGGTTTTCTATGATCATTATTGGGTCAGTATTTGCACGGATTAATTCTATCTTGTTTAATATAGATAATGATGTTGCATCCTAGATAGGATAATATTTTTTATCTAAATTATATATAAATACATTTAGAATAATATTAATTGCGTATGTACTGAATAAATAATATAAATACAAAATTCACTTTTTTCTAGAAAACAATATTTTCCAAATTCCCTTCCAACCGAACACACCCTTAATATAAATATATTTTCTCTTCTCACTTGCTTAACCTTTCACAAATTAGAATATTAATTAATTAAGAATAAATGTGAAAATTAATAAGTATTTTTATTAGACGTCAGACATTTGAGACAAATTTAGTTTGTCAAACAATTACTAATATTTGAGACGACAGACAATAAGACATAGTGTGGACCACTAAAAGATTAGGACTTGTGGACCAATACATTGAAAATTATAGAGTAATAAAATTCTATTTTTGTGTTTTACTTAAAGGTTTTTTTATTATTATTTGAGATTCTAAACTTGGACTCATAAGCCTTTTCATATAATATAGCTAGGGATGCACACGTTGTTGTTTATTTGTATTGGTAAGTCACAACTTTTCAGAAAAGTTATAACTCTTAATAAAAGTCATAATTTTTTATTTTTCATGGCCTAATCATTATCGGATTATGGTGCAGTGGTAGGAAGACAAAGATAAGTTCATAAGAGAACTACTACACCTAGACTACCTAAACCAATTAGTAACATTGCCTAACTATTACTGGGTTGTAGTTGTCACGCCCCAGTAAAGTACCCTAGGTGTGGCCGGCACTCAGAGACTATTGTGTAACACTCCAAAAAAAAATTCGCCAAGACTCGAACCATTCTTCATATGCGTATAAACTTGAACTGAATGACTTCTAATTGTATACATGAGTTAGGATAAATTTCTAAGTATTTTAAGAGTATTAGATGTGGTTTAGGGTCATAAGGGATCTCTAACACCAAGCCAAGTCCAAAGAATTTCTATCGGCTAAGTTTTCGAATGAGTCCGTATAAGGGTCAACTTCAAACGATCATATCTCCCAGTATATAACAAATTGGGTGGCCCATGACTTATCAAATTAAAGGTCTTTGAGTCTTCTTTCCATCGCTATCAAGATTTGTATTTTTTGGAGTTCGAAGTAAATAGTCATATCCAGTTAACCAGAGAGGTGCGCGCCAAGTCCGCGTTTTGCTTCAACTCAAAATTTTGACAAAAAATAAACTATGGTGAAACACCTCCGCTCGTGGACCTACTCCCGTATAGTTCAAATTTGTGCAAAAATTTTCAGATTTTAGTAAAGGAAAATTGGACCATTCCCTAATTATATATATACTAAGTTGGACGCGTTTTGAAGTCATTTTTCAGTCTTTTGACTCCCCCAAAACCCTAAAATTCATCCTCTTCTCTCTCAAATCATCTCCAACAAATTTTGCTCTCAAACTCAAGGATTCAAGCTCTCCATTTAGGACCTAACATCAAGATTTCTTCAAGATCTACTCTAAGGTATGTAAGGCTACTCACAACGTTGGATTGATTTCATCCACGTTCCCTACATCTTTATTATTTCGAGTTGAGTTGAGTTTGAGGTTCCATGAGTTGATTTCTTGAGTTATCTATAATTTCTATTGAATTTTTGTATATAAATTCATATGTATTAATGATGTTCTTGAGTTGAGTTTTGTTGAGAGTATGGATTCATGTATTCATTCACATGAACCCAAGATGAGATTTTATTTTTGTCATAATTTGTCTTGAGGTTGAGATTGATGATTTTCTTGTATAAATAAAAATATTGCTTTCAAAGTGTGATGATGCATATTTTAATGAGTTTGATGAAACTGAATGTAAAGTTAAATGAGGATTTTAGAGCAAGATGTTTGATGATGATGTAAATGATGTCTATCTTTAAAAAAGTAAAATGATTGATGAAGAGGTAATGTTGATGATGATGTCTTGAAATAGAGTGGATTGGAGTCTAGTGTGACTACATGATATAATTTGCATAATTCGATTTGATTGGAGTCTTATGAGGATTTTGAGTATAAATGATTGTTTGTGAAGGAGTTTTAAAAAATAATTTGTGAACGTTTTTGAATAAATTATTTATGCACTATTTTGAGTTTAAAGAATGATTATTTTTATCTTTGATTTAGAAAGAGTTTATGCATGAGTTGAGTTTGAAAAGTCTCTTAATTATTATTTTGAACATGAGTATTTTGAGTATAAATGAGGTTAGCATTTTTACATTAAAACGTCTATATTGAGATTGAGTTGAGGGGTTAAAATTATGTTTTAAATGCATTTAATATTTACTGCATTCATTGAGTTGAGATTGTATCAAATTTAAAGAGAAGAGTTTGATGATTGAGATGAGTTGATTTTTGAAAGAAGGTCTAATGAGATCAGATTGATTGAGTTTTGAAAAGAGTCCAATGAGACTAAATAAGTTGATTTGAACTAAGTCCAAAAGAGACTAAATAAGTATTTTTAGTATTTTACTCACCTGATAGATATGAGCATACTGAGTCTTAAGAGGAGTATTGAGCACCGAATTGGGTAAGAGTATAGTTCCTACTCGAATCCCATGAACTACGTAGCCAACGTAGGAAAGGATTGGACTATTAAAGTCGGATGTTTCTTATTTCATTGTCCTGACATAATAGGACTTGATTAATTGTTAGATTCATGATTGATTGATTCGTTCATACCCTGGCAAAGTATTGAACAGACGTGACAACGACGTCGGCTCTTTGTACATCACCTACTTATAGATGGTGTGATTGTTTTCTGTTAGAGAAACTCCCAAATTGAGTGGATTGTGCTTGATATGATTGGTTTGATTGACATTGTAGATGATTGAGTCGATTTGAAAGATATTTTTAAATTTTGATTTGCATACCTGTTGAGTCGAGTCCTTTGAGTTTATTATTGAGTTGATTGAATACTTGGTTGATTGGATTGAATTAGATTGTATGTGATTGGATTGGATTGGATTAGATTGTATGTGATTGGATTGGATTGGATGGTATGTGATTGGATTGAGTTGAATTTTATATGATTGGATTGGATTGGATGGTATGTGATGAGATTGGATTGGATTGGATCGAATTATATATAATTGGATTGTACATGATTGGATTGGATTGTATATGATTGGTCTTTGTCTAAACTGCATCCTTACTTTAGACTTATGACACCTTGATTGAGTCTCTCTTACCTTTCTGATTTGAGATATCTGAACTGGTATTATTCTACCTTGGTGCATGTTTCATTCTGCCATATTACATACTCGTACATTCAACGTACTGACGTCCATTTGGACCTGCATCATTTCATGATGTAGAGACAGGCTTAAGAGATAATCAATAGGCTCACCATTGAGGATCTATTCACACTCAGCTTATTGGTGAGTCCTCCCCTACATTCGGAGGATACCACTTATGTTATTCTTGCATTGAGTTTAGTCTTTTCATTCTGATTTGAGGTAGCCATGAACCTGTCATTGGCACCAATTAGATAGTAGTGATAGAGGCTTCATAGACTATATAGTGATGGATCGATTGAGTATTTTATTTCCTTGAATTGTTATTGTCAGACTATTTAGTGACATAGATTGGAGTTCAATTTGTTGGCCCATGATATTTCTTCCTTGAGCTAGATTGGTGATTGGAATTGCTACCTAATTATCTCTTTATTTTAAGTCTTTCACTGATTGAATGAATAAACGAATGTATGATTAGGCCAAGTGGTTCTCTTGGGAGCCAGTAATGGTTTCTGAGTGCTGGCCACACCTAGGGTACCCTCCCGGGGCATGACATACTGCTAGTCCCTAAGCAAACCACTTGACGTGTTAACACATTCATTCAATCAACATTCTATCAGCAGAAGACTTAACTCATCAAGATTATCAAATAGATAACTTATAGAATAAGACCAAAGGCCAACAATCTATCTAATTCAATCAACAAGACTAGTATGAATGAAACTAGCCAAAAGACAATATCCAATCAACATATCAACAATCTAGTCTATGAAGCCTTTATCAACTATCTAAGTGGTTCTAATGACAGGTTCATGGCAACCTCAAATCAAAAAGAAAAGACTGAACTCGAACAAGGAATAACATAAGTGGTATCCTTCGAATGAAGGGGAGCACTCACGAATCATCTAAATGTGAACAGATCATCAATGGTGTGCCTGTTGATGATCTCTAGAATTTTTCTCTGCATCATGAAACTATGCAGGTCCAAATGGACGTTAGTATATAGAATGTACGAATATGTAATATGGCCAAATGAAATATGCATCAAGGTAGAATAACATCAACTCAAGTAACTCAATAAAGATGTCATAAATCTAAAGTAAGAGTAAGGTTTAGGCAGAGACCAATCATATACAATACAATTTAATTCAATCTAATCAGAGTCTTATCAAGACCTATATGAGAGTTTCTCTTATCCGACAACAATCACTTATGAGCCAGTGATTATACAACAAGATCGTTGTTGTTGCCACAATAGTCCAATACCTTGCCAAGATAAAGGACAAATCTATCAATCTTGTATCCACAATCAATCAAGTCCTATCTTTTCAGGACCATAAATAAAAAGGAAACATCTAACTTTAATGATTCAATCCTCTCTTACGTTTGGGGTCATAGTTATTGAGTTTGAGTTATTACTTATGCTTAACCAATTCGGTGCTCGATACTCCTCCTAAGATTTAATACTCATAAGACAATCAATTCCAATCAACCAATCGATGAGTCTCATATGGACTCTTATCAGTTTATCAATTCTATCCAATTAATTCTCTGTCACAATTCCGACCCGTTATGACTAGCACTCACACTAACCCTCCCGTGGGAGAACCATCTTTACATCCCAAACTAACAATACTTGCAAAAAATACAACTTAAAGATGCGGAAGTAGGTTAAATCATTAAGAAACATTGAGTTCCCATAAACTCAGAAATTTATCTAGTCAACGAACTTAACATGCGAAAATATTATAACACCCCTCAAAAAACAATTCCTAAGATTCGGACCCGTTTTGTTTTCGAGTAGGGTCTAACTCAATTATTTCGAAGTATGTGCTTGAGTTAAGATAAGTCCTCGAGTAATTGAAAAGTGTTGGAGGTGATGTGGGGTCATGGGGGACCCCTAGGACCAAGCTAAGACCAAGAAGGTTCGTCGTGGCTAAGTTTTAGGATGGGTTTGTAGAAGGAGTCGACTTCTAACGACCCTATCTTTTGAGAGACATAAATATAGGTGGCCCACAACCTATTAAATTAAAGGTCATCGAGTCTTCTTTCCAACGCCACCAAGAATGTAAATTTTGGAGTTCGAAGTCGAAAGATATGGCGATCCTAAGATGAACGAGCACAACAGAGATTTTCAGGCCTGGGGTTCAACTACTGGAAATCTGGGCTTGGCGCCGTAGTAGCGCAATGCGCCACTATCGCGCCAGAAACATGCCTCAGTAGTTTGGCCCCTGGCGCGATGCGCCGCTAAAAGTTGTGCAGGGTTTTTCAGGCCAATTTCCAGAACCCACAAAATATGGCCTTGGCGCTGTAAGGGAGCGATGCGCCACTATCGCGCCAGAAACATACCTCAGTAGTTTGGTCTCTGGCGCGGCGCGCCACTGTGAGGTGTGCAGGTTTTAGGCGTAATTGGCCTGGCGCTGCAATGGCGCGACGCGCCACTATCGCGCCAGGTTCATTTTTGCCTATTCTTTAGAACTTTGGAGGAGGGGCAATTTGGGAACTTACCCAAATTATATATATGTTACCCTTGGTCTTTTGGGAACATATTTTGCACCCTCACTCTCTCTCTAAGAAGCCCTAGGAGCTTCTCTCTCTCTCTTCTTCTTCTTCTTCTTCTTCTCTATTTCCAACAAAAAAAGTCCAAGAGCTTCAAGATTTGAGTCCTCCATTGAAGAACCAACCACAAGGTTTTCTTCAAGTCTTCACTAAGGTATGTAAGGCTATCCAAAACATGGGTTGAGTCCACCCATGTGCTCTACTCTTGCTTTGAGGTTAGATGCCCATGAAGATAGAGTTTCTTGGTATGGTTTATAGTTGAATGAGTTTTATCCCCTATTTACTTAATGATATACGTGTTGATATTGTTGAGTCAAGAAGTCCCTAAATGAGCTTTCATGTTAGTATGAGTTGATGGAGATGACTTGTTGTTATGCTTTGTCGATCTTTTTAACCTTGTGAATATGATGCATAGGTCAATTTCTTGAATGTGTTAATCTACTTGAATTGTTGAGCTAAAGCCATAGAGTTGTGATGAGTCTTGAGGAGATATCATGAATAATTATCTAAATGAGGCTTGATTAAGTTGGTTGGAGGATAGAATTGACGAGTGGACGAGGCCCTAAATGGAACTTGCCATGATGACTTAATTGAGTTGAGAATGAGGATAGAGTTGTTGAGTGGGCAATGTTCCTCATGAAACTAGCCATGAGGGCTTGTTTGAGATGATTGGAGGGAGTTTTATGAGCATAGAGTCATGGGAGGAGTATTGAGCACCGAAGCAGGTAAGAGTATAGTCCATACTCGAACCCCAAAAACTATGCCGCCAACGTAGGTAGGGATGGAACCGTTAAAGTCGGATGCTTCCCATGGGATCGAACCGTTAAAGTCGGATGTTTCCCATTTATTTGTCCTGACATGATAGGACTTGACTAATTAATAGTATCCATGATTAGGGAGGCGTTCATGCCCTGGCAAGGTATGGACGGACGTGGCAACAATATCTGATTGTTGTACTATCATCGGCTCATAGGTGATGGTTGTCGAATAAGAGAAACTCCATTTAGGTCATGATAGTGCTCCGAGTCAGTTGAGTTAAGTGGATTATGAGTTAGTCCCGACTAAACTATTCTTGTTAGACTTAGGATATTTGAGTGATGTGTTACGTATATATATATATATATATGAGATGAGATCTTGAGTTGATGTTGATGTTTTCTTGATGTTTGTTTCATCCGGCCATTTTACATACTCGTACATTTCATGTACTGACGCCATTTAGCCTGCATCGTTTCATGATGGAGAGAAAGGTACTAGAGATCATCAACCGGCGCTCCGTTGAAGATCCACATACACTTTTGGCTAGTTGGTGAGTCCTCCTAGTTTCCGGAGGATGTTGAGCCTTCTTGTACAATTTTGTTGTCATTTCCTTTATTTTGTTTGTTGGTAGCCATGGACATGTCATTGTCACCTCTTAGACTTTGATAGAGGCTTCATAGACTAGAGTATTGGGGAGTTTGAACTGTTATTTTGAGGAATCTTATTATATTATTTTGTTGGCTTGAAAATGTTTGGCCTTCGGCCCCCATATTATGAGTAGTACTTCATTGGTTGAGTTTTTTGCTAAGAGAATGTGATTGAATGAATGTGTGACTGGACCAGGTGGTTCGCTCAGAGGTCAGAAATGACCTTCGAGTGCCAGCCACGCCTAGGGTACCCTTCCAGGGCGTGACAAACATGGTATTAAAGCCCAGAGTTCAAGTGTCCTAGGGAGTCTATGAAGCCGTGTCTAGTAGAGTCTTGCTTGTGGGTATGTTGTGTACCACACTTATAATCAGGAGGTTATGAGACATTAGGAATTGTTTCACTTCTTTCATACTCTGAATTCGTGCGTTTATACGTTATAGATAATGCCTCCTAAACGTACCGCTAGCCAAAGGAATGTTGATAATGCAGGGATGCCACAGTCAGAGGTACGCCCAGCAAGGGCTAGAGGCTGACCTGCGAGATATACGGAGACACCTCAAGTGCCTGCTACTCCGCCTGCACCTACGTCAGAGGCAGAATTCCGAGGGGCGATTGCCATGCTCACTCAATTAATTACTGCCCGGAATGGTAACCAGAGTTTGCCGGCTCTCAGCTCTAGTTCTCAGGTTCCATCTGCTGCCACTAGAATTAGAGACTTTCTGAGGATGAATCCACCGGCATTCACGGGTTCTAAGGTTAATGAAGATCCCCAAAACTTTATTGATCAGATGTGGAAGATTCTGAAAGCTATGCATGCTACGGAAATCGAGGGGGTCGAGTTGGTGTCTTATCAACTCAAAGATGTGGCAAACATTTGGTATAACCAATGGGAATAAGGTAGGGGTGAGGATGCTGAACCTACTAGGTGGGATGAATTTGAGGGAGCCTTTCTTGACCACTTCTTTCCTCGAGAATTGAGGGAAGCGAAAGTCGAGGAGCTTGTAAATCTGAAACAAGAAGGCATGACGGTTAAGGAGTATAGCCTGAAGTTCATCCAGTTATCCAGGTATGCTCCAGAAATGATCCCAGATGTGAGGTCGAAGATGAGGAAGTTCGTCTCCGGATTAGGGAGGCATGTGAAGAAGGAGTGCAAAGCAGCATTGTTGATCTCAGATATGGATATTTCCAGATTAATGGTGTATGCTCAACATGTGGAGAAGGAGAAAAGAAAAGACAAAGAAGAGCACCTGAGCAAGAAGATAAAATCAGCGGGCCATGAGAGTGAATAGAGGCAAAACAAGGGCAACAGGTCCTTCTTCCAGAAGAGGCCTTCCGACTATGCCTCATCTACCGCCAGTGCACCTATGCCGCAGAATAGGTATGATCGGCAGGGTCAGACTCGCCAGAATTTCAGACCCCAGGGCTCTCAATCCCAGACCAGTGTAAGTCAAGGTACGAGGGGGAAGCTACCATGCGGCAAGTGTGGTAGGCTCCACTTGGGAGAATGCAGAGAAGGAAGAGTTGGTTGCTATAAATGCGGCCAAATGGACCATTTTCAGAGAGAGTGTCCAACAGGGGGAAACAGAGTCCAACATTCTGCCACTGCACCGCCGGCTAGGGGTAATCAGAGAGGCACTACTGTAGGTACGAGTGGAGGTACAAACCGCCTATATGCCATGGGTAGTCATCAAGATCAAGAGAACTCTCCAAATGTCGTGATGGGTAAAATTCGAGTCTCTTCTCTTAATTGTTATGTATTGATGGATTCGGGTGCCACCCTATCTTTTGTGACTCCTTATGTGGCTATTAAATTCAATAAAGTTCCTGAATATCTTTGTGAGCCCTTTTGCGTAGCTACTCCTATCGGTGATTCTGTCTTAGCTGAAAGAGTTTATAGAGGTTGCACTGTGTTGATCCATCACAGGGACACCTTGGCCGACCTAGTTGAGTTGGACATGGTCGATTTTGATGTGATTCTTGGCATGGACTGGCTTTATGTCTGTTATGCCTCTATTGATTATAGAACTCAGGTTTTCAAATTCAAATTCCCGAATGAGGCTGTCATAGAGTGGAGGGGTAGTCCTGATATGCCTAGGGGTAAGTTTATTTCTTACCTTAGGGCCAGGAAGTTAATCTCAAAGGGGTGTATTTATCACCTTATCCAAGTGAAAGATGACAATATTGAGTCTCCATCCCTCGAGTCGGTTCCGATTGTCAACGAGTTTCCGGATGTCTTTCCTGAAGATCTGCCTGGAGTCCTTCCTGATAAGGAGATTGACTTTGGGATTGATGTTCTTCCTGATACCCAGCCTATCTCAATTCCTCCTTATAGAATGGCCCCAGCTGAGTTGAAAGAGTTAAAGGAGCAGTTGAAGGGCTTGTTAGATAAGGGATTTATTAGGCCGAGTGTCTCACCATGGGGTGCTCCGGTCCTATTTGTTCGAAAGAAGTATGGGTCCCTTAGAATATGTATCAACTACAGGCAGCTGAACAAGGTCACTATAAAGAATAAGTACTCTCTCCCCAGAATAGATGACTTATTTGATCAACTTCAGGGTGCCACTTGCTTCTCAAAGATAGACCTGAGATCCGGCTACCATCAACTGAAGGTGAGGGAATGTGATATTCCGAAGACTGCTTTTTGGACTCATTACGGCCACTTTGAATTTTTGGTCATGTCCTTTGGGTTAACTAATGCCCCCGCAGCTTTTATGGATCTCATGAATAGAATGTTTAAACCACATCTCGATATGTTTGTGATTGTATTCATAGATGATATTCTGGTCTACTCCAAGAATGAAGAGGAGCACGCCCATCATCTTAGAATCGTCTTACAGACTTTGAGAGAGCAGGTATTGTATGCAAAGTTCTCCAAATGTGAGTTTTGGCTTGCATCAGTGGCTTTCTTAGGCCACATCATATCTAGAGATGGTATTCGGGTTGACGCTCAAAAGATTAAAGCTGTGAAGAATTGGCCTAGACCCACATCCCCGACAGAGATAAGGAGCTTCTTGGGTTTGGCTGGTTATTATCAAAGGTTCGTAGAGGGATTCTCATCTATATCATCACCATTGACTAAGCTGACTCAAAAGAAGGCTAAGTTCCAATGGTCCGATGCTTGTGAGGAGAGTTTCCAGAAATTGAAGACCAAGCTAACCACTGCTCCTGTTCTAACTTTGCCCGATGGAATAGAGGGCTTTGTGGTCTATTGTAATGCATCCAGAATTGGTTTGGGCTGTGTGTTGATGCAAAGGGGGAAGGTTATAGCCTATACTTCAAGACAGCTTAAGGTTCATGAGAGGAATTACCCAACTCATGACCTTAAGCTGGCAGCCGTGGTGTTTACACTTAAAATCTGGCGCCACTACTTGTACGGAGTGCATATTGATGTATTCACCGATCACAAGAGCTTGCAATACGTCTTTAGCCAGAAGGAACTCAACTTGAGGCAAAGGAGATGGCTTGAGCTACTCAAGGACTACGATATGAGCATCCTCTACCATCCAGGTAAAGCTAATGTTGTTGTTGATGCTCTTAGCAGGTTGTCTATGGGTAGCACTGCCCACGTGGAGGAAGGAAAGAGAGAATTGGCGAAGGAGGTACACAGATTAGCCCGATTGGGAGTTCATCTAGAAGAGAACAATGAAAGCGGAGTTACAGTTCAGGATGGGTCTACATCCTCACTTGGTGTAGAGGTAAAGGAGAAGCAAGACCAAGATCCCATCCTTCTCCAATTGAAGGGAGTCGTTCACAAACAAGAGGTTATGGTTTTTATACAAGGGGGAGATGGTGTATTGCGGTACCAAAATAGATTGTGTGTGCCGGATGTCGATGATGTTCGAGAGAGGATTATGGCCGAAGCGCATAGTTCTAGATACTCTATTCATCCGGGCTCTACAAAAATGTACCATGACTTGAGGGAAATCTATTGGTGGAGTGGGATGAAGAGAGATATTGCAGAATTCATTTCCAAATGCCCAAATTGTCAACAAGTGAAGGGTGAGCATTAAAGTCCTTGTGGTTTAGCTCAAAATATAGAAATTCCGGAATGGAAGTGGGAGATGATCAACATGGACTTTATCACAGGTCTACCGAGGTCCCGAAAGTAACATGATTCGATTTGGGTGATTGTGGACAGAATGACGAAATCGGCTCACTTCTTGGTAGTTAAGACTACTGACACCGCAGAGGATTATGCAAAGTTGTACATACAAGAGATCATCAGATTGCATGGGGTCCCTTTGTCTATTATCTTAGATAGAGGAGTTCAATTCACTTCCCAATTTTGTAAATCCTTTCAGAGGAGATTGGGTTCGAAGGTGAATTTGAGTACGGCCTTCCATCCCCAGACAAATGGCCAAGCAGAGCGCACCATTCAGACATTGGAAGATATGTTGAGGGCATGTATGCTTGACTTCAAGGGGAATTGGGATGATCACTTACCTCTCATAGAATTTGCATATAACAATAGCTATCATGCAAGCATTCAAATGGCTCCTTATGAGGCCTTGTATGGGAGGAGGTGTAGATCGCGCATTGGGTGGAGCGACGCGCCACTATTGAACAAGAAACATGCCTCAGTAGTTTGGTCTCTAGCGTGGCGCGCCACTGCGAAGTGTGCAGGTTTTAGGCGTAATTGGCCTGGCGCTGCAATGGCGCGATGCGCCACTATCGCGCCAGGTGCGTTTTTGCCTATTTTTCAAAATATTTGAGGAGGGGCAATTTGGGAACTTACCCAAATTATATATATGTTACCCTTGGTCTTTTGGGAACATATTTTGCAGCCTCACTCTCTCTCTAAAAAGCCCTAGGAGCTTCTCTCTTTCTCTCTTCTTCTTCTTCTCCATTTCCAACAAAAAGAGTCCAAGAGCTTCAAGATTTGAGTCCTCCATTGAAGACCCAACCACAAGGTTTTCTTCAAGTCTTCACTAAGGTATGTAAGGCTATCCAAAACATGGGTTGAGTCCACCCATGTGCTCTACTCTTGCTTTGAGGTTAGATTCCCATGAAGATGGAGTTTCTTGGTATGGTTTATGTTTGAATGAGTTTTGTCCCCTATTTACTTAATGCTATACGTGTGGATGTTGTTGAGTCAAGAAGTCCCTAAATGAGCTTTCATGTTAGTATATGTTGATGGAGATGACTTATTGTTATGCTTTGTCAATCTCTTTAACCATGTGATTATGATGCATAGATCAATTTCTTGAATGTGTTATTCTACTTGAATTGTTGAGCTAAAGCCATAGAGTTGTGATGAGTCTTGAGGACATATCATGAATAATTATCTAAATGAGGCTTGATTGAGTTGATTGGAGGATAGAATTGACGAGTGGACGAGGCCCTAAATGGAACTTGCCATGATGACTTAATTGAGTTGAGAATGAGGATAGAGTTGTTGAGTGGGCAATGTTCCTCATGAAACTAGCCGTGAGGGCTTGTTTGAGATGATTGGAGGGAGTTTTATGAGCATAGAGTCATAGGAGGAGTATCGAGCACCAAAGCGGGTAAGAATATAGTCCATACTCGAACCCCAAAAACTACGCCGCCAACGTAGGTAGGGATGGAACCATTAAAGTCGGATGCTTCCCTTGGGATCGAACCGTTAAAGTCGGATGTTTCCCATTTATTTGTCCTGATATGATAGGACTTGACTAATCGATGGTATCCATGATTAGGGAGGCGTTCATGCCCTGGCAAGGTATGGACGGACGTGGCAACAACGTCTAATTGTTGTACTATCACCGGCTCATAGGTGATGGTTGTCGGATAAGAGAAACTCCCATTTAGGTCGTGATAGTGCTCCGAGTCAGTTGAGTTAAGTGGCTTATGAGTTAGTCCCGGCTAAACTATTCTTGTTAGACTTAGGATATTTGAGTGATGTGTTACGTAAATATATATGAGATGAGATCCTGAGTTGATGTTGATATTTTCTTGATGTTTGTTTCATCCGGCCATTTTACATACTCGTACATTCCATGTACTGACGCCATTTGGCCTGCATCGTTTCATGATGCAGAGACAGGTACTAGAGATCATCAACCGATGCTCCATTGAAGATCCACATACACTTTCGGCTAGTTGGTGAGTCCTCCTAGTTTCCGGAGGATGTTGAGCCTTCTTGTACAGTTTTGTTGTCATTTCCTTTATTTTTTTTATTGGTAGCCATGGACATGTCATTGGCACCTCTTAGACTTTGATAGAGGCTTCATAGACTAGAGTGTTGGGGAGTTTGAACTGTTATTTTGAGGAATCTTATTATATTGTTTTGTTGGCTTGAAAATGTTTGGCCTTCGGCCCCCATATTATGAGTAGTACTTCATTGGTTGAGTTTTCCGCTAAGAGAATGTGCTTGAATGAATGTGTGACTGGACCAGGTGGTTCGCTCGGAGGTCAGAAACGGCCTTCAAGTGCCGGCCACGCCTAGGGTACCCTCCCGGGGCGTGACAAATATCCTAGGAACTGAAAGTCATCGTACCAAAACTCTAAGCAACGAACAAGTCTAGAAAGGGAGTGCAACTCCCAACAGAAAATATTTAACAAATAAACTATTGTCTGAACATCTAAGTCTTGGAAGAAGGACTAGAAATAAGAGAGTCCACGGTAGCTTGAAAGAAACAGCTCACCCTTGAACTCAAACAAACGTCACTCTTCTAAATGACGTCTCTCTGCATCCGGATGAATATGCCTTGTACTCAACTAAAGACAGAGCAAGTGTTGTATCAGTACAAAAAATCAACAGTGTACTGGTAGGATCACGCGGCTAGCCAGTAAGCAGATCATGGACAAGTAAACTCAATATAATAAACATATATATAATTTAATTAGCGTCATCTCAAACAATATTCAGCAAGATCATAGTTCAACAACCTCAAAATCATATAACTTCACATAAGGGTCCTCTCATGGGACCTACAAACACTCAACTTATGGTGGAACGTGACACTCAATCCAATTTATGTGTCAGAACATTGTTATGTCGGCAAAAGACAGTTTAAAATTAATTTCAACTTTATAGAGAAAAAATCAATTTTAGAAAAGAAGAGTCGCCACTTAATTTTTTAAAGAAATTAAGAAAATTTAATTCAAAAGACCCTAAAAGATTTAACTTTTAAAAATTCAGAAAAAAAGGTATGAAATTCTTATTTTCACTTTGACAAGGTGTTAAGCATTCAAAGTGACCGCTAACGCGCGGTTATCCGGCGATTTGAAAACTCTAATTTTGACTAACTTTGGGAAAATGTGTTTAACAATAATCGAGGCATTAAACAATTTGAAAGAAATATAAACTTTAAAACATTTTGGATAATTTATAAGAGAAATAGACTTGGTATGAAAACGATTAAATAAATGAGGGATAATTTAAATAAATCATTTGAATGAAACAAATGATCACAAAAAAGGTCTATCTTCAAAGGATTTAATTAAGTTAAACTAAACAATTAATGTTAGAATTAATACAGGATACATAAATATCATCAACTAATTATATAAGAGTAAAGGCAAGCGAAATAATAGAAATTAGTGATGCCCAAAAGGAATCACTTCAGTTTTTTTATTTAAAAAATAAATTAACCTACCCCAAATATATACAAACAAAAAATATTTAAAAGTAGACGGGATAAAAATATTTATACTCATATTTTTCGGATCAGCGCCGACTTATTAATCGAAAGACAAAATATAGTGTTTTGTGGTTTTTCTGCTCGGATCGATTTTTATCATTTTTGAAGGGCCTATCTACCCCTACCCCTCCTAGGTTTATTTATTATAATGATCCTAAAGTGATCTAAAAGAAATAATAAAAAGTAACGTCCTAAAAGGTATCTAACGCCACAACTTAATATCCATTAGGCATTGTACATACTATTAGGGTAGGTTTTAGACTAAAAAAAATATAGGCATCCTAATTAGACACATCGTCAAACAAAACAGATAGGACGAGCAGTTAGCACATAGAATATCAAGTAAGCCTCTAGATTAATTAATGAGCATGCTTGAAAACACAAATAAGTTGTAAAGGTCATAATAATTATATGTGTGCTCATACAATCAGATATACGAGTCTTAATACAAAACTTGAACATGATAAAAGAAAGCATTCTTGACAATTTTAATTGTTAACATGTTAAAATAAATATAAAGATTCTGTGTCGTAATCTTGAATCAGAATGACATACTGATAATTTATAAAAATATAAAAATCCTATAAGCATGATCTCTATATAATATGATATGATAACTTCATTAAATCTATAAGCATAGTTTTAACACAAAATAACCTGTAAATATTTATCAAGGCCTATTAACATGATATCTACTTAATTAGTATGCTAAAAATAAATTAACGAGGGACTATAATCTTTAAGCAGTGGACATGCTAAAAAAATCATAAATTTATGTGAGCAAGATTTCTAATTAGAATAGCAATACAACAACAACAACAACCCAGTAAAATCCTACAATGTGGGGTCTGGGAAGGGTAAAGTGTACGTAGACCTCACTCCTACCAAGGTAAGACGACTGTTTCAGAAAGACCCTCGGCTCAATAAAAGCATACAAAGAGGTCAGATAAGGCTAAGAAATTTGAAGTGATTTGGAAAGCAAATAGCGAAAGCTTTACGGATAAAATAATCAAAGTATAAAAGTACCAAAAACAATAAATAATAACAGAAATCAGAGCAGAAGAAATCATAATGTCCCTACTAATAAGGAAGAATAATGAGACTATGTACTATCCTTCTACCCTAACGTGGGTCCTCCACACTCTCCTATCTAAGGTCATGTCCTCGATAAGGTATAACTGTGCCATGCCCTGTCTAATAACCTCTCCCCCAATATTTCTTCGGCCTACCCCTACCTCTTCTGAAACCATCCATGGCCAACCTCTCACACCTCCGCACCGGGGCATCTGTGTCTCTCCTCTTCACATGCCCAAACCATCTCAGTCGTATTTCCCATATCTTGTCTTCCACCGAGGCCACTCCCAACTTGTCCTGAATAGCCTCATTTCTAATCCTATCGCTCCTGGTGTGCCCACACATCCATCTCAACATTCTCATCTCGGCAACTTTCATCTTTTAAACGTGAGAGATCTTAACTGGCCAATACTCTGCCCCATACAATATAGTCGATCTAACCACCACTTTGTAGAACTTGCCCTTAATTTGTGGTGGCAACTTCTTGTCATATAGGACTCCGGAAGCGAGCCTCCATTTCATCCACCCTGCTCCAATACGATGTGTGATATCATCGTCAATCTCCCCACTGCCTTGCATGATAGACCCAAGATACTTGAAACTACTTTTCTTTTGGATGGCCTGGGCACCAAGCCTAACTTCCACGCCAACCTCCTGAGGTGTCTCACTGAACTTGCACTCTAAGTACTCTGTCTTGGTCTTACTCAGCTTAAACCCTTTAGACTCCAAGGTATGTCTCCAATCCTCCAGCTTAGCTTTAACTCCGCTACGAGTCTCATCGATCAGGACTATGTCGTCCGCAAAAAGTATACACCATGGAACCTCACCTTGAATTTGTCGCGTCAATCCATTCATCACTAAAGCAAATAAAAATGGACTACGAACTGATCCTTGATGCAATCCCATATACTGAAAAATTTATTTAAAATCCTATAGGCATGGTTTCTATATAAAATGTTATGCTAAAATATTTACCAAGTTTTAGAGACATGATTTTTTTATAATCCTAAAAAAAAGTATGTATTAATCCTATAGACATGATTTCTATATGACATTATCACGATGAAAATCTTATAAGTATGGTTTCTATATGTTTGAAATATTATTAAATCATATAGGCATAGTTTCTATATGACATAATGTTCTAAAAATATTTATTAACAAACCTATAGGCATTGTATCTATTAAAGTAGCCTACTAAATATTTATTAAATCCTAGACATGATTTCTAGATAAATTAACGTGCTAAAAATATTAAACGAGTCATGTAGATGTAGTTTCAATTAATATGCTGAAAATATTAAGCCTAAATCATGAAATATGATTCAATTAATATGCTAAAAATTATTTATCAAAAGCGTACGTACATGATATTTAATAACAGAGTGGTTGGTATTTTGAACAAAATATATGAGAGTTGGGCATGTTATTTAATACATATTAATAAGTAAAAATATTAAAATTGGAAGATTGATTAAAATGCATCAAGTTTACTGATATTTGTTTCTGTGACAAACATATTTCACTTAAAATTAAATCTAAGCATCGACAAAAGCATAACTTTAATAATTAAAATTAACTAACTCCTTTCGGCATATTTATCTAGCGCGCGCGCACACATAAAATTATGTCAAAGTAAAATAAATACAAGTAGCACGTATATTTCTCCTACCCCTTAGACAGTCTCCAAATGTTTATTATTATTATATGAGCAGTTTTTTACATACGGATTATTGTAGAGTCAAAAAAATAAATAAAATAAAATACATAAGCTTGTCAAAAACTTAAACTAAATACATCCGAAAGTCCCCTCGCAACAACTCTTCTTATCTTGAACCTCTAGAGTTCAAAACCTGTTTAAAGGACATGAACAAGCAATATACGATAACACACAACACACATACGATATTATGACATTTACAGGCAAACAGAGAAGAGAATACAATTATCATATCTCTGTAAAATGAACAAGTATACACAAAGAGAGAAGGAATTTAGATACTAACCTGGATGCTTACCATATTTTTATTTAACAAGCTATACTATGCAAGAACTTAAAGTAAAGACTATTAATAGAATAAGGAAAGAATTACTAACCGGTTAATAGGAGTTTTATCAATATGCAAAAAAGTAGCAATATCCTAAATCCCAATCAGTAACAGAGTAACCAAAATGCCAAAAGAAAGAACTTGGGAGCAATGAGTATTTTTGTTAAAAAATCTTTTGTTTCTAATGAATATTAGATGTAAAAATGGAAAGTAGAAAATTATCTTCTCCTCTTTTTCTTTCTCTACTGTTTGTATGTCCCTCTCTCTGTGTGTGTCCTCCTCTTTAAAATGAAGATGTAGTCTCATTTTATAATAATAAAAACAATCAAGAAGAAAGAAAAATCAACAAAAATGGCTTCATCCTTTTTTCAAACTTTAATAAGTCCATAAAAGAGCCCATATTTCAAAAAGAAATACCCAATTTCAACAACAAAATCTGTCAAGAATCAATTGTCGTGATTTGGTCAAATTTGATCAAGCATTATTTCAAAATTTGGTAAAAAAAGTCAAAAAAACAGCTAACAAAGTCTCAAAAATCATGGCAAGAGGTACACATTATCAATAATTGTAGAAGAATTAATTCCTTAAACAAATAAAGACTAAATAAAAGCCAAAATTAAACAAAGACTATCATAAACAACCAAATAAGAATATGTTTAAATCATTATTTAAGGCAATAAGAAGTCAATTGAAGCTGAATTTCAATGTCAAAAGTAAAATCTATTACGGAAGCAGTAGACATGTGATAACCCATCCAAATAATTAAAGTAACAAAATTACTTTAAACTTTACTTTAAAGTAGTGGGATATTAACTTTATTTTAAATTCAATAAAGGGGCAAGATTAATCATGCTAAATGCCAAAATAATTACTATATGTTAGCAAATCAAGAAAAATATTAATTACTATAATTATTTCCCAACAATCAAGCATTTCAATCAATAAATTATGCCATAATTAGTAAAACACTAAACCTTTACCAAACCTAATCAAGAAAACAAAATATTGATTATCAGTTAGTTAATCAAACAGATACCCAGATTAAAGGGAATGCTTAAGATTTTATCAAAACAAAAGCATTAATTCTAGAAAGGGGAAAGGGACAATCATGTTACACAAGAACAATCAGAATTAGAGCTAATTTTGAAATTGAAAAATGACATTTTATCCAAGTTAATTTGGAATTGAAAGAGAACATATATATGACTAAATTTGATAGTCAAGGAGACTCAAACGTATGGGGATATCAAACCAAGGAATTCTTATGATAAAATTTCAGTCATAGTATGCCACAAATCAAGATAACATGTGTATTGATTCTGAACAAAAGGAAATATAAATCTAAATAGAACCTGCAGCACACACATATAAATAAAAATCTAAAAATATACAAACTAACAACTTGATATACCTCAAATTCAATAATTCATGTGAAGAAGAAATAAAGAACTGAAATGATGGAGTAACAATAAAATCAGAAACCGTACCTAGAAGGATCTGTAAAGATCCGTTGTTGACCAAATGAGCTCAGACCCAATAGTTCTTGATCGATCTGGACTTGACCAACGTTGTTGTCATCTTAGTCTCACCGGATTTGAATGTAGTGTTGCCGATAGCTGTCCTCTGGCTGTTCTCTTATTGTTGTTGTTGTTGATATTGCTGCTAGTGGTTTCTGCTGGCTTCTCTGGACAGCAGCTCACGCAGCTGAGGAGATGAGATGCTGGAGAAGCGAGGTGGAGGTAAGGGAGAGAAAAAGAAGGTGGCACTGGTGAGGTGTTCGCTGGTGGTTGCTGCTGGTGGAGGAGAAGCAGCAGCAACGTAGGGAGATAGAGATGGAGGTGTGGTGGAGAGATGGAGAAAAAGAGAGAGATGAGGAGTGATAGCTACTTGGTGGAGTGATTGCTTTCTGGTGGTCATAGGGTCTATTTCGCCAGAGATGGGGGAAGCGCCCGTGGTTCCTTGCTTTTCTCCACGGTGAGATTTTGCCGGAGACAGAGAGCGATAGGATAGAGGCGGAGGGGAGGAAAGAGAAGAGGCGGTGCCGGCTAGATCGTCTCCACCAGTCGCGGTGGCGGTGTTCATGAGAAGAGAGGTGTGCGTCGTTGGTGTTCTTCTCTTTGGAGAAGATGAAGAAGAGTGAAGGTTGATGAGAGGGAGAGAGTGTGACGGGTAGAGAGTTTAGAGAGAGTGTGAGATCTTTCTTTTTTGAGAAGAAGAAAAGTAAAAATTAGTTTTAGGGTTTTGGGTGTGGGTAATTGAAAATAGGAAAGAATAATAGGAGTTAATCATGGCCATAGAGATATAACGGATGGTTGTGATTGAAAGTTCGATTTTAAAATTAGACCACATTGAATTCAAATAGGCTAGAATTATAATTAATTGGAAGATATTTGGTTAGAATTTAATAAATCAGATAAAGAAGACCATGCTTAAAATAAAATGGACGAAAATTGTATAAATTGATATCTAATTAATACCATAATATATATATTGAAAAGTAAAATCATAAACTTTATCAAGTAGTAATTTTTATATATAAAGTAAATACTTATGTGTGTGTGTGTATATATATATATATATAATATATATAAAGAAAATGCTTACATATACATAATATATACAAATAGCCATGTAAAAATGTTTGAATGTATGAAGCTTGTTATTAAAAAAAATAAAAAAATAAAGATAAAAGCAATACTATTAATAAATAGAAAAAATATTGTAAATTACAAATGTCAAAATATACAATTTATTGGTTAAACTAAATATAAACTTGCTTACTTAATAAAGAAATATTTTTTGAGAAATGTCTATCTATTAAGATAGTAGTTCGAAAAGTAGTTATGGGTTGGTCAAAATTGTGTGTCAACAAATGTGACACTCGATCCCAACATACAAAACAATCACAATTACATTCAATATTCAACATTATGTCACCAAGAACAAATTCATCACAAAACAGGCCAGCAAGAGATCATTTCACATAAAATCTAACATGTTTTCATATTCATATACACATATACATACCATGAAGTAATTTAGCAAGTACATGAGACACATACGGGAAAAAAACCCATCACCTACCTCGAAGTCGAGCTTCAATAACCTTAAAGTGAAAGAGCTTTCCCTTTCCAAGTTCGTTTTGCTTGTTCTTGGTCTAATACAAGTCACGTACATACAAAGGATCAATACAATGGCCTAGTTCACATGAATTATAAGATAATTCCCTTCCTAGACTAAAACCCATGATCCTAACCCCAGCCTAGGGATATTTTTCACCCTACCCACATGCCAAAATCCTCCCACAATGACCACCTATCCTAGTTTATGGGTTCTAGGAATCGAATGATGGATTTAGGGAGTATATTCCTTACTTTAAGCATGGAAATCCATGGAAAAAAATGAAAATCGCCCTAGGTCGCCTCTTGTCATTTTGGGAACTGTATTTGAAAAATAAAACTATTTCTGGGTTTTTTCCCGTCTTATTTCATGATTGTCCTGCTCTGGCGGGACCCATCCCACTCTGGCGGGACCCATCCCACTCTGGCAGGATATGCGGAAACAGTGAGCCTGGAACTTGATCCCTAAGGCCCCATTTCACAATACACTCCCTTCCAAAGATGTATTAAATTATACCTTTCACGCCAAGTCCAATTCTGAGAGTTTTACTCGCTCGAATACAATTCTGGGAAGTCATAAATGCTTCATATCATCTTGGATATCAGCTTTACCAATCAAATTAGAGATTCGATCTCCCATCATTTACAAGATCACCCTAGACCTCACCTGACTCAAAATTCATACAAGTCTAGCCTAGGCTAAATTTTTCCAAAGTTACTACCTGAAGTTTTCTGGCTCAAAATCCTTCTCCATTAGCCTATCCATAATGATGGAGACTGATTTTTACAATACATACCAATTTACCCATCACTCATCCCCGAGTGATTAATTAGGGAAACCAAGGCTAAAGTAGAGATAGAGTAGTGCCTGTTTCGATAAACAGTTGAGGATACTTGTCTCGCATGTCCTTCTCTGTCTCCCAAATAGCTTCATCCACCGAACAATGTTTTCATTGCACTTTAACCATATTGATCTATTTAGTCCTCAACTTTCAGACATCACGATCAAGGATTGCAACTGGCTCTTCCTTATACTAAAGGTCCTTGTCTAACAACACCGAGTATTATTTAATGATGTAGTCCCCATCTCCACCATACTTTTTCAGCATTGACACATGGAACACCGAATGCACCCCAGATAAGCTAGGTGGTAAGGACAATCTGTATGCCACTTGCCCTAATTAGTCAAGAATTTTAAAAGGGCCAATATAACGAGGTCTGAGTTCCTCTTTTTTACCAAACCTCATTACCCCCTTAATGGGTGACACTTTAAAAAGCACTTTCTCACCAGCCTCAAATGTCATATCCCTTACCTTGCGTTCAACATATTCTTTTTGATGGCTTAGAGCTGCTAGAAGCTTAGCTTGGATGCTCCTTATCTTATCCTGAGCATCCCTCACTAAGACTACTTCCAATGGCTCCACTTCTCCAGCTTCAAACCACCCTATAGGAGACCTAAATTCCCTCCCATAAAGAGCTTCAAATGGTGTCATCTCAATGATGGAGTGGTAGCTATTGTTGTAGGAGAACTCACACAAGGGCTAGAACTTATCCCAATATCCCCCAAAGTTAATCACACATGCCCTCAACATATCTTCCAGCACCTAGATCGTCTCCATCTATTTGTGGATGAAAAGTTATGCTGAAAGTAAGTTAAATGCCCAGCTCTTCATGCAATTTTTCATAAAATTTAGAAGTGAACAGTGTACCGCAATCTGAAATGATGGAAAGGGACACCCCATGCAGCCTTACAATCTCTTTCACATAAATATTTGCCAACTATTGTGCAGTATAGTCCACCCTAACCAGAATGAAGTGTGTTGACTTTGTCAACCACTACCCAAATGGAGTCATACTTTCCCAAGGTCTTGGGAAGTCCCACCATGAAGTCCATAGCTATTCTCTCCCACTTCTATTTCGAAATAGGCATTCTTTGAAGTAAACCTGCAGGTCTTTGATGCTCATATTTCACTTATTGGCAGTTCTGACACCTGGCTACATATTTAGCTATGTCTTTCTTCATACTCGATCACCAATATAAACGTTTCAAGTCTTGATATATCTTAGTTACTCCAGAGTGAATAGAGTATTGCGAACAATGAGATTCAGACAAAATTTTCTAAATTAAGCCATCTACCCGGGAACACAAATCCTTCTCCTAAAGTGGAGCACTCCACCTGCATCAAGTGCTGAATCTTGGGCCTTGACCATCAACACTTTTTCTCTAATTTCCTCTATAAAAGTGGGCCTTAGATCGACACTGGCCATCACCCCACCCTTCTCTGAGATACCTAACCTCATGAACCTGGCCAAGGCCTGAATTTCTCTAGCTAGGGGCCGCTTTCAGGCTCCCAAATAAGCTAGACTACCAATGATAACTGGTTTTCAGGTTAATGTGTCTGCTACGACATTAGCCATACTTGGATGATACTAGATAGTGACATTATAGTCTTTGAGAAACTCCATCCATCTTCGCTGTCTCAAATTCAAGTCTTTCTGGGTGAACACATATTGTAAGTTGGGTGATCAGTAAATACCTCACACTTGACGCCATATAGATAATGCCTATATATTATCAGTGAAAACACTACCGCGCCAACTCTAAGTCATAAGTTGGATAGTTCCTCTCATGCACCTTCAACTGCTGTGAAGCATGAGCTACAACGTTCTTATCATGGATCAACACAACATCCAAACCTAAATATGAAGTATCACAATAAACAATGAAGTTTTACATTCGACTGGCAGGGTCAAAATTAGTGTTGTGGTCAGAAGAGTCTTAAGCCTTTAGAAGCTCTCTTCGCACTTGTCAGTTCACTCAAATGGCACCTACGTTTAGTCAGCCTGGTCAAGTGAGTAGCGATAGAAGCAAAGTTCTTCATGAACCGATGATAATAACTGGCTAGTCTCATAAAACTTCTAACCTCGGTCACAGAACTAGGACAAGCCCAGTTCTTAATTGCCTTAATCTTTTATAGGTCTACCATTACCCCTTTCTTTGAAACAACATGACCTAAAAATTAACTAAAGGCAACCAAATTCACACTTAGATAATTTTACATACAACTTTTGTCTTTCCAAAACACCTAAGACAATTCGAACATGGTCTGCATGTTCCTGTTTACTCTTTGAATATACTAAAATATCATCTATAAAAACAACACAAATGAATCTAGGAATGGCTTGAACTCCCCGTTCATCAAACTCATGAAGGTTGCAGGTGCATTGGTCAGCCCAAAAGACATCACCAAAAATTCATAGTGCCTATACCTGGTTCTAAAAGCAGTTTTGGGCACATCCTTAGGCCTAATTTTCAACTAAGGGTACTCATACCTGAGATCAAACTTTGAGAAGACTGATGCACCTTGAAACTGATCAAAAAGGTCATCAATATAGGGCAAAGGGTTATTTGTGATGGTAACCTTATTCAGTTGTCGGTAGTCAATGCACATTCTCATACTAACATCTTTTTTCTTAACAAACAACACTAAATCACCCCACGAAGAAGCACTAGAATGAATAAACTCCTTATCAAGAAGCTCTTATATCTAAGCCTTAAGCTCTCTTAACTCTACCGAAGCCATACGGTAGGAAGGAATGGAAATTAGATGAGTATCCAGTTTTAAGTCAATGCAGAAATCTATATCTCGATCAGAAGGCATACCAGGCAAGTCTGAAGGGAATACTTTCAAAAATTCACATACTACTGGGATAGACTCAATTGAAGGAGACTCTACAGACATATTCCAAATATGGGCCAAATAGGCCAAACAATCCTGCCCCACCATTTTTCTAGCCTAGAGAAAAGATATAACTTTAGCTGGATTAGGCTTGTATATCCCTTCCCACTCGAACCTTTCCCCCACCAGGATCTCTAGAGCCACAGTTTTTGTATTATAATTAAGTACAATAAAATAGGAGGACAATCAAGTCATGCCTAAGATTACATCAAAATCATTCATGTCTTAAATCACTAAGTCAATCCAAGTCTGGTTTTCCATAAACACCAAAGAACAAACACGATAAACATGGGTGACAATGATTGATTCTCCAACAGGGGTAGAAACATGAATAGGGGCATCTAGTATATCACATAGTGTAACAAAACCCAAGGCATATTTAACAGACACAAAAAATAAGTAGACCCCGGATAAAACAAAATAGTAATCATTCGATCATAAATAATAATAGTACTTGTGGTCACTGTGTCAAATGCCTCTGCTTCTGTCTTGTCCAGAAATGCATAAAACTGGGTCGGATCCTCCTGACGGGCCACCTCCCTACGTGGCTGGACTACTCCTTGGCCTGTACTACCATTACCTTGGACCCCATGGCCTCTTTGATTTCCTCCTCGCCCACCTTGTAGATGTCCTCTACCATTGCCTCCCCAGCCATGGGTACTACTGCTCTAGCCTGTTGGGGTGCTAAAACCCCACAAGGGTGAGGATATTCCCTCTATATATGCCTCGGTTCTCCATAATTGAAACAGCCACGATCAAAAGATGGAATGCTACCTCAAAATGATGCTCCCTGGCCCTCATAGGCCGGATGCTACTGTGGAATACCTAAAAAACTACCAGTATAAGCGGGCAACGTTGACTAAATTGGTCGGGCTGTAATTACTGGCCTGTCTGATCCCTTGAAATTACTTGTGATTTAGGGCTTCTTAGCCAAAGCTTTGTCCTACCCATCCCTCCTCACACCTTCCACCTTCTTCACAAAGTTAGTGACTTTATTGAAACTCTTTCCTAACGAAATCATGTCAACTTACATCACTTGCAACTTGGGGTTCAACCCCTTCACAAATAACCAGATTCTCTCTTCTTCTGTAGTGACCAGTTGAGTAGCATACTTGGACAATGCATGAAATTTGGACTCATAAGCAGCCACGATCATACCTCCCTACTCCAGTGCCATGAACTTGTCTTGCGATCCCTCAAGGTACGGGGCACATATTTTTCCAAGAACAGAGCATAAAACTAAACCCAAGAAGTGGGGGAAACACTGGTGTATGACACTCTATATAATCTCTCCATCACACCTTGGCCTCACCCTATAGCTGAAATTTCACAAATTCCACTCCATGCACATGTATTATACCCAGCTTGTATAATCTCTCATAGCAGCCAATGATGAACTCATAGGCATCCTCATTCTCAGTACCTTGGAAGACCAGAGTCTTGAGCTTTAGCAACTTGGTGAGCATGTCATGCTCAGTGCCAGTCATAATAAGACCCATAAGTGGTCTGAAAAAGGCATCAGTGACTACTACCTTCTCTACTAGCGGAGTTGCAGCAGCAAAAGGATGAGCAATAGGGGTTGGTGTTGTGGGAATGGTGGTAATGGCTCCAATGCCAGCCAACCCACTCAAAAAGGTCATTATCTGTTGTGCTAGTATGGGGTTGAGAGGGGGAAGACCGACAGCCCCAGTCTGGTTGTCCTCCTCTTGCTTAATAGTATCTTCTTCTCCACCCTCTACATCTCCCTCTAACTCATTCTGGGGGCGTGAGGGGCCTCACCTACTAGAACCTCTTCAACTAGAATCTCCACCTTAGCGGATGCTGCTCTCCCTCTACCCCTATCGATCTCCCTCTCCTGTCTCTACCTCTGCCTCGCCCTCGAACAGTTGGCTCTTCCTTTGGCACCACTAAAGCTATGGGCCATACACCATTATAGCGAGTATTAACCATCTACGTACAAGAGAGTGAAAGAAGTTAGATACCAATTGGAATCACAATATACCAATTAGAATCAAGTTATAACACGAAAGAATGAAGATACAGAAACTTTTCCTAAAGTCATGTAGCCTCTCAAATAAAAGTATATACATCTCCGTACCATTCTGCAACACTCTACTAGACTTGTTTTGATATGATGAGATCAACGAACCTAGGTCTTTGATACCAATTTTTTCACAACCCCGACCCATTGTGACTGACACCCATACTAACCTCCGGTGGGAGAACCATCTTTATAGCCCAAACTAACAGTACTTGCAAAATATAAACAACTTAAAGATGTGTAAGCAAGTTAAATCATTAAGAAACAATGAGTTCCCATAAAATCATGAAAATATCTAGTCAACGAATTTAACATGCGGAAATATCTTAGGAATTGAAAGTCATCGTACTAAAACTCTAAACAACAAACAAGTCTAGAAAGGGAGTGCAACTCCCAACAGAAAATATTTAACAAATAAACTATTATCTGAACATCTAAGTCCTGGAAGAAGGACTAGAAATAAGAGAGTCTATGACAGCTTGAAAGAAACAGCTCACCCTTGAACTCGAACAAATGTCATTCCTCTAAATGAGGTCTCTCTACAGCTGGCTGAATATTCCCTGTACTAAACAAAAAACAAAGCAAGTGTAGTATCAGTACACAAAATCAATAATGTACTGGTAGGATTATGCGGCTAGCCAGTAAGCGGATCACAGACAAGTAAACTCAACATAATAGGCATATGTATATAGAATAACTTAATCAGTGTCATCTCTAATAATATTCAGCAAGATCACAGTTCAACAACCTCAAAATCATATAACTTCATATAAGGATCCTCTCATGGGACCTATAAACACTGAACTTGACACTCGTTCCAAGGTTTGTGTCAGAACATGACACCCGATCTAAATATATATCAGAACATGACACATAATACAATTTATGTATCGAATCATGACACCCAATCCTAACATACAAAACAGATACAATTATATTCAGTATTCAACATTATGTCACCAAGAATAGGTATATCACAAAACAGGCCAGCAAATGATCATTTCACGTAAATTCTAGCATGTTTGCCTATTCATATACACATATGCATACCATAAATCAATTTAGCAAGTACATGAAATACATACGGGAAATAAAACCATCACCTACCTCGAATTTGAGGTTCAACAACCTTAAAATGAAAGAGCTTTTCCTTTTCAGGTTCGTTCCGCTTGTTCTTGATCTAAATCAAGTCACATATATCCAAAGGATCAATACAATGGCCTAGTTCACATGAATTATAAGATAATTCCCTTCCTAGACCAAAACTCATGATCCTAACCCCACCCTAAGGCTATTTTCCACCCTTACCCACATACCAAAACCCTCCCACAATGACCACCCATCGTAGTATATGGATTCTAGGAATCGAATGATGGATTTAGGGAGTAGAATCCTTTCCATAAGTATGGAAATCCATGGAAAAATGATGAAAATCGCCCTAGGTCGCCTCTTATTGCTTTAGGAAATGTATCCATAACGACGGGGATAGGTCATTACACTCTCTCAATCAATCAATCTTCCAATCATTCCCAATCATTCATTTAAAATTAGTTGGAACAATCATTTATGACAATATTCAGTTGAGACCATTCAATTGGGTTCAATAATGAAAATACAAAAGACTCTATGTACTTAATTACTCTATTTTATCTGTGTCACTTTCCTTATTTGCTTTCACATAACGCTTTGAACTTTTTGTACTTCTTAGCCTTATTTGACCTCTTTTTATGCTTTTATTGAGCCGAGTGTCTCTCGGAAACAGTCATCCTACCTTGGTAGGAGTAAGGTTTGCGTACACTTTACCCTCCCAGACCCCACATTGTGGAATTTCATTGGGCTATTGTTGTTGTTGTTATAATGAAAATACAAAAGACTATCAAGTTTCATCAAGACTATCATCATGCTCACATCCCAATCACAGTCATGCATCTACACGTTCAAAACTCTAGACTCAATCCTTAGGCATATACATCCAATATTAGTCAAAATACTATTAGGGTTTATGAAACAAATAGTTTAAATCATTTGTTCACGAAACAAGTTTGTAGAAAAACATCAATTACACAATATTATGTAAAATATGTTAAATTTAAGAAAATTCTCAAGAAACACAATCATGGGGACCCAAATCATTCATAAATCAACCTATAATAATCATGGGGCACATGCAAGAACAATGTTCATTCTTTAGTTTAGCCTTACAATGTCTATGCTTTAGTTTAGCTTTACATACTTGGTATAAAGACAGGACATTCAATCTTGTAAGAAATTGCTTGAATCTTTTGCCCCTAGCATTTTCTCCACTCCTTAGCCCTAGGTCTCTTAGTTAGAATACGTAGAAGGGACTTAGGAATGCATAGAAACTATTTTAAGGTCGAAAATGACTTATATTAGTCGTGGATTAAGTATAGGAGGTGTAGGCAAAAGACTGGAATGCCCCTCCTTAAGAATAACATCGGGCAGGAAAAATTGGCATGTGGGGGAGTAGGTCCGCGACCCGGACTGGTTCCCTCACAGTGCAATTTTTTTTGAAAATCTTCGACGGTAAAATTTGAACTGAAATTGACCAAGTCCGCGACGCGGATAGGTCGCACACTTCTCTAGAATTGAAATTCTTCCCCAAAAATTTGTCCTTTGATCCGATTGGCCTAAAATTCAACCGAGACCACTTTTCCACATTATTTTCCCTCTGATTGATTTTCGGCCTCAGATTGGCCAAAAAAGTTAAGGATAATGCATTGTGCGAACGTTCTTTCATCTATGGGTATTTTAGTAATTTTACCGGGGTTAACAGTGGTGTAGTGGTGGATTGGACCACTCTTAATTAGATGTCTTGGATTTGAGTTCTAGGTATGGAGAAGATTCTATTGAGAGCGTCATCTCTAAAATGGACCCTGCAGTGCGCGATCTGAATTTGATCAAGACGGAGAAGATTCTATTGAGAGCGTCATCTCCAAAATGGACCCTGCAGTGCGCGATCTGAATTTGATCAAGCCTCCAATGTAGGTATCGAACACCAGATGAAAAATAAAAAAAATAAAAAGAGAGCCTAACTATTTCTTGAATAGTTTATATATAGGTAGGAAGTTAACTAAAATATCTACGTTTTTTCTTTCCTTCTTTTAGTTTTTAGCCAAAAGTAGCTATTAAAAAAGAAAATAGATTAGTTCTAAGCTTATTAGTGTAGAGGATCATTTTTTCTCATTTCAAACTATTGAAATTGGAGCAAAACGAGAAAGTACATTTTTTATCCATACAAGTATTTTGGCTAATTTCTACATTCTTTTAGGTAATATTTATTTATTTTTAATTAGAGATTTTAAATTTGAATCTTAAAACTAAATTATTTTTTGATAAAATATGTTTTATTTAAAGTGTGACTTTTTAGCATAATCCCGAATTAGTTGGCCTAAAAAGCATAGTAAACATTAGGAGGGAAATAAGTAAGAAAAACACTAATGAAGTTGATCGAGATAAAAATAAATAAGAAAAAAGCAAAAAAATTTGAGGTACTGCAAACGTGAATCGTTTTTGGCGAATTATTTATCAAAGGACTCGAAACATCAAGAGAATTTCATATATAAAATTTGGACTGCTTAGAGGTGACCTTTAGTTGATCGAGATTGAATACTCAATGTATACTTCAAGTATAGTCAGTGTATATTTATGTATAGTTAAGCTATATTCATCTTTTTGAGTGTATCATATTGTATAGTCAATGTATAACTTATGTATAGGTAAGCTATATTGTATAGTCGGTGTATACTTTTTATGACTTTTGGCATGCTATATTATATAGTCAGTGTATACTTTCAATGACTATGGCTATTTTTATGTAAATAAAATATGACAATGTTTATTGTAAACTAATTACTTTATTATATATATTTAAAACTAGCCCTTTGTTTTTCTTAAAAAGTATCTCTTAACAAGCCTAAATACATCTGACTGAATTGGATATGTGGAAGAGTCTTAGAGCCCATTTGGATTGGCATAAAAATGACTTTTAAGTTAAAATGAAAAAATGTAGGGGTGGGGGGTAATTTTTGACTTTTGACTTTTTTTAAAAAAAAATTTAAACTTATTTTAAACACTTTTTTATTTGTCAAACACTATCCAAACAGGCTCCATTCAAACATGCTTTAATTTCTCTCTCTCAAACTCACGCTCTATTTTTTTTCCTTACTCAAAGCAATTTCGTTCTTGCTCATCTCTTTCAACTATCAATCAATCAGCCTAATATTTTTCTCTTGGATCAGTAACTTATCAAATCTCGTTTGAGTATTCTCAAATCCAATTCTCCATCTTTATCTCATATATTTAATGCTAATTTTCACTTGTGAAATCAGGATTTAAAATGACCAATAAGACATTCACAATCTAAGCCAAATAGAGAGAAAATAAAACACCCAGATTTCTATGAGAAAATAAAGAGAAAGAAAAACATGTGTGATACGAAGGAAAATGTTTACTTGAAAAATAAGTTGGTTTCTAACTTATTTTCTCATATTTGGTTGGTAAGGAAAATATGTATTTCGAAAAATATTTTCTATTGTTCGGTTGGTAAATGAAAAATATTTTCTCAAAAATATCTTTTATTTTTTGTTAGAGAGTAGAAAATAGTTTTTAGGAAAATAGTTCCTGACATGCAAATGAACCCCAATAATTGATTGGGGACTCTTCCTCGACATCGAACTAGGACCCAACCCTAACGACCGATCCGAAATCCCACACCGATGATTGATTCGATATCCGACCCCAATCCTTGACCTGAGAATTGACCCTGACTACCAACTCAAAATTCGATATTTAAATTGGGATCCGACCCTAACCCCAACAACCGATTTGGAACCTGATCCCGACTCTCGACTCGAGACTCTAAATTTAAATTGGGACCCGACCCCAACCCTAACCCCAAACTGGAACAAAATTTTGATGATTGATCCATAATTTGACCTCAAGAACTGATATTCAAACAAGGACCCGATCCGACATTCGATTCGACCTCGACACTGACACTAGCATGCGACTTGAGACCTGACCTTGACTCCTGATTCAAGACCCGACATTTGAACTGCGATTCGACCCCGACTTTCGATTCGAGACCCGACATTCGACTTGAGACCTGACCTCAACTTTCGATTCGAGACTCGACATTCAAATTAGGACCCGATCCCAACATCGACACTCAAATTGGGACAGAATCCGACAATCGATTCAAAATTCAACCCAAGATTTGATCCAAGACCTTACTCCGACATCCGAACATGAACAGGATCGACCAATTCAGGATTTGACCCCGATACACCAATCGAGACCCGACTACCAAATCAGGACCTAATTCCGACACCTGATGTGGGACCCTACTTTTGAACAGGGACGCAACTCGACTTTAGATTTAAAATTTAATTTTTAAATTGAGACTCGACTCCGACTTTCGAGCCCGAAACTAACAACACCCGCCTCGTGACTTGACTTTCAAACTGAGATTTGATATGTTTTTAAAAACAAACTTTTTTTAAAAAAATTATGGGGGTGGGGGGAGGGGGCTAGTAGGGGTAGGGTAAAAAAATAAAATTTTTAAAATTTGAAATATTTTTCAAAAATAAACTTTGTGTCACGCCCCGAGAGGGTACCCTAGGCGTGGCCGGCACTCAGAAACCATTTCTGGCTTCTGAGAGAACCACTTGGTCTCATTTCTTATTTATTCATCAGCGGAAGACTTAAGAATACTAATGTGGGCTTGTCATAATCAAAGGAAAAATAGATAATTCTTATAAGAAGTAGTTTCTAAGGAGAATTACTCCGATTACATCATCAAACTCTGTCTATGAAGCCTCTAATACTCTTAGAAGGTGCCAATGACATGTCCATGGCTACCTCAAAAGAAACATCACACTCAACAATAATAAAAGGATAAGGAGTTCCTTCGAATACAAGAAGGACTCACCAAATAGTCGAAAAGAAATGATCTTCAACGATGCGCCTGTTGAGGATCTCTAATACCTGTATCTGCATCATAAAACGATGCAGGTCGAATGACGTCAGTACGTGGAATGTACGAGTATGTAAAATGGCAGGAAGGTAAGGACAGATATCAAGAAACTCCTCTCAATAAAACTCAGCTCAGAACTCAACATCATCTCAACATCAATATGTAATGCAAGTTTAAAATATAATAATAAAAATAATAGTAATAAGCAATGCTTACTCAGTTGGGAGTTTCTCTAACCGACAATCATCACTTATGAGCTAGCGATGATACAACGAAGCGATGTCGTTGCCACATCCATCCAATACCTTGCCAGGGTAAAGGACATCACCATCTTGGATCCACTCATCAAAGTCCTCTTTTTGGGACTTAAGAGGCATAGCCTCCATCCTACGCTGGCTACGTAGTTCTGGGGTTTGAGTTAATTAAACTCTTACCCAACTCGGTGCTCAATACTACTCCCAAAATATGTGCTCATATTAAACTCATCATCTAGTCTCATTGGACTTTAATTTAAATCATCAAACTCATCTCATTTCATGTTCATCAATCATTATACTTCTAAAAATATCATTTACATCTATCAAAACATCTTGCTCAAAATATCATTTGCTCAAATTCATTCAAACTCAACTCTTTTGCTCTTTCAAAATTCAATAAAATACATATATAGTATTAATTCATATAACTTTCTTTTTATCAATGAAAATAATAAAAAGCCAACATCTTTACTCAAAACATGTATAAAAATATTCATGAACATCAAATTAATTAGGATTCATGGGAAAGTAGCCATGAATAATAATTCCAATAATATGAGAGATAACAATAATAATATTAATGCATAAATATATCAAACTCAATAGAAGAAGCATTAATTTATTTAGAATTCAAGATTTGGATAAAACTCAACTATAACTCAATTATAATGAATTTAAATATTGGGCGCATGGACGAACTCAATCCAATGCTATGAAAGCCTTACATACCTTAAATCTGAAGGTTTACTCCGAATTAGAACACTCTTGGACCCCTAGCCTTTTCTTCTCGCCGGAGCGTTTTGTGTACTACCCGGAGTATAAGAATAATTGGAGCAGTATTTTTATACTACTAAAACTAAAACTATATTTGAGAAGAAGTATATAGAGAGAAGAAATGCTTAAGAAAGCTTGATGAATAAAATGAGGAAATAAGGTGAGTATTTATAGGTGGGAAAGAGTGACCTAACAATAAATAAAATAATTATAAAGAAAAATCTGAAAATTTAATGGAATATATTGATGTCATGGATGATGTTAAATGGAGGACAATTTATGTCATGAATGATGTCAAATGTATCTAGATCTTTCCATGGTAGGTAAGATGAGTTCTTTTTAACAGAATACTCTTTTTCGAAGCTGCGTTTGAATAAGATAAATTCCTTATTAGGATTTGGTGTCTTCATAAGAATTGTAGATATGGAAGTCTAGTTTTATATAGTTCAAGAATCAACCAATTTGGAGCAACCTACAGTGAGATATGAATTTTCTTCTATAAACACTCAATTCCGTCACAGTACTATATCTTGCAAAGATTAATTTATTTGACCTACTTATACTCCGAATCTTAAGATATGTGCTTCATGAAACTTGTAGGTAAGGATGTTGTAGTTACCCAGAAATTTGAATCACCTAATTTGGACCAACCTATGAAAAGTTATGCCCAAAATACAGAGGCTATATTATTTTCGTCGAGAATTGAAATACCGACATACAACATTTTAGGGGTTGTTACACTTTGTAATGGAGGGGGGGTAGGGGGTGGTCAGGGGTAGGTTGGGGTAGAAAAAACTAATTTTTTTAAATTTTGAATACTTTTCAAAAATGAATTTTTAAAATTTTTATTTTTGGGAGGGGGGTGGAGGGAGGGGGGATGATATGGAGAGATGGAGAAATGTGAAGGAGAGGGATAAAGTAGTGAAGAAGAGTTAAAATCGGTGTTATTTATAGTGAGGGTGAGGAAGAGAGTGGAGAAGAAGAATAAATATTATAGGTGTGTTTGTTTAGGAAGAATTAGAGATGGGAGAGAAAGAGTTTGAAAATGATTGTATAGGTGTAGGAAATTGTAGTATATAGGTGTTGAATTTTTGTTGTAGTTGTTGATGGTGTGTTTTTTTTAGGAAGAATAAGATAGGAGAGAAAAAGAGTTTGAAAATTATTATATAGGTGTAGAAAATTGGAGTGTATAGGTGTTGGACTTTTGTTATAGTTGTTGATGGGTGTGTTTTGTTTTTTAGGAAGAATAAGAGAGAGAGAGAGAGAGAGAGAGAGAGAGAGAGAGAGAGAGAGAGAGAGAGAGAGAGAGAGAGAAAGAGATTGAAAATGGTGATTTGTGTGGAAAATTTTGTGTGATTAGTGGGATAGGTAAAATTGTGGGAAAAATTTGTGTGATTAGTGGGGTATGTATAATTGTGGAAAATTTGTGTGATTAGTGGGGTATGTATAATTGTGGAAAATTTGTGTAATTAGTGGGGTAGGTATAATTGTGGAAAAATTTGTGTGATTAGTGGAGTAGGTATAATTGTGGAAAAAATTTAATATTTATCTGTATTTTAATGTATTCCTAGATTAGAATGTGCTAAAAATACTAAAATGAATATGAAAAAATATAACAGATGACATGTAAAAATGCAAATTAATGAACTGTTATAAAAATAGCTATAATTGAAACTAAATAAAATAAAGTAATAAAAATCTTAATCTAAAGATAATTATAGATAAAATTGATTTAAAATTGGTAAAATGCATTTTAAAACTATTTAACAAACAAAATATTTAAAAGTATGAACTTTGAAAATATCAGGCCAAAATTTGGTGTCAACTATTCCGACTTTCTATATCTGCGGACTGTGATAAAAGTATAATTAATGTAAAAATAATATGTATCGATATATAACACAAAACATATTTAAAAAATGTAATCGATATTTTGAAAGATATACTATGTTGTAAAGAATAAATTATAGTGCTATATTAGGTACGTTTGTTGATGACTATAAAAAATAGTGTGACTTTTAAAATCTTACGATGACAATAAATGGATAAGAATCTTATCATTTACGAAAATAAAAATATTTATCCATAAATTATAAAAAAAAAGGAAAAAAATGAAATAATTATTAAAAGAAAAAATTTTAAAACTAAAATAATGTGTAAAAAGTTATTATTTGTGTTCTTTAACGATCAAGAAGTCTGAAGACGTTAATTTTGAGCCTAGAGAGCCAAAATTGGGTGTCAACACCCCCTACTCCCACAGATGCATCAGGAAGGAGAGTACCATTTTTTATTGCATCTGCTATCACGTTAGCTTCCAAAAATTCTCTTTTACAACAACCATCAAATGATTTCGCAAATGCCCTAAACCACCAGCCTTTCCTGCAGTTTTATGGTTCATTACATGTTTACATTTATTACAAATTGTTTTTTTTTTAATCTTTACTTTGAGTCATAAATGCCCTATACAACAGTTTTTTTTTATGTTCAAGCTTAGGTTAACCTCTACTAGGATATATAGGGGGAGTGAGAGAGGGAGTGGGAGTACGAAAAGGACTAGTAGCCGTAGGTGGCTCAGTTTCATCATCATCAAAAGTATCAATACCATCATTATCTACATTATCATCATCATCATCATCATCATCTAGTGATTCATCAAAAGTACCATATCTTCTATCTAAATATTCATGATCTAATTGAGTATTACTATCAATATCAAAACAAGTATCATTTATGCGTATAATCATCCGTGTCAATATGTAATGGTGGTTGTCTAGTTTTAGATTTAGAAGAACTACAATCAAATTTGATTTTTCCGGTTAAAACATTAGCAACACTACCCAAAATTAATTTTTTACCTTTTCTTGAAATATTTTTGTCTCCAAAATCCATATTAGAATTTTATAAATATGCAAATTAAATATAATACAAAAATTAAACACAAACAAATAAATAAGTAAACTAGTGAAGACTAAATAACTGAACTATTAAAATTTTACAAATATGCAAATTAACTATATTAGGTAAATTAAACACAAACAAATAAATAAATAAACTAATAAAGACTAAATAGATGAAAATTTTAATTTTTTTCTTAGGGGGAGGGTCAGGGTACGAGATAGGGTAAATAAAAAACTGTAATTTGAGGTTGGAGATGAGTTTTGGAAAATGTTTTTCTTATTTTTTGGAGGTAAGTCATTTTTCTTAAATTTGAGAAAAACAAGTTGATTTGGAAAAACATTCTCCAAAATATTTAACCTAATCAAACGTGAGAAAATTTAAAAACTTTTGTGAGAAAATGTTTTCCTTTATACCAAACACACAGAGTAAATTTTCTAACATCAACAAGTATGTTTCATATTGAATCCTGTAGTCACGAAATTCAGTAGCCTCGCTGTTCTAAAAATATGCATTGTGTAAAGATCAATGGTTAATAACTTTCTTATGTAACATATGTATTTATAATGTTTTAAAAATAATTATGAACTTTCATATATTGAAAAACAAATAGTTAAAATCATTGAAATCTAACATAACATATTAATCATTCAACTCTGTATTCAGATTAAGACGTCTTAATCTTAATGAAAATAAATGAGATCGAACTTCATTGTCACATTTTTTTTTTTTTTTTTTGGAGGTAGTTGAAAGGGAAATGAAGAGGAAAAAACTGGAGGTAGAGGAAGGAAAAAATAAGGGAGGAGATTATAAGGTGGCAAATCAAAACCTCACAGACGAAGTGAAAGTTAAGGTGAACCAACTGAACTACTAAGATTTTCAGGTTTATTATGACAGGTTTTATTTATTTATTTTAAAATAGGGGTAGGAGAAATGAAAAGGAGATTACAAGTTATGGAATTAAACTTTCATCAACAAAAAGAAAGTTCAAATAATGAATCAATTGAATTATTAAGATTTTTCAATAGCTTTGTTGTGACATTTAGATGATCACTAAAACAAATCATAGCGCATATTAAATGATGATCACAAAACAAAGATTCTATTGCAATGCATTTTTCAAAAGAAAAAGAAAATTGGGTAACAATTTTTAACGTGAGGCGTTAGCTCATTCATATATATAGTCACATGAATTAGGTACTTTTTTATCAGGCATAATTCAATTTGTATATTCTCTCCCCTCTTTTGATAGGCAACAAGTAAACTACTTAAATAGTCACTCATGTTTAAGCGTGGCAGCGGTATCGGAATCAAGACAATCGGACCAATATCTACTAGAACCGGATCGGAACCGGCCATTCCTATAATGGCCGTTCCGGTCCGGTACATGCCAGGACGGAATTCGGACAGACCGGATCGGTATTCCAAAATTTAATTATTATTTTTTTAATTAATTAAATTAACATTATTAATGAATAAAAAAAATTCTAAAATACATTATTAATTTAATATTTCTTCCAAAATACATTTTTAAGGTTTAAATTTCAAATTTTAAACTTTAAAAATTTAAAATTTTCAAAGTTTAAATTTTTAAAATTTAAATTTCAAATTTAAAAATAGAAGTTTAAACTTTTAAAGTTTTAAAGTTTGAAATATTTGAAAATTAAAACACATGAAAAATACTTGAATTAAATTGAAGACAATAATTTAAAAAAATTAAGGTGAATAGCCTATCATTTTATTTATATAAAAGTAATTAGTACAATTTATATTACAATTTATAAATATTAGAAGAATACCTAATCGACGCAGCCATCTTCTAGGAAAGATTCTATTTTAACTAAGCCTCGAATTATCTAATAGTTGTACTATCCAAAATAGTCTAGTCTTAATTCTTCTAACATTTCTTTAGCTACTTGTTCCGGAAGTGGTTGTATAGTTTGTTCCTCCAATGCATCCATTCCGTCTTTACTTGAATCTACCAAATATTGTCAACATTATATTCAAATTGGGTAGGTAGTGGCGGACGCCCAAAATTCCTACGCTTTGGAAATGCCTTGCTGCGGTTCCTCCACCAACTCAAAAGGTCGGGTTTGCCTTCTGCATCCTTAATGCTTTCCATTCCCTGATTAAGAAATTCATCAAAATTAATTTTTCGTTAGAAATAAGTCCTAGATAACTTTCTAACATATCATCAAAATTATCTTCAGAATATTTACACTTAGATGTTTGGGGTTCTTCTTGACATACTACTTCATTTAAAATAGTAGAATTATACAAGTCATATAATTTTCTAGCTTCATTTTTAATACTATATTTAACCGTGGATAAACTAGGTTCTTCATCATCTTTAATACCTAAATTTAAATAATTTTTTTCAACTATTAGTGATGCACCAACTTCTTTGTATGTTGGATTTAATAAACAAACAGTTAAATAAATTTGAGGAATAGGAAAAAAATATTTTTAAAATTTTTCAATCATCTTAGCAATAGAATCTCTAAATTTTTGTTTATTTTGATAATCATAAAATTTAGTCGAAATTGCATAAATATTTGATAAATCGGAACAACTAGTAGGGTAATAAAGTCCAGAAATTTGTTTTGTTGCTAAATAAAAAACTTTTAAAAACTCCACAAGTTGTTTTACGTCATCCCAGTCTGCTTCTGAAAGTCTATAATTCATATCTGCGTTATGGGCATTCCAAACCATTTGCAAAGGTTTTCTATATTCATAATTTACCTTAAGCATTTCATATAAAGAATTCAACCTAGTAGCAACAGTTTTTGGAATTTTTTTGTATAGAGATTAAATCATGGTACCTATTTTCAAATTCTTTACGTCTAGATTTTACTTGACATTTAAAAAATAAAATGACATGAAGCTTCACATTTAATGCAACCATTATTATACATTGCTATTCCATCTTTAACAATTAAATTATATATATGTGCAGCACATCTAATATGAAAATCATCATCATATATTGGGCTAAGTACACCTTTTAAAATATCACAAGCAAATGTATTATTAGAAGCATTGTCTAAAGTGACACTAATTATTTTATTAGTTATTCCAAAAAATTCTGTAACTCTTAAAGTAGTTTGTGCATATAAGCATCGATTTTTGAAACTTCATAACTTTTATAACTCAAAATACGTTTTTGTAAATTTTAATTTTCATCAATCGAATGACCGGTAATTGTAAAATAATCATTGCCATTTACACTACGGCCCATATCAGAAGTTATTGTTATTCTACAAATATTTTAATTAAATAAACAGTAAAGATAATGAAAATGTTGGCCTTGATAATCAAAAATGGCCTTTTTAATAGTGTTTCTTAAAAAACCATTAAACGATGGATTATACACTAATCTAATATAATGAATAAAACTAGGATTTTCACCAAACTAAAAGGCAATCCAGTAACAACAATTATTTTAGCCAATTCTTCTAAATCTCTTTCTCTACTATACGATTGGTGTGTACTAGGTCCAGAAATATTAGAAGGTTTTAATGTCGATTGTACCATGTTAGAGCCCCCTGTTATGCCCTATTTTTACCGAGGTTAGATAAAGCACAACTTATAGACTCTAAAAGAATTAATTATTGTATAGAGTTACCACCTAATTTATTAAGAAAAATAAGGAAACCTATTTGATGCATGACATGTATGACTCACATTTTAATCTGTGAAAAACCAATTTAGATTCTAGGTAAGAGTTTACATTATTCCGAAGAGAAGGTGTTAGGCATCCTTCATAATCCACAAAATGTGGTACCCGACTATACTCAATTTATCATAAAGAGAGGTGATAGAATTATTATTTACAAGTATAACACACACATATATAAAAAATATGCACTAAAATTGTATAAAAATATATGTATAAAATAGTATGTATCAAGTAAGTAATGTATATTATCGTCAACTATGTGTATGCAAATATGAGAAAGACGATATAAAAATATATATAAAAAAGTAGTTTTATTATGCAATATTAAAAGAATAGCCCTTTATTAATATGAAGAAAAAAATAACTCTCTTTTACCATATCAAAAAAAAATCTTTTGTAATGTGTGAAAAGGAAAATATTTCTTTTATAGAAAAAAAAGTATTCTCAAATAACATTTTTAACTTACAATTAGCCTGTTTGGATTGACTTATTTTTAAGCAGCTTATAAGTTAAAAACTGCTTATAAGTTAAAAAAAGTAGGTGCAGACCAACTTGTTTTTTGACTTATAAGTTGTTTTCAACTTATAAATTGCTTAAAATAAATTCATCCAAATAAACCCAACTATTTATTGGGGCTTATTTTAAGAACAAAATAACTTTAAGTTGGACAGACAAGCACTCAAAAAAGCTAAAAACAACTTATAAGCCAATCTAAACGGCCTCAATATCAATGAGAGGATAAATTATGAAAAAATATTTTAAAGGAAAAAGATTATTGTTATATTCCATATTTTTACATATTGGACTATTCGTGAGATAATGGACATAAATTCAAGGACTTTTAATAGTTCAGATAAGATTCGGACCGGGTTGGGTTAGGTCTCTGAAAGCATGGTTCTTGCCTCCTATGCCCCAGGAAAAAGCTAAAAGTAATGCAGTCATCAAGCCAGGAAGGGATACGGGATACACTGGCAGGAATTTCCCGGGTTTGATGGGTTATATTGATATATTAAGGTGGAAACACCACTCGAACTCCCTGCGGAGGGTAAGGGGTTTTATGAAAAACAATAAAGCTACTGGCTACCCTAGTCTTGTCCAGTAACCATTTTGAGTGGATGTATGAACTTAGAGGAAATCGAAAGACCTTTTTCAATATAACCTTTTCCATCGGCCGAGTTGTCGAAGGGGATCAGTACAAGAGGGCGGGTGAGCCTAGAAGTCAGGCAAGAATCATTTAAAATGGTATGATTCATTTGTAAATAACAAGTTTTATGGATAATATGTGTGAAGTTAAAGACAACTCAAGAAGGACCCTTGAGCCAAATCAAAGTGGAAGCCATTAAAAATATTTTTTTTAAGTCACGTTTTCGGGTGAGCTGACTTTTGGAGGCCATAACCCCTTTAGAATTTGGGAATTTGGGAAAACTCTAAAAATGAGAGTTGTAGATAATTGAAATATATTTCTAACCATAGGTCGTGGGGCTGGAGGTGACATAGGTATAAGTAGATAGTGACATTTTAAGGAAGAAGTGTCGAACTAAACAATGGATTCAACCCAACCTGATTACAACTCGGGTCAGGCCTAATACCTACGCCATTTAAGGAAAGTTTTCAGGTTTATCCTTCATTTTCCAGACCACAATATCTAGAAATTTCTAGAGAGAGAGATGAGAATCTTAGAGAGAAACACCAATTTCGACCAAAATCTGAGCCACGAATCCCAAAGCTCATGAAGAGAAAAGAGTTGTACGTCGCGTTGCCTTTAATTTGAGCTAAAAATGAGCCAAGAAGGAGAGTGTTAATGTGGTTGCTGCATACTTAAGATAATAGTAAGTCCCGTTTTCATTGTTAACAAGTTTATTCAGAATTTTAACGGATTAGAACGGAGAAAATAGCGTTATAATCTCGTTTGTTGTTTTGTTGAGATTTATGGATTAAGGGACTGTTTTGGGTGGATTAAATGGATGGAATTAGCTGATTTATGATGTATAATAATATTTGATATTGTTTTTGATATTTTTGATAGGTTGTTGTTCTTGAATTTGGAAGAATAAAGTGTATGAAGATATAATATATATTTTGGAACTGTTTGGTATGATATTTGTTTATCCAGGGGTACGTGGGGCCTTGTCCCGTTATATGATATTGTTGATACTCTTAGAGGTCTGTAGACATGTGTGGGTTGTGTATAAATTTGTTCAGCTGTGTCTATACGATGTGCTGTGTATATTGATATGTAATGGCAGCCTTGTCGGCTTACATATCCTTTCATGATATGATTAGTGGTGACACCTTAGGAGATAAATGATAGAGATATATTTATATGAAGATGTTATGAACCATTGGAGTTCTTATATAAGTTTTCATATTGTTCGTAGTTCAGTTTGACTACATCTGATAGGTATGTATACGGGTGTCCAGATCGAGCCCCAGTCACGACCTACGGGGATGGTTTGTGACAAAAGTGGTATCAGAGCAGTTCATCCTCAGAGTGTCTACAGACCGTGTCTAGTAGAGTCTTATTTATCGGTGTGTTATGCACCACATCTATCAATAGGAGGCTACAGGACATTTTGGATGTTATTCTTCTTTTGTTTCTTTAAATCATGTGATAGAGCTGTATTATCAGGATAATTCTTCTCTAACAGATTATTATGTCTACAGTTATGCCTCCAAAAAAAGCAACAGCTGCCTAGAAGGGCAAATCAGTAGCAGAAGAGACTAGTCATACTCAGAGAGTCACTAGGGCCCATGCCCAGTCCATGTCCGAGATTATACTTCAGTCAGCGAGCTCTGCTACACCACCTCCAGAGGATCTTAGAGCAGCGGCAGCTGTAAATCAGGGGGTGGCTCCACCGCTAACTCTTGAAGCCCCAGTAGCTGAGCTTCTATCTCCCCAGCCAGGGGCGGAGAATAGGGCCATGAGAGACGCAGTTCAGTTATTGACCAGGTTAATGGCAGTGCAGGCTCGCAAGCATGGACTAAGAGTTGATTATGCAGATAGACATGATCGTTTAAAGGTTCGTGACTTCTTAGCTTGTAACCCCAAGAGTTCTATGGGTCGAGGCTCACGGATGACCCACAGGAGTTTATCCGACAGATGCAACATACGTTAAGGATAATTAGGGCTTTTGAGACTGAGTCTATTGAGTTGGATTCATATCAGTTGCATGATATAGCTGTTAATTGGTATAAATTATGGGAGTTGTCTAGGGGTGAGGGTGCTCCTTCAGTGGTATGGAATAAGTTTGTGGAGGCCTTTCTTGTCCACTTTCTACCTCCGGAAATACGATAAGCCAGGGTTGATAGGTTCTTATATTTAAGGCAAAATGGCAGGAGTATTTGAGATTATAGCCTTGAGTTTGATTCGTTGACGAGACATGTGCCCACTATTGTAGACGATATGGCTGATAGAGTGCATCATTATGTGATAGGGCTGGATCGTTATTTGATTGATAGTTGTATGGAAATAGCTTCTCATCCAGGCATGGATATTGCTTGATTACAAGCATATGCATAGGGGGTAGAGGATCGGCATAGAGGGCGTCAGGCCGATAGAGATCATGACAGAGGCCATCGTAAGAGAGCTAGATCGGCTAGTTATTCTGGTGAATTTTGAGGTGGGCAGCCTCAACAGTATAGTAAATATCCTTCTCAGCTAGCCCAGAGTTCATCCCCACAGTTCACAAGTCAGAGATTCGATAGCACAGGGTATTCAGGAGTCGGTTAGAGCTCCAGGGTCTCAGGTTCACAGATGAACAGGGGTTCACGCCAGTCGAGGCCACCTTTGCCTTGGAGTTCTCATTTTGGTAGGCCCCATTTTGGAGAATGTCGTGTTGCTACAAGTTCTTGCTTTACTTGAGGCAGTCAAGGCCATATTATAAGGGAGTGTCCATTCGGGGGTAGTCCAGGTGATGCAGCTCAGCCTACTGGGTCAGTTGCTAGTTTTTCTTCTTCGGTGGCTATACGCCCCATGGGGCAGGGTATTCATACATTAGCAGGCCATGGTAGAGGTCATGGTTGAGTTTCTAGTTCTAGCGGTCCCTCGAACCGCATATATGCTTTGACCAGTAAACAGGATCAGGAGGCGTCACCAAAATATAGTTACAGGTATATTATCGATTTTTTCTCAGGATATATATGCATTAATAGATCCAGGCTCCACCTTATCATGTATATCTCCCTTTGTTGCTAATAGAATTGGAATAAGACCTGAATTGATAGAACCATTTGAGGTAGTTACACCGGTAGGAGATTCTTTTATAGCCAAGTAAGTATATAGAGATTGTTCGGTGATCATATATAGTTGCCACACCAGGAACGATTTGATAGAGTTAGATATGACCAAGTTTTATGTTATTATGGGTATGGATTGGTTAGCTTCTTGTTATGATAATGTTGATTGTAGAGATAAAATAGTTCAGTTTCAGTTCCTAGGATAACGAATTATAGAGTGGCTAGGGAATACGTCATCGCCCAAAGGTAAATTTATTTCATACCTCAAGGAAAGGAAGATAGTTAGGAAGGGAAATATTTATCATCTGGTTCGTGTGCATAACTTGGAAGCAGAAGTACCGACTCTTCAATCAGTTCCAATAGTTAATGAATTTCTAGATGTATTTCCAAATGAACTTCCAGGTCTTTCTCCTAAGCGGGAGATAGAGTTCACCATAGGTGTATTTCCAGATACTCAGCCTATATCTATTCCTTCCTACAGAATGGCACCCGTAGAGCTGAAGAAGTTAAAAGAGCAACTGAGAGACTTGTTAGAAAAAGGCTTCATTAGGCCCAGCACATCACCTTAGGGAGCACCGGTACTATTCGTGAGAAAGAAAGATGGGTCGCTGCGAATGTGTATTAATTATAGGTAGAGGAAGGTAACAATAAAGAATAGATATCCCCTCCCCAAGATTGATGATTTATTTGACCAGTTGTAGGGTGCTAAGTGTTTCTTGAAGATAGACCTGCGGTCAGGCTATTATTAGGTATGGGTGAAGGAAACAGATATCCCAAAGACTGCATTTAGGACCCGATACGAGCATTATGAGTTTAGTGTGATGTCTTTTTGGCTAACTAATGCTCCAGCAGTGTTTATGGATCTAATGAACAGAGTATTCAAGCCATTCCTAGACCTGTTCGTGATTGTATTTATTGATGATATTTTGGTCTACCCCCGATCGGAAGAGAAGCATGCAGATCATTTGAGGACGATACTTGGGGTGCTCCAGCACCAGAAGTTGTATGCTAAGTTCTCTAAATGTGAATTCTGGTTGACTTCAGTAGCATTCTTGGGGCATATTATTAAAGCTGATGGTATTCGAGTAGATACACAGAAGATTGAGGCCGTAAAGACTTGGCCTAGACCTTAGCAGGATACAATAGGAGATTTGTAGAGAAGTTTGCTACGATTTCAGTGCCTTTAACAAGGCTAACTTAGAAGGCAACTAAGTTCAAGTAGACTGATGCTTGTGAACGAAGCTTTCAGTTGCTGAAAGATAAGTTGACTACAACCCCAGTTCTAACTCTTCCTGAGGGACCAGATGGCTATGTCATTTATTGTGATGCTTCTGGTGTTGGGCTAGGTTGTGTATTGATGCAAAATGACAGATTCATAGCCTATGCCTCCCGGCAATTCAGAAAGCACAAAATAAATTATCCTACTCATGATCTGGAGTTAGCAATAGAAATTCATGCTTTGAAAATATGGAGGCATTATTTATATGACGTGTATGTTGATACCTACATGGATCACAAAAGTCTCCAATATCTCTTCAAGAAGAAAGAGCTGAATTTGTAGTAGATGAGGTAGCTAAAGTTGCTAAAAGATTATGATGTTGACATTCTATACCACCCAGGGTCAACAAAGATGTATAATGACCTTATATGTTTATACTGGTGGAATGGTATGAAGAAGGACATAGCAGAGTTCGTAGCCCAGTACCCGAATTGCCAGCAGGTTAAGATCAAACATCAGAAGCCTGGTGGACTATTGCAGGAGATGGAAATCCCGACATGGAAATAGGAAGCAATTAATATGGACTTCATTACAGGCTTACCTCCACTCTACGGAAGTATGATTCCATATGGGTTATTATAGATAGGCTGACAAAATTAGCCCATTTTCTTCTAGTCAGGACTACATATTCAACTGAGGACTATGTGAGGTTATATACCAAGGAGATAGTGAGACTCCATAGGGTTCCCACATCTATTATCTCAGACAGAAGAGCTCAATTTAGAGCTAACTTTTGGAGATCATTCCAGAAGGGATTGGGAATACAGGTGAATCTTAGTACACCGTTTCACCCTCAGACTGATGGATAGGCTTAACGTACTATTCAAACGCTAGAAGATATGTTATGGGCCTGTATTATTGACTTTAGAAGTAGCTAGGATGATCATTTTCCACTTATTGAGTTTTCTTATAATAATAGCTATCATTCTAGTATCTAGATGGCACCATACGAGGCTTTGTATGGAAGGAACTGTAGGTTACTTATTGGCTGGTTTGATGATGGTGAGGCTAGGTTAATCAGCCCCGATATGATTCAGCAAGCTGTTGATAAGGTAAAGCTTATTCGGGAAAGGTTGTTAGCAGCTCAGAGTCGATAGAAATCATATGCAGATAATCGACATTGACCTTTAGAGTTTCAAGTGGATGATTAGGTGTTCTTGAAGGTGTAACCCATAAAGGGGGTAATGAGATTCGGCAAGAAAGGGAAGCTTAGCCCGAGATACATTAGCCCTTATCAGATCATTCATAGGGTAGGCAAGGTTGCCTATGAGTTGGACCTACCATCTGATTTGGAAGCAGTACATCCAGTTTTTCACGTGTTAATGCTTTGCAGATGTATAATAAAACCTTCTAGAATATTTCCCGTAGATGATGTCCAGATAACAGAGAAGTTATCCTATGAGGAGCAACCTATCGCTATCTTGGATCGGCAGATTAGAAGGTTGCGAACTAAGGGTGTGGCTTCCGTCAAAGTATTGTGGCAAAATAAGAATAGAGAAGAGATGACTTGGGAAGCCGAAGAATAAGTATACTTACTTGTTTCCTATGCCTACACGCAATCTAAACCTCTTAATTGATTATATTAATTGATAGATGAAACTATATGTTGTAGCAATAAAAGAGATTCCCTCAAATTCCTTATAAGATTTTTTGAGGCTAGTTTAACATTTGAGGGCGAATGTTCTAAAGGGGGGGACGTATTTTTGTATATTGGACTATTCGTGAGCTAACAGATATAAATTCAAGGACTTTTAATTTTGAATTTTAAAATGGCACGATTCGATTGTAAATGAAAAGTTTTATGGATAATATGTGTGAAGTTAAAGTCAACTCAAGAAGGATCCTTGAGCCAAATCAAAGTGGAAGCCATCAAAAATATTTTTTTAAGTCACATTTTTGGGTGAGCTGATTTCGGAAGGCCATAACCCCTTTATAATTTGGGAATTTGGGAAAATTCTAAAAATGATAGTTGTAGATAATTGAAAAACTTTCCAACCATAGGTCTTGTATCTGGAGATGACATCAGGGTAAGGATATATGTACATTTTAAGGAAGAAGGTTCGAACTAAACAATGGATTCGGCCCAACCCGATTCCAACTCGGGTCAGGCCCAATACCCATGCCATTTAAGGAAAGTTTTCAAGTTTGTCCTTCTTTATTCAGACCATAATATCAAGAAATTTCTAGAGAGAGAGGAGAATCTTAGAGAGAAACAACAATTTCGACCTAAATCTGAGCCCCGAATCCCAGAGCTAATGAAGAGAAAAGTGTTTACGCTGCGTTGCCTTCAATTTGAGCTAAAAATCAGCCAAGAAGGAGAGTGTTAATGTGACTGCTGCATACTTAAAGTAATATTAAAGTCTCTTTTTCATTGTTAACAAGTTTATTCAGAGTTTTAATGCATTAGAATGGAGAAAATAGTGTTATAAACTCGTTTTTTGTTTTGTTGAGATTTATGGATTAAGGGGTTGTTTTGGGTGGATTAAATGGATGGAATTAGCTGAGTTATGATGTATAATAATTGTTGATACTATTTTTTGATGTTTTTGATGAGTTGTTATTTTTGAATTTGGAAGAATAGAGTGTATGAAGATATAGTATATATTTTGGAACTATTTGGTATGATATTTGTTTATCTAGGGGTACGGTGGAGCCCTGTCCCATCATATGATATTGTTGATACTCTTAGAGGTCTATAGACATATGTGTGGGTTGTGTATAAATGTGTTCAGTTGTGTCTATACGATGTGCTGTAGATATTGATATGTAATGGCAGCCTTGTCGGCTTGCATGTCCTTTCATGATATGATTAGTGGTGACTCCTCAGGAGATAAATGATAGGGATATATTTATATGAAGATGTTATGAACCATTGGAGTTCTTATGTAAGTTTTCTTATTGTTCGTAGTTCAGTTTGACTACATTTGATAGGTATGTATACGGGTGTCCAGGTCCGACCCCAGTCACGGCCTACAGGGATGGGTTGTGACAATTATTTAATATTGTCTAAAAATGTGAATTAACTGATTAAATAGTTAAATCAATTAAATTTCTTAAGTAAGTATTTACGATCTAGTTTTGCCTAACGTCAATAATATACACAATAATAAATTAAAAATAATGTTCGAACTTCATTAAATTCGAATAGCTTACTCGGGAAGCAACTCTAGGCTGGGTACCTGTAAAGACACTTACTAGAAGTATTACTAAGGTATAAATATGAATACTACTACTACTAATAATAATATTAACTAAAATAAATTCGTCTTATAAACATGGGAAGCCTTGGAAATCGACGATAATTTCTTCATCGGCCAATTTCAACTTGTAATATATAATATATAATGTAAACTTAAATTAAAACTTCCGACTTTTAAAATGGAGAGGCCTCGAAAACTAATGAAGAGATTTTTTTCATTGGTCATAGGACATGCAAACAGTTTTAAAAAGAAAACAAACAAAATTGAGGTAAAAGAATAACATTACACACGTCCAAATTAACTAAAAATGTCGAACAAAATGACCTAAACAAAAATAGTAAACAAACCTAAACGGACAATCATTAATAATGACCGAAGAACATGAAAACACAAAAAACAATGGCTGGAGTTTGAACCACTCTATCCAGATCTGAAATGGAATAAAATATACGTGGAAATACAACAAAACATAGCAACAAGAACAACAAAACCATAATACAAAGTGAAGCAATATTTATGTCTAGTTAGATTTGAGAGCGAAAGCTCAAACCTTAACAAAAATAAGTGTGTTTGGCTGGAAAAGAAGAGAATTTTGGTGGATTTGGTGATTGTTGTTGGTTTTAATGGAGAAATGTGAAGGAGAAGGATAAAGTAATGAAGAAGAGTTAAAATTGGTAATATTTATAGTAAGGGTGAGGAAGATAATGGAAAAGAAGAATAAATATTATGGTGTTTTTTTAAGAAGAATTAGAGATGAGAGAGAAAGAGTTTGAAAATGGTTGTATAAGTGTAGGAAATTATAGTGTATAGGTGTTGGATTTTTGTTGTAGTTGTTGATGAGTGTGTTTTTTTAGAAAGAATAAGAGATGAGAGAGAGAGAGTGTTTGAAAATGGTTATATAGGTGTAGAAAATTATAGTGTATAGGTGTTGGACTTTTGTTGTAGTTGTTGATGAATGTGTTGTTTTTAGGAAGAATAAGAGAGGAGAGAGAGAGTGTGTGTGTTTGAAAATAGTGATTTGTGTGGAAATTTTTGTGTGATTAGTGGGGTAGGTAAAATTGTGAGAAAAAATTTTGTGATTAGTGGGTAGATAAAATTATGTAATTATTGGGGTATGTATAATTGTGGAAAATTTGTGTGATTAGTGGGGTAGGTATAATTTTGGGAAAATTTGTGTGATTAGTGGGGTAGGTATAATTGTGGGAAAAAATTAATATTTATCTGTATTTTAATGTATTTCTAGACTGGAGAGTTGGAGAGGTTACTTATGAGTTGGCTTTTCCACCAGCATTTTCAGCTATACACCCTGTTTTTCATATTTCTATGTTGCACCGGTACATTCCAAATGAGTCTCACATGCTACAGTATGACTCCGTTGAGTTGGATGATCGCGTGACGTTTGTTGAGGAGCCAGTTGCTATTCTAGCCAGAGATGTTCGCCACCTTCGTTCTAAGTCCATCCCTGTGATTAAGGTCCAGTGGTGCCATCGTCTGATCAAGGAGGCTACTTGGGAGACCGAGCAAGAGATGCGCGAGCAGTTCCCCAGCTTATTTGGCCATCTTGGTATACTCTTGTCCCTACTTTCGCGGATGAAAGTTCTTTTATTAGTGGATGTTGTAATGACCTTCAAGGTCATTTTTGAATTTTTTTTAAAATGACCATTTTACCCCTCCCATTAGATGCCCTGAGTAATTTTTGATTGGTACCGGGTGTTGATTTTTAGAAAATCCTATGAAAAGTTAAGTCTTTGGAAATTTTGAGATTTCATAAGTTTTAAGTATTAAAAAATGGTATTTGGGGTCAATCAAAGATACAAATCTCGGAATAGAATTCTGTCAATTCCAGCAGCTCCGAAATGTCAAAATTAGCTTAGGAGACTTGACAGAATCAGTTTTGGAGTTGTAACGAATATTTGAGGCCTTGAGTTGAGAATTTGAAGAATTTTAAGCCAAGATTTGACTTTAGTCAACTTTTGAAGTTTTGATGCTCGGAATGGAATTCCGATGACTCCATTGCATTCGAGGGATGGTTTTTGGTCTAGGAGAAGTGTTGGCTGAATTTTTAGAGGTCCATAGCCCATTTTGGTATTTTGAAGACCTAAGTTGGTTTAGTTGCGACTTTTTGAGTTTTGGGTCAACAAGACCTCAAATTCAAATTTTGATGGTTCCATCAGCTCCGAAATATCCAAATTAGGCTAGTAGCATTGTTGGCATAACTATCGAAGCAATTGATACGAGTTTGGGGCAATTTAGCGCTTTTGACTTTGAAAGTTAGCATATGGTTGACTTTGGTCAACATTCTTGAAAAATGGGCTCAGATGAAAATTATGACAGCGCGGTTAGTTTCGAAATATCAATTTTGGTCTAGAACGATCCTTCGTTTGTTTTTTGAGGCTTCCGATCTAATCTCGAGATTCGTTGTAGAATGTGGCTTAAAATGACACTTAGGCGTGGGACCCACTTTTTATTAAAATGATCTCGTATGAGAATTCTGAATACGCCATTGAGTCTGGAATGTCGAATTTAGTAGTATATCTGGTTTATTTTTAACGGATTCCGAACGAATCCTGAGCACCCCGTCGGAGATTTTGGATTTTTCCAAAATCAAATATTGCAGCAGAAAATCTGGTGCAAAGGCAGCCCATTTTTGGGTTTTTCTCCAACTTTAAAATCCCATAACTTGAGTTCTAAAGCTCCAAATTAGGTGATTCAAAAGGAATATTTGTGATATTTTTCGAGGAGAACGCATTGGATAGTTCAGAAACTGATTTGGTGTATTCGATTCAGGTAAATATTGTGATCTTATTAGCAACAGTGTCCATTTTCGGAGTTAATTTTTAAAGAACTTTGAGAATTTATTTTTTGGTCTATATAAATCCGATTTTGATGATTCAAGGGTCTAAATTCAAGAGTTTTTCGTGGGGAATCTGTTGGTGAGATCGAAATATCGAGGGGGGCTTTGTTTGAGGTAAAACTTCAAATTTAGCAGCTGGTTGTTATGTTTTTGAGTTAGAATTTTATTGATCTTTGAGGGGCTAGTTCTTGTTCATTTGGACTCCGATTTGGGTGATTCCAGAGGAAATCTTTTGTGGAATTTTGAGGAGAACATCATGGAGGTGTCGGAATCTTCTTTTGGCTCATTGTTCGAGGTAAGAAATCTATTTTTAGTTGCAGATTTAGTATTTTTAAGAATCAAATTTTGTTGAATTTTGGAAGAGTGTATCTTGGTCAATATAACTCCGTTTTGAGTGATTCTTGAGGCTAGATTGTGGGGTTTTTCGCAAGGAACATCATGGTGTAATTGTTTTTGATTGGGAGAGTTTCATTTTTGAGAAATTTATGCATAAATAGGCTGCCTTATTTGTTTTCTTAGTTTGAAAATGTAGAATTAATTGTTTGATCGTCTTGCGTTATTTTTCCACCCCGAATTGTGTTATAAATCTAATTTTTGAACTTGGGGTCACATTTAGAACCTGTTTTGGGGGTCAAATCTAAAATTATGTATGCGGATCCCATATTCTCCATTTTAGACTCTAAAATTGGTCTGTCTCCAAAAATTATGAAATTAGTGTCTAAATGACTGTATCGACATCGTGGTTCTATTTTTGACAGCGTTACAACATTTCAAGGATGTTCGGAAGAAAAAAGTCCAGCACAGTGATTTGGAGCTCGCGTGTTTAGCCAACAGGTAGGCTACGGTTTACCTTTCTTTAGATTGAGCTAAAACGTGTGAAAACATGTTGAAATAGTTGAAATTTTGGTTGGGTAGTTTAATTGTATATCTCAAATGTTAGAAATCATGCTTTAAGCTTGTTATCAGATTTTTTAGGTATTTAGAAGCATGTGTATCTTGTCGTTATTTGTTAATATTATAAGGAGAGTTGAATGAGCATGTTGTTGATATTGTGGAGTACGTTGGCCTTAGTATAGGATGTAAACTTGCTTTAGATGTTCCGACGTCGCTCAGGTGGACTTAGATCTTTGTAGAATGGTGTAGCGGGCTAGTGCCTGGTAATTTGGCATTAGTTAGGCATTATCCTTGCTCTTAAAAATATCTTTATCCATAAATCGGTATAATCGTGACTTTCGTTATACATCAGCAATACTAGATTTCATAATCGTTGACTTTGGCTTCGGTTCCCATTTTGGTGGCATATCAGTTGACTCATTGGGAAGGAGATTCTCGATACTGTTATTGTTTAGTTGGAAAGGAGAATATTCGGCACCATAGAATAAAATATCTGTGAGTATCCGGGTATCCAGTCCCGGCCTCTATTGTGGATTATCTATGAGCATCCAGGTACCTAGTCCTAGCCTCCGTTCTGAATTATCGGGAGCATCCAGATACTCAGCCCCAGCCTTTACCAGCTTGCTAGTATGACGAGAATCCGAATAAATAGTATTGGCCTCGATCATACCGATGTATTACGGCGAGCATCCGGGTACCCAGTCCCGGCCTCAACCCCACTTATGTATTATGGCAAGCATCTGGGTACCTAGTCCCAACCTTGGCCATTTTGAACATTCGAGTGAGCATATGGGTACTAGTCCCGGCCTCGACCCCTAAGTCACCACTAGATCGATTGACTCTTGGAGATTTTGGGTTTGGAAATGATACAGTACTTCGACTCCTAACATCGCAGATTCTTAGTTTCTAGTCTTGGTAGTTATAGCTATTTTGTGTACTCGGCGGGCTTATAGGGGTTCATCTAGGTTTTTATTTAACTTGCGCATGAGTGTCCCGGCTGGGCTTATGAGGGCCCAGTTGGTTATAGTTAGTTGTAGTTCTCATAGGTAGTACTCTTTCCCCTTTTTGATGCTTATGTTGACTCCTATTTAGGCTATTCCTTTTTTTCATATTGTTTTTACCTTTTCTGCTTAGTCGGCCTATGATGCCTACTGGGTACCTTTTGTCTTGGTACGCATACTACACTCTGCATCTACTTTCGTGATGCAGGACCGAGCACCATCTACCGCCGTGGATAAATCGAGCCTGTTGCAGTCAGCTTCGGAGACTAGGGTGAGCATTTGGCATTTTTGGATCATTCCTGTCTCCTTCAATATGGATGACCCATCTTTTGACTTTTGAGACTAGTCAGTTGTTATATATATTTTTGATCCACTTTCGGGACTTGTACTCGTCTTTTATTTTGTAGCAGCTCTGTACTTGTGACTTCCAGGTTTTGGGAGGGATCATTAGTTGTTTATATCATGTTTTGATTTACTTCCGCTTATTCTTTTTGCCATTCTTTATAATTCGTCACTCTTCTTTAGTTTCTTCCCTCAAATCCATTAATTGAAGTTTTGGGTTGACGGGTTGGCTTACCTACTGGTGGGTTATAATAGGTGTCATCATGACCTAAGGAATTGGGTCGTGACAGTGGGCCCATCCAATGATTGCTCTACTCCCCCCCCAAAAAAAAGAGACTGAATCGGCTAGTTTAACAGAACAATTATAAAAAAAATTATTTTTAAATTCTAACGGGTTGAACCGGATCGGACCAAACCAGTACCGATATAATTCGGATTGGGACGGACCGGTAACCCCTAACCCCTCCGTCTCATTCCCTATCCCATACCCCTATCCCGTACCCCTAGTGGCACATATCAGATCAGACCGGAACTGGAGCCGAATCGGAATAGACCGGTACCGATCCCGGTAAGTGCTGGTTCGCTGCCAACCATACTCATGTTTGAGAATTTATCTTGTAATATCATTTATATATTTTTTAGGACCACAATATCATCCAACTAATTGTATTTTCTTCAAAATATACCTGTCATCTTTCTTCCATTTTTATCAATTGGATATTTTATTTTTGAAAAAAAATCTTCAAAATATACCTCTCTCTCCTAATGGGATGTCATGTCATATTATTATTTTTTTAACAAAAGATTTTTTAACAACACAATTTAAGCTTGTTTAATGTCTCTATAAGCAACTTCTTTTAGCATTTATCCATTCTTGAATTTTATAAAAGGAAATCAAATTTTGAATTAAAATTAACTAATATTTATTATTTATCTTTCAATATTTTTAAAAATTAATTATATAAAAAATTATAAGTAAAGAATATAAGAAAATAAAATTCACGGGCTAATTAGTTGCATATAATTTACTTTAAAAAATGATAATTCATACTGAAACTGAACTATAGGTTCCATTCTATAAGTGTTCTAATATGTAGTATTTATTTAAAAGAATCCTATTTTTATATTCTTCCTAATATGTCGAAAAAAGACGGTTTAAAATTAATTTTAACTTTTTTTAAAAAAAAATCAATTCTAGAAAAGAAGAGTCGCCACTTAATTTTTTAAAGAAATTAAGAAAACTTAATTTAAAAGACCCTAATAGATTTAAGTCTTAAAATTCAGAGAAAAAGGTACGAGGTTCTTATTTCCACTTTGAGAAGGTGTTAAGCATTCAAAGTGGCCATTAACGCGCGGTTATCCAACGATTTGAAAAATTATTTAACTAACATTTGAAAATATTAATTTAAAAGAAAATAGAGACTTTAAAATTATTTTTTAGAAAAAAAATGATCAAACTTAAACATTGAAAGTAATATACATGTATATAAAAAAGTAAAAGTTTATCAAATGACTAAGTAAATGTAGAAAATTATTTAAAGAGTAAATTAACATGAATTGGTTTATCTTTAGAAGAATCTAATTAAGTTAAAATAAATTAAAATTAATATCTAAGAAAGCATAAATAACATAAATAAATAAATTATTACAACTCGAACTAATATAAATAAACAATAAATAACACATGAAAATATGGTCTGACACTTAGTTTCTGTAAGTCTGGATTAAGCTATTGGACCATCTGCGTTTAAGGCCCAATTTCATTGTATATCGCATCTGTATATACACTGTTTATCGGATTGTATATACACTATATACAATGTATACAACATTATTTCTGTATATCAAACTGTATACACACTGTATATACATTGTATATCAATCTGTATATACATTGTATATCAGTGTATACAATATTATTTTCTTACATATCACACTGTATATATACTATATATCAGTGCATACAACATTGCTTTCCACCTCTATTCCGTGTATACAACCCAATATCAGTATTCAAACCATGTATATTAGCTTCCTTTCCATGTACCAACTTTCCAGCAATTTTTGCAAGATGATGGGAGACTCAAAAACTCAATAATATGCAAGAATGGAGTCCAAAGATGGACTGAAATCGATATCACACGCACCAAAATAAAATTACATAAGCATCTACTCATTTTAACCTAAACCAAGGAATATATTATGATATGTTAAAGTATCAAATTGATGGGCATCCTAAATGTGACTAACAACATATATTATATGTAGACAAAGAAAAGAAAAGAAGATAACACGGATTTAATAAATACGCTATACTAGCTCAAATTTTAAAAAAAGAATTAAATCGATTAGGCCATGAGAGTTCTAATTAAATAATAATTTTAAGCATATTTTTCTTATCTAAATCATGTTGAAAAAAGAAATTGAAAACATGAAAATATATATTGTCAAAGAAAACTACTTAGAAAAATAATGAACAAAACTAAGAGTTTTCATGAAATAATCCTAACACATGATAACTAATTAATCCTAACACATGTTAACTATAAAAAATTTCTATCATTAATCTAATTATCCTTAATACATGCTAACTAAAAAAAAATAAGACTATGAATCAACTAAATATAAAACACGAAATAATTAAATAAAATAAAGCTGAGAAAAGATTTTATCTCTTTTCGGGCAACGAGTCTGAAGATGACCAGCGGAAGACAACTTCACCACCACCCAAGAGCTTGATGGAACTCCAATACACAAAAAGAAAAATTGAAAATTTAGACTCGAACCTTCGTGGGTTCGATGTTATAAGAACATTGTTCTTTGCCTAAATTTTGACTTCAATCTCCTATTTTTCTTGAAGTAAAATATAGATTTAAAGTTAGAAATTTTCACAACTTTTAGGCTGGGGACAAGAGTCCAAAATCCTAGCCAAGTAAAGAAAATTTCTAACTCTGGGGTGTCTAAAAAACCTCCCACTTCTTCTCTCTTCTTAATAAGAATATGAGTCTTTATATATGCTCCAAAAACCCCAAATTCCTCAAGGATTTTCGATGTGGGAGATTGAGGGATTTTTTTTTTGTTTTTTGGAAAAAAAACTAAAAATTTAAAAAATGTAAACTATAATTAAACTAACCTAACTAACATTGTATTTAGTTAAAAATAAAATCTTTTTGAAATAATTTTTGAATAACTACATAAATAGTAATCAAAGATATAGTTATATAGAAATATATATATTATACTAAATTTATAAAAAGATAAAAATAGTTAAGAATAACATGAAAATATCTTTGTTTTTATAAGAGCCAATTATTTCAAAAATGTTCGAAATTCAAAGAAATTCGGTATAACTTGCGTTGTGGAGGGTCAAAATTGGGTGTCAACACTTCCAATGTATCAATCTGCTCTAACTTGAATATAAAGATAAACTATTTTTAAAACATAAAATCTGAATTTAAAATAAAAAAAAATATCTGAATTTTGAATCAATATATTTGTCCTTATGGACTTTTATGATATTCGGGCATTGTGCGGGTACAAAATGCATAGATTAATCATGCATTAAATTTGTATGTTCATGTTTGTTTTTTATAGTAATTTATTTGTTACTCTCTCCATTTTAATTTATTTGTTCTATTTTAATTTGAGACAAAAAAAATTATTTTGAATTTTGTGATTTTACATCAAACATATGTCAAATATACGAAAATATCTTTTAATTTTATATCTTAAACATGTCACGTGAAAAAATTAAATTAAAAAGTTGCTAAAAAGAAAAAATAGATACTTTTAAAATTTCTATTAACATCTATTGTCGCACGTAGAGAAAAGAGGGTACATAATAACCCTTCAACCAATTTATCCACTCCATACTTGAGGAAATTCAATTTCAATTTTAACTTTTCTAAAATCCAAAGTAGAAGACAAAAAATAAGTTAATTTACAGGAGATCCCACTTTCTTCACTTTTATTATAACTAACTACTATTATTTTTCCCATCTGCTTTCTTCAACAAAAAAATAAACCAAATAATGGAATCTAAGAGCCTTGTTCATGTCTTTCTTGTCTCATTTCCAGGCCAAGGACATGTCAATCCTCTACTTAGACTCGCCAAACGCCTAGCTTCAAAGGGCCTTGTTGTTACTTTCTCAGCACCCGAAAGTTGTGGTGTAGAAATGAAGAAAGCCAATCCCAAAATCAGCAATGAACCTACTCCATATGGTAGTGGTATGATAAGATTTGATTTCTTTGAAGATGAATGGGATCCTATGAAGCCCGATGGCAATGATTTGGAGTTGTATTTGCAACATCTTGAGCTAATAGGCAAGAAAATACTCCCTATAATGATCAAGAGATACGCGGAACAGGGCAGCCCTGTTTCGTGTTTGATTAATAATCCTTTTATCCCTTGGGTTTGTGATGTTGCTGAGAGTCTTGGCATACCTAGTGCCATGCTTTGGATACAATCTGCTGCTAGCTTTTCAGCTTATTATCATTATAGTCATAATTTAGTTCCATTTCCTAGTGAAACACAACCTGAAATTGATGTTCAATTACCTTGTATGCCTTTATTGAAGTATGATGAAGTTCCTACTTTCTTGCACCCTTCTAGTCCATACACTTTCTTGAAAACAGCCATTTTGAGACAATACAAGAATATTTCCAAACTTACCTTTATACTTATGGAAACTTTCCAAGCACTTGAACATGACGTTGTCAATCACCTCTCTGAAATATTTCCTATCAAAACTATTGGTCCTTTATTCAAATACCCTAAAGAACCAACTCCTAATGATGTCCAAGGTGATTTTATTAAGGTGGAAAATTGCATAGATTGGCTTGATACAAAATCAACATCTTCTGTTGTGTACATTTCCTTTGGTAGTGTGGTCATATTGAAAAAAGAACAAGTGGATGAAATAGCATATGGGTTGTTAAATTCAGGGGTGAATTTTTTGTGGGTCATTAGGCCACCTACTAAAGTCCAAAATTTTGATCCATTAGTGTTATCTGATGGATTTCTAGAAAAAACAGAAGATAGGGGAAAATAGTGCAATGGTGTCCAAAGAACAAGTTTTATCCCATCCATCGGTGGTGTTCGATGATCAATGGAATCTGTGGAAGAAGAAGAAAGGAGATGAAGAGAAGAGATGAGGATGAAGAGAAGAGGCGGAGAGCAATTAGGGCTGCTCTGTGTGTATTCCAAAAATGGGAAATGAATTGTACACTAAAAATATCTACACTTCCTGTACATATACAATTCTTAATTAGTGTGGGCCCCACTATCTTAACAAACTATTAACAACTATTAACAACTAACTAACAACCAATCATCTAACAAGAATCAGCTAACTATTCACAACTAACTAACAACTAATTATCTTCAATACTCCCCCTCAAGTTGGAGGGTGCATAACATCCAACACTCCCAACTTGTCCATTAGAGACATGTGTTGCTGCTTGCTTAATCCCTTCGTCATCAAGTCTGCTTGTTGATTATTTGTCTTCACAAACTCAGTCTTTATGTTCCTTCCTTTATCTTGTCCCTTATGAAGTGACAGTCGATCTCAATGTGCTTTGTTCTCTCATGATAGACTGGATTTGCTGCTAGCTTAATCGCTGCCTTGCTATCGCTCCACACTGTTATTGGCTTATGAATCTCTACTCCAAGTTCTTTGAATAAGCCCAACAGCCAAGTAGCTTCTGCTACAACAGTTGCCATACTTCTATATTCTGCCTCCGCTGAGCTCCTGGATACTGTTTGCTGCTTCTTAGATTTCCAGGAGATTAGTGACTCTCCGAACTTCACTGCATAACCTATGATGGATCTTCTAGTATTAAGACATGCTGCCCAATCTGAATCACACCAGCATGTTATCTCCTATGTAGGCTGTGATTTGAAACTGAGGCCTTGACCTGGTGCATTCTTCAGATATTTGACCACTCTAATAGCTGCTTCCCAATGTGAAACCTTAGGCTCCTGCATAAATTGACTGAGTGTTTGGACTGCAAAACTGATGTCTGGCCTAGTGATGGTGACATACAGTAATCTTCCTATCAGCCTTTGGTATTTTGAGATTTCTTCTAAAGGCTTATCATTCCTGACTCCAATTGCCTTGTCATACTCCATAGTAGTCAGTTTGATTCCAGGTTCAAGAGGTGTGGCAGTTGGCTTTGTGCCTGCCAAGCCCATTTCTGATATAAGCTCCAATATGTATTTCCTTTGATTAAGGATGATACCATATTGTGATCTCAGAACTTCTATACCAAGGAAATACTTGAGTTCCCCCAAGTCCTTTACTCTAAAGTCATGTTGCAGGATCTGCTTGGCTGCCTCTATGAGATTGTTGCTATCTCCAGTAATGAGAAGATCATCCACATATACAAGTATTATGACAATGTTGTTACCTGATCTCTTTGTGAAAAGTGAGTAGTCATGGAGGCTTTATGTGAATCCTGCAGCTAGCAATGCATCAGTTAACTTGATATTCCATTGCCTTGACGCCTATTTTAAGCCATACAGAGACTTCAATAATCTGCATACCTTGGTCTCTCCCTGTCTCTTGAACCCTTCTGGTAGTTCCATATACACTTCTTCATACAAATCTCCTTGTAAGAATGCATTATACACATCCATTTGGTGGAGTTTCCATCCCTTTGATGCTGCCAGTGCAATCACTGATCTCACAGTGATCATTTTGGCCACTCGAGAGAAGGTTTCATGATAGTCGAGACCTTTCTTTTGACTGTATCCTTTTGCCACCAACCTTGCCTTGAATCTCTCTACTTCTCCATTTTCTTTATACTTGATCTTGTAGACCCATTTAGAGCCAACTGCATTCTTTCCATTTGGAAGATCAACAATCCTCCAGGTATGATTATCCTCAAGGGCTTTGACTTCCTGCTGCATAGCATCTATCCATCTTGTATCTTTTGAAGACTCCTTAAAGGTTTTTGGCTCAGCTAAAGTAGAGAACTTTGCTAAATAACTCCTGTACTTTTCTGATGTTCCTGCATATGACAAATATTTACTTATAGAGTAGATGTGATCATGATCATGACTAGTGTTGACAACATAGTCATTCAGCCATCCAGGTTGTTTGGTCAGCCTAACTGGTCTATTTCCATTGACAGCAGGTGCAACATCCTCTTGTGCAGTCTTATCAGCCTCATTACCAGCATTATCATCAGCAGGTGCAATATCATGATCATCAGGTGCAATATCAGCAGGTGCAACAGCATGATCATCAGCAGGTGCAGCAATAACTATAGGTGTTTCTACTGCATCTGTGGCAGCTGTAGCAGCACCATTGTCAGGTGTCCCCCTTGCTGCTGCAGGTGGTGACTGGCAAATGTGAATAGGAGAAGTATATGAAGGTTCAGCATGGTTCAGTTGAAGAAATGTGTTACCCTCTTCAGCTGCAGAGCTGCAAAAAAGAAAATCATTTTCATGGAATATCACATCCCTGCTAACAAAGAACTTGTTAGTAGATAAATCAAGCACAATGTAGCCCTTTTGAGTCTCTGAAAAATCCATGAATACAGCTTCTTTAGCTCTGTATGCAAATTTATCTGATCTGGGTAGGGTAGTAACAAAACATAGGCAACCAGGCACCCTTAAGTGATCAAGGGATGTTTTGCTATGGTACATCAACTCATAAGGGGTGCAGCCTTGCAGTGCACTGGATGGCAACCTGTTCATAAGATATACTGCAGTTTTGACACAAAAACCCTAATATTTTGTTGGAAAGGAAGCCTGAAACTTAATAGCTCTTGCCATTTCCAAAATCTGCCTGTGTTTTCTCTCAACCACTCCATTTTGTTGTGGTGTATATGGACAACTACTTTGATGAATTATTCCTAGGCCCTATAATAACTCATAACACTGATGGTTAAAGAATTCAGTGCCATTGTCAGACCTAAGAGTCTTCACCTTACAGTTGAATTGTGTATTCACAAAAGCAAGAAATTATTTCAAGACTACAATTACTTCAGTTTTAAGCTGCAACAAATGAATCCAAGCATATCTAGTATGATCATCAACAATAGTAAGGAAATAGTTCTTCCCATCAAAGGTGGGAGTTTTGTAAGGACCCCACAAATCTAAGTGAACTAGCTCAAAGGGTTGAGCTGCTCTAGAAGTTCTCAAAGGGAACTGCAGCCTAGTCTGCTTTGCTAAGGGGCAAATTCTACAGTTATTATGCATATTTTTGTCAATCTTGTCCTTGAATTCTACCATAGTCTTCATTGTAGATGTTGAAGGATATCCCAGTCTCCTATGCCATAGATTGCATCTTCCATCTGCATCTGCCATGTAAGTCTGTCTCATGCTTCTTTCTGGTTCATCATATTCTTCAGCTGTTCCTTGGAATATGTACAGTCCTCCTTGCAATCTACCAATCCCCTTTACCATGCCACTGTAGAGGTCCTGAAAGACACAGTGATCAGGGAAAAATTTGATTGAACAACTCAGTTCCTTAGTTAGTTGTGACACTGACAGTAAATTGTATTTAAAATCAGGCACAAATAACACATTTGTAATTCTCTCCTTTCCAAATAACTCAGCACATCCTGTATGCGTAATTGGCACTGTACTTCCATTTGGCAAATACATCCTCATTCCTTTGTTTGATCGCAGGCTATGAATGTTCTTTAGTATCTTGTTGTTTGCAGTAATATGATGAGATGCTCCAGAATCAACTATCCATTCACATCTTTCTAATTGAGACATCAAACAAGTCACAATACCTGTCATATGGGCTTGGTACTCTTAAGAATTAGTGTCATATTGTTTGTACTGATTTTCTGAATCACTTCTTCTGTTGCCATCAACATGCTGGCCTTCATTGTCATCCTTACAAGTATGCCTTTCCTGGACACAATCTGCATTGTTAGCTAGAGCAGCATGCACTTCCTTTTTCCACTCTTCATTGTTATTTCGCTTGTGCCCTTCTCTGTACCTATCTCTCCTCCATCCATCACGATAGTTATTGTGCCTCCTGTTAGCCTTGTTGCTCTTTTCTGAGGGATATCCAACTAGCTTGTAGCAATCCTTCTTTGTGTGATTTCGCATGTGGGAATTTTCACAGAACATTGAAATACCACCCTTATAATTATCATTTCTTCTGACTTGCATTGCTACTGGGATAGATTTCTCTGCATTCAACTGTTGTCTTTTATCCTGCACTATCAAGGCATAAGCCTGATTTACAGATGGTGCATTAGACTTCATCAAAATCTGCCTCTTAGCTTGATCATAAGATTTGTTCAGACCACTCAAAAATTGCATTAATCTCTGCTCTTGCAGATACTCAATATAATCCTTAGACTTTGGACAGACACAATTCGGAGAAGGGGCTATCAAATCAAACTCACTCCATAACTCCTTCAATTTTGAGAAGTACATTGACACCGGGTTGGTTCCCTGTTTAAGATTCGCAATGGCCGTGTGCACCTGAAATGTTAGTACTCGATTCACCTTATCAAAGCTTTCCTTCAGGTCCTCCCAAACCAAATATGCATTTGATGCATATACAATACCACTCAACAAGTTCTCCGACACTGTATTCATGATCCACGAGAGCACAATCGCGTTCACCGTCTCCCACTGTTCGTGAAAAGATTCGTCGAACGATTCCTTCTTGCATGTTCTAGTTACGAACCCTAGCTTCTTCTTAGCCAGAAGCGAGATCCTCATAGCTCGGCTCCATACTCCATAGTTCTCAGATCCGATGAGTTTCACCGGTGCTAGAACACATCCCTAAGTGTCCGATGGGTGCACATACAGGGGATGGCCATGCTCTATGACTACTCTTTCACCTTGCGAAAGATCTCCCATTTTCTGCAGCTTTTTCTTCACTGTTCGTCGCCTCCGAGCTCTTATGGCTTCTCCGGTTAATCTCGTCCTCTTCGATAAACTCCAGTCTTCAATTGGTGACCCGCTCTGATACCATGTTCAATGATCAATGGAATCTGTGGAAGAAGAATAAAGGAGATGAAGAGAAGAGATGAGGATGAAGAGAAGAGGCGGAGAGCAATTAGGGCTGCTCTGTGTGTATTTCAAAAATGGGAAATAAATTGTACACTAAAAATATCTACACTTCCTGTACATATACAATTCTTAATTAGTGTGGGCCCCACTATCTTAACAAACTATTAACAACTATTAACAACTAACTAAAAACCAATCATCTAACAAGAATCAGCTAACTATTTACAACTAACTAACAGCTAATTATCTTCAATAGGTGGCTTGTTTCGTGACACATTGTGGATGGAATTCGACTATAGAAGCAATCTCAAGTGGCGTGCCTGTATTGGTTTTCCCTCAATGGGGTGACCAAGTCACTGATGCTAAGTACTTAGTCGATGTTCTTAAAATTGGACTTCGACTATGTAGAGGTGAGGCTGAAAATAGGCCTATTTCGAGGGAAGAAGTGGAGAAGTGTGTAAGGGAGGCTATGAATGGGCCAAAGGCGGCGGAGATAAAAGAGAACGCATTGAAATGGAAGAAGGCGTCGGAGATAAAAGAGAACGCATTGAAATGGAAGAAGGCGGCGGAGGAAGCGGTGGCTGAGGGTGGCTCCTCCGAGAGGAACATGCAAGCTTTTTTGGACTATGTTAGAAGTGTGTGATAGCAACGTAAAGCTTACTTTAATGAATCCATAAACAGGATGTACAATTAATTTGTCTTTAATTTATTGTAACCGCATATTCTTGTCTATTATTCCATAAAATAATTAGATACCAATGAATCCTTATTAGTGAATAATTTTATTGATTGGATCTCTATGCTTATGGAAATAAGATATTCAAATAAATATTTGTCACAACGGATTCATGTCTCATATTTCATAAGTTATTAACAATTTGAAATTATCAAAGAATTTGCGTGTCTCATATTTTGTGCATTAATGGATTGAAATAATTTTATATATATTCAACAAAAATAATGTATTCAGTGAAATTTCATAAAGTAAATTTTGGAGAGAGTAAAATATATGGAGACCTTATCACTATTTTAGAGATAGACATTGTTTTCGATAGACCCTCGATTAAAAAAAATTCAAAATAGTATAGAGAAAAAAATAACGAAAATGAAGACAATCATGACAAAATAGTACAGACAACCTGACAAATCTTTCTAAATATAGTCATAAGAAGATACAATGATAATCAAAGTGTAAAAGAACCACAAATACTAATCAAACCCAAAGGACAAATAAAATATTGTTGGGTTTTAAAGGGGTGAATGAAAATGAAAGGTTGTGACATTTACGAAAGGTTGTGCCTTTTTTCATAGGGTTGCGACCGTTCCGAAAGGTTGTGACTTTTCGAAAGGTTGTGACCTTTTAAAGTGTTGTGACCATTCCGAAAGGTTGTGACTTTTCGAAAGGTTGTGACTTTTTCAAAAAAATAAAGTTGTGATTTTTTTAAAGAGTTGCGACTTTTCTGAAAGGTTGTGACTTTTGTGAAAGATTGTAATTCACACGACCCTTTGTTGTCTATAAATAGAGGATTTTTCTCTCATTTTTAAAATATTGAATTTTTCCCTCTTCTGCATATATTTTCTTACAAACAAAGTTGAGTCTTTGTGTGATTTTGTTGCTTGCTTTTGAGTTCGTTGAAATTATTGAAGTTTGAGGTATCTCTTCTTCTTTAATAGTTTATCCGTTTTATCTTGGGAGAAAATAATCCATAACCTCGGGTATAGTGAGGGGATTAAATTTCTTAAGGACACAAAATAAATTCTATGGACTCGGATACTATTTTTTTTATTTTCATCTTTATAGTTTCTGGTTTACTAACATTAATACAGGAGGAATAACAAACTTAAGGAATTTATCATTTTTTTCCTGTATCTAAGATTTTAGGATTGGGGCACGACAGATCTTAGAAGTCATTGCCATGGTATTTATATGATTCTGCTATGTCTAAGTAAGTACATTATGAAGGAATCTTAGACTTGATACTACAAAGTAGTATTTTTTTTCTTACCATAACCTTGGTCAAATAAAAAATGATTAAGTTAAATATTGTGTAATTGTCTTAATAGTTTTCACAAACTATTTTCAAAGGTTTATTATCTGTTGTGATAAAATTGGGTAGAGAAATACTTTTGAGTGTATTACATCAATATTAGATGCATCTTTCAAGGATCTTAATCCAAGAACGTAAATGACAAGACATTTTTTTTCCAGAAAAGAAGAAGAAAAGAAAAGTTTAATATTCGATTTGAAGAATATAAAAAACTTCATTGAATATTAAATTTGTTTCATAAAAGAAAACATTATTGGTCTGACTACGTGGAATCTCTATAGAATTTACCATTCATAGATTTAAAGTCAGTCCAACAAACTTGGTAATGAGGGAAAGTTTTTTGAAAATAAAATCATATCCTTATGATTTTCTAATTCTGTTTTGGAAACTAAAACTTGTGTAATTTTCTACTATGTGTGGAATTCGATTGTGTTTGATGTTTTTGATTTTCTACTCCTTTGGTTTGAAGAATATAAAAACTTCACCGAATAAATTAGACTGTACATTTGGTTTGAAGAATATAAAAACTTCACCAATTTATTAAACATTGTGTTTGAATGAATATTCTGACTTGAAGAGTATAAAAACTTCGTCAAGAATATAAAGGGTAAACGATTTGAAAAATATAAAAACTTCATCGTTCACTAGAAACAGTGTTGTATTTTTGGTTTTTGGAGATTAAAACCTCTTGGTTTTCTACTCTGTCTGAATTTGAAATTGATTTGGAGTCATAAAAACTTCATCGGCATTCAAAGTTCATTCAGTTGATGATTTCAAGAATATAAAAACTTCATTGTTAAGTAGAAACAAGTCGTACAAATATGCAGTCTTTAGTGTTAGTATTTTCAATACCAAGTGGTCTGTCTAATTGTGACAGAAGGAAAAAAAAATATACTAATGACATAAAACTAATGATTTTGTGCCTGCAATGGATGACAATTATGAATTAAATTTTGACAATATGTAAAGATTGTTAGAGAAAATGGAAGCACTACAATTTTTTTGTAGAATATTATCTTTAAAAGAAGTTTATGATGTCAATATGTATTTTGATAATATACATTTGAAACCATTAGAAAACAAATATGTGAAAAATTATTTTCAAATACTTGAAAAATATTTTTGAGATCATATTTAAAATATGAGGGTTCTTTGCTTGTGATAAAGACAAAATTAGCCTTGGTGTCTAATTTAGATGTGGAAGCATAAGATATGAAATTGAATGACATTCTTGTATTATGTTAGACCCACAAAATTCTTGGAGTATATTTTGGTCATTAAGTTTCTCTTTTACTAGTATATGATATGATATGACTAGTATGAAATTACCAAATTAAATATATATATATATATATATATATATATATACTATGTTAATGGGTAATTCTGCAACAATCAAAATTGAAGAATATGGAAAGGTCCTCTTGGAAAAGACATCTAACAAGGTGTTGACTTTAAATAATATTTGTATTTGACAAAGTTGTAATAAGTAAGAAAAATATATTTGTAGGAAAAGATTAACCTCACGGAGGCTCTTTTCAAACTCAATATTTCTGGTCCTTCTTACTTTCTTGAGTCAAATTATTTATGGCATGAACGTTGGGGACATATCAATTACAAAACCTTGTGAGAACTGATCAACTTAAAAGTTTTACCTAATTTTGAGTGCAATAAATCAAAATATCAAGTTTGTATTGAATCTAAGTATGCTAAGCATCCTTATAAATCTATTGAAAGGAATGATCCCTTAGAATTGATTCACATTGACATTTTTGATATAAAGTCAACACCATCTCGTGGTGGGAAAAAATATTTCATAACTTTTACTAAAGATTGCACTATTGTTATGTCTATTTGCTGAATGGTAATGATGAAGCAATATAAGTATTTAGGCAATATAAAAACTGAAGTTGAAAATCAGTTGGGTAAAAAGATAAAAAAGATAAGAGGTGGTAGGGTATAAATCTCATTTTGCAGAAATATGTTTGAAAAATAGAATCATCCATCAAACTACTACCCCTTACTCACCTCAATCTAATGGAATTACAGAAAAGAAAAATCGAACTTTAAAGGAAATGATGAATGTCTTACTTATAAGTTCAGGTTTTACCATGAAACTTGTGGAAAAGCCATCCTTACAGCAAAACACAGTCTATTCCATATGAGAAATAAAAAGGAAGAAAGCCCAACTTGAAATATTTTAAAGTATGGGGGTATTTAAGTTCCTAAACATAAAAGGGTCACAATAGGACTTAAGACTGTGGATTGTGTTTTCATTGAATATGCTACAAATAGTAAAGCATGTCAATTTTTGGTTCATAAGTCCGAACATTCGGATATTCATACTAATAAAGAGATTTCAAGGCGTAGTAAACGTCAAAGGACATCTACTTTATTTGGATCTAATTTTGTAACATTTTTTCTTGAACATGAGCCTCAAACATTCAAAGAAGCTATGTCCGTTGCGGACTCATCCTTTGGAAAGAGACTGTCAATAGTGAGATTGATTCAATCTTGAGCAACCATACTTGGGAATTGGTTAATCTTCCAGCAGGAAACAAATCTTTGGGTTCAAAATAGATTTTTAAAAGAAAAATGAAAGTTGATGAAACTATTGACAAATATAAGTCAAGACTTGTCGTCAAAGGATTTAAACAGAAAGAAGACCTTGATTATTTTGATACATACTCCCCTATAACTAGGATTACATCCATTCGGATATTAATTGTACTAACTGTAGTATATGGCCTTGAAATCCATCAAATAGATGTAAAAAGAGCTTTCTTAAATGGAGAATTGGAGGGAAAAACTTACACGGAACAACCCGAGGGTTTTGTGGTTCCTCGTAAAGAAAATAAAATTTGCAAACTTGTTTAAGTCACTTTATGGACTAAAACAAGAACTCAATCAATGGTACGCGAAGTTTGACCAAATCATGTTGACAAATGAATTTAAGATTAATGAGTGTGATAAATGTGTTTACATTAAAAACACTCTAAACAAATTTGTCATTGTTTGTTTATATATGGATGATATGATAATAATGAGTAACAACATTGCAAACATAAATTCGACTAAGCATATGCTTTCTAGTATGTTTGATATGAAAGATCTAAGAGTTGCTGATTTGATATTGGGAATTAAGATTCACAAAACTCCTCAAGGTCTAGCATTGTCTCAAACTCATTATATCCAAAAAGTACTTGAAAAGTACAAGTACTTAAACTTCAAAAGTGAAAAAACACCAATTGATGTGAAGCTTGATCTTACTAAGAATAAAGGTGAAAGTCAGGCTCAATTGGATTATGCAAGAGTATTGGGAAGTTTGATGTACATCATAAACTGTACACGAGCAGACATAACTTGTGCTATAAGTAAATTGAGTCGATACATAAGTAATCCCAACCAAGATCATTAGATGGAAATGAAACAAGTTTTGGTGTAGTTAAAACATACTCAAAACTATATTTTGCATTATAACAAATATCCAGTAGTACTAAAAGGATATTGATGCAAATTGAATTACCGAGTCAAATAAAATAAAATCCACGAGTGAATATGTATTTACTCTTGGTGGAGGAGCAGTCCCTTGGAAATCTTTCAAACAGACATGTATCGCTTGCTCTACAATGAAATCTGAGCTTATCACTCTAAATAAGGCCGGTGAAGAATCTCAATGGTTCCGTAATTTCATGAAAGATATTCTTTTTTTGCCCAAGTCTTTGGCACCAGTATGCACTGTGATAGTCAAATTGCAATATGTAGGGCAGGGAGAATGATATATAACGAAAAGTCTCATCATATAGGATGAAGACACAATACCGTCAGACAACTACTCTCTAGTGGAATTATCACAATTGACTATGTAAAGTCCAAGGAAAATGTGTCGGATCCACTTACAAAAGGTCTAACTAGAGAGGGAGTTAAAGAGATCATCAACGAGTATAAGACTATGTCCGAGAACAAATCATCGTGGCAGTCACTCTACCTAGAAGACTGGAGATCCCAAGATCTAGGTTCAAGGAGATCAAACAAAGTCATTGATGACGGTTCAACATTGTTAATAATTTTTATGATCCATTCTAATGATGCGACAATGTTCACTAACAAGGATAAGGCATTAGGACCTTTTAATGATAGCTAAGTTTGATACAGGGCATATCAAATGGTGTTTCTATAGGATAACACATTTAGATATCACCTATGTAAGTGTGAAGTGTAAGTCGTTTCAAGGAGAATCTAGTAAGGCCAGTTCTCTACGCACTTATGAACCAAGAAGTGTTCATAGTTGAAACGAACAAAACAATGAGAACCAAAAACAGTTAAAGGGTTGATTGTGTGACTTATGTTGTCTAGTTATACACCAAAGCTCGATGGTTCAAAGATATCAAATCTACCGATTGACTGAGTATATCTAATATATGTTCACTACGGAAAGTTCAAATGGAAACCTACTTACCCAGATGCAATTAATTTTTACTTACAAATCACAAGTTTTTCATGCATATGTTTTAATAATAGCCATTCCCCATTCATGTGGGGGATTGTTGGATTTTAAAGGTGTGAATGGAAAATGAAAGGTTGTGACATTTACTAAAGGTTGTGCCCTTTTCAAAAGGTTGCGACCATTCCGAAAGGTTGTGACTTTCCGAAAGGTTATGACTTTTCCAAAAAAAATTGTGATTTTTTTAAAGAGTTGCTACTTTTCTGAAAGGTTGTGACTTTTGTGAAAGGTTGTGACTTTTGTGAAAGGTTGTGACTTTTTCGATAAGCTACAATAAGCACATGTTCACACTATCCTTTGTTGTCTATAAATAGAGGATTTTTCTCTCATTTTTAAACATTGAATTTCTCCCTCTTCTGCATATATTTTCTTACAAATAAAGTTGAGTCTTTGTGTGATTTTGTTCCTGGATTTTGAGTTCGTTGAAATTATTAGAGTTTGAGGTATCGCTACTTCTTTAATAGTTTATCCGTTTTATCTTGGGAGGAAATAATCCATAACCTCGGGTACAGTGAGGGAATTAAATTCCTTAAGGACACACAGTGAATTCTGCGGACTCGGATACTATTTTTTTTATTTTCACCTTTATAGTTTCTGATTTACTAACCTTAATACATAAGGAATAACTAATACAAGAGTAATACGACTAATAGTACGACTAATAGTAAAGAGGAATAAGCGAGACAAAACTCAACTAACTAACTAACATCTTACCCTAATATGTGTCCTCCATAACGTCATATCTAAGGTCATGTCCTAGGTAAGCTGAAGTTGTGTCATCTCTTGTCTAAACATCTCTCCTCAATATTTCTTCGGTCTACCTCTACCTCTCTTAAAATCATAGCCAGCCTCTCACACCTTCGCATTGGGACATTTGTACATCATAACCAACCTCTCAAAACTTCGCATTGGAACATTCGTGAATCTCTTCTACACATGTCCGAACCATCTCAGTATCACGATTTCCGCATCTTCTCCTCTATGGTTCACTTTTACCTTGTCTAGAATATCTTCATTTTAAATATTATCTCTCCTAATATACTCACACTTTCATTTCACCATTCTTATCTTCCCAACTTATATCTTCTCTTTACTAGCTAACATTCTGCTTTATACAACATAATCAACCTAGCCATCAATCTATTTTTCTCTCGTTAACATTCTGCTTTATACAACATAATCAACCTAGCCATCAATCTATTTTTCTCTAGTTAAATTTTGGTGGCACCTTTTTTTAAGTATTTCTTCTTTGATTAATTGGTATTTTCTTCTTGGCTGCTTCTGAAAAGGGTAGTTTTCGAGAAGATGATGGACTTTATGGTGCTATCAATATCATGTTGAAAACTAGAGCACGTCTACAAATTGAAATTGATTAGCGTTTTTTCTTGTTTTTTAGCGGATTCCTACCATCAATCCTAAGTTTTCTTTATTTCCCACTAAAATTTCAACTCCAAGAGTCATTTGGTTAACTGTTGGGGTATAAATCATAATTATAATAAATTATAATTAAAATAAAATAAGAAAATACTTAGTTTATGACGTAAATGTCACACTCTTTTTACACCAATCCAATAATATAACTCTTGATTTATTTTCTTCAGAATATTACAGTCCAACAACAATATTATGTAACTGAGACAATTGTGAATTAGTTAAAAAATTCTCCACCAAAAAAATACATTCCTTCTAAATAAAAATTACTCTTTCTTTATATAGTAAATAAATTAAAAACTTAAAATATATATATTGTTTTTATTTCAACTTCTCTTTTTTACTACAATATTTTTTCACTTTTTTTTATTTTTTTCCATACCCTTTACAAAAAATAGCGAAAACTGATCATATTTACCTTTATACTCTTAAAATAAGTCATCTTTAACTCATCTTTACCTCTTCCAAGTTTAGGATCCTATTTGCCCTTACACTATCAAAAAAAATCATATTTATCCCTACAACGTTAAATCATCATACTATGAATCTATTTGCCTTTATAGGCTAAAACAAAATAATCATATTTATCCTTATACTCTCAAATAGGGTAATATTTACCTCTACAATATTAAATCCATATTTTTTACCTTAATTTTTTTATGTGATTTACGGAACATATTTTTTTCAATTAAATCTATTAGTCCATTTATTAAGAAAAAAATGTATATTAACCTATTTATTTAATAAGTTATTAGGCTATTTATTAAATAAGTTAGTAAATTAATTGAAAAAAATGCCCTGGTCCACATAGAAAAATTAAAGTGAGACATGAAAATTTAATGCAATAGGAATAAATAAATAAAATTTAGAAGAGTAAATATGATCTCCAAATTATGGATACAGAGGATAAAATTAGGGCTAAATATAACCTCTTTTTGAGAGTATTAGAGCAAATATAATCCTTTAAATAAAATTTAGAAGAGTAAATATGATCTCAAAATTATGGATACAGAGGATAAAATTAGGGCTAAATATAACCTCTTTTTGAGAGTATTAGAGCAAATATAATCCTTTTTGAGAGTACAAGGACAAATATAATCCTTTTTGAGAGTACAAGGACAAATATATTAATGACATACAAATCTTTTATCTTTTGAGAGTACAAAAGACAAATATATTAATGACATACAAATTAAATAGGAACCTTTTTAAAAATACAAAAGCAAATATAAACCTAAAATTGAATAAGAAGAACAAATATATTGAAAAAATATAACAAAGACAAATATAATTTATTTGTGAAAATAAAAAAACAAATATGACCCTTAAAATTTCTTCCCAAAATAAATATGAATAATCATAATGTAAAACATGAAATTGGTAGACAATTAATGGTAGATGACGACAAAAGTACTAGTTACATGAGTTATATCAAAATACATGAGTTATATCAAAACATATATACCACATTTTGGTGGATTTATATCCACTGATATATACATTTATTTTAATATTGAAATGCATATACACCAACATTATTAAATAATCAGAGAGGTAGTTGTATCATGCATCTTATACTTTTAATATATACCAAATCAAGAATAAAAGAATCCATCCTGCCAAACTACTCCCTAAATAATATGGAGTACCTAATCAAATACTATTAGAAAATGTAAAAGAAACATATTAGAAAAATCAGGTTGATTTATTAAGTCTTTTTTTGGTGTTCTCTGCTGCATCAGCAGCCTCTACCTCCATTTTAGCTTTCACCATATCAGCCTCTGTCGCTTCCTCTTCACTTCTTGCTCTCATCTTCTTTCCCTGCCAAAATAATAATAATAATAAGAAGAATTAGTCTCCATCCCTATATATATTTATGTGTTATGTCTTCTTTTTTTTATAAGGCACAAAAAGTTCATGAAACAAATAAAATTACCTGACCAACAAAAAATGCTTTAACATAACTACACCATTCTTGCAAGGAGGTCTTGAAATATAGGCATCCTTTGGTTAAACTAGCCATTCTTGGAGTATTTTCTTGTCGTCGTTTAAAGCTGACACTAATTTACCCTTAGCATTCCCCTTCCTATATAAGTATGTGCTATGCCTTCTATTTCTTTTTGTTTACTTTTCTAAGGGTCTATTTTTTTAAAAAAAATTGCATATTCATGCATCCTGTCAAAAAATATGCAAACAGGTGGCATGCATGCTCCATAAGATTCTAAAAGATGCCACGTTGCATCATTACACCAAAGGCTGCCAAGTGTAGGTACGTACATCTTTGTCACATTGTCGTTTTTGCATTGGAAAGCGATCGTTATAGTCTTTACTAGTACTAGTTCTTTTTATTTATTTTCTTATTATATAGTAAAATCTCATTAAATTAATATTAATAGGATCATAAAATATTATTATTTGTAGAAGTATTATTTAATTAATAAATTAATATTTATTAATTTAAAAAGTTTTAAAAATTAAAAAAGGTTAATTTTGATATACAAGATATGTAAACGAAATTTGAATTCATAAGAAAAAAAATGTCATTTTTTTAATAAATTCACTTGTGAAAACATCATTCATGAACTTGAGGCTATAATTAATGATCTCGATTACCGCAATAAATTGAACGTCAATAACTTATTGGATTACTCGGATGAAAATGATATATATTTAGAGGTTCAAACTTTAGAAGAAATTGTGGATACCATTGAAAAAAATAATGTTGATGATGAAGTTGAAGATGATATAATACCTTTGGAACCAGTTACGCATAAGAAATCAATTATCGCATCTAGACTCTTCACAATTTTATAATGCATTTTGAACAGACAATACCAAAACTTTTGGATGCAATAAGAAAAGTTAGAGATGAGCTTCAACTAGATTTAGATTTTAACAAAATACAATAGAATCATATTTTACTAAATTGTCTTAGATATATTTGTACTTTTATAAAATTATTAATTTCTAATATTAATGAGACCATATATTTATAAAGGGATCTTCTGAAAATATATTATTTTATTGAAATGAATAATTTTTTCCATTGGTCCAAGTCGGGATCGGAAAAAATATTTATTTTAGAAAGATTATTAATTTACCGAGTTTAATTTAGTGAGATTTTACGGTATATAGAGGACTTTAGAACCAGGCCTTCTAAGTGTATGTGCTATGTAATTTTTTAATATTTTATCTTAATTTATTTTTTATAAATCAAGATAATTAATAAATTAAATATTTTAAATTTTAAAATATATATATATATATATATATATATATATATATATAATTGATTTACTCTTGAAATTCTATAAGTATCACATAAATTGAAACAAAAGAAGTAACATACATTATTTGAAAATGACGTAAAAAATAATATAAATCACAATCATTTACAGCTTGAAATATTTGAAAGACGGATAAAAATTTGGTTGGCTCTTGAAATTTTATTTTTGTCACGTAAATTAGGACATAAATAGTACTATATAATATTTAAAAGTTATGTAAAAAGTACTACAAATTATAATAATTAACAACTTAAACTATTTAAAAATCATATAAGAATTTGAATAATTCTCCAAATTTACATTGTGTCACATAAATTAAGATTAAGAGAGTAACATGGCACAGGTCTGTCACGACCGAAGAACCAAGGTCATGATGACACATATCCCAAATCCAACATAATGGCCACAATTTAAACAAAAAGAAAGACAACGAGGAAAATATCTCAAAACTTGGTGTCATAATTATAAAGAGCATCTAATACAAAGTCTTAATTAGAGAATATAATATAAGTCTCTGAACAATACTAAAGACTGAGAAAATAAAAGATAGAACTAGTGGCGATCTAGATCCCGGGATCTCAGCACTAATCTGAAAATATGAACTCCGTTAGAGGTTCAGCTGCCACACAGAACGCCCTGACTAGAATCTGCATTAAAAAAAGGACACAGAAGTAGGGGTGAGTACAATCCACATGTACTCGGTAAGTTTAGCCGACTAAGTATAAGGAATTAATCAAACCTATGAAATAAACTAAGAAACGCTTCCACCTGCATATAGAAAGAGTCTCATCCCGACATGGGTGCCGCCAACCTATATAGAACGGCGCGATTAAAGTAAACATATAAGCACAGTTCATTATCAAGATTAACCAGATAAGTCAAGTAGTACAACTAGTAATGCAATGTAATGCAATATTATGATGCAATTAGGGGTGCTCACAGTTCGGTTTGGATCGGTTTTCATTTAAAAAATAACCAAACCAATTGAGTCGGTTTTTCAAATTGTCAAACCAAACCAAATCAAACTATATCGGTTTTTACTATTCGGTTTTTATCGGTTTTTATCGGTTTTTTCGGTTTTTATCGGTTTTTAAAATACCTTATAGTCACTATTTGAATAAACAGAAAATAAATTTTAAAAGTATTTTCTTATTATAAATTTCATTGTAGCCAGTAGCTACTAGCCAAGATTGACGCATACATGTTTAATAATAGAGAATGACTCACCTAAAGTTTTACTATTTGTAATTGTGAGTAGCTTTTCTGCGTATGAAGTCCACATTTTATTTATTTTTATTTTTTTAGTATAATTCAAAAGAATGGCCCAAGATTAAAAATATAAAAACTCAATATAAATTATATTTTTTTGATAAAAAAATTAAAATACACACACATATATATACAAATTTAATTTTTAAAATATGTATATATAAAGTCGGTTTGGTTCGGTTTTTTCGGTTTTTTTTAGACTTGAAACCAAAACCAAACCAAATATAGTCGGTTTTTAAATTTAAAAACCAAACCAAATCAAACCAAATAAATGTCGGGTTTTTTTTCCGATTTGGTTTGGTTATCGGTTTGGTTCGGTTTTTTGATTTTTCGTGTTCAGCCCTAGATGCAATGATGTGATGGTAAGGTAGGATCAAGGTTATCGCACAACCTGTCGTATACACCTGTCGAGCTAAGGCTCCTAGACAAGGAATTATGGAGGACTCGTAGTCCATATATCAAATCACAGTCTTGAAATCTCATCGACTTGCTACCTAGCTCGTGGCCAAGGATAAAAAGGTGGCACATTTTCTTTCTCAAAAAAACTTTCACAATTCTTAACTTTCCAAGATCAATGATGTAATGATGAGGATGAATGCATCAAAATACATATGGCATGGACGTAATATTCTACTCAAGATGTAATGCAAGGTTCAAGTTCTCTAAACTCAACATAAACATGATATTCACCCTCAATAGATAGCACTGGCAAGGAATTATATTAATATAAGTGTTCACCTTTTTTCAAAAACATTCAGTACTCAATTATACTCAAAACCCCTAACCCAAACCCTGCGACAAGAATTATAGGAGACCAAGTCATGAATCATATACTCTCAAAGTAAATAAAATAGCAAATAAGGCCCCCACACGGGCTACGTAGCACAAATAATCCCCCACACGGGCATCACAATATAAATAACAGTCTCAAATCATGCTACAACCCATCCCAAAGTCTATAACATACGAATGACTAATTACCCCATCTCAATTTCAAAGAAGGATAGTCAAACCTACCTCAAATACCGAAAACTTTGCACGAATGCTCTAATCGGAGTTCAGTGTAACACCCCTCAAAATGTTTCCCTAAGATTCGGACCTCCCTTGTACACGTGTAGGGTCTAACTCAATTATTTTGAAGTGTGTTCTTGAGTTAAGATGAGTCCCTGAGTAATTGAAGAGTGTTGGAGGCGATGTGGGGTCATAGAGGACCCATAGGACCAAATCAAATTCAAAGGGGTTGACTTCTAATGACCCTATCTTTTGAAAGACGACGATCTGGGTAGACCACAACCTATTAAATTAAAGGTCGTCGAGTCTTCTTTCCAACGCCACCAAGAATGAAAATTTTGGAGTTCAGAGTCAAAAAATATGACGATCCTAAGACGAACTAGCACGACAGAAATTTTAGGCCTGGGCTGCAACTGCTGGGGATCTGGGCTAGGCGCCGTAGTGGCACAACGCGCCACTATCGCGCCAGAAACATGACTCAGTAGTTTGGTCCCTGGCGCGGCGCGCCACTACGAGGTGTGCAGGGTTTTTTAGGCCAAATTTCTAGAACCCAGAAAATATGGCCTTAGCGCTGTAAGGGCGCGACGCACCACTATCGTGCCAAGAATGTGACTCAGTGGTTTGGTCCCTGGCGCAGCGCGCCACTAACAGATATGCGGGTTTTAGGTGTAATCGGCCTGGCGCTGCAATGGCGCGACGCACCACTATCGCGCCAGGAGCAATTTTAGCCTATTTTCAGAACTTTTGAGAAGGGGCAATTTGGGAATTCACCCAAATTATATATGTATCATCCTTGGGCATTTTGGGATCACCATTTGCAGCCTCACTCTCTCTCTAAAAAAAAAACCCTAGAAATCCCTCTCTCTTCTTCTTCTTCTTCTTCTTCTTCTTCTTCTTCTTCTCTATTTCCATCAAGAATTGTTCCAAGAGCTTCAAGATTTGAGTTCTCCATTGAAGACCCAACCACAAGGTTTTCTTCAAGTCTTCACTAAGGTATGTAAGGCTATCCAAAACATGGGTTGAGTCCACCCATGTGCCCTACTCTTGCTTTGGGGTTAGAGGTCCATGATAATGGAGTTTCTTAGTATGGTTTATGTTTGAATGAGTTTTGTCTCCTATTAATTTGACTTTATTGGTGTTGATGTTGTTGAGCTAAGAAGTTCCTAAAACCTTCATGTTAGTATGAGTTGATGGAAATGACTTGTTAATATGCTTTGCTGATTTCCCTAACCATGTGTTTATGTTGAATGTGTCAATTTCCTTAAATGTGATATCTCTCTTGAATTGTTGAGTTAAAGCCTTAGAGTTGTGATGAGTCCTAAGGAGAGGTTATAATTGCTTATCTAAATGAGGCTTGATTGAGTTGATTGGGGGATAGAATTGACGAGTAGACAAGGTTCTAAATGAGACTTGCCATTATGACTTGATTGAGTTGAGATGAGAATAAAGTTGATGAGTTGGCAAGGTTCTAAATGAAACTAGCCGTAAGGGCTTATTTGAGATGATTGGATGGAGTCTTATGAGCATAGAGTCATAGGAGAAGTATCGAGCACCGAGGCGGGCGAGAGTATAGTCCGTACTCAAACCCCAGAAACTACGCCGCCAACGTAGGTAGGGATGGAACCGTTAAAGTCTGATGCTTCCCATGGAATCGAACCGTTAAAGTTAGATATTTCCCATTTATTTGTCCTGAAATGATAGGACTTGACTAATCGATGGAATCCATGATTAGGGAGGCGTTCATGCCCTGGAAAGGTATGGACGGACGTGGTAACAATGTCTGATTTTTATACTATCACTGGCTCATAAGTGATGGTTGTCGGATAAGAGAAACTCTCATTTAGGTCTTGCTAGTACTCCGAGTCAGTTGAGTTGAGTGGCATGAGATTTGGTCCTGTCTAAAACACTACTTGTTAGACTTAGGACCCTTGAGTGAGTTGTTATGTATACATATATGAGTTGAGATCCTGAGTTGATATTGATGTTTTCCTGATGTTTGTTTCATCCGGTCATTTTACATACTCGTACATTTCATGTACTGACGCCATTTGGCCTGCATTGTTTTATGATGCAGCGACAGGTACTAGAGATCATCAACCGGCGCTCCGTTGAAGATCCACATACACTTCCAGCCAGTTGGTGAGTCCTCCTAGTTTCCGGAGGATGTTGAGCTTTCTTGTATAGTTTTGTCGTCGTTTCCTTTATTTTGATTGTTGATTGCCATGGGCTTGTCATTCGCACCTTCTAGACTTTAATAGAGGCTTCATAGGCTAGAGTGTGGGAAGGTTGGACTGTTTTTTTTTAGAAGCCTTATTATAATTGTTTGATGAGTTGATAGTAATTGGCCCTCGGCCCTTATATTATGAATAGTGTGTCTATGATTGAGTCTTCCCCTGAGTGAATGAACGAATGATAGTGTGACTGAATCAGGTGGTTTGCCTGAAGGCCAGAAGTGGCTTTCGAGTGCCCGCGCGCCTAGGGTACCCTCCCGGGGCGTGACATTCAGCCAGTGAATATCCACTCCGAAATGATTACCCACTATCAAGAATGACAAGATTACATCAAAAAGAGTCTAGTGATACCCATATTGATAGGTTTTAGCATCGGGACAAAATCGTCCAAAAACTGCTTAAAATTCGAAAAGAGCGAATCTGATTTTTTTTTTGTAAAAATATATTCTACTCATCAAGGGGAGTTTTTGGTTGAAAAACCCATAAAATTGGCTAAGAAACGAGTTAGAAATCATCAAATCACTCATTTTGAATTTAGGAAGAAAACTCCTCAATATCCCATTTTGAAAACTAGATTTTTCAATGATTAGGAAGATAAAAATGGATAGAAAATGAATTAGGAATGTTAGATGGACTTAACCAAGAAAAAATCCTCAAAAGATCAACTCCAAATCGCCTCTCCTAGGATCAAAACGAGAACAATGGTGGAATTTCAAAAAAAAAGCATATTTCCCGAAGTTACTATTTAGAGACGTCAGTTTACTCATTGCGATTGCGAGCTACTAACCCCCGCGATCGTGAATCACAAAGCTAAAGGCTATTGCGAACGTGAGAAGCCTGCTCACAATCGTGAAGCACAAGGACACAGTGTGTCACGAACGCGATGAACTTTCCGCGATCGAGAAGCACTCCTTCAAGGGCATTGTTCGCAAACGCGAACACAAGGTCGTGAACGCGAAGAACAATACAACAGGCACTAAAACCAGATTGTTGCAGATTTATCAAGTCCAAAATGCTTCTGGTTAGACCCTCGAAAATCATTCGGGGTCTAATAAAAATAAACTGGATATGTTACTATACTAAATTCGACATTCAGGGCTCTAAGTCAACATTCCACTAGACCAAACTGCCGTTGAAATAGAGTAGAAGAAATTCTAACTAAAACAGAACTTGTCTTGTAGAAGAGTCCTATAAAATTTTAATATCTACATATACATTACCAAAAGTCATAACATACAATTGTTATCGAAATCTATAAATACGGAGGCGAAGATGGCTATGAAATTGGTTTGAGAAGATTACGGAGAAAGATTTGAGATTACAAGCCAAAGTTGAACTTTTTTGAAAAACTTGTTATACTCAAATCCTTAAATTCTAGTAATATGACTTTCTCAGTAACTCCTCCCTAAATTGTGTTACCTCCTTTCCATTCCATATTAGATGAACATCTTACTAAAAATAATTATTACATATTACATGATCATTTACTAAATCAGGATACTATTAATTAAAAAAAAAAATTTTACCCCTACAATTAATATGACTTTTGAATGAGAACAATTTACAATACTATCTATTCCTCTACTCTATGTATATTTTTTCTAAGTTCTTTTTTATGGTCATTGATATAAACAAATGGCAAAATAATAAAGTTGATCAATCAATTGATGATTTCTTAATTACCATATAAAATAGAAAGTGTTCATTTAATATGAGACGGAAAAAATAGTAATTTGATTTTCTCAGTAAAAACGCACACTTTTTACTTTCTCTTACATACATTATATAAAAATGAAAATATTGAATAAATTTAATTTAATATTAATTAATTTGAATCAGTTATCACTTGCAATTAATTTTTGTTATATTATTAATTATTAATTAATAAGTTTATGGAATATAATATAAGTTCTTAAATACGTATGAGGTATACTTTTTCTTTATCTTAATGTCAAATGCTAGAGCTTTTTCTATGGCCCATCCCTCAGATTTTCTGTGCCCCTATTTATGTTCAATATTTACTTTTTCATTATTAGGAGTGTGCATTTATATTACTTCCCACTCTCCCCTTTTTAAAATCATTTATACAAGTGATTTTCTAATTCAAATGACTTTGATAATTTTATAATTCAAATATTCGTTCTCATGGAGTCTATCTCAATAAATTTAGTATTTTATTCGTTTTAATTTATTATACATATAAAAATTATATAACAAATACTATAAATTAAAATAATTAATAATTTAATTTTTTATTATTATTTAATATAAGGTTACTATTAGGGGTGGACCCATGTTGGGTCAAGAGGGTGCAAATGAACCAACTTCCACACATTGTAGTGTCCTTGATGCATCGACTGTAATCACGTAGGATAGTAATTGTTTCCGATACATTTTTAACATTCTTCTCTTCATATATAATCTTTCACTACTGTTGCTGCGTTCTCTCCTCTGTCAAGCGACCATTTTTTTCGTTCTTCATTTTCACTTCTTTTTCACATAAATTTCTCGAAATTATTGACATTGAACTGCGATCAATAATTCCTACAATTTCTGGGAGGGTAATATCGTTGCCTAGCTTTGAAGAGTAAGAGAACTTAATGCACCCCATCTATTCGATAAATTGCCTAAGAGGAAAAGGAGCTTGTTTTTCGACAGCAACCAGGTTCATTTTAACTAGAGTTGGTACCTCGGGTTTCCATATCTTTTAATATCTATACCTAGCTCATACAGTTGTAATTATATTTTGCTAACTTTAGACCTTGAATAATTTATTAGTTTATACGCGTTTTCGTGGCTTTGGATAGTGATGGTAGACTAGGGTCATGTTCTCGCTCAGGGACGGAGATGAGGACGAGGACTAGGGTAAGAAGGGGTAAGTGGGTGAAAGGAGCGTCTAGACTGAGAGTAGGTTCTTGAAACATTGAGACGTTAACAGAAAAATCCATAGAGCTAGTTAAGATGCTAAAGAAGACAAAGATTAATATAGCTTGTGTCCAAGAGACCAAACGGGTAGGTTCTAAAGCTAAGGAGATAGACGGGTATAAGCTTTGGTTCTCTGGTAGATTGAAGTATAGGAATGGGGTAGGCATTTTAGTAGACAGTGATTTAAGGGATCAGGTGTTGGAGGTTAGGAGAGTCAATGATAAGATGATGTCGATTAAGGTGGTCGTTGAAGGGATCACGTTGAACATTATTAGTGCTTATGCTCCACAAGCGGGCTTAAGCGAGGAGGATAAAACATGCTTTTGAGAGGATTTGGACGAGTTAGTGGGAGGCATATCGGCTACTAAGAAACTTTTTGTGGGAGGAGATTTCAATGGGCATATTGGGTCTATTTCAGGAGGATATGATGATGTGCATGGAGGCTTTGACTACGGGGACAAAAATGGAGGAGGAGTTTCACTTTTGGATTTCGCAAGAGCTTTGGGGTTGGTGATAGCCAATTCAAGTTTCCCAAAGAAGGAGGACCACTTGGTAACCTTCCGTAGTTCGGTGGCTAAGACTCAGATAGATTTCTTACTCCTTAGGAAGGATGATAAAGGTCTGTGCAAAGACTGTAAGGTCATTCCGATCGTCAACCTTACGACCTGACATAAGCTATTGATGATGAATTTAGGGATCAAGATGACGAGGAAGAAAAAGGTCGGGGATGACCGACCTAGGATCAGATGGGGGAGTTTGACCATGGCTAGTGCCTTGGAGATGGGAGAGAAATTGAAGGATATGGAGACCTAGGATAGTAATGGGGATGCAAACAGTATGTGGGATAGGAAGGCTAATTGTATTAGGGTTGTAGCAAGGGAAGTATTGGGAGTCTCGACAGGTAGTCGTAGTAGGCATTGAGGGGACTGGTGGTGGAATGGAGAAGTGCAAGGGAAGGTGGAAGCAAAGAAGATGGCATATGCGAAGTTGATAGAAAGCAAGGATGATATAGAGAAGTAGACAAATAGGGAACTTTATAAGATAGCGAGGAAAGAGGTGAAGTCGGCGGTTTCGACGGCAAAAACTGTAGCTTTTGAATGCCTTTATGCTGAACTAGAAGAGAAAGGCAAGGATAGGAAATTGTTCAGTCTAGCCAGGGCGCGGGAGAGAAGGGCACGCAATATGGATCATGAGAAGTACATTAAGGACGAGCATGGAAAAGTATTGGTAGAGGAGACCCTCATTAAATAGAGATGACAGTCATACTTCCATAAACTCTTGAATGAAGAAGGGGACAGAGAGATTGTGTTGGGAGATTTGGAACATACAGGGAGGCATCACGATTTTGGGTGTTGCATAAGTATTACGGTCGAATAAGTTAAGGGTACTGTGCGTAGGATGCACTGGGGAAGAGCGACTGGACCTGACAAGAGTTTTGGGGAATTTTGGAAGAGCGTGAGCTTGGTAGGTTTGGAGTGTTTGAATAGGTTATTTAATATCATCTTTAAGATGGCAACGATGCCTGAAGAATAGAGGTTGAATGTAATGATCCCTCTATACAAAAATAATAGAGATATCCAGAGCTGCAACAACTATAGAGGTATGAAAGTGTGGGAAAAAGTAGTGGAGATGAGGGTTAGGAGAGGCGTGTCTATTTCAGAGAACCAATTCGGATTTATGTCGGGATGTTCAACTACAGAAGCCATACATCTTATGAGGAGATTGGTGGAGAAGTATAAGGAGAGGAAGAGGGACTTGCATATGGTATTCATTGACCTAGAAAAGGCTTACAATAAAGTTCCTCAAGAGATACTATGGAGATGTTTGGAGGCTAAAGGTGTACTTGTGGCGTACATTAGGGTGATCAAGGACATATATGAGGGTGCCAAAACCAGGGTAAGGATAGTAGGAGGGGACTTAGAGCACTTTCCAGTTGTGATGGAGTTGCATCAAGGATCAACTCTTAGTCCGTTTTTATTTGCCTTGGTGATAGATGGATTGATGCGACAAATTCAAGGTGAGGTGACATGGTATATGCTTTTTGTGGATGATATAGTCTTGATCGATGAGACTTGTAGCAGAGTTAACGCTAAGATAGAGGATTGGAGATATACCTTGAAGTCTAAAGGGTTTAAGTTGAGTAGGACCAAGACAGAGTACTTAGAGTGCAAGTTCAGTGAGATACCTTAGGAGGTTGGCGCGGAAGTTAGGCTTGGTGACCAGGCCATCCAACAGAAAAGTAGTGTCAAGTACCTTGGGTCTATCATGCAAGGCAGCAGGGAGATTGACGATGATGTCACACATCATATTGGGGCAGGGTGGATGAAATGAAGGGTCATTTTCGATGTGCTATATGATAAGAAGGTGCCACTACAACTTAAGGGCAAGTTCTACAAAGTGGTGGTTAGACCGACTATGTTATATGGGATAGAGTGTTGGCCAGTTAAGGTCTCTCACGTTCAAAAAATGAAAGTTGCCGAGATAAGAATGTTGAGATGGATGTGTGGGTATACTAGGAGAAACAGGATTAAAAATGAGGCTATTCGGGATAAGGTAGGAGTGGTCTCGGTGGAAGAAAAGATGCGAGAAGTGCGACTGATATGGTTTGGGCATGTGAAGAGGAGAGACACAAATGCCCAGTGCGGAGGTGTGAGAGGTTGGCCATGGATGGTTTCAGAAGAGGTAGGGGTAGGCCGAAGAAATATTGGGGAGAGGTGATTAGAGAGGACATGGTGTAGTTATAGCTTACCGAGGACATGACCTTAGATAAGAAGGTGTAGAGGACCCATATTAGGGTAGAAGTCTAGTACAAAGTCTCGTTATTCTTCCTTATTAGTAGGCGGATTAGCGCACTATAATTTTTTGTGCTCTGATTTCTATTATTATATACTACTCTCTGTACTTTGATTACTCTATTTTATCTGTGTCGCTTTCGTTATTTGCTTTTACATAACGCTTTGAACTTCTTGTACTTCTTAGCAGTATCTAACCTCTTTTTATGCTTCTATTGAGTAAAGGGGCTCTCGGAAACAGCCGTCCTGCCTTAGTAGGAGTAAGGTTTGCATACACTTTACCCTCCCCAGACTCCATGTTGTGGGATTTCATTGGGTTGTTGTTGTTGTTGTATATTTTATATAGGTTAAATTCTGTTGATTAGGAATATATATATCTATTTAAATCTACTTAAGCAAAAGTTGAATCTGTGGAAGGATGGTTCAGTGGTTCAAATTTTTGAATTGAAGGTCATGCGTTTAAAACTCAGGCACAACAATTGCAGTGCATTAGTTTTCTTCTTTATTCCTTTTTTAAAAAATAAAATAATGATCTAACTATTTTCTATTTTATTTTGTGTTTAATTTCTTTACCCAAATTTCATAGTATTATCTTACCGTTAATTTCACTTTTGTATCAAAAAATTCTACAAAGTGAAATCTTATATTGTTTTTATCTAAAATGTTGTAATGACCTCCAGGTCATTTTCTCAGTTTTTTGATCTTTTTAATATTTAGAGCTTTCATGTAGCGACCCCAAGACATTTATGACTTGATGGGACTAACAGTTCTGTCGCTTGGTCGTTCGTTTGGATTTTATGTCTGTTATCCTGTTTTGGAGCTCTTGGAGTTTGAATAGTTGACTTCAGTCAAAACTCTAGGAAAATGATCTCATTATAGAATTTTGATAGTTCCATCAACTACGGAATGGTCATTTTAGGTTAGTAGCATATTCGGCTCGAGTCCCGAGACTTTCGATGTGAGTTTGAGCCATTAGGCATTTTAACTTTTAAGCTTTAACCTAAGTTTGAATTTGTTCAACATTCTTGGTAAATGTGCTCGGATTAAAATTTCTTTAATGCGGTTAGCTCCGGAATGTCGAGTTTGATGTCGATCGACCTTTTGTTTGTGTTCCGAGGCTTCCGGTCTCATTCCGAGCTCTCTTGTGGATTTTTTCTTAAATAATGCTTGGGTGTGGGATCCACTTTTTATCTAAACGATCTTTGTTGGAAATTTCGACTGCACTGTTGAGTTTGGAATATCGGATTTGATGGGATAACATAGTTTATTTGAGCGTATGGGGTTCCGAACGAATCTCGAATACCCCATCGGAGATTTTTTCAACTTAGGCAAGCCAGCTGATGCAACTCAACTGGTGCAGGTCTAAATGACCGTTGTGTTCATGATGCTTTGTCTAGGAGTGGGCCGCGATCGCGAGCCTTGGGCTCTGTAATCGTGATGAGCATTTTGACTAATGCACCAGCCCGATCCAATATATTATTTTTGCGATTTCTCCATTTAAGGCGATTTCAAGTGATGGGTATTCACGTAGATTATGGCTATGTATTGGAGTGTTCAGGGTTGTCGGGGGGGGGGGACTTTTGTTTGAGGTATTTTTTGAGTTTTAGTTGTTGCCCTCTCTCATTTCTTAAGCATTGATGGTAAAAATAATTGCAAGAGGCTGAATTCTTCATTTTTGAGCATCGAATTGTGCTATATTTTAGAACACCAGTTTAGTAAGTTTAAATAAATCTTTTTACGGATTCGATTTTGGGATTTCCAATGTGGGTCTCATAGTCCCATTTTAGACTCGATTTTGGGTCAGTCTCCGAAAAATACAGTGTTGATGTTGAAATATCTAAGGTCCTTATACTCATTATACCTAGCATTCAATAGACTGGGTATCCACCTTATCAAGATCTCAAATCAATAATGGGGTCTATTTGGCACCTCTTATTGACGAGGTGATGTGTCACGACCCAACCTACCGGGTCGTGCGGGCACCTACTCTAACACTTAGATAGTAGAACCCTTATAGAAATATCATGCGGAAGTTTAATAAAATACAAATAATAGTCTAAAAGACTTATGAAGTCTCTATATTTTAAATTAAAAACTCCAATGTTTATTACTAGGAATAATTTAACATCCCTAAGGATACTAGTCTAAACAGATACGAGAACTTCTAAAGATACAATATGCAATAAAATAATGAAACAACTCCTACCATAAGGAAGAAAGAGTAGAAGCTACTGGAGAATCATCCTCTTTTTCAACTAAGAAACATTACTGACCATGCAACCAGACTATACCAAGTGGCATAGCAAGAGTAGTATCCATACAAACAACACGTACTGGTAGACATCATCGTCAATTGGGTATCCACCGCATAATATAAAAAAATCAACAAGAAGAAAGCATGGTCTTAAGGTAATACACTCGTCAAACCTTTATGCACAAACTCTTATCATTCTCATAAATATCATTAAAGTCATTCAATCCTAACTCTCATCCCTTCTAGTTGGTCCACTGCCAATGTTAAACTAGATCAAGGCCTAACCCTTTTATTGCATAGATGAGTTTCTGATCTACGGGCCACCACTAACTCTGTTTAACTAGCCTACTACCTTTAGCTTTCACACCAACACCTGATCCTAGAATAATTAACATCTCACTTGAAAGAATGAAACATTTAGGTGGACTAGGGCTCCTCTCATAACCATACTAGCCCGCTATGAAGGAACCTATCCCACTCTGGCGGCCTCGCCATAACAGAATTCCTCCCGCCAGGACAGCCTGTCCGGATATAGAATCTCTGAATTCTATTCCAATTTCTCTTTTTTCACGTGTACCAGCAGGACACCATCAATATCTGATTCTAAGTCACTAATTTTACGAAACCACACATCAAATGCTCTCCACTTCTTTACTCACGGCCTCATCCCTATGATATGGACGCATCTAGCCACCATAACATAATTCAAACAGGCATATACAAAATCAAATTATCAATTCACCATTTCAAGAGTAATATATAGTTTTACAGTATAAATATCAAATACAACAGTCAATATGGTAACACTTGGACCTTCGATCCCTTCGTATCAATCATTACACATGATGGACATGCTCAATTATAATTGAATCAGTTTCTTTATCATCACCCATACAGCCAAGATCAATTCATAGATGATAGCCATATAATGGTTCTCTCATGAAACCCATACACAAACTATATATGTATCAGAACGTGACATTCGATTCAATATATATGTCAGAACGTGACATCCGATCCAATATATATGTCAGAATATGACACACAATCCAATATATGTGTTGGAATGTAACATCCGATCCAATATATATGTCGGAACATGACACCCGATCCAATATCACAGACAAAAATACAATCACAGTCCACAATGAATAGTACACATACTTGCATGCAATTGTTCACAAATAGTCAATTCATTGGTTTCATCCTATCTTTTCCTTTATTAACAATATTTTATCAAGTCTTCTTTATTCAAGCATTATTTTTAGTAGAACAGGTTCAAATTTTACAATCCAAACCTAGGGCCCAGGTGCGACATAGCGAATGAGGTACCTCACTCAAGCTTCTTAGCATTCACTTAGCTTCTCATAGGTAATGAAATTAAAACCATAAGCAGAAATAAGGGAATAATGGGACTAAGGGAAACAACACAGCAGAAGAGAAAATAACAACATCAACACTGTGTATTTGTTCAACAATACCTCTACTACCTTAAACTTGGCAGAGGCTAAGACATGTCCCTAGCTCACCCTCATAATAAATGGAAATAATTATTGTGATAAGTATCCCAAAAGACTTTACATAACAAAGCTAGAAAGGAAAGGATGTTGTTCCCGAAACATGGGAACTCACCAAAGAAGTAGCCTTCAACATAATCAACTAGCCACGTGGAGGTAAGTGTGTAGTAACATTGGTACCTACATGGTAATATCGTGTAGGCAATAAAGTATGCGTTAGTACTTTGAATGTACTAAGTATGTAGGCATGCATGAAATTTTAGGGAATATTAGAACATATGTGTAATATGAAACATAATGCGATGCATGCATAATCAATCATGTACATAGCATTTGAAACATTCATTTTGTGGGAACATGACCTTAATCGACATTTAAGACCATGCGAGCTATTACATGGAATCAAACATAACCCCCTACGTTGGCACGGGGAGACTACTTTCCAAGTAGAACTCTGTCAACTTCATTCATTTCTTTAACTTTAAATTTAAGGGCTATTTATGGATCCACTAGCCTAAGCCTACAAGGACTCCTATGTTGGCGTATAGTTAATGAGATAAGGGGTTGCTACTAGGATTTTCTTACCGAATCTTACCTCAATGCCTCATTTGGTGCTAAGTCAATCCCACAGAATAGTTCATATAATAAGAATATATCTATTTACATAGCTTTAGATCTCAAAACATCATACGGAAGCTCATTAAACCTTTCATTTGATTTACACAAGTGAGAATTGGCCTTTCACAAGTGGAATACATCATTTAATAATCATTTCAACATTCTTTCATTTCTTGAGACTCCCTTTATTCATATATATTTGTTTTCATAAACATTCATTTTTTAGTAAAAACTTCCAATTCAACTTCATTGTAAACATAATAAAATTAGGTGGGTTCTATTCTTTCAACCATTAAATCATTTAAAACAATGCTAGCATGCATGAGAGTAAAGAAATACATCAATGAAGATATCTTTAAAACAACCTACCAGAATACCTTGAAACTCTTTTAGGCCTTCATATAAGGACCTTTAGTAAAACCATCAATTTCAAGCAATTAAGAGTCAATATAGACTAATATAGGTATATAAACTTCAAATAAATAACAATCTATGCATTTGGAATCATAGTGTAAAAACCATAAAATTTCACCATTTGAAATTGAACTATGAAGTTGGGAAAAACATTTGGGCTCCATGGGTGGAAGAACCCATGAATGAAACCCACATACCTTGGGGAACAAATCCTTAATGAAAGATTGAAAAGAAATGGAGACTTGATCTTCTTGGAATGAAACCCTAGCTCTTGAATATGAAACCCTTGTGAGAACTTGAGAGGAGAAAATCTTATATTTGTGTCTAAGTATGAGAAATGAGGGCTTGGGAGAGTTTAGGGCTTTTAGATAGGTCAATTTCATCCCCAAAATGATCACACTTCAATATTAAAACACAGAAAAAAACTCAAATGCCCTTTTAAAATCTGACCAGACTGGGCTTCATGGGGACCCTTCATGGATCGTGGTGCTCACCACGGTCCGTGGTGGTGTCCCTTGATGATTGACTTGGAGGAAACAATCTTGGGGTTGCAGGAAAAGTCTCTAAACTTCCTCCACGAAGAATTTCATGGTCCGTGGAGGGCATCACGGTCCGTGAACAACGGCCTTGGTGTAGAGCCTGCAGAAGTGACCACCACGGATCACACCACGGTCCATGAAGAGATCCATAGACCGTGGTGGTCGTTCGTGGTCCTCGCCTTAGAATGTTTTCTGAGGCCTTAAGGTAGGGGTCACCATGGAGGGCACTATGGTCTGTGGTGCTCACCACGGTCCGTGGTCCCTCATCGTGGTCCCCTACCTACAGGTCTGAGTCTCTAAATCCCCACCACAGTGGCTCACCATGCGGGTTGGGGATCACCACGTCCCGTGATGGCCTTTCGTGGTCCTCTCTAGTGCCAATTTTCTGCATTTCTTTGGGATTTCATCCTTTGTTCCTCATTTTAGGACTTTTAAACTTTTGGGGTCTTAAAATATCTCCCCATTGGGAACATTCATCCTCGAATGAGAATTATTAGCATAGAAAAGGATATGACAACAGGACTAGCAACCCAACATAAATACAATGACACTTGAAATGCATAAAACATGAGATCTTTAAACTTTGCATAAATTTTGACTTTTAAAATTCAACTTCATAAACATGTATGCATGTGAAGACTTAGGAAAACTGAAACATAGGAGTCTTAAAAAATTCATGAATAACTTAGTACCTTAATCTTGAGTAGAATAAAAGAGACGAGGGTATTCAGATCCTCTTCCGCTTTCCATGTAGCGCTTTCAACTTATTGATTTCGCCAAAGGACTTTGACGGATACAACTTCTTTGTTCCTCAATCTCTTAATAACTTGCTGGTCCAAAATTTCAATGGGACCTCTTCATAGGTCAAGTTTTCTTCAATATTCACTACTTCCAATGGGATAAGGGAGCTAGGATCACCTACACATTTTCTCAACATAGACACATGGAACATCAGATGAACCAAAGTCATTTCCAAATGTAACTCCAACTCAAAAGCAACCTTGCCAACACGTCTCAAAATTCTATAAGGCCCTATATACTTAGGGCTCAATCTCCCTTTCTTACCAAACCAAACTACACCCTTCATGGGTGAAACCTTCAAATATACCCAATTATCTACATTTTCGTTCGATCGACGGAATCAATCGTACTTTCACTGCTGTGGACACGGATTTCCATTCTTCTCTTACAGTTCCTCCACCGAAACCTTTCTATAAGACTCTCACCTTCTCTAAATCATCAAACACCAAATCAGGACCTAATAAGGTCATCTCACCTACTTCAAACCAACCAACCGAAGATCTACATCGTCTCCTATAAAGGCCTCAAACGGTTCCATCTCAATGCTTGAGTGGTAGCTATTGTTGTAGGCAAAATCTATGAGCGGTAGATGATCATCCAAACTCACTTTAAACTCCAAAATGCAAGCCCTTAACATATCCATTAGTGTTTGAATTGTTCGTTCGGCTTGCCTATTGGTTTGAGTATGGAATGCGGTTCTTAGCTTCATCTTGTTACCAAGACCCCTTTGAAGTGATCTCTAGAAATGGGAAGTGAATTGGATACCACGATCTGAAATAATAGAAAAGGTCATACCATGCAACCTCACCAACTCCTAAATATATAACTTAGCATAATCTTCAACACTATACGATATCTTGACTGGTAAAAAGTAAGTCAACTTTGTCATTCTATCAATAATAACCCAAATCGAATTATGATACTTCCGAGTATGAGGCAAACCCACTACAAAATCCATGTCCACATCTTCCCATTTCCAAGTAGAGATTTTAATGTCTTGGGCTAGGCCACCCATTCTTTGATGTTTGGCCTTAACTTATTGGCAATTCGGATATTCAGCCACGAACCTCACAATGTCCTTCTTTATGCCATTCCACCAATAAAGCTCCTTTAAGTCTCACCATATTTTCGTCAAACCGGGATGAATAAAGTATGAAGAATTATAAGCCTCATTCAAGATCAAATTCCTTAGTCCATCCACATCCGGAACACATAATCGGCCTTGGTATCTCCCCCTTGTGAAAAGACCTCTACCTTCTTTTCCTTCACCAACTTATTTAACTCTATAAAAGTTGGTTCAAGGTCTTGTTTTGACTTAACATCCACCATCAAAGATGATTCAGACCCGTTATGAACAAATATACCACCATCATCGGAACCACTCAATTTCGCCCCTAATCTAGCCAACCAGTGAACATCCTTTAACAACTCTCTCTTCCCTTCATCAATGTGAGACACACTCTATATAGACACTTTACTAAGTGCATCTGCAACTACATTGGCTTTATCCGGATGATAATCCACACTCATTTCATAATCTTTGAGGAGTTCTAGCCATCTTTTTTGCCTTAGATTGAGGTCCTTTTGAGTGAACACATATTGGAAACTTTTGTGATCGATGAACACATCCACATGTACCCCATATAGGTAATGCCGCCAAATCTTTAAAGCAAATACAACATCCTCCAACTCGAGATCGTTGGTAGGATAGTTACGTTCATGCACCTTCAATTATCTAGAAGTGTAGGCTATAAATTTGCCATTTTGCATTAAGACACAACCCAAACCAATCTTTGAAACATCAAAATAAACCACAAATCCTTCTAATCCTTTCGGTAAAGTCAAGATAGGAGAAGAGTTAAGTCGATCTCTTAAAGTTTGGAAACTCTTTTTACACTCATCTGTCTATAGGAACTTTGCCTTCTTTTGAGTCAACTTTATCATAGGAAATGAAATGGTAGAAAAATCTTCAACGAATCTTCTATAGTACCTTGCTAGACCCAAAAAGCCCCTAATGTCCAAAGGAGACAATGTTCTAGGCCAATTCTTGTCCGCCTCCATTTTGTTAGGATCAACCTTGATTCCATCATCGAATACTATTTGACCAAGAAATACCACCTCTTTCAAGCAAAATTTGCACTTACTAAATTTTGCAAACAATTGTCTATTCCTCAAGGTTTGAAGCACAACTCTCAAATGATTCATATGTTCTTCCTCACTCCGACAGTAAATCAAGATGTCATCAATGAAAACCACCACAAATGTATCAAGGTAGGGTTTGGACACCCTATTCATTAAGTCTATGAACACCATCGATGCATTCGTTAACCCAAATGACATCACTACAAACTCAAAATGACCATACCTTGTTCAAAATGCCATCTTGGGAATGTCACACTTCCTTACCCTTAGTTGATGATAGCCAGACCGAAGATCGATTTTAGAGAAATGGCTTGCCTCTTACAATTGATCAAACAAATCATCTATCCTAGGGATTGGGTACTTTAGTCTATGCATATTTGAAGCGACCCATCCTTCTTTCTTACAAACAACACGAGAGCACCCTATGGTAAAATACTTGTCCTAATGAATCTTTTCTCCAACAAGTCCTTTAATTATTCCTTCAACTCTTTTAAATTCTGTCGGGTCTATTCGATAGAGAGGAATAGAGATAGGTTGGGTATCGTAGAGAAGATCGATACAAAAATCAATTTCCTTTACGGGAGGGATACCAGAAATGTCATCAAGAAAGACATTGGGAAACCCATTAACGATGGGAACCGACTTGATAGAAAGAATTTTGGAGTCGATATACCTAACCCTCAGAATGTGGTAAATGCAAACTTTAGCTATCAAATTTCGGGCCTTAAGATAAGAAATGAACCTAGCCTTTACTATCGAATCATGATCCTTCTATTCAAGAATAGACTCATTTGGGAATTGAAACTTGGCTCGATGAATCCTACAATCTATAGAGACATAAGATGCATGCAACCAATCCATCCCAAGGGTAACATCAAAGTCCACCATGTCAAGCTCAATAAGATCATAAGGAACAACTTTATGCAAGATAGACACGGGATAACCCTAATAGACCTTTCTAGAAACAACCGACTCACCAATGGGGGTAGACACCATATAAGGATCTATTAACATTTCGGGTGATATATCAAACCTATTTTCAAAAAATGGGGTAACAAACAAAAAATTAGCACCCGTATCTAATAATGCATATACATCAAAAGAAAAGACCTTTAACATGCCGGTAACAACATTGGGTGCTTCCTCAACCTCTTATCTCTAACGCAAAGCATAAAAGCAGTTGGTACGTTGTCCACCTCCTTAAGCTTGTTGACCATGAGAAATTTGGCCTTGAGGACTACTACCACCACCACCTCTACAATATCTAGCATGGTGGCCCAGCTTGCCACACTTGAAGCATGCATTGGAGCCGGCTAAGCACTCCATTTTATGAGTTCTACCATACTTTTTGCAAGCGGGGAAAGCTCGAGCACCAACATTCTCTCTTAAAACCATCGGGCTAGTACCTTGTACTTGTTGAACCTTGAAGGAGTAGTATTGGTGGAACCTTTGCCCATAAATCCTTGCCCACCTTGGCCCTTTCCACTACAACTATAATTGGACCTTTGAGGATTGAACCCTCCACCATCAACTCTAGCCTTTTTGAACCCTCTTGAACTCTCCCTCAATTTCTCATCTTCAATTTATTCTGCGCATGTCATAAGTCGGGAGATGTCCATATCTTTGACCAACATGGCTATCTTTCACTCTTTGGATACCAAGATAGAAATGCTGGAAATGAAATTGCTTATCCTTACCCTTGAATCAGAGACCATGAAAGGAGCATACTTAAATAATTTGGTGAATTTGAGTACATACTCCCTTACACTCATACTCCTTTGGCGAAGATTGATGAACTATTGGATATTTTTCTCCCTTAGCTCCAAAGGAAAGAAGCGGTCTAGGAAGGCACCTTTAAAATCTTTCCATTCGATAGGCTACATATCTTCACCCCTCTAGATGACCTATTGTTCATACCAAACCCTTGCCACTCCTTTGATTTGATAGAATACTAGCTTAGTCTTCTCATATGGAAGCACACCCATAATAGTCACTATATGATAAACCTTCTCAATGAACTCCATAGGGTCCTTATCTACTTTAGAACCATCGAATTCAGATGGATTCATCCCCTTGAAGTCCCAAATCCTAGAAGCCAGAGTGGGAACTTGAGAAGGAGGAGGAACAATGCCTTGGTTATTTTGGTTGGATATGTCTTAAGCCAACAATATGCTAATATTCTAGAATTTTGTATGGGTCACTCCCTCCTCATGATGTATAGCTTCGGGGATCGGAGAAGATTTTTCCTCATCATCGACCCTTGCTTTAGGTAGAGGTACTCTTTTTGGAGTCATGATCTAGAAGACACAAAATGATTTGTTAGTTTGAGGAAGTCTTAGGACACTCTAAGGCATGACATAAATTTGAAAGAAGTGAAGATTTTCCTAAATATCTCATAGTCTCCTATTCATAGTTGTGGCGCACATCACAATTATGAAAAAGACCCTATTCAACACGTATGTTGGACTCTAAGAACAAATTCAAAACCTAGAGCTCTGATACCAAGTTTGTCATGATTCAAGCCTTAGATCCAAGCACGACACGGCAAATGAGACACCCAAAGTTACTTCACTCAAGTCTTTTAGAATTCACTTGGCTTCTCATAAGTAATGACATTAAAACCATAAGAGAAAATAAAGGAATAATAGGACTAAGGGAAACAACACAGCATAAGAGAAAATAACAATATCAACATCGTCTATTTGTCCAATAATACCTTTACTACCTTAAGACTTGGCGGGGGATAAGACATGTCCTTATCTCACCCTCATAATAAATGGAAATAAGTATTGTGATCAGTACCCCAAAAGACTTTACATAACAAATCTAGAAAGGAAAGGATGTTGTTCTCGACACATGGGAACTCACCAACGAAGTAGCCTTCAACGTAATCAACTAGCCATGTGGAGATGAGTGTGGAGAAATACCGGTCCTTATATAGTAATATCATATAGGCACTAAAGTATGCATTAGATTATGAATTTGTTGGTCTTGAAATTATAGACCAATCAGATTAAGATATCAATCATCCAACCACAATAATTAGATGCATGGTAAACATCACAACATTAATCAATCACTATTAAGAGTCTCTCTATGATATAGACTAAACTATAACCTACAACCACATGTAATAAAACAGGTTCATGGCATAAGGTTTATCAACACTAAGTTATTCACATTCACCCTTTATTTTATGATACACATTACTTAAGTAATTCGTGAGTTGTAGTCTTCCTTGCGTTAGGAATCTCTTCTTCCCTTCTCTCCAAGCCTAGAAAAATTTATTGGGGGTTTCTAGGTAACCCTCGTCTATTTTTTCACTTAGGGAAAGAATGAGATAATAAAAATATTCCCTTTTTAGCTTCTGGTCCGTCAGATCCTGCTTTAGCAACCCAATATGGATAGTGCTCAGTAAAATAGATATAACTTTTTACTCCACACTCTAAATGAGGCAAATTTGGTGGAGTTGGAAACAAGACTCATATAATATTAATTTGATAGGTCATGGACTACCTAATTCATTATAGGATGACAATTATGGTCATTTGAAGTTGACCCTAATTTAAACTCAAGTCCAAAACTAAATCGAAAAAACATTTTCAACTTAACTTTAGGCTAGACGCATTGTACGACCTTAATATACAACTAATTCACTCACATACCAAGGAATTTATTCTAGTCTTATGACAACTGAGATTTATATACCTTTACTGCAGATATTGTTAGTAACTATGGGGCTAGGTCATTATATAATCAATATTTTATTAGCGTGGTGGCAATTGGAGGTGATTCGGAGGTGGAAATCTTCAAGTTGGTAGATTTAGAGCGCGCGTGATCGACTTTGAGGTAGGCTATAGTCTCACTTTGACTGAGTTTTATTAGATATTATTTATTATATATTGCATCTAATTTAGGTTGGTATTTCCCGAGGTTAGAGTTCTCCTCCTTTCATTCTGTTTTCTTGGTTCTTGATTGAGCCTTAAGCTATAATAGTCCCATGAAATCCTTAGTTTAAGCTATGAGCCTTATTTCTGGTGTTAACTTAGTTTTATTATCCTTTTTAGTATTGATATTGATTACCTTAGGCTAGGTTTGAGCCTTAGGTGCTTTAGCAGATATTTATTTTCCCCCATAGCTAGGTGTAGCATTCGATAGCGCTTGTTTCAAATTGTTTACCTGGTGCTAGTGGCTGAGTCCTTAGTGGTTCATCGTAGTTATAGTTTTGTCTTAGTTGTACTCGTTAGGGATCCAAAATGACATATTTACGGGTAAGGAATTGATCCTAAAGATATTTTCTCTCCCTACCTGATCTTGAGCTATTTCTCGATTACCTCACTTTATGTTTAGTGGTAGGCTTGTGATGCCTTATTGTATATTATCTATTGTTGGGCCTGAGGCCGTATTCGAGGAGAAATTGGCAAGACTTGATGTTACTTTTGGAATTGTGTGTGTCTTATTTGGATACTAGAGATGGCATGCTTGCACTGATTCAGCATCTTCATATGTTTTATGGTACAATCTTGGTTCCTTCATGGAATTTTACTATTGTTTTTGAGAAGGCACATTCTTACATTTTTACTAATTTTAAACTAGTTTTTTTACGAAAGTCGTACCACCTAAATTACTTGACTTACTAATTTTTGAGATTATGAGGCATTGTGGATGTACTTCTTTTTGTACTTGAGATAATAGAGGCATCTGGGTTGTACTTCATTTTCACTTGACTAGCCGATGGATCGACGCCCTTTCTTGTATGTAGATGGTCTTACTGATTCCCTCGGGTTACTCTATTGAGCTGGGCGGGTGCCCCAAGGAGTTTACTATCTGGTTGGGCAACCTTTCTTGCATATAGATAGTCTTACTGATGCCTCCGAGTTACTCTAGTGAGCTGGGCAGGTGCCCCTAGGAGTTTACTATCTAGTTAGGCAGCTTTTCTTGCATGTAGATGGTCTTACTGATGCCTTTGAGTTACTCTAGTGGGCTGGAAGGGTGCCTCTAGGAGTTTACTATCTAGTTGGGCGGCCCCTGGGTTTACCCTTGCTAACGGGGTTGGTGCCTCTGGGTGTTTACTGGCTAACTGGGTGGGCCCTTTTTAGGGTGCTTATTATTAGAGGTTACTGATGGTTATTGATGATATTACTGGTTTTCACCACAAACTTGTGTTCATTCGCATCGTATATCACAAGTATACTTGTTTCTTATTTGGTCACATAATTTTATGGGGGTAGGGGGTATATTTGCATTGTTTGTACCTTTTAGAGGTATGGGCGTCCGATCGATTATTATTTGATTATAATTGTACTCATCTGACGTTGTAAGTGTAGTTGGTTAACAGGGGTTATTGGTATGGACTTGTTGTTGGTATTCCCTACTAGGCTGAGTTTGATTAGTCCTTCGATGGCTATATGATAGGCGGTGATCGTCGTCTTCGTTCTTTACTAGTTGACTCCTATAGTGCTTCATTGTTGTTAATAGGTTATTGGCTTGCGCTTTCAGGTGCATTCCTTGACTTTTTTTTATTTTCTCTATGTACCCTATCTCTTCATTCTTATTTCCAGTTATATTTTATCTTAGCTCCTGATTAGTTACTTGTGTTGTATTTATCTTATTATATGTTATTTATTCTTACTTTATCTGTGGAGATCAATCGGCCTATGTCTACTGAGTACCATTTGTTTGATACTTATACTATACTTCTACACCCTGCAGATCATAATATCAATTATCACTAATGATTTGGACTGGTGCAAAGCAGCTTGCATTCGTAGATTGGATGAGCTCTTGGCATCCAGAGTTGCCGATTTTTATCTATTTTGGGTAAGGACTAGTCTTTACTTGCTTTTGAAGATTGTCTGTATCTACTTTGTATTTGTAAGCCTTGTACTCTTATTTTTTATTAGATGCCCGAATCGACTAATGCCATGTCTTGGGGATGGTTCTTGTTTATATTTATGTTTATTTTTCTTTCTTTTCATTATTATCATTTTCCACTTCATATGTTTCTCCTCCGCTTATTAGCTTGTTACTTCTCACTCCGGACTAAGGGTTAGGCTTACCTATTGGTGAGTTATAGTAGGTGTCATCATGACCTGAGAAATTAAGTCGTGACAAATTGGTAGCAGAGCTCTAGGTTGACCGACATCATTAGTATCAGGGAAAGGCCTAGTAGAGTCCTGTTAATCGATGCAGAAATGTCTTTATCCTATCTTCGAGAGGCTATAGGAAATATTTAGGAAATTCTATTTTTGACTCCTCATCATGTGTTTTGCTTTGAATAACGTCAAAACTAATCCCTTGGAATCCATTCTGTCTTAGATGTATAGCACGAGTTTCTAGTACACCCAGTCAGAGCATCAACATGTCTACTTGAGTTTTGATAGATGATTCTCAAGCCAGATATAGATTGGTGGTTCCCCAACAGGGTTCAACATCAGTATTGGAGTATGTCATGGGATTTCTTAAGTGGGCTGGGTATAACCCTACATAATCCCTACAGATTAGGATATGAGTTAGGAGTTCGTCAGGGGGTTGTCTTTGCCACTCTATTTAGAATTAGAGCACTTGATAGGGGTTGGGTCTACTTTTCTCCAGATTGTTAGCCATGTGAGGGTCATGTAGAAGGCATGCCATGAGGCGTACAGAGATAGGGGCAAGAGGCCTCACCATCAGCATAGTTGTGGCAATATTCCTCTTCATTATGGATATCAGTTCAGTAAGGGTCATCGACCTATTAGACCTATGGCGGCAGCATCTCAAGTTTCAGGAGTTTTGGAATCACGTTATGGTGCCCGTTGTGGACAGGGTTCAGGCTTGGGATCTTAAGGTTTGCATTTTGGACATTTAGATCATGAGGAACCGATATAGTCAGCTAGGTATAGTTCCTAAAGGGTTGGAGATAGTCCACTATCTGTTAGGGGCAGCTAGAGGGGTTCTTCGCATTCTTCATGTCAGACTTCAGACCATAGAGGTTGCTATGATTGCGGTGAGTTTGGGCACTGGTCTAGGAATTGCCTCAGGCGGGAGTTCATCATTCAGACATTGTCACCATTTGTTACTCCCCAGGCTAGGGTGACCAAAGCTTATCGTATATGTGGAGAGTTTGGCCAAGTAAGTTTCATGGATCTACAGCAGAGCCAGTGACAATGCCCCGAAGGCATCAGAAAGTAGTGGCGGTGCTTATTTTATGTTTGGTCATAATCTATTTCATGCTTCTACTAGCCAGCCAGCCAGAGGCTGAAGACCCAAGTATCGATTGTATTTCTATGAAGTCATTGTGTTGTCACTTACAGTTTATATTATGTGATTTGGGGTTTTCATACCCATATGTGGCTATTTGACTTGTTTTTTTCCCATGACTATGGTAGCATCCTTACTTGGACTTATGTGTTTATGCTTTATGTCGTAGTTGATTTCTTTTAGTAGTGGATCGACTAGGTCGAGTTTTTCTGCTGAGAAGTAGTAGTTAAGCAACTCTCCGTGCCTTTGCTTTAGTGGTTGTATTATGAGTTTGTGGACAGGCTAGTTAGCTGGTACTTTTTTTCTCCCTTACCATTTGTTGTGTTATGGTGCCAATCCTTGTTAGATAGGTGGCTAGACCAGATTTGTTAGTTCTAGGAGTTGTGGTGTTAGTGGATCTAGTTGGCTTCAAAGGCCGCCTTAGTTGCATTTCATCCTATTGGATTAATGGTTTAATTCCCCTCCTTACCTTTGTGCATACCTAGCTTTGCTTAGGTTAGTATTTCTATTCTACCATTCTAATTTTCTTGGCTTAGATGACTATCTTCGCAACCTGTCATTGTTTGATTCATAATTGAAAGGTTAGTTGTCGAAGTTGTGTTGAAAGGAGGTGCAGCCTTTTTGAGAGTTGTGGTAGATCCTGTTTGTTGATTCTTTCCTATTCTGTATTAGTATCTTTATTCCTAAGGCTGTGAAGTTGAGGGTTACTTATTTAGCCTACCTAATTGGTTCTTTTATGGTAGGTCTTGGTGTTTGGGTTTAGTGGTAGTTGAGAGGTTTGTGGCTATTGGAATTATGAGAAAGGTAGTATAGCCTTCGGTTATATTGTGGTAATCCTAGTTGGTCATTTCTTCCCTTTTGCCTTAATCTTATTCTCGGTTGTGATGTGGTCGTCCGTTCGTTCAATCTTTTTAAATCATCCTTTTTAATGGTTTTGGTACCGACTATGGCTAGTTGATAATTTGGGAAATGTAATCTCTCGTTGTGCCCTAGTATTGTTGTTGTTAGTTATCTATGGTTGTGTTGGTAACTCTCGAGGTTTTAGTTTTAATTTAAAGTTGGAGCATTGGTGCCCGTTGTTGGCTTTAGAGGTAGCCTAAGCTAGAGGATGGGAATATGTGATTTTGAATTTGTTTAGGATACGAGGTTCTTTTGGCCTATTCGGTAGCTTGCGATGTTTTTAAGTTGGTGACCTTGGACCATTACTAATTGGTTGCCCATGTTTATACGCCACCTACCAGCTTGGTTTCCCTTGGAATAGGGTGGTAAGATCAGATTTTAGATCATAGAGTAGTTGTGGGCACATAGAGTCATCTTTTTGGAAGTTCCTATGGAAGAAGTAAGTCATTAGAGATGGGTTCGGTGCAGTCTTGTCGTTCACAGGACTAACATTCTTTGGAGTGGAGTATTCATTTTTAGAAGATTGTGTTTTCCATTTGGATTAATAGTTTTTGAAGTTGAGATTGGAATTTTGGGCTTTGCCCGAGTTATTTTCCTTGTTTAGGTTGTTGTCATCACTAGAGGTTCAGTTGAAGTATGTGACTCCTTAAAGGTTGGTGTTGTATTGTTCTGTAAGCAAGTTTTAGATAGTGTTGGTAGTGTACCGAATGGTCAAGGACTGGCAGAACGCCTTTGGTGGCTAAAAGAAGATGGCTTTAGAGCATGAGGCAAGTCTTTTGACTTATGAGTTGACTTGCATCTTCCATGGTCCTGTGTTTCTCATTTCAGTAGTTTTGGTGTAGTTTAAGTTTTTCTCAGATAAATCTGGTGTTTTTGGTCAAGATCGAGTTGATTGAGCGAGAGTTGGAGTCCAAAAAGGAATTTGAGGAGTTTTTGGAGTTTGAAGCGAATTTGAGGATTTTCTTCTCCATTTGAGTTCGGTGAGGGCGTCATTCGACCTGAGAGAGTGTCTGAGGTTCTGGCAGAGCATGCTGGCCCGGTACCCTTCTCTTTTTGTGCCTTCAGGCTGTAACTATCCTTCTACTTTCGCGAACAAAAGTCCTTTTAGTAGTGGATGTTGTAATGACCCTCCAAGTTACTTTCTTTTTTTTTAAGATCTTTTCAGCGTTTAGAGTTTTCCTGTAGAGACCTCAAGTCATTTATGACTTATTGGGATTGATAGTTTGATCACCTGGTCGTTCCTTTAGATTTTATGTTCGTTTATTTGTGTTGGGGATCTTGGAGTTTGAATGGTTGAATTCAGTCAAAACTCCAGGAAAATGAGCTCGGAATGGAATTATGATGGTTCAGTTAGCTTCGAAATGGTCATTTTAGGGTAGTAGCATATTATTCTTGAGTCTCGAGGCTTTAAGTGTGATTTTAAGCCATTAGGCATTTTAGCGTTTAAACTTTAGCCTAAGTTTAACTTGGTCAACATTCTAGGTAATCATGATTAGATTGAAATTCCGTCAGCATGGTTGGCTTCAGAATGTCAAGATTAGTCTGGAATGACCTTTCGTGTGAGTCCCGAGGTTTTCGATCTCATTCTGAACCCTCTTGTGGATTTGATTCAAAATGGTGATTGAGTGTGGGATTCACTTTTTATCGAGACAATTTCTGTTGGAAATTTTGATTGCACCATTGAGTCCAGAATGCCGAATTCGATAAAGTAGCATAGTTCATGTACACGCACGGGTTTTTGAACAAAATCCGAGCACCCTATCAGAGATTTTTTTAACTTGGGTAAACCAGCTGATGCAGATTTAAATGACCTTCACGTTCGCTGGCCCTGGGGGATGCATTCGCCAAGCACAGTTGACCAAACTTCCCCGATCGTATGGCCTAACACTGCTATCACGTGGTTAAGCAACCCTATTCTCCGCGATTGTGGGGGGCCAGAGTTCACGATGATTTTTCTGGGAGTGGGCTGCCATCGCTATCCTTGGGCTACACGATCACGAAAAGCAATTTTAGTGGTATTTTAAATAAGTGTCACAATCCAAAATTGGGTTTGATGACACTTGTCCTATCCCACCAAGACAAGTCAGACTAAACTTAACAAAAGCAAAATTAATATGGAAGACTTAAATAATTTCAAATAACCCCTAAAATAAGATTTTCACGTGTACAAGCCTCTACTTAAAATGAAAATGAAAGATAAGTACAAGTATCAATGTCTTTGTTTCTCAAATAGAACAAAAAATAAGTAAAAGGAACAAGGGAGATCGCCTGACGTCAATCAACTACCTCTCAAATCACCTCGAAGCCACGGATGGAAAGAAATAGGAATCAACTCACGATCCGAATACGGAATCTACACAAGTGTAGAATCAAGGAGTGAATACCAGACAACATGGTACTGAGCAAGACACCTAACAAAACAAGGAAAATCTAATAGAACATAAGAACTTCTTTCATCCCAACCAAACCTCCTCAACTACAACCTGCATAGAAATCATCCCAACCTGGAGTTCGCAGTTCACATGGCACATAGGTCAATAATAGCTCATTAACATCATCAAATAAATCACATTGATATCAAGTATGTCAACCACAGAGAGAACAAGGGGTATACACAATTTCACCGATGACAGGATAAGATATAATGCAATGCAGTGTGATGTCAAAGTAAAGTGATGCATATCTGTCCTAATAATACACATCAGCCTTAACTTAGACCAGAACCCATGGGGGACATATCTGTCCGTGCATCTACCATGCGTGTGGCACATCTCTCAAATATCATATAATCTTTACCACGGTGTGTGGCACATCCCTCGAATATCATTTAGTATCTACCATGGCATATGAAATGTCCCTCAAATATCATATAGTATCTACTATGGCGTCTAGTACGTCCCTCAATTCCTTTCTGTCTTACTTTTTCATTCATAATACTTGCCGGAACCATTTTCCTTCGGAATAACCATCAATCAAATCTTATCATAATTTTTCAGAATCAATGCAAATAGACATGTTCACATAAATAATGATAATATGATAATGACTACAACAACACGCAATTCATAGCAAGATAAATCACGTCACATTTTTACTAGTATATCAACACCATCATTTACATCAATCACATTAAATGAATCATCAAATCTCCGATTTATCACCCCTGTTATCACCACAATAGGCTCAAACAATGAGCCAGTACTTCAAACCAATTTCCATTATCAATTATGAGCAATATGTCAATTTCATCAAGTTCCCAATCACAATGAGCTATCCTAACATTTCATCAAATTCACATCAATATCAAAGTCAAGGCACTTCACATTTTCGATCACAATAATAGCACACATTGCCTTTTTGGTAACCCCATTCTTTTGTTAAGGTTAATTTACATGAATAGTAACCCAACACCTAATTCTCATTACTCCCTAACACATACAAGAAAGAAAATTCGAGAATTCTACAAGATTTACTGAGTTTTAGAAGTTAACTTGCCTTAGCCAAATTAAAATCAATCAAACACTTGAGCCTTCCCCTTCCGAATAGTATGCAAAACATCATAATCTAATTAAATAATGATTCACAATAAGATTTTGGAACTAACAACATTAATTTCATAAAATTCGAGCAAAAGGGTCAAACGACTCAAAACCCCAATTCCAAAAAAGGGTAAATTTGAAAATTAATACATAAATACGTTACCCAAAGCGTTTGGAAACCAATGGTGAAAACCATTTCAAAAATAGAGTTGAAATCAGTCCATAATCATCAAATTGTACTAAAATTCATGTTCTTAAAAAAACTCCCAATACCTGGATCCGAAATTCCAACTCAAATCAGAAATATTTCTTAAAAAATATCTTACTCATGTTTAGGAAAGTTCAAATATGAAATTTCATTAAAAAATTGAGTTAAAATCGACTTTGACATCCTTAATTTATCAAACTTTAACTTTACCAAAAAAAACTCCAAATTATACGCGGTTAATATCATGAAAATAATCGATGGATCAACAAATATTTGGAAAAATAAGTTTACCCACAACATAAGGATCCTAAATATACCTTTTTCATCAAAAAATGGAGTCCGAATTGATAAAATCCTAATTTTCTCCAAGAAATTTATGGATAGAGGAAGAAACCAGATGAAGAAACCATGAGAAAATGTCGAATTGAGGATCGGATACTAAACCCCATATTAAATAGAGAATGAAGTCGCGAGAATCACTCCATTCCGAGCTCTAAAATTCTCAGTATACTCAAAATACCAAATGAACACAGTCTGAAATTTATATACTTGTACACCTCTATTTTGCACCAGAAAATCAACAACTTAAATTTTCACTAAAAGAGTCATAACTACCTCATACGATAGAAAAATTTCCTAATTTTTAAAAAATATCTTAAATAATGATACGGACCTGCTCGTTCAATCGAAACTTAATTTTGTGCTTGTTTGCCCAGTTAAATATTGTTCCAGCTCAATAAACAATTATTTCATATTTTCTGATAAAAGTCCAATCTCAACTTAGTGAAAATGCACCAAACTTTGAAGATCAATCCTATAATTCATACTCAAAGTTTTAGAAGTTTCAAAATAATTTCTCGATCTTTAAAACTAATAATGAACCTTTTAGTTGTCACAATTTGCTGAAACAACGCAAAGTACCCAAGAAGCTTAAAAGCTTATCCAAAAATTTCCAAACAAAAATCAAACATGTTACTAGCTTGAAAATTATATTTCAGACTCAATGAAACTGAAGAAATTCGAATTTGAGGTTTCCTTGACCCGAAATCCAATTAATCGCAACTAAACTAACTTTAGGCCTAAAAATATCAAATCGAGCTCTGGACCTCTAAAAATTCAACCAAGACCACTTCTAGGCCTAAAATCATCCCACAAATCCAACGGAGTCGTCAAAATTCTATTTCGACCATTTGAAACTCTGAATGTTGACCAAAGTCAACTCTATGATAAAAAATTCAAGAATTTTCAATTTAGGACCTCAAATCCACATTACAACTCCAAATCTATTTTGTCAACTCTCTTAGACCAAATTCCATATTTCAGAGCTGATGAAATTGACAGAATTCCATTCCGAGACTCGTAGCTCTGATTGGTATCAAAAACCACTTTTGAACACTTTAAGCCTTTAAAATCTCAAAACTTCTAAAAACTCAACTTTTCAAATAATTTCTCAAAACTAACTTCGAGAACTGATCGATCATGACTCAGGGCAATTATTAAGAGAGATAAAATGGTCATTTTACAAAAATTGCAAAAAATAAACTTCAGGGTCATTACAATAAGACCAGTCATGCATCAGCCATAACCCATGTACTCTTTTTGTGATTTCTCGAGCTTGAAAGCTCCATTTGAGGCGATTTCATAGTGTTGGATGTTTGTGTGGATCGTGGCTACGTAATGTAGTAGGGGGCTGTTGAGGGACCCCCTTTTGAGGTATGTTTTGAGTTTTATTTGGCGCCTCTCTCCTTTCTTTAACTTTGATGGTGAAAATAATTGGATGAGTTGAATTCTTCATTTTTGAGCATCGAATTATTCTATATTTTGGAATACAAGTTCAATAAGATCAAATGAATCTTTTCATGAAGTCGATTTCAGGATTTCCAGTGCGAGTCCCACTATCCCATTTTAGATCCCATTTTGGATCCGTCTCCGAAAAATACAATTTTAGTATCAAAACATATGTATTGACAAGGTGATCGATATTTTATTAGTGTGGCAAAAAGTGGAGGTGATTCGGAGGTGGAAAGCTTCAAATTGGTGGATTCAGAGTGTGTGTGATTGGCTTCGAGGTAGGCTACGGCCTCCCACTTTGACTGAGATTTATTAGATATTGTTTAGTATATATTGCATGTGATTTAGGTTGGTATTTTCTGAGATTAGAGTTCTCCTCCTTTTATTCCATTTTCTTGATTCTCGGTTGAGCCTTAGGCTAGAATAATCCCGTAAAATCCTTTGTTTAAGTTATGAGCCTCATTTGTGGTATTGACTTAGCGTTATTATTCTTTTAGGATTGATATTGATAGCCTTAGGTTAGGTTTGAGCCTTACGTGCTTTAGCAGGTGTTTATTTGTCCTCATAGCTAGGCGTAGCTTCCGGTAGGATTTGTTTTGAATGGTGTACTTGGTGCTAGTGCCTCAGACCTCAGTGGTTTGTCGTAGCTATAGGTTTGGCTTAGTTGTGCTTGTTGGGAGATGAAATGACATATTTTGGGGTAAGGCGTCGATCCTAAAGATATTTTCTCCCCTTACCTGATCTTGAGCCATTTTCCGATTACCTCACTTTATATTTAGTGGTAAGCTTGTGATGCCTTATTGTCTATTATCTATTGTTGGGCTCGAGGTTGTCTTTGAGGAGCGATTAGATCCCAGGTTAGTTCCTTTGCCTTGATAGTATGGCAAGACTTGATTTTACTTTTCGAATTGTGTGTGTCATGTTTGGATGATGGTGATGGCATGCTAGCATTGATTGAGCAACACTTGTTTTGTGCTACGACCCCAGTTCCTTCATCGACTTTTACTATTGTATTTGAGAAGGTACACTCTCACACTATTACTAATTTTAAACTAATTTTTTTTACAGGAGTCGTACCACTTGGATCACTTGACTTACTGATTTTTGAAATTATGAGGCATCATGGGCGTACTCTTTTTTCTACTTGAGATATTAGAAGCATCTGGGATGTACTCCATTTTCACTTGACTAGTCGGTGCGTCGTGGCCCTTTCTTGCACGTGGATGGTCTTATTGATGCCCTGGGGTATTCTTGCCCGCTGGGTTGGTGCCTCGGGTGTTTACTTTCTGGTTGGGCGGGTGTACTAGGAGTTTGCTATCTCGCTGGAAGACCACCGAGTTTACTCTTGCTAGCAGGGGTGGTGCCCCTGAGAGTTTACCGGCTGGCTGGGCGGGCCCTTTTTAGGGTGTTTATTGTTAGAGGTTACTGATGGTTATAGATGATATTACTAGTTTTTATTATAAATTTGCATTCATTCATATCGCCTATCACGAGTATACTTGTTTGTTGTTTGGTCCCCTCAATTTTATGGGGGCGGGGGTATGTTTGCATTGTTTGTACCTTCCGGGGGTATGGACGTCCGATCGGTTATTGTTTGATTATAATTGTACTCATCTAACTTTGTAAGTGTAGTTGGTTAACAAGGGTTCTTAGTCTGGACTTGTTGTTAGTTTTCCCTACTAGGCCGAGTTTGATTAGTCCTTAGGTGGCTATATGATTAGCGGTGATCGTCGGCTTTCGTTCTTTACTAGTTGACTCCTATAGTGCTTTATTGTTGTTAATAGATTATTGGCTTGCGCTTTAGGTGTGTTCCTTGACTTTGGTTCTTTTGTCTATGTACCTTATCTATTCATTCTTATTTCCTATTATACTTTATGTTAGCTCCTGATTAGTTACTTGTGTTGTATTTATCTTGTTATATGTTATTTATACTTGCTTTATTTGTGGAGATCAATCGGCCTTGCCTACTGAGCACCATTCATTTGATATTCATACTACACTTTTGCACCCTGCAGATCATAGTATGGGTTATCGCCGGTGATGGGGACTTGGTGCGGACCAACTTGCATTCGGAGATTGGGTGAGCTCCTGGTGTCAGAATTTGCTGATTTCCATCTATTTTTGACTAGGACTAGTCTTTTCTTACTTTCGAAGATTTTCTATATCTATTTTGTATTTGTATAAGCCTTGTACTCTTATTTTTTATTAGATGTCCGAATATCGACTGATGTCAGGTCTTGGGATGGTTCTTGTTTATATTTATGTTTATTTCTCTTTCTTTTCAGTATTATCGTTTTCCACTTCATATGTTTCTCCTCCGCTTATTAGCCTGCTGCTTCTGGTTCCGGACTAAGGGTTAGGCTTACCTATTGGTGAGTTATAGTAGGTGTCATCATGACCTGAGAAATCGAATCGTGACAAATATGCAAGTGCAATCATCAAAAATCTATAATTAATTTGTTAGTTCATCTTAAATTAGTTTACGCTATATTGTTTATTTATATTACATTGAAAATTGTTAGTTAATTTAGTTCTCTTCTCTTTAATTTGTATTCGTTTGGTTTAAGTTGTCTCTTTTTAAAAAAATTAAAACAAACAACTTCAATCTTTATCAATAAGAAAAGATTTTAATTTGTCAAATTTCTTAAAGATTAATAAATTTATAATATGCGTAAATATTTTTTTTTGGAAGTTAACAATTGTAAAATTCATTGAAATAACGTTGTTAAATTAAATAAATTATTAAAATAATAAGTCTTTGTTAACCGTTTTAAATTTATTAAAAGGAAAACTGAAATGACGATCTCAATCTCCACCCACCACACACATACTAAGAAGAAAAATAGTGTTGGATAAATTTCACTTTTCGGCATCACCTTTATATTGCGAGTAAAGTCATTTTATTGAACCCACTTGCATAAAATCCTAAGTCCGTCACTGGTTATAAGCACACAACTTTTAAAAGTACCTTATACATTTGAAAATTACATAAAAAAATATTGTAAGTCAAAAATATACTTAAAAAAATTAGTTGACTCTCGAAATTCTTTCAGCGCCACATGAATTTGAACATAAGGAATAACATATATTATTTAAAAATTACGTAAAATATACTATAAATCACAATAATTAACAACTGAAAATATATATAAATCATATAAGAAATTTGATTGACTCTCCTAATTCCATCTGTTGCCTCATAAATTATAACGGAAAGAGTAATATTATTTGTAAATGACGCAATAAGTACTATAAACGTAATAAAGAAACATATACAAATTTTGTTGATTCTCCAAATTTTATCTATATCACATAAATTAGAACTAGAAAAGTAAGATATATTGCATCCGTGCTAACACAGACTCCTACATATATATAATCGCTTCAATGGTGTGTGTACAAATATATTCATATTTGCTTCATTTTGATTTGTTTATCAAATTTTAATTTGATATGAAATTTAAAAAATAAGTATTTTAAAAAAAAATTCATAATCTTAAATTAAAAACGAATAGAAGATACAAAATATTCTTTAATTTTATGATCTAAAAAGGGAGCGTTCATGGTTCACATTAGAATCGATTTATGATTAAAATCAAAACCAAATTTAGTAGATCTTTTAAATCCATTTTGCCCACTAGTTTCTAGCGAGTAAAGATTTTTTTCCAATACAAATACTGAACACTGGGTAGTACCAAAAAATAAAAAGTTCTACCAAGTTAGAGTTGACCCCTTTCTTGCAGTATTAATGGATCTAAATAATGAAGCAAAATGAGGCCTCTGTTCCTTTTATCAAGTCCACCTGCATAATAATTAAAATGACAGGTGAAAATTTGCAAAATTTTCAATGTTCCATTTTCACTACAGAAACGTGTCCTTGAAAAATATTTCAACCAAGATAACAACCATCCATAGAATAAGCTGTAGCTAGTTATAAAGTTAATAACATCACATGTAACTAAAGCTCATACAAATCATGTAACCTTTTGATCTACAAAACCAACAGAACCATAAAGAAAATGCTCTGAGTTTCTGGGACAATAGACCTGTTTTAATGCGATCAAATTAACATGCCCGTGGTGCAATGTTGATCCCTAAGACGCATCAGGCCTTGCCTTTACCCGCCTGGAGAGACTGAATCTTTTGCTGCAACTTCAGAATCTGAAGAATGACAAGTATATCAACAACCAAATGAATCAGGTTTAATACATCGACCTCATACAATTATTACTAGTTGACTGAACCGCACAAGGCACCAAATGATTTAACATGGTAGCAAGACAAATCAACAAACTGATTTTTCCATCATTTGTATCAACATGTCAGCTCCCTAAGGGACTAGAATCAGTATTTTAGTAACATACCGACTCATTAAATGCCTCGATATAAGTTGGAAAACAGTTACACAGAGGGACTAGAGTTGGTATCTTAGTAACAAGGAAAATAATAGAGGCCACGGACTGAAATACATTGATATCAAGTAAATGGAGTTCATTGGCGAGTCCAGACATGTATTAATAGGTCTTTAAGCAACAGTTAAAGAAACAAAAAGGGGGACGGAAGATACAGTGGAATAGATTAAAAGGCCACTTGAAAGAAAAACTAAAAAGAAACCCAAATAGACTGAAACCACCTGAATCTGTCCTAACATACAGTGTCAACCACCTATTTTTCCCCGTGAGCTTTGGGGAAAGGAGAATGATAGATGAGTTTTACAAGTTAAATGAACTGAAAATCTAAAAAAAAATATTACTTGAATATATGCCCTCCAAGGAAAAAAAAGAAGAAGCCGTACACAATAATGTCAGTTCTGATCACTTTTTCTTCATTTTCCTGCTAAATCTGAGGTACTTTTAAAAATCACTACCTTGATTAGTTACCCACGTTAAGGTCCAATTGCCAACCAACCAGAATGACGAGCATTATATCCCTAATTTATACTAGAACTAGGGAGCTGCTAGGCCAATTCTAACTGCAACAGCAGCAGCACACCCCCACCCCACCCTCCACTCCCGTCCTCCCCCAAACAAGTTTACTTAATATTATGACACTACGTTGAGACAAATGAAACGGCATGTTTATATCAATAGGCAAATTTGTTTCACTCTTCTAAAAATCGTTGAATGGAACCTATGTACTTGCAGGTATTGATCCTCTTAACCTTCCGGCACTTTGTTACATAAACATAAAACTTCTTCCCTTTTAGATTGAGTGTATTTCCAATTTTACTGCAATAACATCGCTTTTATAAAATGAAATGATTTAAGACTGAGCAAATGCAATTCAATTCAACTGGTCACACCTCTATATTCCCGGTTCGTTGCAAGGATTAGTATTACACACACACAAAAACAATACTTAATATGATCAAACAATACATAATATGAACAATCCTCAGACAGCATATGCTGCACGTGACAGTAGTCAGTTACTTGAATAAATGACTCAACCACTTATGTTTGAACTAGTAGAATGTGGAAAATATATGTGACAAAAAGCTATATAAAAAAAAAAACTACATTTTAATCATTTCCTCCAAAAATTGGACAACTACCTTTTAATCAGTCGAAGCTTACCGGCATTTTGCATGATGACCCATATTCACGCTAGTTTTGTGGTTATAAATCAGGATCGTGACATCTACTGTTTTCTTACGTATTTGTTTTTAAATAAGGGTAGTGAGCACCTTGATTATTTTGTTACCAGACTCAGATAATTGACAACTCTGCCACAGATCTCAGCAGATGAGAAAAACTCGTATATTATTTTGTATTTCTACTACGATTTGAAACTCGACGTTCTTCACCTATTTAATCTTTTTTACGCCACACACTTGGGTGTCATTCTGTTGGTTTTGATAGTTAGGTGTAATTTTATTGTTGCAACCCCTAAGCATATATTCTATTACTAATAAAATAGAGAACACAAGACAAAAAAAACATTCAACCATTGGTGGTCCTCATACTAGTATATTACTACTCCCTAATAAAACAAATCCAATTTCCACCATCAGCCCCCATACTCTCCTCCTCAACGCAGTCCAATAGTATGTTGAATACCTGAAAACTATAGTACTCATGAACTGTCATGATTTGTTTAGGCACCAAACGGACAAATTGATCACTATTAGCATTAACGAGTTCATGGTCCTCATACTAGTATATTACTACTCCCTAATAAAACAAGTCCAAATTCCACCACCATTCCCATACTCTCCTTCTGGATGCAGTCCAATAGTATGTTGACTATTTGAAGACTACAGTACTCATGAACTGTCATGATTCATTTAGGCACCAAACAGACATATTAATCACAATTAACATTAACGAGTTGATTATTACAGAACAACTAATGAACAAGAAGAATTGAATATTTCAGACACTATTCCAGAAATGACTAGTAATATTTGCTTAGTTTAATTGGACATTGAAGCAGAAAGTAAAGCAAGAATCTTTTATCAGATCTCAAAGACAGCATGACGTTTTCACTTTTCAGGGGCGGAGCTACAAGCGTATTTATGGGTTTGGCAGAACTCAGTCACTCTGGCTATCAAAATTTTACAATGATGAAACAGTGTTATCAAAGGCGAAAAGCACAAAAAAGCTCTAAAGTTTGTTGGGGCCTTTAGCACAAAGCGCAAATAAAGCGCGGGCTTTAATGAAAAAAGGCGCAAAGGGACAGAAAAATACAAATAGATATGTTTAGTCCAAGACTAATAATTATAAACATGAATGACAAATATATGACCAAAGAAATTTAAGAAAAAACTACGATAAAGTGAAATATCAATTGTTTAGCGTCACTTCTTCAAAAGAGGCTCATTGGCAAGGAAAAGTTTGCCTTAGAACCTTGATGACGACACTAAAGCGCACATAAAGCGAGGCGAAGCGCTCAACACATTTTGAGCCTCGCTTTAAGCGCGCCTTTGACTACACTGCGATGAAATAATGGAGGCCAAGGACTGAAAAAACATTGGTATCAAGTAAATGGAGTTCATTGGTGAGTCCAGACATGTATTAACAGGTCTTAAATTGCTTCATACCAACAGTTAAAATAAACAAAAAGGGGGAAGGAAGATATGGTGGAATAGATTCAACGGCCGCTTGAAAGAAAAACTAAAAAGAAAGCCAAACAGACTGAGACCACCTGAATATGTCCTAATATACAGTGTCAAGCACCTATTTTTCCCCGTGGGCATTGGAGAACGAAGAATGATATAAGAGTTTGACAAGACAAATAAACTGAAAATCTAAAAAATGTTATTTGAATATATGCTCTCCAAGGAAAAAAAATCCATGTACACAAATGTCATTTCTAATCACATTTTCTTCATTTTCCTGCTAAATCCAAGGTACTTTTAGAAAACACCACCTTTATTAGTTACCCACAAAAAGGTCCAACTGCCAACTACCTGACAAATGTGCTCATACAATGAATAACATCTATCGCGAACAAATTTCATCATCACCACAGTTTCGTTATATTTTTTGAAACACCAAATTAATAGTCATATTAAAGGTTATTACTTTGGGCACAATGTGAAAAATATCAAGAAAATACATAAGTTGAGAAGTAAACCAACCGTTTCCTTTTTGCTGTTCTGCTTTTCTTCCAAGTCTTGAAGAGTACTATCTAATCGTTTTCTGTTGAATGACATAAGAGAGCATATGTTAGATGATAAAAGTACAGTAACAAGAACTATTGAAGCAGCAAAGAAAATCAGATGTTTTATAATTTACCGACTACCATCTTCTGCTTAAATCTAAATTAAATTTACTAAACACACATAGCAAATTACTGATAGCACTTTACAGATTTTGAAGACAGATACAATTATGTGAATAAAGTCAAGATGAATTGTATTCTTTTTGGTGTAAAGAAAGCTATGCTGAGGAGCCTGAAACACTAGTAGATATGAAAGGATCCTTGTGAAGCAGTAGTCCTAAGTTTGGTTGGATTTTGTAATTACTGATAGCACTGTTATGGTGCAACTTTAAATTTATATACATGTTACCAGTTACAAAAAAAAAAACATAGCAAATTCACAATCTACATAATCAGTCAGTGGAAAACCAAATGAAAAACAGCCATGTTCAGCTCATGCCTTATATCAGAAAAGTGAGCTTACAAGTCAGTTTATTCTTTGCTTTCTGAAATCTGTACACTAAACTCTCGCGTATGCCCAGGTACAAGTCTTGGATGCAATTGCTTGTGAAAGTTGGGTTTGCCAAAGCACTAAAATCTAGGACATGGACATATTTAAAAAAGTTTTATGGTGTATAGACATTAACATCTTTCCTTGAGCAAGACCGTATCAATTGTCCACCTTTATAAAGGAAAGTCCTATTTTGAAGTCAAACATTGGGCGGAGTGGGAAGTATACCAATCATTGTAAGGCCTACTTTGGAGAATATCAGTTGATTTGTTTTCCTAAATATGGTTATGAATCGGAGGCTACTGCATACATAATAAAAGCAAATAGCCTTTTTTTGCTAATGATAAAAGAAAATAGTAAATTAGTAATTGCTCAAGAAAAGAGCCCAGAGGTTGTTTCATTTTTCTTTCTGTGGGGCACCCACTACTATACAAGTAACACCGAAAGAGCTAATCTATAAGCTTCAAAAGCCACCAGCAAAGCATGAACACGATATTCTTAGATTGAGTTGGTATAAGATCAAGACAGACGTGGACATATTCAGCACCTTATGTAGTCCTGATTATTTTATTCTCGACACCATGTCATGTGTCAGGAGTCACGTGCCTCCCTATCTGAAGATACAACAACTAGGACACCAGATTTCCACCTTTTTCTTTGCTCATTATATACGCGTTCAAAAAATTGATTTTCTAAAGTGATAAGAGGCTCTTAAGTTGTGATAAATGGAACTTTCAACAAAGACAATATCTGAGTGAAGTTTTAGCAGGAAGAAAGAGCTGCTGGCAACTGGAACTGTATAGTGAAAAAATAAGTACATAAAGTAGAATCCTCACTTTTTGTTTGTTTTAGCTAAAGGCAACACAAACTTAACTGGAAGTCTGTAACTATTTTCATCATAAATATACTGTCTACATAATAGATACTCAGGATTCATATAGCCAACCAGCCCAACCCAACTGTGATTTGGGATTGAGCATACTTGATTGATTTATTAGACCATCCAGCTTTTGTACTGCTAACAACAACTACCAATTGGAAATATAACTAGTCATTACAGCAGCAGTATTTTGATTATTTTCTTCTTCCTCCCCAGGTTATACTTTCACCCTTATCACTCCTCTCCCCCCCCCCCCCCCCCCCGCTCCCTCTCAGTAAGGTAAATAAATTTACAAGTATTGGGGGAAAAAGCTGAATACAGGAAATATAACCAAAAGTAGAGAATCTACATCAAACATTATTTTCTACAAAAGACGTACAGTCATCTATACAGACATAAAATCTCAAGGGTGCACCAAAAAGATATCAAATACAAGAGGTTGTTCCTCAAATGTACAAGCATTCCCTATCGTTCAATTCATCAGCACCTCTAATAAAGGGAATTTGAATTTGGTCCTTATAGCACGTCAGTGTTATTCCATTTATGTTGCTATCTACTATTTCTGACACTTCGATTATTGTATTATTATGTGGTAGTGATTGTTCCATTTTTACTATGCTTTGTTTAGCATTTTGTCTTGGCTTCTTCACCCCTATTGTTTCTTTTTTTCGAACTGCTTTGTAATGTTTTTACACACTACCCTCCCCATACCCGACTTGTGGGATTGCACTGGGTATGTTGTTGAAATGTAGGTTACTTTTATCCTATTTTAAAAATATTTTTTTCTTCTACTTCCAAAATTAAAAGATCCGATAGCAAGTACCAGTCATGTTTCACATCTGCTTTACAAACTCCATTGCTGTTATTCCTCACTGGACCTTTGTCCAGCGGCAGGCTCGAACAATATAACAGCAGATAAAACCCACATAGACGACTATTAACTAAAGCACAACGATTTAGACAAATAAGCAGCATATTTCATCAGGACAATGTCAAACTAATGAGGATTATAAGTTGCTATTAACAAGAAATCGTATAACTTTAATAAGAGGATTTTCCATAAGCCTTTTCCATTCTTCTACTGATTGAAGAATTTTTCACTACTACTTTAGTATCTCAAAGAAACCTATTAATTTCAACTACTAGAACTTGAAAAAACTTAAATAACAAACTAAATGACATACAGTTCAGCTGAAATGTATTCAATTCGCTTTTTGACATTGGCCCTAGCTTCTGCCATGTCCTGCTTCACAAGTACTGGTCCTATCAACTTGTAAACATTGGCATCTTCATTCAACAGATCCAATTCCTACATTACATACCCAAACTCAAAATAATGTGTCTCAAATTATTGAAAAAATAATATAAGTTTGCTTCATACCTTGAGAACAAGCTCGTTTTCGCCAAGTTGAATAGTGTACTTCTTTCTGATTTGATGATTCTTTGATATATCTGAAAGTAGATAACAAAATAACATTATAAATACAACACAAAGAGAAGAAACGGGATTCGGGAAGGAAGAATGTTGCCTTTTTGAAGTTTGCTAAGATCGTTGGCTTTGTTCTCTAGGTCGCGCTGCAATTCTCGGAGACCGGCGGACGACGCCATTCTTTGAAGTTCTCGGAGACCGACTACCGGAGTTTTGGGACTGGGGGTTTGCTCCGTTTTCCCGAGATTATATATATCAACATTGTTTAGTCCCCAAGTTTTGTAATTCACTCCACTTTAGTCCTTTAGGTTTCAAAATTTTAACAAGGGGTGGAAATGTATGGTGTCAAGTTCAAACCTAATTTGAAGTTTGAATTAAAGAGATAATACTATATTATTGCCCCTCTAAATTTGTACCTTATTTTCAACAAGATACTCTAACTTTGCGGGATGATTCAAATAAAACACAATATCATTCAATCAAAATAAATCATAATTGTACAAGATTGAAAATTTTGAATCAAGCTTTAATGATATTTTTATGTTCTTCTATGAGTTTTTTGTTTCCATATCAATACAGAATTTTAGCTCCTAAATAATTTTAATTATAAAAAAATAAGCTTTACACTCAAAAAAAATCAAATTGCCCAATTCGATATTTGAATTTTAATTCCAATTTTAGCAACAAATCTACAGAAAATTTCTTCAAATTTCAGCTCGATCTTTTAAATGGCATGATGTATTCAATATTCACAAAGTGCAATATAAACTTATGCTCTGCGAGAAACTTATTTGCCTCGAGAGGCAAAAGTTAAAAGACCAACACAACAAAGTGCAAATAATCCTGCCAATTTCTCTACTAAAGTCAGTGTCATGAACCTCTGGCTTTGAAGCCCAAGTCCAGTTTGGAATTAAGGTCTCATTGCATTGGGTAAGGCCATATTGACTGCCTTCTTGTTTTAGGCCCAAATTTTATTTAATTTCTCTTTTTTCTTACTTTCCCTTATTAAAGGCCCCTTATTATAATTCATTGTGTCTATTATATTAACATGTAATAGTAGGGTTTTCCTCCTTTTTCCTTTTTTCATTGGATGTTAATTAAAATTAATGACTTAACAAAAGACATAGGGTGTTAATTCATCGCAAAATAATTGCAATATTACAAGAAAGGGTGTCACACACTTTCTCCTCTTCGATTTTAGACTCTTTGAGTTCAATATGGAATATTGAGAGACCTTTTTCCTAGTGAGTAGTATTTAAAATTGTAAATACTAGTTAGGAGTCTTACAAATTTTTACTTAATTGAAGTGGATCTGCATCATTCATATCATCGGTTGTTAAGAATTCTCATGAAGCGGATGAATTTTTTTATTTCAGCTTTAAAGACCCCTCTAATGAATGCAAAAGATTAACCCTAACCCTAACTATTTTCCAAGGTTTTAGCACTCATATTAATAGTGTTTATATAATCAACGTTAAAGTTTAAAGTTTAACATGAATCGTCTAATTAACTAACACTTTTTATGGATGAGCTAGACCGCAAAAGCTATTTTTTCCCCAACCCTTAGGGGTCATTTGGTAGTTGGTTAGGAGAAATATTATACATGTATTAGTTCTTGCATAAGTTATATCATGTTTGTTAGTCAGTTCGGACTATGTATAAAATTAATACAGTGTTTGATTTACAATTTAAAAACCTGAATAACTCATACATGTATAAATTATGAGAAAATATATATATAATTTCATGCAGGATAGAAGATGAAATAACTAATATATGAATAACTAAGCCCCGCATAATCAATTTCTGCATAAAATAATATATAAAAAATTAACTCATAACTAATTTATATATTAATAATAACTACACAACTCTAGCTAGGGACCAAACGACCCCTTAGTATTTAGTTGATTTAGCTTGTTGAATTTGAACATAGTTTATGCCGAAAGAGGGAAAATAGCTTGCGTCTATGGAAGCTCAAGTTTTTGTTTTCTTTTACAAGTATCTCAATTCTTATTTGATAGTATCATTTACTTCAACCATTAAATAAACATTGTTGTCGGTCTTATTAACTCAAAAATCATCAATGCACCATTATGCACACGTGACATGTTCTCATCCATCTCCATCTATTTTAATACTCAACCAAATGCTTAAAAGTAGTTTTAGAGAAAAGGATAGTTATCAATATATACAATTGGTCATCTGGTTTATCAAAAATGGTCGAAATATACACTACACATATATTAAGTTGTATATGTTGTATATATATTATGTATACATATGTATATTATATGTATAGATATATCATATTTTATAAACTAGATGACTCACAATTATTGAGCTGTAACTTTCTCAAGAGAAAACGTAATGCCTCAGGCGAGATGTTTCATAAAATCCTTTCCTCTTAGGAGGCAGTAGTCTACAAAAACTTATTAGGGTTTAATTCAAAAGGAATTAGGATAAGAAGGAATAAATGTTATAAGGATATGTTTAGATCAAATGATTTTTATGATAAGGAGGGAAATGCATTGCATATAAGATGGTTATAAGAATAAGAAGAATTTATGGTAATGTTACATAAAATTTGAATATGTTCTTGGACTAGTAAAAGAAATAAATTGGAAAGGCTAAATTGAATATTTAGATATGTGTCTTGTGGAAAACCACATATATCTAAGATATCAAATAAATTTTATAAATTAAGATATAGTTTGATAAGTACTATTCATATGTGGGAACAAAAGTATTTAAATTGTGGCAGACCATTTAAAATGAAATATGAACATAAAATTCCCATTATAAGAATATCGGAAAGCTAGGAAGTAGCATCTTCCCTCATCTCTCAATAAAAGATGCCTACACTAGAAAAGTCAAGTATCATCTACAATATGGAGGGGGAAAAAAGCACTCAAGTTGATGGTAATATTAAATCATTGTCAAAAGTTGAGGATACATTTAAACCCTTTTATTTGAAAAATATAAACACGTGAAGTTCACTCATTTTATGTTGGGTTTTGTTTATATTAAGGGTAATAATATGAGATAATTTGTTAACTGCAATAATGTAATAAGTTAAATGTCACGACTCAATCCACCGAATCGTGTGGGCACATATTCTGATAGTTGGATAGGAGAATCCTTAACCCTCAATTGATTATAACATGAAGAAAGGAAAGAAATTGTAAGATAACATCCTAAATGGTTATGAAATTACCATAACATAATTTAAGCTTCCATGTTAAATTACAAAAAAAATATATACTAACACCCCCAAGAAACTAGTCTAAACAGATACAAGAGCTTTTAAGAGTATAGTTTATACAGGAAACAAGACACAGCCCCACCATAAGGAAGGAAGAGTAGAAGCTGTTGGAGATCATCATCATCTTCACCTATGAAACATCACGGACCCTGCAACCAGACTATGTCAGGTGGCATAGCAAGAGTAGTATCAATACAAACAACATGTACTGGTAGGCATCATCGATCGATCCGAAGCCCACCATATAATTATATAAAGTAAATATTCAGAAGAATACATTCAATAAGAAAATGCAGCACCCAAATCTTTATCCACAAACTCTCACCATCCCAATTACCTGAACCGTAACTAGTACACTTGATTCCAGCTCCTACCTTATTTCGCTGCCAACTCTACCATTGATCAAAGCCTAACCCTTCTATCACAAAAAGGAATTTTCGAATACACACCACCACTACGCCTATTTATTCAGTCTACCACTCTTACTCAAGCTCTCACACCAAAATGCTGGCCCTTGACTATTTAGTACCCCATTTGCAATACTTTTGAACTAGAACGGTTTATCTTCTCTATAGTAAATTCGTTGCTAGTCCACTATGGCGGGACCTAACCCACTCTAGCGGCCCCACCATAGCGGTTTGAACGGAGTCCGAAACTCTGACATTATCCCTTAGACCCTCATTATCACCTACAATAATAGGACCACAACATATGAACATAATCAGACTCTAAGTCACCAAATCCCAACTTAACAACACAATAATTACTCTCCACTTGATTACATGCAACATCATACCTGATTATATGAAATAAAAAAGACAACCACAATGTAGTCCAACAATTGATACATAATTACATCACGAATATAGCATCATTCGGACTCCAGTCCTTAACTTGTATCAGTTTACACAATAGGCATGATTAATCACAATTACAAAAATCAATTGGTTCTCTCAAGGAACCCACACCCAAATAGTTAATGAGTCAGCTTGACACAAATTTCAATAATTAGTGTACCGGTGTGGTACCCGTTTCAATATGTAATGACCCTAAATGTCATTTTTGAAACTTTTCGTAAAATAATCATCTTACCCTTCCCGATAGTTGCCCAGAGTCAGTTTTGATCAATGTTTAGTATTGGTTTTGGATAAATTTTGAAAATTTAGAGTTTTGGAAGTTTTTGAGTTTTTAAGGCCTAAGTTGTTCAAAAGTGATATTTGGGACTCATCAGATCTACAAGTCTCAAAATGGAATTATATTTATTTTATCAGCTCGGAAATGTAAAATTTGTTCTAGGAGAGTTGAGGGAATCAAATTTGGGGTGGTATTGTGGATTTAAGGTCCTAAGTTAGAACTTGTTGAGTTTTTGATCCTAGAATTGACTTTGGTCAACATTCGAAGTTTGGATGCTCGAAATGAGATTCCAATTACTCCATTGGATTTGGGGGATGATTTTACATGCCTTGAAAGAGTTTCAGTGTATTTTTTGAAAGCTCCGAGGACATTTTGGTCTTTTTGAGTCCTATACTAGTTTGGTTGCGACTAAATGGATTTCAGATCAAAGAGACCTCGAGTTTGAATTCTGAAGATTTTATTGAGTCTAGAACATCTAATTTTGTAGGAAAGCATATGATTTTTGTGCACGAAGTTCTGAACGAATCCTGAGGGTCCATTCAGAGAATATTTGAATTTTTCATGATGCTGAGTTATGGTTCCTTCGCTATTGCAAGAAGGACGTTGCTTTCGCGACCTCCCCTTATAGAAAAAGGGGATTGACTTTTTAGAGCTTGTGATCGTAACCTCGGTGTCGCGAAAGCAATAGTCGCAAAAACGAGCTGAGCTTCGCAATTGTGACACTTTGGAAGGGTCAAGTTGGGGGTTTATTCCATTTTCTATATTGTTGGGACCCTAGAGTTCTGGATAAGTGATTTGAAGTGGTTTTTCAAGGCTTTTTGATTGGATAAGTATTTTTAATCTAGAATCTTTAATACTCATCGATTAAAATGTGATTTCAACTTCTAATTCTTGATTTGGACTTCAAATTTTGAGATTTTTTTCTAGAACTCAAGGTTTTATTAAATTGGTGATTGAGGACTATTTTTGACTCCGTTTGTCAGATAGTTTTCACTACTGAATTCCAATGTTTTGACCTTTTTTTTCAAATTTTCATAATTTTGGTATCGTTAGTTCTAGAATTTGATTGTGAGCCATTGTTTGATAAGATTGTGGTGAGTTAGACACTATTTGAAAGTGGAAGGCTCAAGTGTATGATTGATCGAGTATTGATTAAGGCAAGTGAACTTCTAAACCTCTATAAATTTGGTAGAACTCTTGAATTTTCTTTTGTATGTGTGTTGGGGAGTAATGGGAATGAGGTATGGGGCATTTAAAACGTGAAATAACCTTAATTAAAGAATGGCGTTAATAAAAAGATAATGTGTGCTATGATTATGATCGAAAATGTGAAGTTCTTGACCTTGAAATTGATGTGAATTCGATGAAATGCTATGATAGCCCTAATGTGAATGTGGACCCAATAAAATTGTCAATTTCTCATTATTGATAGTGGAAATTAGCTTGAAGTACTTGCTCACCGGTTGATCATAATTATATGATAGAATGATAAAGAAATGGAGACTTGATGACTTATAATGACAGTGAATGATGTAAATATTGGTGTTGATGTACTATTGATATTGTGACGTGAATTGCCTTGATATGAATTGTGTTGTGGTTGTGGACACCGATTGATGATTATGTTAATGGGAAATAGTTTTGGAGATTAATGATTATGCCGATGGGAAATGGTTCCGTTAGTTGATGATTATGCTGATGGAAAATAGTTCCGGCGATGAAGATGGGAAATGGTTTTGGCAATTGATGAGTATGCCTATGTAAATTATTCTGGCGGATATATGGACTTTGTGTGTCCCACATGAATTCTGGTCTGAGTTACAGCGGATGTGTATCATTAGGAAAGACATGTATCACTTTACATGACATCACATTGCATTGTATTACATTCGATCTGTCATCGTGAAGTTGTGTATATATCCGTTATTGTCTCTATGGTTGACATACTTATATTGATGAGAGTTTTTTTGGTGATGTTGATGAGCTATTGTTGATCTAAGTGTCATATGAACTGTGTACTCTAGATTGGACTGATTTCTATGCAAGTTTGTAGTTGAGGAGGTTCAATTAGTATGAAAGAAGTCCTAGTATTGTGACACCCCGGAAATGTTTTCGCAAAGACTCGAATATTTCTTCACGTGTGGGTAGACTCGGACCGGAGGAATTATAATTTTACACATGAGTTAGGATCAATTCCTAAGTAATTGAAGTGTGTTAGATGTGTTTAGGGGTCATAAGGGATCTCTAACACCAAGTCGAGTCCAAAGAACTCCAATCGATTAAGTTTTCGGAGGAGTTAGTATAAGGGTCAACTTCAAACGATCATATATATTTGAATATAATGAACTGGGTGGACCACGACCTACCAAATTAAATGTATTTGAGTCTTCTTTCCAACGCTACTAAGATTGCAATTTTTGGAGTTTGGAGTCAAACGTTATGGCTATTTTACTACAGACTAGTATTGCAGGAATTTTAGGCCTGGGCGAAATTTAGGCTTGGCGCTCCAGTGGCGCCCCACGCCACTATAGCGCCAGAAAACAGCCTCAGTAGTTTGGGGCTTGGCGCAACGTGCCACTATTAGATGTGCAGGGTTTTAAGCCTATTTTGGCTTGGCGCTGCAGTGGCGCGATGCGCCACTATAGCACCAGCAAGACTTTTGCCCAATTTTCCAGATTTTTTAAGAGGGGCAACTTGGACTTTTTCCAAATTATATATACACCATCCTTGAGCATTTTGGACCATTATTTTCAGCTTCTCTCTCTCTCTCTAAAAAGCCCTAGAAATTTTCCCTCTCTTCTTCTTCTTCTTCTTCCCCAAATCCATCTCCAACAAAGGGTGCCTTCAAGAGTTTCAAGGATTCAAGCCTCCCATTAAAGGCCCAACATCAAGGTCTCTTCAAAGTCTTCAAACAAGGTATGTAAGGCTAACCTAAAATATGGATTGAATTCTTTAATATTCCCATAGATGTGTTGGTTAGGAGTTGTGAAAGAGTTGCACCTTCTAGGAAGGTTTTCTCGAAAGTTTTCCCTAAACTATGGAATATTTTTAGATACTAATGGTTGATTGATGATTTTAATGACTTGAGTTACTAAATAGTTATTTTTCATATTATTAACTACAAATGTATCTTTGTATATAGATTTATAAGTATTGATGATATTCTTGAGTTGAGTTTTGTTGAGAGTATGGGTTCATGTTTCATTCACATGAACCCAAGATGAGATTTCTTGTCATAAATGTCTTGAGGTTGAGATGGATAGTTGTGTGTATATATATATTGATTGGAATGAAAAGTGTGAATTGTTTAGTTAAGAATGTCCATTTGCTTCTATAAAATGAACATAGGACAAAAATAAGGATTTTGGAGTAGATGTTTGATGATTGATGTGATGATAATACTTGACAATGATGTGATGATAATGTTTGATGATGATGTAAATGATAATATATGATGATGATGTTTTGATGACGATGTGAGGGATAACGTGAATGGTGCTTATTTAATATGTGTAGAATGATTGATGAAGAGGTATGTTGATGAGGAGGTTATGTGATGAAGTGAATTGGAGTCTAATGTGATTATGTGATATGTGAATTGCATATTTTGAGTCGATTGGAGTCTTATGAGTATTTTTAAAATAAAAGATCTTTTGAGAAGGAGTTTTAAATACATGATTTGTGAGAATTTTTGCATAAACTATTTATACACAATTTTAAGCTTAAGAAATGATTATTTTCATCTATGATTTAAAAAGAGTTTAAGCTTGAGTTGAGTTTGAGAAGTCTTTTAATTATTTTTGAATATGAGTATTTTTAGTATAAATGAGTTGAGCATTTTTACATAAAAAGGTCTATTTTGAGATTGTATAAATTTTAAAGAGAAGAGTTTGATGAGTTGAGATGAGTCTATTTGAAAGAAGGTCCAAGGAGGCCAGATTTGATTGAGTTGATTTGAAGGAGTCCAATGAGGCTAAATGAGTATTTTGAGTATGTTACTCACTTGATAGATATGAGCATATTGAGTCTTGAGAAGAGTATCGAGCACCGAATTGGGTAAGAGTAAAGTCCGTACTCAAACCCAATAACTACGTCGCCAAACGTAGGAAGAGATTGAACCGTTAAAGTCGAATGCTTCCCCAAAATATTTGTCCTGACATTATAGGACTTGGTTGTATTGGATCCATGATTGGTTGATTCGTCCATACCCTAGCAAGGTATGAACGGACGTGGCAACAACGTCGACTTGTTGTACTATCACTCGCTCATATGGTGATGGTTGTCGGTTAGAGAAACTCCCAATTGAATGGATTGTGCTTGATATGATTGGTTTGAATGTGATTGTAGATGATTGAGTTGAATTGTAAAATATTGCATAATTTAATTTGTATAGTTATTGAGTTGATTATTGAGTTGATTGTTGAGTTGATTGTTGAGTTGATTTTATATGATCGAATTAGGTGATGTGTTATTGGATAGTGTACGATGGAAGGGTATATGATTGGATTGGATCGGATCGTATATGACCGGATTGAACCGATTGTATACGATTGGATTAAATCGGATGATATACGATTTGATTGAACTGTATTGTGTATGATTGGATTGGATTGTATGATGTGTGATTGGTCTTTGTCTAAAAATGTATTCTTACTTTAGACTTATGACGCCTTATTTGAGTCTCTCTTACCTTTCTGATTAGAGATATTTGGACCGATGATATTTTTCCTTGAGGTATGTTTCATTCTGCCATATTACATACTCGTACATTCCATGTACTGACGTCTATTTGGACCTGTATTATTTCATGATCAAGTTTAAGAGATCGTCAATAAAAGCATCATTGGGGATCTATTCGCATTCAGCGTATTGGTGAGTCCTCCCCTACATTCGGAGGACACTGCTTATGTTATTCTTGCGTCGAGTTAGCCCTTGTCATTTGATTTGAGATAGCCATGAACAGTCATTGGCACCAATTAGATAGTAGTGATAGAGGCTTCATAGACTAGATAGTGAAGGGTCGATTGAGTACTTCTTTCCTTAAATTATTCTTGTCAAACTATTTTTAATGACAACTATTAGAGTTGATTTGTTGGCCCATGGCCTTTATTCTTTGAGTTAGATTGATGTTTTGAGTTTTCCACCGAATATTCTCTTTATTGTTTTTTATCTTCCGTAGATTGAATGAAAGAACAGATGTGTGATCAGGCTATGTAGTTCGCTTGGGAGCCAGAAATAGTTTCTGAGTGCCGGTTACGTCTAGGGTACCCTCTCGGGGCGTGACAAGTATTCTATTAGATTTACCTTGTTTTGTTAGTTGGCTTGCTGAGTACCATGTTGTTTGGTAATCACTCCTTGCTATCTACACTTGTGAAGGTTTTGAGTCCGGACTGTGATTCTATATTTCTTTTTCCTTATCTGAGGCTTCGAGGAGACTTAAGAGGTAGCTAATTGATGTTGGTGATCTCCCTTGTCCCTTTTACTACGCTTTGTTCTATTTGAGAAATAAAGACATTGAGACTTATGCTTATTTTTCAATTCCATTTTTATTTAGAGGCTTGTACATGTGACAACCATTCTTTTGGAGTTAGTAAAGTTGATTTAGTCTTCCGCTTTTGTATATTTATCCTATTTAAATTATTTCCACATTATTTTCCGTAGTTGATTAAGTTTAGACTGACTTGTTCTGGTGGAATTAGACAAGTGTCATCACAACCAGATTCAGATCGTGACAAAATGGTATTAGATTCCCAAGTTAATAGGTCTCACGTATATAATCCAAGTCTAAGTATAGTCTCGAGGATCGATACAAAGACGTCTGTACTTATCTTCAAGAGGCTATGAGGACAGTTAGAAAAATTCCTTTATTCGATCTTTCTTATATTGTGTGGTTTTTATCACTAGTGTTGAGTGTCGCGTATTGTTTTGGCAGATGCTGAGGATCAAAGCTTCTATCTCAAGCGGTAAAGGAGAGGCATTCCCCGAGGCTGATGTTGGAACCCTAGTTAGGAGAAGAGGTAGGGGCCGAGCTAACGGCCGTGGCTGTGGAGCGGCATCAGGTAGAGGTCGTGCCCGAGGAGCGACACCAATCAAAGTATTTCAAAAGATGATCGTCTTATTGGTCCATAGGTCAATGTACTGAGACCCAATTCCTAATAAGTTTCCACGAATCACTTTATGGTCCGTAGATCCTTTGAACGGGCTGTAGACCCTATAGTGCAGTTGAAGTTCCGTAAGCCACTCTCTAAATCTCTTCTACGGGAGCTTTCTATGGACCATAGGACCTTGTATGGTCCGTAGGCCAGCTTGTACAAACTGACACCAACAACTTTTCCGCAATTTTTTCTTTTTAACTTAACTTTCCAAATTCCAAAGAGTTACATAGATAAAGTATATGAAGCTCAAGTAATAAAGAATACGATGTAAGTATAATGTAATGCCAATGGCTAAATGATCCTACTAGTATACACCTTCTTCCATCAGTGGCATGTCGAGAACTAGAATCCATAAGGAATTCACAAGGTCTATCTGTCCATCCAGAACTATTTTTCGTACGTATGCAATAAAACATTTACCTCGACATCATATATAATATTAATACCTGGAATCATTTCTCTTCAATTTCCATCCCTCTGTCATGTATGCATGATTACAATAATAAAAGATGTTTAAATACAATAGAAATAAGTGTATTTGTTTCAAAACAGTGCTCTTAAACCATTATCTTTTCTTAAATAAGCAGATTACTTTCAACACTATGCCCTTCGGCTACTAAGTTATTTAAATAAGCAAATTGCTTTCAACACAATTTTCCTAGGCCACTATCTCTTCAAAGTATGATATAACACATGAAACAAAGTGATACAGCAACACATAAGCAATTTAAGTCGTATAATGTCTATTAGTTAGGTCCCAACCTAAATTACACAATGATAAGTCATTCTTCCCAATTATCGAATCAACCAATATGTCCAACCCATAACACGCTTGATGCAATAAACAATCCCTCAAGCAAAGTCTAATAGAGTAAGACATAACTTATCTCAAAAGATGAGAAAATATGCCAGGAATCCTCAAAAAATGGACTTTCCTTTACAAACAGCCTCGAAATGCTCCCAATCTATCAAAATCATACTTTACGTGAGTATATGAGCCTACCGATACCTATATTATGATATAAAAAATTTGGTTCAAAAATCGATTAAAAAAAGTCAACCCCGAGCCTCTACGATTAAAACTAGAAATTAATTTTAAAATTGATATTTCCATTATGGATAAAGCTAAAGTGCCAAAAATTAGTTGTATTCGAGTACGAATTGAACCTCAAATCTAGAAAATATTTATTTAAAGACTTAGGAAATCCTTCCCCTTTTCCAACACTCAAACGAGGATTAAATCAAAAAATAATAGATAGAAAGAAAATATCAATATAAGGTTATCTTACTTCCACAATGAAATATCAAAATCCCCTCCAAAATCTCCCAAAACCAAGGTCTATAACTCCAAAATTAAAATATGAAAGTCTAAGTTTGAATTAGGATTTAATTGGAAAATCTTAGTAGCTCAGCTACCCAAATGTTCACCTTGTTGGTGAGGGTTCAATTCCTCACCTTGTAATCTCCTCTCTCATTTCTCCTTTCCCTAATTTGAAAAAAATAAAATTAGGATTTATTTTTGTTCAGGCATCAGGTACTCTTCACGAACATGAAACCTTTCTCGTGAATGCAAAGCACAACTCGACATGCGATCTGAACTTGACTATCTTCCTTCATCGCTAACGTAATGACTCCTATGTGAATGCGAAGACCAATTTCCTTTCTTCATCATTAACAAAAAGAAGAATACATGGAATGAGATATCAACAACTTTAAAAACACATCCAAACTTGGATTTGACCCTCGAATTTCATTTGGAACTCCTAAACACAAACAAATAGTTCAATTCGATCATAAAACACGATCCAAATCTGTTGGAATCATCAAATTACTAATCTAATGTCATCTTAACCAAATATTGACCATCGTCAACTTAAATTTTCTTTTTTTAAAAAAGAAAAAAATCAACTAGTGGTCCAAATCACTCTCAAGATCTTGGGATACGTGTGTCACGACCCGGTTTCTCAGGGCATGATAGCGCCTACTATAATCTACCAGTAGGCGAGCTGATCCATATTTCGAAACTGTAAGTAATGGAATGTCAGGGTAGAACACCAACAAATCTATCTAAAACAATAATGAAAATAGCAGGAGCATACATGAATGGGCGGAAGCAACTAAATATATACAAATCAAAATGAATCCCTCCCAGAACCTGGAAGTCACCTGTACAGAGCTACTAGTAAGAAGAGTAAAAGTCTCAAAAGTAGACCACAGAAACAAAGTTGTCACAAAAAGAAAAAGACAGGCAAAATGCATATACATAAGGAGACGGGTAAATCCATGACGCAGTGTGCTCACCCTCGCCTCCGATCACGACCGCAGCTGTCTCGAATTTAATGTCGGTAGCTAGTACTCGAACCTGCATAATAAAGACAGATATGGAGTGTAGTATGAGTATCAAAACAACAGGTACCCAATAGGCATCATAGACTGACCGAGCAAGATACGCAAAAGTAAACTAAAATGTAAGTAAAAGACCACAATCAAAGACAGGGCAAGAAGTAAATGCAGGTATGTACATGAGTGTACTAGCAAACAAAGAGAGAAAATTTAACTAAATCCACTGGGTTTCCATAAACCCGACGGGTACACTCGTGCACAAATAAGGAGTAACCACCTACACGGACTCCCATAAGCCCGACAAATGCAAGAATAGTTGAAGGAGAAAAAAACAGAACTAAAGGATTCCAATAGTATCACCATTTCCCAGACTTGAACCGAACCATATCCAACTCTAACACCTCAACCCACAACTGAGAGTTGACGAAGACTTAACCAAGGATTCATCAGGGAAAATAGGAATTTAACCACGTGCAAGCTGGACCACGAACTGAAATCGACTAACTGTAGCTAATGAGTCGATATGAGTGGGCTAGACCATGGACTTTAACTGGATAGCTGTAGCCAAAGGTAGAGCATGGGTAAGCTAGACAGCGGACTATAACTGGGTAACTGTAGCTAAAAAGCCTGAACACAAGTAAGCTAGACCATATTCTGGAAACGGGTATCTATAGTTAAGGAACCGATCACAAGTAAGCTAGACCACAGACTTTAATCGGGTAACTATAGGTAAGGAATCGAATTGAGTTAGAATCAGTATTTAATCGTGCATCACGGGGAGTGCCTCTAAACCAAGTGCCATCAATATGTCATTCCAGCCTGAACCATATACCCCGATTCGCCAAGAAAACTTCCAAAACTCAAGAACCAATGATACAGGGCCGATAGGAGAATAACACATTATGGAGGTAAAGTCACAATCTGAGTTACTGCCTAGCTAAGGCTCAGACTATCAAACTCAAGTTTTCTATATCAGTCTACAGGGAGCTAATCGTCTGAAATGATGTCAGAAAAGCTCTAAGGCCCAACAACACCAAAACCACACAAGTTTAAGGTAACACTAGTCTAAGACTAGAAAAAGGCCAAACATGCTTCCAAGCACAAAATCACATGCACAGTATTCACCACAAGGCATGAATGATCAACAATAATAGGAGTCATACTTACACAGTCCAATAATTACCTTAGTAAAGGAAATTGGCATGCTCGACACCCAAACCCCTCCAAACTCATACAAATCAATGTATAATTGCCTAATCATGCTTAGTATTACTAGGAAAAAATTGTAGCCTACATGAAAGCCGACCAGCGCGCTCTAACTCACAAAATTGGAGTTTTTTCTTTCCGAGCTGCCTCTGAATGCTGCCATGCTATCAACAATAGAATCACAACGTTAATACGATCGTTATGACACTGAAATTACCAAATTCAGAGACAGACCAATTTCGGAATTTAAAATGAAAAAATTGGGACCCGTATCCAAAATTCTGGAATTCACCTCAAAAATAGGTTCTAAACTCACCCCAAGCTCATAAATCAGAATTATATCACAACTCGGGGTGGGAAACTACGTGAGATGAGCATGCAACTATATTTCACAAAATTCGCCTAAAAGATCAAAAATGAAAGCTTCTTTGATAGCTATAACTCAAGAACAAAATTTCCCCAACCCAAAAAAATTACACTACGATGATCCTTGCGAAAAACCCCACAATCTAGTCTCAAAAATCACCCAAAATGGATTTATATTGATCAAGTTATAACCTTCACAAATTCCGCAAAACACAACTCTGAAATTCACTATAGCAGTGACTAAAAACAAATTCTTACCTCACACAAGCTTCTCCTCGTATTTCCGAGCTCACCACGAGATTCCTCATGAATTTCCTTTGACATTAGACATTAGAATCGCCTGATTTGAGCTTAGAATGATGGAGAAAACTCTGTTTAAAGTTTGGAGTATATGCTGAAATTCGTCTTGGTCTTAAAAGACTAGACAATTGGCCTTCGCGAATGCGGCTACCGTGCTCCACGAACGCGGAGGTCAAGAAACTTGACCTTCGCAAACACGGCTAGAGGCCCGCGATCGTGGAGGCCAAAGTCTCAAGCCTCCGCAAATACGGCTAAGGCTCCGCGATCACGGAGACCAAATTCCTAGACCTCCGCAAATGCGGCCTGGGGCCGTGATCGTGCAGAGCAAATGGTGCTGCACCAGATATCAACAAAAGATGAGCTTTTCACCAAGTTCAAATACTCCGACGGGGTACTCAGAATTAGTTCAGAATCCCATACATGCAAACGAGATATGCTATCCTACCAAATTCGATGTTTCAAATTCAATGGGGCAGTCAAAATTTTCATACGAGGTCGTTATGACTAAAAGTGGGTCCCACACCCAAAGGTCATTTTGAGCCAAATTCCACAACGGGCCTCTGGATTAGACTGGAAGCCTTGGGAAGCAAACGAAGGGTCGTTCTAGAACAAAATCTATAATTCAGAATTAACCGCACTTTCAAAAGTTTCATCCGAGTACATTTTCCAAGAATGTTGACCAAAGTCAACTATAGGCCAACTTTCAAAGGCAAAAATGTCAAATGGTCTTAAACTCGCACCGATTGCCTTGGTACTCGTGTCGACCATGCTACTAACGTAATTTGGCCATTCCGAAACTGATGAAACCGTCATAATTCCGTTTTGAGGTCGTTTTCTTGAAGTTATGACCGAAGTCAACTTTGCATGTTATAAAAGCTCCAAAATAGGGAAACGGGCCTAAAACTCAAATGAACAACCAGGCGATCGAACAGTCATTGTCAACAAGTCATAAATGACTTGGGGTCACTACAGGAACGCTCTAAACGATGGAATGAATGCTTTAATTCAAAAATGACCTGGAGGGTCATTACACCGTGCATCCAAGCAAGTCATAAATTACACTCCAAATTTAATGAAATTATGTCAGAACTCAAATTTGACCTCGTTAATCCAAAATATTGACTTTAATCAAATTTTTCATTTTTACAAATTGCTCAGTTTGGTAATATATATGTGACAGGAGTGGCACAAAAGCTTGTGGCTCAGGAATAGTCGTAAGAGGCAACACAAGGGTGGTTGGGAGAAAAGGCGTACAAATTCATGAGAAGAAATAGATTTACTAGTTAGTGATATTTGATATTTTGTCCTTTTTCTTCTGAGAGAATAATAGATGTGTAAATTATCAACTCACTTAAAGAGGTCGTGACAATCGAATTATTTCAAAGTAACATGAAGCTGACAAGATTTTGAAAGGCACCTTCAATACATATAATGATTTCTTAGGGGTCGTTTAATTTGCATGTATTAGCTTTGTATATTATCAGTATTTTATTTGGTATATTTTTCAACTTATGTATATTTAATGTAAATATTAGTTATACATGACTTTATTTGATATTAAGGAATGTATAACTAATACATGGATATTCATAGTATTAGTAATGTAAAGGGTTTTAATGCATGCATTAGTATGAGTAAAGACACAATTTATGTCCCTCAAACCTTTTCCACATCCTTTCCATCATATTTATAGATGATATTTTTGTAAACAAATATTTCGTTTTTAGAAATCAGGCAATACATGTTAGTTTTAATATACCAAATCAAATAATGTACGAAAAATAATTTCAACATAACTAATTTAAGCATTACTAATACCAATATTATCAATACACCATATTTTACATTATTTTTAATCACCTTGTCAAACGACCCTTTAGTTTCAAACTCACCATCAATATAAAGTATTATAAGTGGGATTCTGATAAGTAACTTTATGGGAATGTTATCAACTTGACAAGATTTGTTTCATATAAGATATTCTCCTCACAAATTAAATTCCAAGTGTGTGTACCTTTTCTTGATATAAGTTACACTCAAATATTAAATATCATTTGAATCACGGATAGTACGGTATATTGCGGTATTGTTGGATCGCATTTAGGAGAATAAAATTATTAGTGAGTCTCTCCTTTTTGAGGGTTTTTATCTTTTGTTTAAGGTTATTCTTTTCTTATTTAACACGTGGAGTCATTTTTTGATAGATGCAAAAGAAGTTTTGATCAAGTTATCAAAGTATGAAACAGTAGAACTGCCTTTGTTTTAATATGTAGTTTTTCTTAGATTGAGCATCGAATTTTAAAAAATATACAAGATTTTTGAATTTTGTGATTTTAAATTTAAGATATGTATAATGTATCAAAAATGATCTTTAATTTTATAGTTTTAAATATATCATATCAAATATTAGAGTTAAGGAGTTATCAAATTAGGAAACATCGAAACATTTATTTTAAAATAAATTAAAAAGAAAAGAAAGAAAAAAATTGAAATAAATAGTTAATTTGGACGGATTATCACAAGTTGAAGGACTTGGTCCTTAATTTGGTTTCTTTGACATAATCGGTACATAATCCTAATGGGTAGGGCTGATTATCGAGCAGATAATTTTACTTAACGATTTGGCCTATCGGATATTAATTTTTAAATTTATTAATTCGTTAGTCAACTTATAAGATATCGATTGGTTCGATAATGAATTAACAACTATCGAACGGTTATCGAGCAATGTATTGACTAACCTTTAACTAATTTTTATGGTACATTTTTTTTCGGTAAACGCACCTTATAAAAGAGATGACTTCTTTTCTCTATTTTATATGCAATGAGCAAGGGACTTCTTTACGTCTTTGCCTCTTTTAAACTTTAGTAATTTTTTGAGTTTGTTGACTTGCTCTCTATTCTTGAAGGTAAAATATTTAATTATAGAAAAGTAAATAATTTTTTCTGGTTTTACGACTTTAGCCTTTCGAAGTTTGGACTAACAAAGAAAAAATATATAATTGCTCTTATACATTATGGTAAAATATTAAATGAGGCTAATATACCTAAAATAAAAGTGTAACTTTGGTAGTCTTAATAGATTAATGATTTACCCAATAAGAAAATTGAATAATCCGCCTCCACACCAATAAGCCGTTAATTATAAAAAATTTATCCGTTCCCCAACCGTTTATTCGACAACCAATATCAATAAGCCAATAAGTGAATTTTGCGATTAGCTTATCGGTTACGGTTCGATTTTGAACACCCTACTAATGGGACAAGGATTCATTTTCTAGCATAATATATTTTAGAGTAAATTTCACGTAACGAGTAAAGTTAAATTTGGTCTATTTTCTTTGGAAGAGTGTTGAAGAGACAAGTTCAGTAAGTTGATTTTGCCCATAATTTAAAGAAAAAAATTATCTAATTATACAAATTTTCATATCATATTTACTAATTATTTCTATAATTTGAAATAACTACATATTATCTCACTAATTAATAATTTTATATCAGATTTCAAGTCAAATAAACCTAGATACATGTATTTTTGCTACCAATTACTTTCTAAAATACAGATACAAAGGGAGAGAGGCGAGCGAAATAGAAGGGAGGTGAGAGAGAGAGAGAGAATTTGTATATCTCAAATACAAGTGAATCACACTAAATACATGTATCTGGGATATCAGATATATTCCAGATACAATATGAAATACATATATATTGGGAGAGAGGCGAACGAGATAGGATAGAGGCAAACGAGTTAGGATAGAGGCGAGCGAGAGAGTCAGGTACATATGAATCCACTTGGATATAGTATACCTCAAATAAATTACACACAATTCTGATAAAATCTGGCACGAATGATAATTTTAAAAAATCAGAGAAAAACACATAATTAGATCCTAAACTAATGACATTTATATTGTTTGTCCTAATTTAAATTAGATATAAGTATCAAAAACACACCTAAGCTATCCCTTTTTTTGAGTTTCATACCTAGACTATTGGAAGTGTGAATTCATACCTAAATTATTCCTTATTAGTTTGAGAAACACACATCAGTGGTGTGTGTAATACACTCTCTCTACTCTCTCTATTTTTTGCAAAAACCTTATCAAATGGCATTCTACATGAATAAAATATTTCACCTTGACAAAAATTAAATAAACTATTAATTTTAATTAAAATTTAAAGATTAAAGTACTTTTATCCCCCCCAAAAGAAAATATTTTCTTTTTTAAAATATTGCTTTAAAAAAGAAATTATTTTTTTAGAAAAATAAATTTAAAATATTTCTCACCTCCTCAACCACCTCGCCCCACCCCCACCCCAACAATCCCCGTCTTTTTATTTTTTTAAAATTTCTTATATAAAATATTTTTTTAAAAAAATTGTACTTCATCCCTCCTCCTAAAAAAATGTTATTATTTTTATTTAAAAATAAAATAAAATTATACCTACCCTATCTAACTCTCCACTCTTTATTTATTTATTTTTCTTATATATTTTCCTCGTTTTGAGTTATATATATACATATATTTTTAGAAAAATATTTTTTCTACTTGTGTATCAAATATAACAGAAATAAAAATTTATATTTTAAGAAAAGTCTTGCGGCAAGTAAACAATACTTTCCTAAAATAATATGTATATATCTAACACAAAATGAGAAAGGGTTAGGTAGGGCAAGGTAGAATTTTTTTTAAAAAAAAATTAAAATAATATCTAAATTATTATTTGAAGGGGAGGGGGAGATGAAGCAATAATTTTTTAAAAAACTTTTATAAAAGAAATTTAAAACGAAAAAAATTGGGGGGGGGGGGATGGTGAGAGAAAGTGGTGGAGTGAGATAAGAAAAATATTTATATTTTTATTTTATAATTATTTTGTTTTGGAGGGGGAGGGAGATAGTAATACTGTAATCTTTAATTTTAACTCCTAATAATTTATTTAATTTTTGTCAAGTTGAAATATTTTGTCCATGTGGAGTATGATGTGATATGTTTTTTGAATGAAAGAACACACACCATGATAAGAGTGGATTAAAAGAGAGAGGTGTGTTTCTCAAACTAATAATTGATAGTTCAGGTATGAAACTCACACTCAATAATTTAGGTATGCAACTCAAAGAAGGAAAATAGTTTAAGTGTGTTTTTGACACTAATCTCTTTTTTCCCATTTAAATTAACCATCTTAGGCATTAACTTCTCTTGAGAAAATTTCATAGCCTTTTAATTTTTATCCTTATCCCTTTCAAGTGAATCGGGTTAGTCCATATAAAGCGATCCATGACTCAATTCACATATCCAACATTTTCCATTTCTCTCATGATGGGCTAGACTCAAATCAATATTATGTCAATAACGTAGGTAATCATACGTACAAATAAGTTCTACAGTCTACAATGAGTTTTACCTATTAATGTTACAAAAGAGCTTTATGTAAGAATTCAATCACATTCGAAAAGAATTTACTACTAACATGAGGATCTTATAACTCGCAATACTCCAAACATTATTTGCTACATCAATAGCTATTGTTTTTATCCCTCATCTCCGAAAGAGGTAAATTCGAATTTATATTTAATTTTATATTCACAATTACACATGACAATCCTCATGGTAAATATAATGGTCGACCTATGAATACAAGTTAAATTATTAGTTTTGATTGCCTTTTATTTCAATTAGAATATACCTATTCTAGATCAACTGCTTTTTCAAAATATGCATTGCATTATTAAATCACTCATGACTATAAGTGTCATTTTAAAGTAGCAACATCGATGGAAACTTCAAGAAATAATCAAAGGTGAAAGGGTATTCCAATAAAAAGTTATGTAATATTTCAAGGTCTCACATAACAAAAAGGCAGGGATCATTCTTCCATTAACCCAATAATTGCTTAGCACACATGGTATGGGTTACATATTATGATGGTCTCTCACCCTATATTAATGCATGCGTCTTAGTATATTACTAATTCAACATCCGATAGATTTTGATCTAGATACCTCCAAATTTTCTAACCTAAGTTTTTCAACCAAACATTTCTTAAATCCTACCGTTTGAAAAAACTCATATCTAGCTTACGAAACAAGTCATAAAGACATTCTAGTCCATTAGACTGAGCTCTAGTCAAGAGCAACCATTTTATTGAAAGATATACATGACCTTGCACTAGTCAAGTGTAATGATCCTAAAAGGTCATTTTTGAATTTTTTTGAAAAATTATCATTTCATCCTCTTGATAATTGCTCTGAATCATGCATGTTTGATAAGTTTTTGGGGCTGGTCTTGAAATCTTCTTGAAAAGTTAAGGAATTTTGAAGTTTTTGAGTTTTGAAGGCTTAATTTGTTCAAAAGTGGTATTTGATATCAATCGGAGCTACGAGTCTCGAAATGAAATTCCATCAGTTTCAGTTGCTCTATAATATAGAATTTGGTCTAGTATAGTCATCATTTCTGAATTTGAAGTTGTTTCGTGGATTTAAGGTTTTAAGTTGGAAGTTTAAGTTATTTTGGACTAGGGTTTGACTTTGGTCAACATTCAAAGTTTGGATGCCCAGATTGGATTTATCATAATTATGTTATATTCAAAAAGTGATTTTAGTTCTAGGAAGAGACGTAGAGGCCGTTTGGATTGACTTATAAGCTGTTTTCAGCTTTTTTAAGTGTTTGGCTGGTCAACTTAAAGTCATTTTGTGCTTAAAATAAGCCCCAATAAATAGTTGGGTTTATTTAGATGAACTTATTTTAAGCAGTTTATAAGTTGAAAACAGCTTATATGTCAAAAAAAAGTTGGCTTGCACCTATTATTTTTTATAACTTATAAGCAGTTTTCAACTTATAAGCTGCTTAAAAATAAGTCAATCCAAACATGCTATTAGTGTATTTTTTTGGAAGTTTCGAGGTCATTTTGGTCTTTTTTTAGCCTTAAGTTAGTTTAGTTGCAACTAAATAGATTTCGGGTTAAGAAGACCTTGAATTGAAATTTTGACGATTTCATTGAGCCCGAAACATTGAATTTAATAGTGTAGCATGTTCGATTTATGTGTACGGAGTTTCAAACGAATTCCGAGGTCCATTCAAAGTGTGGTGTGTGTGGTGTGTTTGCTGGTGTCTACAGCCCTCGCTATCGCGATAGGCTGATCGCTTTCGCGACCCTCGCATTAGTGATAGATCCACCGCGATTGAGAAGGGTCACTTAGTTAGTGATCGCTATCGCGGTCAGGGTGTCATAAAAGCGATAATCGAGAAAGCGATCCAGGCTTCGCGATCGCAACATCTAAGAGGGCCATGTGGGGTTTGACTCCATTTCTCCTATTTTTGAACCTTGGGAACTCTGGAGGGACGATTTTAAAGAATATTGTTGAGGAATTTCAATTGGATAAGTAATTTTAACCTATAATCTTATTACCCATTAATTATATCTTGATTTTGGCCTTTAATTCATGATTTTGGACTAAAACATTGGGTAGTTTTTCAAGAACCCAAACTTTTCTTAAAATGATGATTTTGAGTTGAATTCAACTCCATTTTGAAAAGGTTTCCACATATGGAAATTAATTATTTCAAGGAACGTTTTAATATAAAAATTTCCTAATTAACCCCTTTATTTATAAAATTTATTTCTTGGATTGATTTTGGTCCGATTTCTAAAATTGTTGATTTGTGTGTCATTGCGCTCGTATTCTTATTGGAAACTCATATTTGAATATATTTTGTTGATTCGAAGAGCCGACAAAAAGGGAAGACCCAAGTTTCAGGATAGTTTGTGATTGAATTGAGGCAAGTGAACTTCTAAACCTTCGTTAAAGCTTGTAGAATCATGTGCTTCTTGTTATGTGTATTGGGGAATAATAGAATTGGTTTGGGTTACTTTTTCACTTTGATTGATCTTAATAACGAAGAAGAGGGGTAATAAAATGAAAATTTGATGACGTATATTAATATGATTGATGTGATGATGACTTTGTCATATTGCGGATATGTAATGTGATTATCTTGATGTGAATTACGTTTTGCTATTGTAATTATCATATTCTTGTATTTTGTGTGAACATTGCTTATTTGCATTAGTTCTGATCACTGTGATGAGATTTGATTGATGATTATGTCGAAAGAAAATAGTTCCGGCAATGTCGAAAGAACATGATTTCAGCGATTGATGATTATGCCAAAGGGGAATGGTTCCAGCGATACGAAAGAAAAATAGTTCTGGTCATTGATGATTATGCCGAATGGAAATGATTCCGGCAATTGATGTTTATGCCGAAGGAAAATGGTTCTAGCAAATACATGGATCATGTGAGTCCCCATGGGTTCCAGCCTGCTAGTCAGTGGATGTGTATCATTAGGGCAGACATGCTTATTGCATTGCACTGTATATCTTTTACCATTTGTGGTCTGGGTTTACCCCTTGGTGTTCCCATGATTGATACACTTGATCTTAAAATGATTTGTCTAAGATGTTATTGAGCTATTATCGATTGAGTACTATATGATATATGAACTGTTAGGTTGGTCTGATTTCTATTTAGGTTGTAGTTGAAGAGGTTTGGTTGGAATGACAGGAGTACTTGTATTATATTTAGCTTTGCTTAGTGTGAATAGTTCGCTTGCTAAGAATCGTGTTGATTGGTACTTACTCCTTGCTTCTACACTTGTGTAGGTTGTAAGCCCGGACCCACGTGATTCCTGCGTATTCCTACTACATCTGAGGCTACTATCTTCAGTTGTTGAGGTAGTTGTTACATCCTTTTGGCAGACATCTCTTACTCTTTCTATGTTTTAGTCCCGTTCTTAAGACAAAGACATTTGTGAATGTATTTCTTTTCACATATTTTGTATTACTTTAGCATCTTGTACACGTGACAATCAATCTTGGAGATTTTGAGTATATTTATCCATTTTTACTTAAAATATGCCTTGTATTATCTTATTGCTTTCGCATTTTCTTCTCATTGGATTTTAGGCTGACTCATCTCGATGGATTAAAATGAGTGCCATCATACCTGATTTTAAATTGTGACATCAAAATTTTACTAGGTCTCATCTCTGCATGTTCCTCGACATTAGAAGCGATCATTCGTGTAAGGGAGCTTAGATCGTGATTTTTTTTATTCTTGACTAGGTAATCATCACATGCATATAGAATATAAACATAATTTCAATTAATTCATTGATGAGTATACCATTATAACCAAAACATTTTGCAATGCATAACAAAACAAAATGAAAAGTAACAAAAAAGGATATCCTTAACAAATCTAGAGCTACGTCATGTTTCTCAAACGTTTTTCTAGACATTAATTATGTAAGAGGATCAGTTATTATCTTTGCGTAGGCATGTATTGTAATCTTATTTCTTGACTTGCCATGATGTCTCACAAGGTTATACTTGATATCAATTTACTTGGTCTTATTGATACTTAGGATCCTTTATATATTATCACGAGCCGAATTCAGAAGTGATGACACTCGCCCAATCCACCAAGATGAGTCAACCTAAAAGTCTGAATAATTCTATATATGCAAAAATAAGAGGGAAATGTAAAGTCTAAACCTATATAGATAAGGATAATTGAAAATTAGATTTTAAACTACCCAAGACTTGCGTCACATGTACAAGCCACTATTTCAATAGAAATAAATAGATACAAGTATATATGTCTCAGTTTCTAAGTAGAACAAAACATAAAGTAATGGATGACTAGAGTCTGCCGAAGAGGACAAGCTGCTACCTCTCAAACATTCAGAAGCTTGGCCTGATCAATGGAGTACTAAATGCAGGAAGTGCCAGGCTCAGATCCTACATAAATGTAGAAGCAAGGGGTGAGCACCAATAAGATGGTACTCAGCATAATGGAAACTAAACCTTAAGTAAAGCAATGTGGAACACGGGTACTCCTGACATCCTAACCACAATCCTCCACAATTATACACCTGCACTCAGACTGTAACACCCTTCAAAATTTTTCCCTAAGATTCGGACTTTTCTTGTACACGTGTAGGGTCAATCATATTTATTTCGAAGTATGTCCTTGAGTTAAGATGAGTCCCTGAGAAATTGAAGAGTGTTGGAGGTGATGTGGGGTCACAGAGGACCCCTAGGATAAAATCAAATCTAAAAGATTCGTCGTGGCTAAGTTGAGGAGGAGTTCGCTTAAGGGGTTGACTTCTGACGACCCTATCTTTTGAAAGATGAAAATCTAGATGGTCCACGACCCATCAAATTAAAGGTCGTCGAGTCTTCTTTCCAATGCCACCAAGGATGTAACTTTTGGAGTTCGGAGTCAAACGATATGGCGGTACTAAGGTGAACTAGCACAGCAGGGATTTTCAGGCTTGGGTTGCAATTGCTGGAAAACTGGGCTTGGCGCCGCAGTGGCGCGACGCGCCACTATCACGCCAGAAACATGCCTCAGTAGTTTGGGCTCTGGCGCGGTGCTCCAGTAAAAAGGTGTGTAGGGTTTTTCAAGCTAATTTCCAAAACCCAGAAAATATTGGCCTTGGCGCTGTAAGGGCGCGACGCGCCATTATCGCGCCAAGAATGTGCCTCAGTAGTTTGGTCCTTGGGGCGACGCGCCACTATCGCGCCAAGAATGTGCCTCAGTAGTTTGGTCCTTGGGGCGACGCGCCACTAACCAATGTGCAGGTTTTTAGGCGTAATCGGCCTAGCGCTGCAATAGCGCGACGTGCCACTATCGCGCCAGGTGCATTTTTGCCTATTTTTCAGAACTTTTGGGAAGGGAATATTTGGAAATTGTCCCAAATTATATATGTATCACCCTAGACTATTTTGGAATCATCTTTTCAGCACCCACTCTCTCTCTAGAAAAGCCCTAGGAGTTCCTCTCTCTCTCTCTCTCTCTTCTTCTTCTTTTCTATTTCCAACAAGAAGAGTTCCAAGAGCTTCAAGATTTGAGTACTCCATTGAAGACCCAACATCAAGGTTTTCTTCAAGTCTTCACTAAGGTATGTAAGGCTATCCAAAACATGGATTGAGTCCACCCATGTGCCCTACTCTTGCTTTGAGGTTAGATGTTCATAAAAATAGAGTTTCTTGGTATGGTTTATGTTTGTATGAGCTTTGTCCCCTATCTATTTGATTCTATATGTGTTGATATTGTTGAGTTAAGGAGTCCTAAAATGGGCCTTTATGTGAGTATGAGTTGATAAAGATGACTTGTTAAATATATTTTATTGATCTTCTTAATTATGTAGATTATGATTAAAGATGTTATTTTCTTAAAAATGTTGCCTATTATAAAGTGTCGATTTAAAGTCTTGAAGTTGTGATGAGTCTCAAAGATTTCTCAAATGGATAGAGGAAATGATTGGTTATGCCTATATGTTGCTATAAACGCGCAATTGAATTTCTTTTGAAAGACATGATTGATATTGATCGGATAGTATGATTGGAAGAGATTTGATCGTGATAGAGTTGATGAGTTGACAAGGTTGTAATGAGACTTGTCGATATGATTTGATTGAGTTGATTGGATGGAGTTTTATGAGCATTGAGTCTTGGGAGGAGTATCGAGCACCGAATTGGGTAAGAGTAAAGTCCATACTCGAACCCAATAACTACGTCGCCAAACGTAGGAGGAGATTGAACCGTTAAAGTTGGATGTTTCCCCAAAATATTTGTCCTGACATTATAGGACTTGGTTGGATTGGATCCATGATTGGTTGATTCGTTCATGCCCTGGCAAAGCATGAACGGACGCGGCAACAACGTCGGCTTGTTGTACTGTCACTGGCTCATAAGTGACGATTGTCGGATAAGAGAAACTCCCAAGTAGGTTTTGATAGTACTCTGAGTCATATTGAGTTGACTTGTATATGATTTGGTCCCGTCTAAATTATATTCTTGTTTGGACTTAGGACACTTGATTGAGTTGTTATTTCTCTTGAGTTGAGAGTCCGAGTTGATTTGATTCTTCCTGGATATTCATTTCATTCGGCTATTTTACATACTCGTATATTCCATGTACTGACGCCATTTGGCCTGCATCATTTTATGATGTAGAGACAGGTACTAGAGATCATCAACTGGCGCTCCGTTGAAGATCCACATACACTCCCAGCTAGTTGGTAAGTCCTCCTAGTTTTCGGAGGATGTTGAGCTTTCTTGTATAGTTTTGTTATCGTTTCCTTTATTTTGGATTGTTGGTAGCCATGGGCTTGTCATCGGCACCTTCTAGACTTTGATAGAGGCTTCATAGACTAGAGTGTGGGAAGGTCGGACTGCTACTTTTGAGAAGTCTTATTATAATTGTTTTGATGAGGTGATAGTGATTGGCCCTCGCCACTTTTATTTTACGAATAGTATGTTATGATTGAACCCTCCTTTGAGTGAATGTGATTGAATGATGGTGTGATTGAATTAGGTGGTTCGCTTGAAGGTCAGAAATTGTTTTTGAGTGCCGGTTACGTCTAGGGTACCCTCCCGGGGTGTGATAAACATGGTATCAGAGCCCAAAGTTCAAGTGTCCTAGGGAGTCTATGGAGCCGTGTCTAGTAGAGTCTTGCTTATGGTTGTGTTGTGCACCACACTTATAAGCAGGAGGCTATAGGACAGTAGGAATTGTTTCTCCTCTTTCATACTATGAATTCGTGCGATGGAGTTAAACTCTATGAAACTTCCCCTCTAATTCGTGCATTTATACGTTACAGATAATGCCTCCAAAACGTATTGCCATCTAGAGAAATACCGAAAATACAGAGATGCCCCAGTCTGAGGTACGCCCGGCAAAGGCTAAAGGCCGACCTATGAGGTATGTGGAGGCGCCCCAAGTGCCTGTTACTCCACCTACACCCACGTTAGAGGCAGAATTTAGAGGGGCGATTGCAATGCTCACTCAACTAATGGCTGCCCAAAATGGTAACCAGAGTTCGCCGACTCTTAGCTCTAGTTCCCAAGAGTCGTCTGCTGCCGCCAGAATTCGAGACTTTTTGAGGATGAATCCGCCGGCATTCACGGGTTCTAAGGTTGACGAAGATCCCCAAAATTTTATTAATGAGATATGGAAAATTCTGAAAGCTATGCATGCTACGGAAATTGAGGGGGTTGAGTTAGTGTCTTATCAATTCAAGGATGTGATAAACATTTGGTATAACCAATGGGAACAAGGTAGAGTTGAGGATGCTGAACCTGCTATGTGGGATGAATTTGAGGGAGCCTTTCTTGACCACTTCTTTCCCCGAGAATTGAGGGAAGCGAAAGTGGAGGAATTTGTGAACCTGAAACAAGAAGGTATGACAGTTAAGGAGTATGGCCTGAAGTTCATCCAGCTGTCCAGGTATGCTCCAGAAATGATCCTAAATATGAGGTCAAAGATGAGGAAGTTCGTCTTCGGATTAGGGAGGCATGTGAAGAAGGAGTGCAAAGCAGCCTTGTTGATCTCGAACATAGATATTTCGAGACTAATGGTGTATGCTTAATAGGTGGAGGATGAGAAGAGAAAAGATAGAGAGGAGCATCTGATCAAGAAGGAAAAATCAGTGGGCCATGAGAATGAATAGAGGCAAAACAAGGGCAACAGGTCCTTCTTCCAAAAGAGGCCTCCCAATTATACCTCATTTACCGCAAGTGCACCTATGCCGCAGAATAGGTATGACTGGCAAGGATAGAGTCGCCCGAATTTCAAACCCCAGGGTTCTCAATCCCAAGCTATCGTGGGTCAAGGTTCGCTAGAGAAGCCATCATGCATCAAGTGTGGTCCACTTGGGGAAGTGCAGAGCGGGGAGAGCCGATTGTTATAAATGCGGCCAAATGGACCATTTTCAGAGAGAGTGTCTAGCATGGGGAGATAGGGCCCAGTTCTCTACCACCACCCCATCAGCTAGAGGTAATCGGAGGGGCACTACTTCAGGTACGAGTGGGGGTATAAACTGCCTTTATGCCATGGGTAGCCGTCAAGACCAGGAAAACTCTCCAAACGTCATGACGGGTATGATACGAGTCTCTTTTCTTAATTGTTATGTATTAATGGATCCAGGTGCCACCCTATCTTTTGTGACTCCTTACGTGGCTAGTAAATTCAATAAAATTCCTGAATGTCTTCTTGAGCCTTTCAGTGTAGCTACTCCGGTCGATGATTCTGTCTTAGCTGAGAGAGTCTATAGAGATTGCATTGTGTCAATTCATCACAGGGATACCTTGGCCGGCCTAGTTGAGTTGGACATGGTTGATTTTGATGTGATCCTTGGCATGGACTGGCTTTATGTCTGTTATGCCTCTATTAATTGTAGGACTCAGGTTGTCAAGTTCAAATTCCCGAACGAAGCTGTTATAGAGTGGAGGGGTAGTCTTGTTATGCCTAAGGGTAAGTTTATTTCTTACCTTAGGGCCAATAAGCTAATATCGAAGGGGTGTATCAATCACATTGTCCGAGTGAAGGATGGCAATGTTGAGTCTCCATCTCTCGAGTCGGTCCTGATTGTCAATGAGTTTCCCGATGTCTTTCCCGAGGATCTGCCTAGAGTCCTTCCTAATAGGGAGATCGACTTCGAGATTGATGTTCTTTCTAATACCCAGCCTATCTCAATCTCTCCATATAGAATGGCTCCAGCCGAGTTGAACGAGTTGAAGGAGCAGTTGAAGGACTTACTAGATAATAGATTTATTAGGCCGAGCGTCTCACCATGGGGTGCTCCCATCCTATTTGTGCGAAAGAAGGATGGGTCCCTTAGGATGTGTGTTGACTATAGGCAGCTAAACAAGGCCACCATAAAGAATAAGTACCCTCTCCCCAGAATAGATGACTTGTTCGACTAACTTCAGGGTGCCACTTATTTCTCAAAGATAAACCTGAGATCAGGCTACCATCAGTTGAAGGTGAGGGAGTGTGATATTCCAAAGACAGCATTTCGGACTCGTTATGACCACTTTGAATTTTTGGTCATGTCCTTTGGATTGACAAATGCCCCCGTAGCTTTCATGGATCTCATGAACCGAGTGTTTAAGCCATATCTTGATATGTTTGTGATTGTATTCATAGATGATATTCTGGTCTACTCTAAGAATGAAGAGGAGCACGCCTATCATCTTAGAGTCGTGTTACAAACTTTGAGGGACCAGGTATTGTATGCAAAGCTCTCCAAATGTGAATTTTGGCTTGCATTAGTGGCCTTACTAGGCCACATTATATCTGGAGATGGTATTCAGGTCGATGCTCAAAAGATTGAAGCGGTGAAGAATTGGCCCAGACCCATATCCCCTACGGAGATAAGAAGCTTCTTGGGTTTGGCCGGCTATTATCAAAGGTTTGTAGAGGTATACTCATCCATATCATCACCATTGACTAAGCTGACCCAAAAGAAGGCTAAGTTCCAATGGTCCGATGCTTGTGAGGAGAGTTTAAGGAAATTGAAGACCAAGCTAACCACTGCTCCTATCCTGACCTTGCCCGATGGAACGGAGGGCTTTGTGGTCTACTGTGATGCATCCAAAATTGGTTTGGGTTGTGTGCTGATGCAAAGGAGGAAGGTGATAGCCTATTCTTTAAGACAGCTTAAGGTTCATGAGAGGAATTACCCAACTCATGACCTTGAATTGGCAGCTGTGGTGTTTGCACTTAAAATTTGGCGCCACTACTTATATGGAGTGCATATTGATGTATTCACCAATCACAAGAGCTTACAATACGTCTTCAGACCTGAGGCAAAGGAGATGGCTCGAGCTACTCAAGGACTACGACATAAGCATCCTCTACCATCCAGGTAAAGCTAATATTGTTACTGATTCTCTTAGCAGGTTGTCTATGGATAGCACTGCCCATGTAGAGGAGAGAAGAAGGGAAATAGTGAAGGAGGTACATAGATTAGCCCGATTGGGAGTTCGACTCGAAGAGAACAATGAAGGTGGAGTAAACGTTCGAGATGGGTCTACGTCCTCACTTGTAGCAGAGGTAAAGGAAAAACAAGATCAGGATTCCGTCCTCCTCCGATTGAAGAAAGTTGTTCACAAACAAGGGGTGATGGTTTTCACCAAAGGGGGAGATGGTGTGTTGAGGTACCAAGGTAGATTGTGTGTACCTGATGTCGATGATGTTCGAGGGAGGATTATGGCCGAAGCATATAGCTCCAGATACTCTATTCATCCAGGCTCCACAAAGATGTATCATGACTTGAGGGAAATCTATTGGTGGAGTGAGATGAAGAGAGATATTGCAGAATTCGTTTCCAAGTGTCCGAATTGCCAACAAGTGAAAGTTGAGCATCAAAGGCCATGTGGTTTAGCCCAAAACATAGAAATTCTGGAATGGAAGTAGGAGATGATCAACATGGACTTTATTACGGGTGTGCCGAGGTCCCGAAAGCAACATGATTCGATTTGGGTGATTGTGGATAAAATGACGAAATCAGCTCACTTCTTGGCAGTTAAGACTACTGACACTGCAGAGGATTATGCAAGGTTGTACATTCAAGAGATCGTCAGACTGCATGGGGTTCCTTTGTCTATCATCTCAGACAGAGGAGCTCAATTCACTTCCCAATTTTGGAAATCCTTCTAAAAAGGACTGGTTCGAAGGTGAACTTGAGTACGACTTTCCATCCCCAGACAGATGGCCAGGCAGAGCGCACCATCTAGACATTGGAAGATATGTTGAGGGTATGTGTGCTTGACTTCAAGGGAAATTGGGATGACCACTTACCTCTCATAGAGTTTGCATATAACAATAGCTATCATACAAGCATTAAGATGGCTCCATATGAAGCCTTGTATGGGAGGAGGTGTAGATCGCCCATTGGGTGGTTTGAAGTTGGTGAAGCCGATTTGATTGGGCCAGATTTTGTTCATCAAGCCATGGAGAAGGTGCGAGTTATTCAAGAAAGGCTAAAGATGGCCCAAAGCTACCAAAAATCTTACATCGATGTGAGGAGAAGAGACTTAGAGTTTAAGGGGGGTGATTGGGTATACGTGAAGGTGTCACCCATGAAAGGCGTTATGAGGTTTGGAAGGAAGAAGAAGCTTAGTCCCCGATATATCGGTCCTTACCAAATTTCAAGACGGATTGGGAGTGTCGCCTATGAGTTGGAGTTACCCTCAGAGCTAGCCTCTATTCATTCGGTGTTCCACATTTCGATGTTGAAAAAGTGCTTGGGCGATACCTCACTGGTAGTCCCCATTGATAGCGTGGAAATTAAGGATAGCTTGTCTTATAAAGAGCTTCCGGTCCAAATTCTTGATCGCCAAATTCGCAAATTGAGGAACAAAGACGTCGCCTCAGTCAAAGTCTTGTGGAGGAACCAATTTGTTGAAGAAGCCACATGGGAAGCGGAGGGAGCCATAAAATCTAAATAGCCACATCTATTCATGCCTACCGAGGAGAATGTGGGAGGTAATATCCATTTTCTTGACTTGAATTCATTTGTGCATTTTGAGTTTTGATTAGTAATTGTTCGAGAATTTTATTGGTTGAATGACTAAAATTTTGACTGTGATTTGTACCCCGAGTCCATTCTTGGTTGCTCGTTATTCGAGGATGAATGATCCCAAGGGGGAGATAATGTAACACCCCTCAAAAAGTTTCCCTAAGATTCGGACTTTTCTTGTACACGTGTAGGGTCAATCGTATTTATTTCGAAGTATGTCCTTGAGTTAAGATGAGTCCCTGAGAAATTGAAGAGTGTTGGAGGTGATGTGGGGTCACAGAGGACCCCTAGGATAAAATCAAATCTAAAAGATTCGTCGTGGCTAAGTTGAGGAGGAGTTCGCTTAAGGGGTTGACTTCTGACGACCCTATCTTTTGAAAGATGAAAATCTAGATGGTCCACGACCCATCAAATTAAAGGTCGTCGAGTCTTCTTTCCAATGCCACCAAGGATGTAACTTTTGGAGTTCGGAGTCAAACGATATGGCGGTACTAAGGTGAACTAGCACAGCAGGGATTTTCAGGCTTGGGTTGCAATTGCTGGAAAACTGGGCTTGGCGCCGCAGTGGCGCGACGCGCCACTATCACGCCAGAAACATGCCTCAGTAGTTTGGGCTCTGGCGCAGCGCGCTACTAAAAGGTGTGCAGGGTTTTTCAAGCCAATTTCCAGAACCCAGAAAATATTGGCCTTGGCGCTGTAAGGGCGCGACGCGCCACTATCACGCCAAGAATGTGCCTTAATAGTTTGGTCCTTGGCGCGACGCGCCACTAACCGATGTGCAGGTTTTTAGGCATAATCGGCCTGGCGCTGCAATGGCGCGATGCGCCACTGTCGCACTAGGTGCATTTTTGCCTATTTTTCAGAACTTTTGGGAAGGGGCAATTTGGAAATTGTCCCAAATTATATATGTATCACCCTAGACTATTTTGGGATCATATTTTCAGCCCCCACTCTCTCTCTAGAAAAGCCCTGGGAGTTCCTCTCCCTCTCTCTCTTCTTCTTCTTCTCTATTTCCAACAAGAAGAGTCCCAAGAGCTTCAAGATTTGAGTACTCCATTGAAGACCCAACATCAAGGTTTCTTCAAGTCTTCATTAAGGTATGTAAGGCTATCCAAAACATGGGTTGAGTCCACCCATGTGCCCTACTCTTGCTTTGAGGTTAGATGTTCATGAAAATAGAGTTTCTTGGTATGGTTTATGTTTGTATGAGCTTTGTCCCCTATCTATTTGATTCTATATGTGTTGATATTGTTGAGTTAAGGAGTCCTAAAATGGGCCTTTATGTGAGTATGAGTTGTTAAATATGTTTTATTGATCTTTTTAATTATGTAGATTATGATAAAAGATGTTATTTTCTTTAAAATGTTGCCTATTATAAAGTATCGATTTAAAGTTTTGAAGTTGTGATGAGTCTCAAAGATTTCTCAAATGGATGGAGGAAATGATTGGTTATGCCTATATGTTGCTATAAACGTGCAATTGAATTTCTTTTGAAAGACATGATTGAGATTGATCGGATAGTATGATTGGAAGAGATTTGATCGTGATAGAGTTGATGAGTTGACAAGGTTGTAATGAGACTTGTCGATATGATTTGATTGAGTTGATTGGATGGAGTTTTATGAGCATTGAGTCTTGGGAGGAGTATCGAGCACCGAATTGGGTAAGAGTAAAGTCCATACTCGAACCCAATAACTACGTCGCCAAACGTAGGAGGGGATTGAACCGTTAAAGTCGGATGTTTCCCCAAAATATTTGTCCTGACATTATAGGACTTGGTTGGATTGGATCCATGATTGGTTGATTCGTTCATGCCCTGGCAAAGCATGAACGGACGCGGCAACAACGTCGGCTTGTTGCACTGTCACTAGCTCATAAGTGACGATTGTCGGATAAGAGAAACTCCCAAATAGGTCTTGATAGTACTCTGAGTCGTATTGAGTTGACTTGTATATGATTTGGTCCCGTCTAAATTATATTCTTGTTTGGACTTAGGACACTTGATTGAGTTGTTATTTCTCTTGAGTTGAGAGTCCGAGTTGATTTGATTCTTCCTGGATATTCATTTCATTCGGCTATTTTACATACTCGTATATTCCATGTACTGACGCTATTTGGCCTGCATCATTTTATGATGTAGAGACAGGTACTAGAGATCATCAACTGGCGCTCCGTTGAAGATCCACATACACTCCCAGCTAGTTGGTAAGTCCTCCTAGTTTCCGGAGGATGTTGAGCTTTCTTGTATAGTTTTGTTATCGTTTCCTTTATTTTGGATTGTTGGTAGCCATGGGCTTGTCATCGGCACCTTCTAGACTTTGATAGAGGCTTCATAGACTAGAGTGTGGGAAGGTCGGACTGCTACTTTTGAGAAGTTTTATTATAATTGTTTTGATGAGTTGATAGTGATTGACCTTTGCCCCTTTTATTTTACGAATAGTATGTTATGATTGAACCCTCCTTTGAGTGAATGTGATTGAATGATGGTGTGACTGAATCAGGTGGTTCGCTTGAAGGTCAGAAATGGCTTTTGACTACCGGTCACGTCTAGGGTACCCTCCCGGAGCGTGACACAGACAACCCAATCTATACAGTTTATATCACAAATGCTATAGAATACTAGATAGTACATGATAGAAGACACAAATACATTCCCGCCACTATACTCAAACAAACACATATAATCTCAAATCATTATCAATCACAGAAAAAAATGAATGCAAATGCAATGTCAAATATTTTGATGGATGGATGTCCTACGATAGACATCCGCTAATCACCTCAGACCAAATCTCATGGGGGCCTCACATAGACCATGTATCCACCAAAAATGACCTCGGCCAATATTTTGCTGGAAGAGAACTCGACCAATATCTACCAGAAAATACCTTAACCGCCGAAAGAGACCTCGACCGCCGGAAGAAACCTTGGCAAATTACCTCAATTAGTAGAAACCTCGGTCCCAATATCTAGTACCTCACTTATATCATTCCGCAGCCATCACAGATATAATATATGCGTAAGTAATGAGTGAAACATGATAAATATTCATATAAGATGTCATATATTCCACAATCACACAATAGATCAATGCCTCGTAATGCACAACACTTAGACAATTACTTCTATTCGGATTCTACTATCACACTTCAACTCATATAATTCAATTTAATCTAATGACCTAATACACCCTAATCCCCTCACATAGAAAAATACAAGGTTCAATATACTTAACAAATGTTAGAATTCCACTTGCTTTAGCAAAAATAAGTCGCGAACAATTTGAAATCACCGCTTTTCCTCTCCAACAATACTCCAAATCACTACAATCTAATCAAATATAGACTCATAATAACATTTCAAATCTATTGACACTAAAATAAAAAAATGGATAAAAATGGTAAAATGGTCAAAAATTCCATGTCGAAAAATAATTTGAAATCTGAATATTTTTAGATGAAAATGTTACTCAAGTAATTAGAAACCCACTGGTGAAATCCGTTTAAAAAACGAGGTCAAAATGAGTTCAAAATCCCTATTTCTCTTTCAAAAGTTCATGTTCAAGAAAATCCAAAATCTCCAATTTGAAATCCACAATTTGAAGTTAAAATACGAAATTATTCAATGAAAATAAAGGAAAAGTATTAGAAATACATTACCCAATAGTTTTGTCATGAAAAATCTCAAAGAAATAGCCTAAACTGAGCTTGGAAATATCGAAAATGGTGAAAATACCTTAAACCTCGCCTAAACCCTCTCATATGTCATTTAAGCGACTAGATCATCGCTTTAGTGGAAGTTCATTTTCGAAAACCTAGTTCATTTTCACGAACCCTTTCTAAGTGAGTCCCTTCGCTAAGGTAGAGGTTTTCTTTTGAGAACCTGGTTAGCTTAAGCGGTCCATGCACCAGCATCAGAAAAAGACTGAACACAGCATCAGAAAATCTGAAACTTATATTTTCACTAAAAGAGCCGTAAATTCCTTATACGATAGAGAAATAAACCGATTCTTTTTTCTAAATGTCTTAAATAATGATATGGACCTTCTCTTTCAATAAAAACTCAATTTTGAAATCATTTTTCCAGATAAATATTATTTTTGCTTGATAAATAATTATTTCTTATTTTGCGATAGAAGTCCAATCTTGGCTTAGCAAAAATGCACCAAACTTTGCAGATACGTCCTATAATTCATGCTCCAAATTTCAAAAGTTTTGGAATAACTTTTCGATCTTTAAACCTAATAATGAACCTTTTAGTTGCCACAATTTGCTGAAACAGCGCCAACGCACCCAAGAAGCTTAAAAACTCACCTAAAACTCATCCAAAACTTCTCAAACATAAACCAATTATGCTACTAGCCTGGAAATGATATTTCAGACTCAATGAAACCAACTGAATTCGAATTTGGGGTCTTCTTGACCCGAAACTCGAAAAGTCGCAACTAAACCAACTTAGGCCTCCAAAATATCAAAACGAGCTCGGAACTTCCAAAAATTACAATGAAGCTCTTTCTAACATTAAAATCACCTCCTAAAACCATTGAAATCATCGGAAATCTAATCCAAGCACCCAAACCCCAAATGTTGACCAAAGTCAAACTTAGATCAAACGTTAACTCAATTTCCAACTTCGGACCTAAATTCCACGTTTCAACTCCAAATCTGATTCCGAAAAGTCCTCGGGACCAATTTCCACATTTTGGAACTGATGAAATCAACGGTATTTCATTCCAAGACTTGAAACTCTAAATAACCTCAAAACTCAAAATTTGACAACTTAAGCCTTTAAAACCCATTTCTTAAGCAAAACCTCAGCTTTTCACAAGATTTGTAAAAACCAACTTTCAAACCCGACTAAAAGTGACTCGGGGAAACCAATAAGAGGCATAAAATGGTAATTTTATCGAAAATGTCAAAAATAACCTTCAGAATCATTACATATATATATATAACAATCGATTGGCCATTACAATTTAAAATCATGGAATTTTGAGAATACTCTAGAACATTCATGAAATGCTTAACTAATTTTTTTAACTGTAAATTTTCATACTAAAGATGCACAAGCAACTCATCTTGCATGGTCAAAAGGATCGTGCAAGTTATTTTCTTTCTTTTCATGAAATAACACCTTTATTAAGGGAAAACATTGTTAGAAAATAGCACACAGCGAAAGCATTCCAGAATCGTACTGCTTACATGAATTATAGACAACAACCATAAACACATATCAAATACAAAGTATGCTGAAAATTAACTCAAGGAATACCTCTTGAAGCATGAACAAATATCTTGAAGCAAGTTAGACTCCAGTTCTACGGTCTTCTACAATGATCCCAAATTAAATAACAACTGAACTCTCTCAATACTTAGGTGGGAAAATATTGAATAGAAAACTGATTATCTTTCTAGGTTAGGAGAAAACCCTTATTTATAGAAATTTCTTTCGAGTCCAAAAAGGAGAAGAAAACCCACACTATTCTTGAAAAATAATAAACCCACGTGCTTCCTTCCTTTTTCCTTAGAAATAAGATTCTGAGTTCTAGTTAAATATGGCACTGTAGGGACCACAAAATTAATTATTGAGGCTTCTTTTTATGGAAATAATTCCAAAAATTAATTTTGAATTATTCTTACCGTAATATATTACAAATAATTCCACTAAAAATTCATAATTGTACTCCTCTAATTATATTTCAAAATTTTCCATTAAACACTTATGTAATTACCCATGTTAAGATTACAGATATTAATCAATAAATTAAATTACTAACAAATTTAATTTAATGATTAATTTTCTTTAGAGCAATACTTAACTTATTTCATGTGCTAGATTCATAAATTGTCACGACCCAAAATGGGCCATGAGTGGTACCCACACTTAACCTCCTAGATGGGAGAACCAATGATACAAACCCTAACTTATAAAATATGACAATAACGTGGAAGCTCAATTTATGAGTAATAAAACCACTAAAGTCTGTTAGGTACATTTTTCTAAAACCTGAAAGTCATCACTTCAAAGACATCTAATTCTAAAATATTAAGTCTGAAAATATCAAACACTAGAATAAATAAATATCTTAATGTGTCCAAAAACTAAGGACATCATGCCATGCCCGAGAGAACCCAACACGAGCTAGAATAAATAACTCACCCTGGAACCTGATGTGCTGGACACTGGCTAGATTTGAGGTTTAGTCGAAGTCGATGGAACACTCGCTGCACTCCACAAAATAAAACAAAGAAAAATACAAGTAGAGGCCAGTACGGGACAACATATACTGAGTAGGTATCATCGGCCGACTCAAAATAGAAATCAATATGCATAAAGTAATAGCGGGAAATCAACCATAGCACTGAACAGATGAAAACCAATAAGATCAAGATCAAGTGACAATACAATGAATAATTACATAACCAAGCAACAATATTAAGATCACACATGAGGACTCAGGCTTCCACATCACGCTCTTTTGGAAAATGAGTTATTGGAGATTAGGTAACATTAAGTCACTTTAATTTGTTTTCGTTTAATATTACCGTGTCAGAACAGGACACACGATTCAAATATACCATGCTGAAACGTGACACCCAATCCAAATATACCGTGTTGAAATATGACACCCAATCCAAATATACCGTGCTGGAATATAACGCCCGATCCAAATATATCATGTCAGCTCGTGACACCCGATCCAAATATAACTAATTTATCATTCTTTATTATTACATTCCACTTCATTAAAAATATTTCATTAAGCCTTCTTTATTCAAGACACCATTTTTTATAGGACAAGTTTAAGATTATAGATTTCACGATCATGGGATTTCAGATCAACCACAACAACATCCAACCATCCAAACCACAAAAAATAATTGCATAGTAAACTTCATACATTACTCAATCATTATCAATCATTATTAAGAGTCTATCTATGATATAGAATAAGCCATAACCTACCTCAACTGCAGAGCCGAATCCAAGTAAGCTACTTCACCAATGTCTTTCCTTTCTTCGATGCCTCAAAACATTTTCAATCTATCAAATATACAATATTCATAGGTAATTGAGTCCGTAGAACCTATATTACTATATGTTTAACCTAGACTCAACAACTCACCTAATTCTATAATCAATTTCCTAAAATTCAAACCTAGGGTTACGCCTCAAATCCTCCAATATCATAAATTTGATGGTATTCATATAATACAATACACCTAATATTTAATTATTTATCTCAATACATCAAAACATGAATCATACGCTACATCCTATAAGCTTACCTTGCTGGCCACAAACTCGTAAAAGAATAGTGTATAACACTAAGATAAGTGTGTGAGTAGTAAATAAAATTGGAAGATCAATATGCAATTATTGTTCTACCACTAATTTCCCATGGCTCGTTTACCCTATATTCATATACCATTATTTTAATTAATACTTACCTTACTATCCACCTAAATTTTCCAACCAAATTCATTAAATTAATACGTTATCCAACTAACAATCAATATGCACAAGAATCAAAGGTTGATTTTGAGATTTTGTTACCTGAACTTTATGCTCTCTCTTCCTCATCATTCTGCATTCACGCCACACAGGTAAATCTTCTTAACCTAATTTCCTCCCCCTTTTTTTCTAAAATAATTATGTACTAAAAGTGATAAATCCTACTACTTATTTTAATAAATAAAGCGATATAGAATATTAAATAAATTAATAATTTAGCGCACCAACTAAATTAATTATCTAAAATCACTCTTCAATTAATTAATCGTAGTTATCGAATAATCTAAAATACTTATTAAACATTTACGGGATGAGTTTTTTATAAAATAAAAAGTCCTAGTATTCAAAACGACCTAATGGATCGTTATAATAGATACCAATTTACCACCGTTCATCTCCAAATGTTCAAAAGAAGAGCAAGGGTAGAAAAGGGTACCTGACTCAACGAACAATTGTGGATATCTTCCACACATATCAGCCTCAATCTCCCAAGTGGACTCCTCAACAAGACGATTCCTGCACTGGACCTTCACAAACACAATCTCTCTTGACCTCAATTGTGGACCTCCCTATCAAGAATAGCTATAGGCTCCTCCTCATAAGACAAATTCTCATCAAGAAAGACCGAATCCCATCTAATAATATAGTTTCCATCACCATAATATTTCTTTAGCATAGACATATAAAACATTGGGTGACCTCCAAATAAACCTGAAGGTAAAGCTAATTCGTAGGCCACCTCTCCAACACACTTAAGAACTTCAAACGGCCTAATATACCTCGGGCTGAGCTTACCCTGCTTACCGAATCTCACTACACCCTTCATGGGTGTGAAACCTTTAACAACACTTTCTTTCCCTTCATAAATTTTGTGTCCCTGACCTTTCGGTCTGCATACTCCTTCTGCCTGCTTTGAGCTGCTAGAAGCTTCTCCTGAATGAATTTCACCTTCTCTAATGATTCCCTCAAAAGATCAGTTCCCCAAGGTCTCACCTTAAACACATCAAACAAAATAATAGGAGGCCTACATCTCCTCCCATACAATGCCTCAAACGGAGCCATATCAATACTCGAGTGATAGCTATTATTATATAGAAACTCTGCCAAGGGTAGGAATTGATCTCAATGACCATCAAAATTCATCATGCATGCACGAAGCATATCCTTCAGCACTTGAATTGTCCTCTCTGACTGCCCATCGATCTGAGGGTGAAATGCAATACTAAGATCCAATCTAGTACCTAACTCAGCATGCAGGGTCCTCCAAAAGTTAGAAGTAAATTGCGTACCTCTATTTGATATGATAGAAATTGGAACTTCATGTAATTGAACAATCTCATGGATATAGAGTTTGGCTAACTTCTCTGCATCATAAGTCACCTTGACTGGAATGAAATGAGAAGACTTAGTTAACCTATCAACAATCACCCATATCGAATCAAACTTACCCAATGTCTTTGGAGGCCGACCACAAAATCCATTGCAATTCTTTCCGACTTCCATTCAGGAATGGTCATTCTTTGAAGTGTCCCTCCAGGACTTTGGTGCTCATATTTCACCTGCTGACAATTTGGACAATGGGTAACAAAATCATTAATGTCATGCTTCATTCTGCTCTACCAATAATGCTGTCTCAGATCTGATACATTGTGGTTGCACCATGATGTATAGAGTACCTCAAACTGTGAGGCTCTACAAGAATAGTATGAATCAAATTATCAATACTGGGAAAACATACCCGGCCCTTAATCCTCAAGACGCCTTTCTCATCGATCACAGCCTCTTTGGCCTCTCCCTACAAGACCATATCAAGAATCTGGCTCAGCTTCTCATCATCAAATTGATTTCCTTTAATCTTCTCAAAGAAAGAAGATCTTGCCACCACACAAACCAAGAATAATCCTTTCTCAGTTACTTCCAGCCTCATAAAGTCATTAGCCAGAGTTTGAACTTCTCTAGCCAATGGACGTCTGGAAACCTACAAATGAGCTAAACTTTCCATGCTCCTTGCTTTTCTCCTCAAGGCATCGGTCACTACATTAGCTTTTTCTGGGTGATAAAGATTAGTGATATCATAGTCCTTTAGCAATTCCATCCACTTTGTCTGCCTCAAATTCAAGTCTCTCTGAGTGAACACATGTTGTAAACTGCGATGATCTGTATACACTTCACATTTTACCCCATATAAATAATGTCTCCACTGCTTCAATACAAATACAACCACAATCAAATCCAAATTGTGAGTGGATAATTACGTTCATGCACCTTCAATTGCCTTGAAGCATAGATAATTACATTCTTCTCCTGAATTAGCAATGCGCCTAAACCAGAATATGATGCATCACAATAAACAATGAAATCCTTACCTTCTATTAGCAAGGCAAGAATCAGTGCAGTAGTCAATAAGGTCTTGAGTTTCAGAAAACTCTGTTCACACCCATCCGACCACATAAATAGAACTTTGTGCTTGGTCAGATTGGTCGGTTGGGAAGCAATGGAAGAAAATCTCTTAACGAACCGGTGGTAGTAGCTAGCCAACCTAACAAAGCTCCTTACCTCTAAGACATTAGTGGGTCTTGTCTAACTCTTCACTACTTTAATCTTCTGGGGATCCACCATCACTCCATCCTTAGAAACTACGTACCCTAAGAAAGACAATGAATCAAACCAGAACTCACAGTTGGAGAATTTGGCATATAGCCTTTTCTCCCTTAACAATCCTTAGCTTCTCATGTTTCTTTCTGCTCTTTGAGTAGATAAATATATCATCAATAAACACAATAACAAAGAGATCTAAATATGGCTTAAAAATTCCATTCGTTAGACTCATGAAAGCAACAGGTGAATTTGTAAGCCTAAAAGACATTACCAAGAATTCATAGTGTCCATACCTGGTTTGAAAAGCAGTCTTTGGTACATCTGCTGCCCATATTTTTAGCTGATGGTAACCGTACCTCAAATCAATTTTTGAGAAAACACAAGCACCCTGCAACTGATTGAATAAGTCATCAATGCGAGGAAGGAGATACCTATTTTTAATAGTCACCTTGTTCAGCTGCCTGTAGTCTATGCATATACACAGTCTACCATCCTTTTTTTTACAAATAAAATTGGAGCACTCCAAGAAGAGGCACTCAGTCTAATAAAACCATTACCCAACAACTCCTGAAGTTGGGCCTTCAACTCCCTCAACTCAGTCGGGGCCTTTCTATAAGGTGAAATGAAAATAGAGAGAGTTTCGGGCTCCAGGTCAATACAAAAATCTATATCCCTATCAGGTGGCACACCAGGTAAATTTGCGGTGAAAACATACATAAACTCACGCATTATCAAAATAGACTCAATCGATGACACTTCAGAACTATCATTCCTGAGATATGCTAGGAAGGCTAAACAACCCTTACTCACTAACCTCTTAGCATGAAGAAAAGAGATAATCCGAACTGGAGTGGAAAAATAATCACCCTCCCAACCAACTGATCTATCCTAGGCTTGGCTAATGTCACAGTCTTAGCATTGCAATCTAAGATAGCAAAATTTGGAGAGAGACAAGTCATACCTAAAATTACATCAAAGTCAACCATCTCTAGAATAATCAAATCTACATAAGTTCTGCTCCCCAAAAAAGTCACAAGGCAAGACCTATACACTTTCTCAACTAGAACAGACTCTCCAACAAGAGTAGAAACATGAATAGCCATATTAAGTAAGTCACAATGTAAATCGAGTCCATCAGTAAATACGGAAGATACATAAGAAATATGGATCCAGGATCAAATAATACGAAAGCTAAGCTATCACAGACCAGAATAGTACATGTGATAACAACATCGGATGCTTCTACCTTTAACCTCCCGGGGAAAGCATAACAATGGGCTTTGTCACCTGTCTGACTATTTCCCTTGTCGGGCTGTGCTCTAGTAGTTCCAACCTGCCCGACACCCCGGCCAGACTAGCGACCACCACGACCTTGGCCACCATGTCCTCCAGAATAACGGCCCCTACCATAGCTATTGCCTCTACCTCTAGCTACTAGGGCTCTATAAACATGATCATGCGAAGCCTGATTGTACCTTGGACAGTATTTTCTGATATGTCTAGGCTCACCACATCTGTAATAAGTCTTAGGGTCAAGAGTGGGTCTTTATGAAGACGAAGAAGACTGAAGATAACCCCTAAAATTAGAAAAGGGTTGACTAGTCTTTAATGGACCTCCATCTGAAACTTGTAATAAAGACTGAATAGGACGGGTCGAATAATCTCTAAAACTTTGCCTATTGGAGTAAAAACCACTAAACTCACCTCCCTTATAGAACTTCTTGAATATTGTCTTTTTAGCGAAGTTATCTGGCTTCACCCCTCCACCTCTATCATAAAATCAACTACTTTCTGAAAAGATTTTGCTGAAACAACCACCTATAAGGATGGAATCCGTAAATTTGGCCTCAATCCCTTCATAAAGCGGCCAATTCGCTCTTCTAGACTGAAGCAAAGATGAGTAGCATATCTGGATAAGGCACAAAACTTGACCTCATAGGAGGCAACGGACATCCTCCCTTGCTCTATATTCAGGAACTCATCTCTCCTCTTGTCCCTCAAGGTCCAGGGAATATACTTCATCATGAAACAGTCAGAAAAAGCTGCCTAAGTCATAGGTGGTGCCTCTGCTAGTCAACACTCCACATGATACCGCCACCATATTTTGGCGTCTCTCTAAAACTGGTATGTCACAAACTCAACCCCAAATCACTTTACTATATCCATCTTATGAAGTAGTTCATGACAATCAACAAGGAAATCATAGGCATCCTCAGATTCAGTACCCCTGAAGACTAGGGGTTTCAATTTCAAGAACTTAATAAAGAGATTATGCCGGTCACTAGTCATTACTAGCCCTGTAGTCAATCGAGGAAACATGCTTGTTTCTAAAGATGCAGTCATGTGGGGAGCCACAACAGCTGCATGTTAAACTCCTAGAATATGAGGTGTTGGGGGAGCTTGTCCCTGACCAGATAACATACTGAGATAGGTGAGAACCTGGTGGATCATCTCTGGAGTAGGCTGGGGTGGTGCTTCTCTCTCATGAACCTGCTCATCCTCCACCTCAACATCCTCTCTAGCTATGTCATCAGCCGGTGGAGGGGTCACTGCTCTTTCCCTGGCTGGCCTAGATGCTTGGACCTTGCCTCTGGTGGGCTTTCTCCCGTGACCTATACTATGACCTCTCATTGCTACTCCTTCTCGGGCTATAGCCCCAACGGTTGTCTCAGGTATTGCTATTGCTCTAGTTCTAATCATCTGCAAAAATAAAGTGAAGAAGGTCAGATACAATTTGTATCAACTAGATACCAATTAGATGCAAAAATAAAGTGAAGAAGGTCAGATACAATTTGTATCAACTAGATACCAATTAGATTCAAGTAATAGCACGAAAGAAAGAAGGAATGGAGTTTTTCCTAAAGTCCCGTAGCCTCTTGAACAAAAGTAAAGACGTCTCCGTACCATTCTGCAAGACTCTACTAGACTTGTCCTTGTGTGATAAGATCACCGAATCTAAAGCTCTGATACCAAGTTTGTCACAAACCAAAATAGGCCATGAGTGATATCCACACTTAATCTCCTAGGTGGGAGAACCAACGATACAAACTCCAATTTATAAAATATGACAATAATGCAGAATCTGAATCTATGAGTAATAAAACCACTAAAGTCTGTTAGGTACATTTTCCCAAAACTTGAAAGTCATCACTTCAAAGACACCTAATTCTAAAATACTAAGTCTGAAAATATCAAACACTAGAATAAATAAAAAACTTAATGTGTTCGAAAACTAAGTACATCATGCCATGCCCGAGATAACCCAACACGAGCTAGAATGAATAGCTCATCCTAGAACCTGATGTGTTGGACACTGGCTAGACCTGAGGTCGACTCAAAGTCGATGGAACACTCGTTGTATCTCCAAAATAAAATAAAGAAAAATATAAGTAGAGGTCAGTACGAGACAACATGTACTGAGTAGGTATCATCGACCGACTCAAAATAGAAATCAATATGCATAAAGTAATAGCGGAAAATCAATTATAGCACATAACAGATGACAACCAACAAGATCAAGATCAAGATGAACAATTACATAACCAAGCAACAGTATTAAGATCACATATGAGGACTCATGCCTCCACATCACGCTCTTTTGGAAAATGAGTTATTGGAGATTAGGTTAGCATTAAGTTATTTTAATTTGTTTTTCTTTAATATTACCATGTCAAAATGTGACACTCGATCCAAATATACCATGCCAAAATATGACACCCGATCCAAACATACCGTGTCGGCTCGTGACACCTGATCTAAATATAATTAATTTATCATTCTTTATTATTACATTTCACTTCATTAACAATATTTCATCAAGCCTTCTTTATTCAAGGCACCATTTTTGATAGGACAAGTTCAAAATTATGGATTTTACGGTCTTGGATTTCAGACCAATCACAGCAATATACCAATCATCCAAACCACAAAAACTAAATACATAGTAAACTTCATACATTACTCAATCACTATCAATCACTATTAAGAGTCTATCTATGATATATAATAAACCATAACCTACCTCAACCGAAGAATCGAATCTAAGCAAGCTAATTCACCAATGTCTTTCCTTTCTTCTATTCCTCAAAACGTTTCCAATCTATCAAATATACAATATTCGTAAGTAATCGAGTCCGTAGAACCCATATTACTATATGTTTAACCTAAGACCCAACAATTCACCTAATTCTATAATCAATTTCCTAAAATTCAAGTCTAGGGTTACGCCTCATATCCACCAATATCATAAATTTGATGGTATTCATATAATATAATACACCTAATATTTAATTATTTATCTTAATATATTAAAACATGAATTATATTCTATATCCTATAAGCTTACCTTGCTGGCCACAAACTCGCAAAAGAATAGTGTATAACACTAAGATAAGTGTGTGAGTAGTAAATAAAATTGGAAGATCAATATGCAATCATTGTTTTACCACTAATTCCCCATGGCTTGTTTGCCCTATATTCATATACCATTATTTTAATTAATTCTTATCTTACTGTCCACCTAAATTTTCCAACTAAATTCATTAAACTAATACATTATCCAACTAACAATCAATATGCATGTCACGACCCAAATACGGGTGTGATAGCACTCATCTCTACCCACTGAGACAAGTCAGCTTAATACCCAACGGAAAGTAAATGCGGAAGAAAAAGACATAAATCAAAATTTAGCTTAACCGAAAATACCTAAAACAACCTCAAAATCCCCAAGATTGGTTATCACATATACAAGCTACTAATACATTATCAAAGTACAAAAGAAAATATAGTCACAATGTCTTTGTCTCTAGAATAGGACTAAAACATAATAAAAGAGTAAGAGGTGTCCGCTAGATGAATGTAACAGTTACCTCAACACTCGAAATGATAGCCTCGGATGTAGTAGAAAACACTAAGAGATCAAGCAGGTTTGGGCTCACAACCTACACAAGTGTAAAAGCAAGGGGTGAGTACCAAACAACACGATACTCAGCAAGTGGACAACTAAAACTAAGCAAAGCTCAATAGATACAAGTACTCCTGTCCTCCCTACCGAACCTCCTTAACTACAACCTGCATAAAACCAGCCTTACTCTACAATTGTACAATACGGATTTAATATATACACTATACTAGCTCAAATTTTAAGGAAAGAATTAAATCAATTAGGCCGTGAAAGTTCTAATTAAATAATAACTTTAAGCATATTTTTGTTATCTAAATCATGTTAAAAGAAGAAATTAAAAACATGAAAATCTATATTGTCAAAGAAAACTATTTGGAAAAAATAATGAACAAAATTAAGATCTTTCATTAAATAATTCTAACACATGATAACTAATTAATCATAATACATGCTAACTATAAGAAATTTCTATTATTAATCTAATTATTCTTAATACATGCTACCTAGAAAAAAATAAGACTACGAATCAACTAAATATAAAACATGAAATAATTAAATAAAATAAAGCTGAGAAAAGATTTTACCTCTTTTCGGGCAACGAGACGGAACATGATGAGCGAAAGACAACTTCACCACCACCCAAGAGATTGATGGAACTCCAATCTACAAAAACAAAAAAAAAAAAAAAAAAAAAAAAAAATTTGGACTCGAATCTTTGTGGGTTCGATGTTATAAGAACACTGTTCTTAGCCTAAATTTCGACTTCAATCTCCTATTTTCCTTGAAAAAAAATATAGATTGAAAGCTAGAAATTTTCACAACTTTTAGGCTGGGGACAAGAGTCCAAAATCCTAACCAAGTTAAGAAAGTTTCTAACTGTGGGGTGGCTAAAAAACCTCCTACTTCTTCTCCCTTCTTAATAAGAATATGAGTCTTTATATAGGCTCCAAAAACTTCAAATTTTCATATAATTTTTGATGTGGGAGATTGAGGATTTTTTTCTTTTTTGGAAAAAACTAAAATTTTTAAAAATGCAAACTATAATTAAACTAACCTAACTAACATTGTATTTACTTTAAAATAAAATCTTTTTGAGATGGTTTTTGAATAACTACATAAATAGTAATCAAAGATATAGTTATATAGAAATATGTATATTATACCAAAATTTATAAAAAAAATTAAAATAGTTAAGAATAACATCAAAATATCTTTGTTTTTATAAAAGCTAATTATTTAAAAAATGTTCGAAATTCAAAGAAATTCGATAATTAATTTGCGTTGTGGAGAGTCAAAATTGGGTGTCAATACCAGTGGTGCATTGATGAGATGGGAGATTCGGTGCAGCTCACGCTAGAAGAGTCCATTAGAATTTGGACTGAAAAAGTGGTAGGAGGGACGCATAAGGGCAGGATCTATGGGATGAGCTCTCAAAACGACGTTCGACGACTCCAATCTGGTCTACAAGTTATTGAGTCATCACGCCAAGTCGAGGCACTTGACGATGTTCAGATAGATGAGATGTCAAAGAAAATCTCATACCTTACACGTGTATTGGCAGCATCTGAGGAAAGAAGACTTGCTGAACAAAAAAGAATGGATCAAACCGTCAAGCAAATCAAAGAACAAGTGTTCAACATCGCTCGTAGGCTGTCCCATTCTTCAAGAGCGTCCACTTCTGGCGATGACTCATCAGAGGATGAAGAATACATAGCCCCCACTCCTTAGCTACATTACTCCCTTCATTTTTGAATATTTTTGTTAAGTTTGAGATATTTGACTAACATTGGAAGACTTTTACAAATGTTTAGTCTATTAATTTACATCTTTGAATATTTTTTTAAGTTGTGGAAATATTGAATTGATTGTATTGTTTGAGCTTGTTGTTGTTTGTGTTGTTTGGGCTATAATGGATTTGAATTGATTGAGCAAGTTGGGCAGCAAAAAATGCAGGGTTCTGCTTTAAAAAAATACAGAAAAAGCGATGGACAGGGCATTTTTATCCGTCGCTTTTACTGTATTTTTTAAAAAAAAATTCTAGAAATTGCGACGAACAGGGTCTCCTAGTCAGTCACTTTTTTCTTCGTAATTAAAAACAATGAAGAACATAGCGACTCTGTCGGTCACTTTTCTGAAAAATTTAATTTTCAAAATTGCGACGGACTGCGTCGCTATGTTCATCATGCTAAAGAACAAAGCGACATAGTCCTTCGCAATATTCAAAATAATTTTTTTAAAAAAATATATATAAAAGCGACAGACTGCATCGTTGTTAGCAACACAGTCCATCGCTTTTTGAAAATGTTAGCAACACAGTCCATCGCTTTTTGAAAAGCTTAAGACAAAAAGCGACGAAAGTGACTGCATCGCTTTTCCGTCGATTTTGACTAAAAAAGCAACGCAGTCCGTCGCTTTTGGACAGTTTTTTAGTAGTCATGAAGTAAGGATTGATACACAGGTCATCTTCAAGAAAAGAAGTTTCAAGTATTTGAAGTCAATCATACAAGAAAAATAGAGAGGTTAATGATGCTATTACACATCATATTGGAGTGGGTGGATGAAATGAAAGCTGATATTCGATGTCTTGTATGATAAAAATGTATCACCAAACCTTAATGTAAGTTTTATAAATTGGTGGTAAGACCAGCTATATTGTATGGGACAAAATATTGGCCAATCCAGAACTTGCACGTCCACAAGATGATAATAGTGGAAATGAGAATGTTGAGATAGATGTGTAAGCATATTAGGAGAGATAGAATCAGGAATGAAACTATTTGAAACATAATGGACAATATGAAGGAAGCGAGACTAACATATTTCAAACATGTGAAGAAAAGATGCACAAATACCCTATTAGAAAGGTGTGAGAGGTTGGCTAAGTATAATGGATATGAAGTGAGGTAGAGATAGACTAAAGAAGTGTTGGGTTTTGGTGATTAGACAAAACATGGACACCTACAACTTATCGAGGACAAGACTCTAGATAGGAAGATTTGGAGATCGAGGATTAGGGTAGATGGTTAGTAGGAAGCCAAGCATTGTCTAGTTCCCTTATTTACTGCAGTTACTATATAACCCGTTACTGTTATTATTACTCTCCTACTATCTTATTCTTGATTTTAATACTATTTGTTGTTTCCTTTGCTGCAGTTACAATATTTTGTTCATTGCTACTCGTTCTTTTCTTAATTGTTTTCAGTATGGCTTCTTCGCTACCGTATTTGTTTTACATAATCTTTTATATGCTTTACTTGAACCGAGTGTCTATTGGAAATTGCCTTTCACCTTCATCAAGTAGAAATAAGACCACGTACACACAATTTTCTCCAAACCTCATTGCGTGAGATATATCTCACTGGATATGTTATTGTTGTGGAGAATTCCAGAGACTGTTAAGACGAAATTATCCAAGTGCTTGTGCTTCACTAGTGAAGCTAACAATGAATAATCAAAGAGTCACATATGATAGACTACCACTGAGATTATTGTAAGATATATATGCCATCTTGGCAGCACTATGTTGTTCAGTTTAATTTCCCTTCTCAATGTTCCTAATTATGTTTTCAATGGAACAACTGTATGATTTTCATCCTCCATTAATACTTGGAAGAACGTCTTGTAATTTTGTAAATGGTATTTAAAATTTTTCCAATTTGATTCCATCCCTTTGGAGATACCATGACCAATATATAATTTTTTGCTTTGAAACTCTGAGCAGACACTAGATGTGCAAACAAACAACATAGTGAATTATCATGTCACATTGTACTACTTTCTACACATGACCAATCAGTTGAAAGAAAGAACAAGTGATCTCCATCTCTAATGACATCTATCTCATCTATTTCTACATCCTCTGCATTTACAACTTTCTTGAGATTGTAGTCTCCAAATCTTTGACCTGCAATTAAACCAAGTTATCATAAAGTTAGTACTTAAGTTTCTTAGTAGGTGTTTGGCATGGGATTTGAGACCCAATTTCAAGTTTTGATTTGAAATCATCGTTTATTTATGAAATTCTCCAATAAAGTGGGATTTCAAATTTCAAATTGTGATTTCAATTTTTTTGAAACGTAAAACTTGAGCCATAAGTTTGTATTTTGTAAAAAGACTCATGTTCGACTTGAAGAGATTGCATTTACAATGTGAAAGGATTATATTAAAGAATAGTTAGTTACCACTATTGTTGACTAGTGAATCTCTGTAAAATTATGTGTATTTGAAAGTTTGTAATAGCATGTAATCGCAAACATTTATTTATAAAAGGAACGTGGAGATATACGAATTGTTAATGAGGCGTGTTAGGATATTTTGATACCTTGTTTATGAGCTATGATTTGCTCATTTAGTAAGATTATATAAGAGCTTCGTAAGTTTTAATAGTTTTCACAAATTATGTCAAGACAGGCCCTTAATTATAGCAAGGTGGAAAAACAAAAAAAACTCACCTGCCATTCTGAATAGCTCTTCTAGTGTATCAGGTAGTATTATTAGCTTCCCATTCTGCTCCTGCAATGAAGTGATGTTGTTTTTCATGTGAATAGTAACTCTCTTCTTGATGGATTTTCCCCCTTTTGCACCACTTTGACTTCTATTACCTGAATAAGAACAGCAGGGGACCTCATTTAAGTCACTCTCATTTACATAACTTGATGGCAACTCATGCATGCTTTTGTTTCCTCCATGTTTTGCATTGAGTTGATCTTCTTTCCATCTTCTTTCTGGTGGGCTCGGAGCCATTTCAATACGCGCCTTGGAAACAACAGAATGATCAAGAACTCTTTGGACGTTACATCCACAACTTTCACCTTCATTTTCTACTTGTTTCTTAGTTCTAGCTTCTAAAGTTTGGATATTTATACTAATCACATCGCTAGGAATGGTTGACGTATCTTGCTTAGAAACATGAGAACATTTGTTGAAGACTAAACTTGGGTTGCTGGCCTCATCCACATTATCAAAGCCTCCAAATCCTTGCAGTTTCTATTTTATCAAGAAAAAGGATCAAAGAAAGTTGAGCGTATATTACAATGTTGCTCATTATAGTCGTGCATCGAACAATTTGTGTTCATATACTTGTACACATACCTGAACAAGATTTCTCATTATAACCCGTTCATCTTCTGGATTGTCTCGAAGAATGTTCAGTAATGTTTTCCTACTCAGACATAAAATTTGAGAAATTTCAGTTGTTCTTACAGCATATGGCTGTGGCCTTCCAAATAAAACACCTATTTCTCCAAATGACTCTCCAGCAACAGCCTTCCCAATGATCTGTTTGTGGACAAAAAATAAGTTAAGTCTAATGTATTTGAAATGTATATAATGATTGTTGAGTGTTATTCTTACTTGTTCAAGTCCATCGATATCTGCTAGAATATCCTGCAATAGTATACGTAACTGATTAATAACACGAACAAGAAATCCGAGGGTTCAAGTAATTGTTCCCAAACATATTAACTTACCAATGCTCCTGAGACTATTATGTACAAATCTGTTTGAGACTCATTCTGTAAAATCACATCTTCCTTGGGAGGGTAGTATTCAGCTTCCATTTCCGGAACCTTAAAATCAGGAAATAAACCATTGAATATACCTTGTATTCGCCAAGTGGGAAGGGGAGAGCAATGTAGAACAGAATTTACCAGTTGGAAAAGCAGGTCCCTGGAAACGCCTCGGAACAGACTGACATTTTGAACTATTGGTAAAAACAAGTAATGTGCAATGCTTGATCTGATAGCTTTTGGAAGGACATTCAAGGTCCCTTTTTGTTGCAATGCTTCAGTTTTGAATTTAAGACATATATGAGACAAAATCTGATCTTGTATCCTTGGTGACAACTGATTTCGTTTCGCAAATTCTTGAGCTGCTTCTACATTATCCCTCTGACACAACAAAAATCAAGAAGTTCAATAGCTTTTACACGATCAGTACGCATAAATATGTTTAGAGAGATCGAGAAAAGAAAGTATACGAAGTTTCTTGTGTAGCCGGTCCAGTGAACTACAAGATTTGTCATGTTACCGATGATGTAAGATGTCAATCCCAAATTAAACAACATGTAAAAGATGTCAAAGAGCATTTCCCTTGTGTTCTCAGCATGTAAGTCTCCATAACCAGTTGTTGTTAGTGTTACAATAGACCAATATAGTGAAGTTATATATCTGTCCCACAGGCTATCTTCTTTGAAATTGGGATTTGCTGCACCAATCCATGTTCTTTTAGTATCAGGATATCTATCTGCAATCACATAGTTAAAACATCCAGCACAATGCACTGCAAACAAAGTTACCTGAAAAATTTCAAACAAACAAACAAAAAGAAATGCATTTTCTGAGTGATGAAATATCAAGATTATCGATCAATCATCTTAAATGAACCGTGACTTACAGATATCAATTTTGCATATCGCGTCCAGAAATAGTTAAAACGGATGTCCTTCTCAAGCCTAAATTAGGAAATACTCACAACTTATATATACTGATAGTTTAAATAATTTTTACGGAATTGATGTAAAATATGTAACGTGTTAGGGACCTTGCAAACAGGGCACTGACTCTTCTAAGACGCCAAAGTCTGAGCATACTTAGCAATTTAAATCCAACGCCGCTTTCTTTGTGATCAATAAAGATGAAATCATGAAATGGTACAGTGGAACAAACATCAAATATGAACCAGGTTGATAAGTACCTGTTAATTAATCATGTAAAAATTTTCAAGTGTTAGAATTATAAATCTTGATACTTCTATAACTTTGAGACAGGGAAGAAAAAAAGAAGAGAATCTATTAATGTTACATAATTTTACCTTATTGCTATCTTTTTAGGATCATCAACAAGAATATATGACTCTTTATCAAGATAAGCCAGGAAGAAGTTGAGGAAAATGTCAATAGCAAAGAAGAAATTGACAATGTTGTCAAAGATGACTAAGGCATCTATTTTGTATATCAGAAATGCAAACTCAAAAGGCGTAACCCACGCCGTGTAGATGACAAGAATCAGTAAAAATATCTCCCAAGCCCTGCAAAAGATTGACAAAGTAGTCAGAGAGCATAGAGACGGATTCAAGATTTAATTTCGATAAGTACTTAGTATTTGTTGAACTTCTAGTGATACTTTTTTTTTTTAAAACATATTTATGCTCCGTGCAAAAAGTAATGAGACGGAGTTAGAAGGGTTATCAAATCATTACCTGTAACGACGATCCAAGGGAGAAATGATATATTTTTGAAGCTTTGTTTCGTGGTTGATTTTGGTTCCAAGAGAAGGAAGAAGATCACTAGAGAAGAAACCAGAGTATTTAGCATAAGAAAATGACATTGATGACCTATAGTTGTTGGTGGGGTTTTGAAATTTTGGAATTTCTTGGATGGTATAGTACTAGAGTTTTGTTAAAAATACTACTCTATATATTGATGGTTAAGTCCCATTTGAAGAGCCTTATATATAGATGATGAAAGTGAAGTTGTTGACTATTGCAAGTTTAGTCAGCCTCATATTTTCTCTTAAGAATGATTCTTTTGATATGCTTTGAAACTTGTGGAAAGTGATTGTGTTACTTATGTACTAGTATCATAAAGGAAAAGAAAACAAAAAGGAATTGTAAAATATAGTATTTTAAGCTAAAATACTAGTAATTAGGAGACTTAGGAGGGGAAGCGGATTTGCAGCCCATGACTTGTGTCACTGGTCGTCAAAAATCTTCACGATGAATCCGGCTCAAGGGCCAAGCAGATTAGGCGACCGCTTTAGGCCCCGAAATATTTTAGGCCTCACATCATTTTTTGTTGGGTTAAATGGAGTGTGAATGAGAAAAAATGAAAAAGAAGAATTGGGAATTGTGGAGAACCAAATGAAGGGAAAATGAAAAGTCATTTCTCTCTCAAAAAGGAAAAGTTTTGTCCTTTGCTCGCTCGACTCGGCTTCGGCAAATGATTTGATTGATAATTTTTTAGACAAAATTTATTTATTAATCTCATTATTTGATTTCCTTTTTCTGAATATTAGTTTAGTATTAATTCGGAATTATTGATTATTAATTAATTAATTCGCGGATTAATTTGAATTAATTAAATTCGCGGAATTAACAAAAATAACCGAAATATCTAAAAATGGAATTTATTTTAAATTTCGCAAAAATATTTCAGAAGAACCTGTTCCTTCCGAAAAGACACTTCCTTCCCAAAAGACATTGTGACTATTCTGAACAGCGAGACTGTTCTGAATAGGCATATTTTAACCCATTATTGGCTATAAATAGAGAGGCCTCCTCTCAATTTTAGACATCGAAATTTTTCTTCTCTTCTACCTATATTTTCTTACAAACAAAGTTGTGTCTTTGTGTGATTATGTTGTTGTTTTTTCTGAGTTCGCTGATATTATCGAAGTTTGAGGTACTGCTACTTCTTTAATGTTCTATCCATTTTATCTTAGGAGGAAATAATCCATAACCTTGGATACAGTGAAGGGATTAAATTCCTTAAGGAAACACAGTAAATTTTGTGGACTCGGATTTTGTTTTAATTTTCATATTTACTGTTTTTGATTTACTAACCTTAATACAGGAGGAATAACAATATTAATAGTTGGTCTTATGTTTTATATTCTTTGGAAAAAAACTAGTAATTGTTTCAATAAAATATGGTATAAGATCTATAGAACTGTCTGTTATGTAATTTAAAGTGTACCTATATACATTTCAGGTTAATTACATAATCTAAATTATTATTATATTTTTAGTTCTCATAAAAAGAAACTTATACTTTAATATACTCTTGTTTCTTCTTTCTATAAAATTATTGAATCTCACGGAAACAAGAGTTGAAATAAATCAAATTGCACTCTTTTGATCATTTTTTTCCCGAGTTGTCAGGGATAACAAGCAAATTGAAGTGGTGAAAGTTTCTTATAATATTGAGTTTTCAAATTCTAGAATCAGGTTCTATTGGTCTACTTTCTATTGTGTTTTAATTTGAATATTTTTATTTACTTGTTTTAATTTATGTGATACACTTTACTTATTAGTTTATTTCGAAAATAGCAATTAACAATTTCACATTTAAAATGTTAGAGAAATACACATCAAATAATGTATGCATAATTTTTATAATAACAATAAAAAACAACTAGAGCTTCGTATTGAAATTTGGCTTTAGGCGACCAATTAAGTTGAGCCGCCCGTGCACAACCTAGTTAACTAACTATAGCCATAATGGGGAATATATATTAATTTGTTGAGTAGTGTTTGAACAAAAAAAAGAAGTAACAAATGGAAACAAGATTGTTATTGGCTTAAGATGGTTCTCAAAATGGCAGACATGACACTCACTCAATGTAGTTGTAGAGAAAAGTTTCTTAGACAAGGGAGAATAGAGGAGGGAAAAGAAAGGAAATGGTGATGTCCATGCATGGGAGAAAGTTGGTGTGTAAATGACTAAATGGTTGGAGTGGTGGGAGTTCCACCATCAAGAAAGTTTTGTGGGGGTTAGAAATGAAACAATTAAAAAGCATATTTCAAAAGGACAAGTTTGAGGGACAAGAAAGATGGGTGTTTTCATTTCATGATCTAGAATTGGATTCACACAAATTCCATGCATGACCAATAGATGAAATCTAATGAGGAAATCTAGCAATATTAGCAAGACACCCATTATCGTGACACTTTTTTTTAATCTGTTTCAAAAAAATATTAAATATTATTATAATTGGAAATAATTTAAAATTTTCATTTACACTTAATGAAATGATTTATAACCATCACAAATTTCAAAAGTCTTTATTTCTTTTTTAAACTCTGTATCAAGTCAATCGGTATCACATAAATTGAGACGAATGAAATATACATTATCAATGTAAAGTTTAAATTGCAGTCCTTCTATTTTATTTTGTGTGACTTAGTTTGACTGATTAACAAGGAATTTAAGAAGATAAGATAAGACCTTTTAATTTTGTGGTCATAGGCTAAAGATGTATGTAATGTACAAAAATATCATTTGAATCTTATGATCTTAAACATGTCAGACAATATGTTTGAAATTAAGGATCTATACTAAATATAGATAATGACATTATTTTAAAATAAATATTACAAAGTAAGCCATATAAACTAAAATATAATGAGTAATAGCAAATTTCTTACTGTTTTAATTCACTATGTTATGTTATCATAGAATTTGACATTTTTAATAACCTTATAAATGACCTAATTTTGTAAAACAAAAAAAGATTATATCGTCATTGTGTCAAACTTAAATTTTATGAGGTAAACATTCTGTTGCACTATTACTATAGTTTAACGTATGATAGTAGGTTAGTTGTTATTTTTATTAACTTACTGATTAATACTTATAATATAAATTTAACCTTATAGATGGCCTGATTATATAAAGATAATTATATCATTGGTCCATAATACTTAAGCATATATATGTGGTGGAGACATTTTCCCAGCACATATTCAGCCGAAAAATTCATAAATTTTAGTTTTGGATTTTGTGGAAAAACCCATATTTCCTCTCACCATTTCCCTCTACGTGCTTGCCTTTTCTTATCATTAATTAAGTGGCAGCAAAGTGAACTCATATTTTGATAATTCATTCAATTTATTTAATTTTAATGGATTAGGTGAATAATTTTTTAGATGAGTAAAATATGAGTTTAAACTAATATTCAATTCATTGAAATATGAATATTTATGGATAAAATACAAGGAAAACTACACAAAATAGACCTAATTATGAAACTATTTATTCAAATTGGATCCAATCCAAATTATTTAGATCCATGATCCAAACTTTTACCCTCTTACCCCACTTTCTCTTTTCTTATTTCACGCATGACGTCAGCATTACTGCTATGAAATAATCCTCTGTGATACTCCATCGGTATATTGATACCATATCGATATTATATAAGTCTGAGCTTAATTTTCTGTGATACTCGATCGGTATATTGATACTCTATCGGTATCAAATAGGATTGAACTATTATTTTAAGAAATAAAAATGAAACAATTAAGAGAAAATTATTCAAGTCACAAACTTATTTACGAAACTCTAAATTAGTAGAAAATATATCCTTTGTGATACTCCATTGGTATATTGATATCATATCGATATCATATAGGACTAAATTTAATCCTTTGTGATACTTCGTCGGTATTGATACAATACCGATATTATACAGGATGAGAGCTGATGTCAACATGACGCCAACAAGCGAATTTTAAAATAAAAGGGGTATGAAAGTAATGGGTATCTAAGGGTAAATATTTTTTCATTTTAGGGTATAAGTGTTCTTTTTCCTTTAATATAAGTAAAATATGGGCTAGCCAAATGGGTTAACCTTCCAACTTTTATTCACTCAAAATTCATGATATCACCAAAAATGTTGTAACTTCCCTTCCTTTTTATATTCTTCATTAAACTAAATATTTTACTCTATAATTAAAAAAATAAAATTAAAAAAATTAAATAAAAAAAATTGAAAAAGGTGAATTCTTTGGTCCTCGGAGTCGGGTCTCGGTTCGAAAGTTGGGTTTCAGATTGAGAGTTAGGATTGGCTCCCAAATAAGATATTGAGATCGGGTCACAAATCTGTCGTCGAGGTCAGATGTCGGGATCAAATCTCAATTTTAAAGTCAGATACTGAATCGGATGTGGGGTCCAATTTGAAATTTGGGTCAGGGTCGGATTCCAGTTTAAAGGTCGATTCTTGAATCGGATGTCGGGGTCAGGTCTTGAGTCGAAAGTCAGGTCCCGTCTAGGGTGTTGGGGCGGATCCTAATTCAAAATTCGGATCCCAATTTGGATGTTGATCCAGATTTGGATCCGAATTTCTAACCGGGTGTCAGGATTGAGTCTCGAATCAGTCATCAATATTGAATATCAGTTTCAAAGTCAGTTCGGGGCTAGTTTGAATGTCAAATTTTGGATCAAGAATCAAGGTTGAATCTCATATTAGGTGTTAGATTTGGACCCCAACTCGAACATCGAGGTCTAGCGTTAGGGTCGGGTTCCGATTTGGATGTTAGAATCAGGTCAGGAGTTGGAAGTCAGGGGTTGGGTCTCAATTTGAAAGGCGGATTTAGAGTCGAGTCTCAATTTAAAAGTCGGATCCCGCATCAGGTGTCGGCTTTATTATGATACAATAAAATTAAATAAAATACTTTCACCATTTTTCATCCAATAAAAGATTATAATATTTTCTCCATATTGACTTTTAAAAGTAGTGTACTATTTACTCCTGAAAATATGGATAAATATGGGTAAACTAGCATTTTACCCAACTCATTTTTTATCCAACCCATTTTTACCCATATATAATATGAACATGTTGAATTACTATCCATTTTATGTTGATCCATTTTTCAATCCGTCCAAATTTTACCCAATCCGTCCATTTACCAGCACTAATCTAGAATTATATGTCAGCCTGTTTTTTTTCACAAGTAGAGGAGAAATATTTTCTTGTTCATACTCGTTACGAAGTAATCATTAATATTTGTATTAAAAAAAATTTAAATTTTATGTGAATACGCAATACTTGGTACGACTATTTTTTTTCCATATCCGCCGACCTCATCTTCGTCTTGATAGCTTGCATGTGACTTTTGTATGGGCTAATTCCAATCATTTTTTCGCATAATTCTTGGAACAACTTGTTTTATAGATACTATCTTTCGTCGTCTTTTGAAGGATTTTACACACCTTTAAACTTTAAAGCACTAGTGGTAAATGTAACCTTTAACCTTTACCCTAATTGAACCGAATATGTATGGAAAATAATAAAATATTAACAAATATCATATTTTGAATATATAATTCTAAAAGTATAATAAATTTAATGCTTAGGACTTTGACGTTTGAATCCATCATGAGTCGATTAAAATCTTGAAACGCTTATATTTTTTTTTGTCTTACACTCTTGATCATAAAGTACTTTTTTAAACTATCCTTTTATCTCTCCCTTAATTAAGGTGCCATTTAGCCTTAAGTTTCAAATATTTTTGACAAGTTATTTTTGGATGAAGTTTTGGTAAAATTTTAATATCCGTTTGATCATAAAATTTTTGGTAAAATTTAAAAAAATATTATTTTATACTGTAAGTTTCAAAAATTATTAAAAATACTCATAAGTTTGTGTTATCATTTTATAATGAACACATGTTCTGTTAAAAAAAAATTATAACATAGTTGATAACAATCAACAACAACAAAATAACAATATGGGCAAGAGCAATACGTTACTCGAATTAAGAACAAATTATTCTTTTTTTCCAATCTTGTCACTCAAATTATTCTTTTTCGGGGGAGGTAATAACAAACTATTCTTTTATAAAATCTTCTCACATTGTATGAACAATCTCTTCCCAGTGAGTTTTCATTTCTAGATCAGACGACTGAGAAGACGAAGCAATTGAGTAAGTTGGTGGATAAATATTTAGTTAGAATTAATAAATGATAGGTGTTTTTGTAAAATATAAAAGTTTGGGGTAATTTTTAAATTTTTAGTACTTCCCAAGTTCTGAAGTTCTAGTTTTTTCTAGAACTTGGGAACTTGGAATTTTTGCCAAATATATTTGCCAAGTAATGGCAAATTACATGGGCACACATTAGTTCCCAAGAATTTTTCAAGTTTTTTTTCAAAAACTACTTGGGGCCAAACGCTTACTAAATATCTCAACTAATGAACCTCCGCTAATTCAAGTATACAAAATAACATATATAGTGTAATCTCATAAAGCAGGGTCTGAGAAGAATAAAATATACATAAATTTTAACTCCTACCTTAAAGGTAGAGAGACTGTGTACGATAGACCCTTAGCTCAAGAAAAAAACATTCTAAAATAATACGGAGAAAAAAATAACGAAAGTGAAGAAGTCATGACAAAATATTATAGAAAGCATGACAAACCAGTCTAGTAAATAGTAATTCAATAAAATACTACAATAATCAAAATATAAGAAACACAGATAGTATGGAAGGGTAATGTTATCATCCCGTAAAACTTTCCCTTAAGCTTTGATGACACCTTCTAATTATCATACAAATTTCTCCATTTCATCAATTATGTACGAATATATTATGTGTAAAATCATCATCAATTTTTTTATTTTCTTTAATAATAGATCCAAAATATTTAAAACTTTTTCTATTTTAAATAACTTAAATATTAAACCTCACTTCCACGCCAACTTCATACGCTATGTTTGTGAACTTTTCCTCCGAGACTTAAATATGATAATTGCAATTAAAACATACATTTTTGTTTATGTATTTGATATTAGTTTATCTTAATGTCGAAAGGGTGGTGCCACATGTGTTGATGAGGGGTGGAGGTTAGTGGCTTCATATACATATATTTAATCACATGTGTGCATGTAGTTTCTTTGAAAGTGAGATTTTGTCTTGGTCGAACAAGAGATTAAACGTGAAAAAGGTATAATTTAATTTATTTGATGGAGAGAAAGCGAAGGGCCAAGAGGACCCCATGTTGGTAAGCCTTAAAAAAGACATAATGTTCTTGGCGTGGACATAGGTCATAGGTAAAGCCAAAAGTTTAACTTTTTGACTTCTAAATTTTATAATAATAATTTTATGTATTAATAATTAAATTTTAAATATAATATTTTTTCATATTTAATAAATTTCTTAATATAAATACATCATTTAAACAAAAAAACTATCGAGTTTAATTTAGTCGAACTTATACCCCACCTCTAGCTCCGCTTCTAGGCATGTGCAGAACTTTTTCTACTTGCATAGTAGCAAATCTATCCTTGTATAGGTGCACAAGACTGGTGCCTAGTGGAAGATTTTCAGACAAGTGAGGCTTACTCAGTTGGTTAAGCACCTCCACCCACAATCGGTAGGTCCTGGGTTCGAGTCACATTGGAGGGGAAGTGTGAAAACACTATAAATCCTCCAAAATGGGGGAAAGAAAAAAAAAGTGGAAGATTTTCAGTATAACAATAATTGTTATAATATATTAAATCATTTCTAGAGTTAGACAATTTGTAATGTGATAAATTAGAGGTTATTAACCTATATATTATCACAAGTTCTAATACACTAATCATATAGTAATTCTTTTTTTAAAAATACACACACACACATATATATATATATATATATATATTGTCTTGGTAAAAGGTTTTAGGTAATCTTCTTCGTGAGGAAGAAGATTATATATATATATATCCTCTGATTCAGAAGATGATAACCTAGTAAATGAAATAGGATTAGATAGAGGAATACTAAATTTAGAAGACCTACAATTAAGTACCATGATGAACATAGGAATAAAATGTAATCATAATTTTGAAAGACATAAAGGAATAGACAGTAACCAATGTAATATATGTAAATGGTACCCCAGTAAAACAAACAGAGCAAAATGTAATAATTGTTATATGGAAGCATGCATTACGTGTATAGAAAAAAAATTAGAAATAAAAATAGGAAAGCAAAAGGAAAAAGAACAACAACAAAACAAAACAATCGCAAAAGACTTAGTAACAAATTTAAGACTAATAACTCTAGAAACCCGAATAAACGAAATAGAACAAAGGTTAATCTATCTCGAAAAAGGTAAATTAAAGATAGAAGATGAAGAAGAAACATTAGGAACTATACATCTAGACAATATTGAAACAGAACTAATGAATATAGAAGAAAATAATACTAGCCTCATCTGTAATGAAGATAAACAATTTGGAACGGTAAAAGTATTAGCTAGAATAAAAATTAAAGATATAGAAATAGAAACCTTAGCATTGGTAGACACAGGATGTACAAGATGTCTTATAAATAATAAAATATTGCCAGAAAGAATACTAAAAACTTTTTTAAAGAACCTATATCAGCAATACAAATGGATGGAACTTATAACTTTTATAATCATTACATAGAAAAAGCCCAAATAAGCTTCATTAATACTTGTAATGAATTCTACAAACCTACTTATAGTATGTATAAAATACTAGCAAAAGACTTAGATATAAAAACCGACTTAGTAATAGGTTTACATTTCCTCATACAAAATAATGGGAGTTGTTTGTTTTCTAGAGATGGAATAATGTTATTCAAAAACACTACTTATACCCCAGTACAGACTGAAAAATTTCTTACAAAGGGAAGATCTCAAATAAATACAAAACCAAAAGAAGAAAATGCCTGTTGTACAGAGTGCACAAAAGGAAATACATGTGCCACAAAAAACCTGTATGAAGAATAGGATGAATACTTAGAATATACATACTTAGAAGATATAGAAAAAGATTATACACTAATAAATATAGAAACAGAATTCTATAATTTCCAAAAGAGAATAAATGCACTAGGAAAGATAAATAACCCTAAGGACTTAGATAAAATAATTTCAATACTAGATGAAATGGAAATAATTGGAGAAAGACCCCTAGTACATTGGGATAATAACAAGATCATGTGTAAATTAGAAATCATTAACCCAGAATATACTATAAAGACTGCTGCTATCGAGGCTAATAATGAAGATACAGAAGAATTTAGTAAACAAATTAAAGAATTACTAAAGTTAGAGGTAATAAGTCGATCTACTTCTAAACATAGATCAGCCGCATTTATGGTTAGAAATCATAGTGAACAGGTAAGAGAAAAAGCAAGAATGGTAATTAATTATAAAAGGTTAAATGATAACACTAAAACAGATGCATACAAATTACCAGACAAAAATGAATTAATAAATAGAATACAAGGTAAAAAGTTCTTTAGTAAATTTGACTGTAAATCAGGATAGTGGCAGGTAAAAATGCACCCAAAAAGTATAGAATGGACAGCATTCACATGTCCAGAAGGACATTTCGAATGGCTAGCCATGCCTTTCGGGTTAAAAACTGCACCGCCTATATTTCAAAGAAAAATGGATACTATATTTGGAGAATATAAAAATTTCGTATTAGTATATGTAGATGATGTATTAGTATTTAGTAAAGACATACAAGAACATCTAGGACATTTACAAACAGTGTTTCGGTTGTTTGTTAAAAATGGAATCATAATTAGTAAAAAAAAATGGAACTATGTAAGACTCACATTAATTTTTTAGGAGTAACAATAGGAGAAGGTAAAATTAAGTTACAACCACATATAGCTAAAAAGGTACTAGAAATGCCAGATAGACTAGATACAACCAAAGAACTTCAAAATTTTTTAGGATTAGTAAATTATGCTAGAAATTTTATTAAAGATTTAGAAAAAATAGCAGGACCACTATATGCTAAAACTGATAGTAAAGGGCAAAAAAATTTTAATATAGAAGATATTAAATTAATTCAGCAAATAAAAGACAAAGTGAAACATATACCAGATTTATAAATTCTCCTAGAAACAGCCTATTTAATAGTACAAACTGATGGAAGTCAGTTGGGATGGGGAGCTGTTTTAAAAACTAGACCAAATAAATACAGTAGTAAAAATGAAGAAAAAATATGTGCATATCAAAGTGGTAAATATAAAGAAAAAGGAAATATGAGTAGTATAGACGCAGAAGTATTAACAATAATATACGGATTAAACAGTTTTAAATTATACATATTGAATAAACCAGAAGTGTTAGTAAGAACGGATTGTGAAGCAATAGTAAAGTTTCATCAGACAATTAATAGTAAAGCAAGTAGTAAAAGAAGATGGCTGAATTTTATGGATGTTATATCTATATACAATAATATAGTTTTTGAATATGTAAAAGGAAAATATAATGATTTAGCTGATAAGTTAAGTAGGTTACAACTAAAGACTAATTAAATAACTATGTTTTAGCATGAGACCAACTGGCCAACAGCCAGCAGACAAAGGCAAGGGAATAGCCCCAGCAGACTCATACGCCCAGACATTACTTGGTAAGATTAATTTTAGACCTCAGGGAACCATTGAGATGATGGAACGAATCTATTTTGGTAAATTTAATCTAATATCCTATCCTCAATGTAACCTCTCTTTTAGAATACTTCCAGAATGCAACATAGACAAGACTAAAAAATGCTTAGTAGACAATTTATGGATAGCATACAATAAACAAGACACTAAACATTTTATTGCAACTAATAATGCATTATGCCAATATTTTTCAGACAAAAATAGAGAAAACAAGTTTAAATATTATGTAGTTATACATGGAAAAACAAATAGAGTATTTCAAACTTGATTGAAAGTAGTAGACTCTATAAATGGAATAAAAAACCCGCTTTTTAAAGGATTTGATAATTTTACAGAAGCCTTAGACTATACCAGAGGAATTCTAGGCCCAAACTATTACATATCTCCAACTCTCAGACAAAGCCAAGCCCAAATACCCCAATACAACATCCAAAAAGACACAGGCAAAATCATATTTTGCGATCATTGTCCTACCATGACCGAAGCCTTCAAAAGATTAAATGCAAAAAATGAGGCCCTCATGCAAGAAAATATGAAACTTCGGAAACAACTGGAGATAATCCAAGGTAAGTTTAGTTCTAAATCTAATACAGGTACTCAGACAGAAGACTTGAGTTTTCCATCTCAACCAAAAATGGATGAGAAAGGTGTGCATTCCCCTCTGAATGCTCAGAAATCTACTATACCAGATCAAGGTATAGCTAGTCCGGCTCAAACGGTAGCCGATAAAGACAAATCAAATCCGTTAATGGCTGTCACTTTGCCCAAAAGTGAAGAAGAGGAATCTTCTTCCTCACGAAGAAGATTACCTAAAACCTTTTACCAAGACAATTCAAAAAGAAATATGGCAATAAAAAAGAAAAAAAATAATAAAATTGAAGCCATAATTAAACAGACCCTAGAACAATTCTTTAAAGACCAGGGATGTGACAAGCATGTTATTAGTAAAGACAGTCCAGATCCAGACAATAAAAGAGTTCAATCAGATGAAGACGCAAACGCAAGTCCAATAAGAACACCCAGCTCAGACAAAGGTTATGGAAATAATAATTACCAAGATGCCCAAGACCCGTACGAAGACGATGACTCGGGCATGAGTTTTGACTTTATTGCCCTTCATAATTTAGATACTTAAAAGCAAAGGTATCCAAGAAGATAAAGACGAAGAAAGAAAGACAAAGACATAAAGGTGGATATGAAATAAAGATAAGTGTGCCATGTGGGTATGCCCACTAATGTTATGTGAGTGTTGTCACTTTATCACTACCCTCCAAAAGAGGGAAAAACTTTTGACAAAAGCACGCGTTTGTAGATAGTCAGTCCAAAAAGATAAATTAATAATGCATGTGACGATGGGGCCCAATGAGCACCCGATGTGCATTATTAAATTTTATCAACAAGTGTCGGCCATCTAAAATTAGGCCACGTAGTAACGTTTGTATCCTTTCATTATGCTATCTCTACCTCTATATAAGAGATGGTTGTGTGAATTAGAAAGAGTAGAATTCTAGTAAGAGAGACTCCGAGTGTAAGTGAGAGAAAACTTTCTATATTCCCCTTCCCTTTCTGTAATATAGTAGTCCTTTCTTTTTCAACTTGTACTAAAGAAGTTCATATAATAAAGAAGTGTGTAAACAACAACCCAGTGAAATTCCACATCATGGGGTCTGGGATAATAAAGAAGTGTGTGTTTGTGAAATTTTAAGTTTATATCTCAGCGACCTTCGGGGTTCCCGAAAGGAAAACCTCTCTCAGTCAAAATCATGTACGTCTTATTAAGCTTTACCTATTTAAGTTTTACCTATTAATTCTCCCCAAAAAATATGTCTTTATAATTATGCTTATGTTTATGATGTAAATATTTGTATATATCTAAACACCCTTAGTTTATGGTTAGTTTCTTAATTTTTAACAACTTCTATGGATTAACCTGTAAATTCCTAGGAACTTGGATTGGCCTTAACAGTCCATTTGAACAAAGGACATAATTGTGGCCAAAAATATCCGGGGTGAGGTTAAAGATGAAGGTGTTAAACGTAAAGTTAAGAAGAAGAGATGAACGGGGTAAATCAAAACGAACTAAAGTATATCGGCTGGAAACCAGAACTAACCGAAAGAGTCCTTCGGGAGACTCGTAGATCTGGTGTAACAACGCCACGTACTTAAGTTTTTTTTTTTTTTTTTTTAAAAAAGGGGAATTATGGTAAAATTTTGGTAAAATTATAAGAAACATGACTAGACAAATTGAGAGAGGGAGTACTGAGTAGATTTTTACAAAAATTAGTTAAAAAACGTTGAATTGAGTTGAAATTGAGTTAAACTGAAACATCTTTTTAATTAATTGAAACATCATTTTAATTTAGTTGAAATTATATATATATATATATATATATATATATATATATATATATATATATATATATATATATGCAACATCCTGACCAGTTGTTTTCTTGGAGTCAAGAACATGATGATAATTTACTTTGGAATATTTAAAAGGAAATTAGGTCCACCCTTTTATAACAACCACTACTCTAATTGGGCATAATTCATTGAACTCCCTTCCCTAGTCCTATTTCATACTTTTGATCCTTGTCAACATCCTACATTTTGGGAGACTCTTTAATTGACCAATTTCCTCTCTCTAACCACAAAAAAATGAAGAGAAAAAAAAAGAACTTTTGTTTGTGTGTGCAAGGTGAGCTATAATATTTGATGAGCAACTGATTCAACACAATTCAATAATTTAATTGAAATTTTAGGTTTACATTAAAAAAATATTTCATTTACATAAATAATTAATCTATCAAAAATTAAGCAAGTAAATTAAATATAATTGTGATTCAAAATTCATAAATCAATTTTTTTTATTCCAACTTCTTAGCGTGTTGTACCCGTGAAGCCAAAAAGAGAAGGTCCAATTAGGTTAGAAAAGCCATCAGTAGTCCCAAGGCGATCAAGAAAGGGCCATTCCCACGAATATCCTCATTTTGAGATGAGGTAGTGTTTACTTTTTGTGCTTCAGCAATTTAAGTAATAAATAAGTAGTCGAAAATATTTTTGACAACGAAAAAATAAGAAGTAATTGTTCCGTGTAAGTATATACTTTTGTATCATAATATAACATAAATAATGTCTTTGAAGGTATAACAAGTTAGCTTAATTCCTACCGAACATATGCCGATAGTAGCATAAGTTTAGTTCAGCGTACACAAGTTATGCCATAAAATGCATATATCTTAGCTCTTTAGAACTTATGCCGATATATGTTCAATTTCAGAATCCACAAGTTAGCATGTAAAAAGTATAACTTAGTTCTCATAAAACAAATGCCAATAGAGGCAAAAGTTCTCTATGCTTATTTAGAGCGAATAAGATACTACACAACTTAAACTTATGGTGAGTGAAATTAGATCATAAATAAGGATACTCAAATTTAAATTTTTTCATTAATTGAATAATAGAGACAAAAATTAAAGACCATCCCCAAATAGAGATAATTCATGCAAAAACTTCATCAAGAAACCCTTGAGCCTTTTTGTGGCTATTCAAGAATGAACAAGAAAGTTAGATTCACGAAAGGGAAATCACATGCTCAATTTTAAACACTAGCAAAATATAAGATGATAAAAGGGAATATGGCTTGTACATTTTTATGTAGTCCTCGGGAAAGCATATATATTAGGATTTTAAACTTTTTAGGTGGGAAAAGCATATAGGATTAGCACCACTAATTGAGAGAGAAAAAGAGAGATCCCTTTGGATTGAAATATAAGCTACTACTTTCATTTAATTCAGAAAAAAGAAATTATTTTCTAATTAATTTGACAATTCTATAACTTTAATATTCCACGTGGTATATTAAAGATAATTTTTATACGTTATACATATTTTTAGTTTTAAAACTCTAAAATTCATTTTCTTTTTAAATTTAGTGCCCAATCAAAGTAAGATAAAAAAAATTGAAATGGAGAGAGTAAAATTTAATAGAAATTCAAAGGTCGAACTATAGTTTAATCTCCTGCCAACCAGCTGGGCAAAACAATAATAACATTTAAAAGAATATATATAAATTTAAAATTTGAGAAAGGTCCTCCTCACCTTTCTTTACTTCTCTATATCACGTGGTTGAACTTCTTTTAGGGTAGATAATAATACCATCAAAGAATGTGGTGGAGTGAATGGGATTACTCTTTTCTTAATTAGAAGTCTCGAGTTTAAAATTTAGATATAAAAAGATTCTTGATAGAGAGCGCCGTCTCTCAAATGGGACTCTATGTATCGCAAATTCGAATTAGTTGAAATCCAATACGATATCGCACACAAAATGAAGAAACAAAGCAAAATAAGGATAGATTAGGATAAAAGAATAAAAAAGCCAAATAAGAACCAGCCAAGTAGGATATATCACGTAATTTAAAGGGAAAATACTCTTATCTTTACCAATACTTTTATTTCCATTTCTTTTCTTCTAATCATTAATTCCATTCTTTGTTTAGAATGGAAAGGGATGAAAAGGAAAACAAAGGATTGTAAAGGATAGAACATTTTGTACTTCAAGAAATACTACTTATATGATCATTCCTCTCCTCCCTTTTTTCCTTTCCCTTTCATTAATTATATCCATCAAAATAAAACCATAAAGTATTTGACTATGAATTAGTTAGTCTCTTTTTATGTGATTTTGATTAGGTTGGATTAATATACTTAATTAGGGGTGCAAAACAAAGATATCTTATATAAATTTGAAAAGACTGTGAATTTGAATATCTTTAATGATGTGAGATCTGTTAAGAAGAATCTTACAGGCTTGATTCAATATAATGATGACTCTAGTATTTTCGCTAAGACGAATTAAGATATAAGAAATTAAATATACAAAGAAGTCAAGAAGAGTTAGTATGTATTATAATTAAAGATATATAAAATAATTTAATCTTTTATATAATGTGATTTAATCATAACAAATTTTTAAATGTGGCGTTCCAATAAATGAAAATAAAATATCTCCTTTTTTATAATGCATGATCAAATTTGGGTATATAAACGGTATTAATTCACTATAAACATTTCTAATACATATATCATATATACAAAATTTATATGAAAACATGGTATGAGTTAATCACTTACCATGATAATTTTTATATATTGTTATTGATTTATTATATAACCACGGTAAACTAAATCAGTTTAGTGTAAACATTCAGGGTGTGTTTAGTACGGAGAAAACATTTTTCAATTTTCTGATTGACTTAAATATTGTGAAAAATAATTTTTAAATGGTTTTATTTTTCTTTAATTTAAGAAAAATAATTTCCTTACTAAAAGTAGGAAAAACATTTTCATAAATTCTCTTTCAACCCCACCCCTTCCCCGAAACCTAATCCACCCGAATGCTCCGACCCTTATCCCCCACTTACCACCTCGTAATGTGACTCATCACAACTCCACTGACTCGGGACTCAATGTAACGATTCGATCCGTCGTTATTTAAAAAGGCACCTCACGTGGAATCATGAAAATCTTTGAAATGTGTTACCAACTTAAATTTTTTTGGGGAAGATGAAAACATAGAAATTTTGAAATTAATTTGGGCTGTGTTAGCCCTCTATAGAGCCTGCTGGACCGCTATAGCAGGACTGATAGATTCAGACATTAATTATTATAGTGTCTTTTAATTTTTCTCCCACTTTTCATTAAGAGAACAAACAAAGGTTGCTCCAAATTTTTCCCTAATCCACCCTAAGCTTTGGGAACCATGGAGAGGGAGGTATTTCAACTTAAGTGTTGTGTCCAATCACACATGCAAGTGAATACGATCGTGCAAGTAATAAAGTGACTTTTTTAGGAGCCGAATGTCGAACCCACAGAGATGTGTCAATAACTATTTTACTAAATTCTACTAAGTCTAACTATTTATTTAAGCCTGTCGAAAGGGTTTAATTGATGTTTGCATACTAAAAGTAGCAAGAATTAAATAATGAGATTAACTTACAATGTTTCGATTTCACTTGAGTAACCACCATGAATGGGTAAATTCTAGGGCTGCAGCTTAACTCAGAATTCCTGCGTCGTATCTCCTCAATGGATTTCAGATGGTTGTCAAATCACTGATATACAAGGTTGATATTATGATTATGATCTCCCGACTAATCACCTACCACAATTGACAATCTAATTACATCTTGAGTGGGGATAGATTGAATCAACTGTGGAGCACGAAGCTTTCTTCCTATTTCATAACCAAGCATGGTAACTAGGTGTAACACCCCAAAAATTTCTACGCCAAGACCCGAACCATTTCTCATAGGCATATAGGATCGCACTCGATGAATTCTAGTTGTATATATGAGTTAACATCAATTACTAAGTAATTCAAGGGTATTAGATGTGATTTAGGGTCATAAGGGATCCCTAAAACCAAGCCAAGTCCAAAGAATTCGTCTTGGCTAATTTTCCGAATGAGTTCGTATAAGGGTAAACTTCAAACAACCATATCTCCTAGAATATAGCGAATTAGATGGACCATGACCTATCAAATTAAAGGTCTTTGAGTATTCTTTCTAACGCCACCAAAATTGCAATTTTTGGAGTTTGGAGTCAAAAGTTATGACCATGTTACCACAGACTATCTCTGCAGAAATCGCAAGCAAACTAGCCTCAGTAGTTTGGGTGCTGGCGCATCGCGCCAGCAGTATTTTGGCCTATTTTTCCAGATTTTAGGGTCATTTTAGTCATTTCTTGGGTTGTACCCAAAGTGAGGTCGTTTTGGGGACTGAATTGACCCTATCTAAAGATCCTAAACCTTCTAACTCTCTCATTTTCTCACAATTAGACTCAGTATACTAAACTCCTCTCCTCTCAAACTCTCCCAAGAGCTTCAAGGCAAGGTTAGGGTTTCCAATTCAAGACATTCAAGTCTCAATTCTTCCTCAAGTTCTCATAGAGATTTTATGTCCCCAAGGTATGTGGGTTTTCATCCATGGGTTCTTCCACCCATGGAGCCCAAATGTTTTTCTCAACTTTGTATATAAATTCTAAATGATGAAATCTTATGGTATTTTACATGATGATTCAAAATGCATATATTATGGTATACTTGAAGCTTATTATATTTAAATTGATATGTTGATTCTTAATTTCAAGTGATGAGTTTTTATGGATTTTCATACTATGATTTCAAATGTATAGATTCTTGGATATTTGAAGTTTATTTACCTATATTGACTTATGTTGATTCTTATTTACATGAAATGGATAGTTTATCAAGGTACTTATATGAAGGTTTGAAAGTAGTTTTAAGTGCATATGGTGGGTTATTTTAAGATGTTTGATTTGATGCATTCATATCACTCTCATGCATACAAGTATTCTTTAAATGTATTTGAAAGTTATATGAAATGAACCCACCTAGTTTTCTTATGTTGAAATGAAAGTTTATGAAGCAAATGCCTATGTTTAAGGGAGTCTTGTGAAATGAAATGTCTTTATGAAATGCTTGATTGATGAAAGGGCTTCTTAGCCAAAGTAAGGTTTCAATGTGAAGGGACAATTCTCACATTGAATCAAATGAAATGTTTAAGGTTATGATATGACATGTTTGACCTCTCTATAGGCCGTCAATACTTTAGAACATTTTTCCAAAATAGAAGGTCCGATTAGCATGGTACCCGGAATGCCATCACTGATTGTAGACCTAATTCTCTTATAAACCAAGGTTCATTAGTAGAACAGTAAATAGGGCATGGTAGTCATGATGATATTATAAACCAAAGATTTTAATGAGCTATTCCACCGATTATGATTTGATGTCTAAAGTTATATAAATGCTTATGTTATTATGATACTTAAATGCTATTCTACTGAGAGCTTACCCAGCATCGAGCTGGACAAAAGGCGAATACCCACATCCTAGAACTACGTGCCACCATAGGTATAAAGGAGATAGAGGCAAATACCCAATCTCTAAGAGGCGAGTACCCGAAATATCAAGGCTTAGTGGTGAGTACCCAAGTCTAAGAACTAGAGGTGAGTACCCGGTTCACACAATAGCTTAGTGGATCTACTTAGGCATGATGGAGTCTACCTTGGAAAGTAGTCTTCCCCTTTCTTCCGGTGTAGGGTTAACATCGGGACTCTATGTTATGGCTCACATGGTTTATGTCGGTTGATGGTCGCTCTCACAAAGGTACAAGGTCCCTCTTCTAATGTTTAAGATATATCATATGATGTCTACTATGTCTATCACAAGGTAAAGTATGTGCTCTCACAAAACTAATAATTTCTTTCAAAAGGTTTATGGATTACTTATTTACTATTCATGGTATTTTACAAGTATATGGTTATTTATAATGACTCATGACTACCTCTAAAATATTTAAGTTTCTTTTATGAATCATGATGGTTTCTATATTTTATTGACTAAGCTTCATAACTCCAAATGGTATTTCGAATGAATATAAGGTTCTAGTATGGTCCATTATTTCACCTTATTGTATAATGATATATTGCATTGCATACTCACATACTTAGTACATTCAAAGTACTAACAATACTTTTGCCTACATGATATCACCATGTAGGAATTAACGTCACTCCCCGACCTCCTCCTCGTGGCTAGCTCAAGTTAGTTGAAGATTTCTTGTGGTGAGTTCCCATGTTTCGGGAATGACATCCTTTTTATTCTAAGCTTGTGTTATGTAGAATAGTAAGACTTTTATTAAGGCATTTCTTGACACTTATATTGAGGGTGAGCTAGGGACATGTCTTAGCCCCCGCCAAGTCTATTAGTAGAGGTATGTTTAGACACAAATGGAAAATGTTTTTATTTTATTTTATTCTGCTTATTATTGTATGCCATTACCAACTAAATGCTTAATGAATGCTAAGAGGCTTGGATGAGGTACCTCCGGGTGTCTCATTCGCCGTGTCAAGTCTAGGCCCTAGGCTTGGATCGTGACACTAGGTATATCCCTATAAGCCACAAATTGATCCTAATTCTTGTACAAGAAAAGATCATGCTCCTTGTATTCTATGTTCTATCATTCTATTCCTCTCCCAAGTTCAAGAAAAAATAATATATTTATTCCAATGATGATCAAACATTAAAGTAGTAATTCAAGAACACAAGAGTAATTTATAATAAAAATCAACTTCATCCAAAGATTCAATACTCAACAATCATTCGTAGCTACAGCCCCAGAACAAGGGTCTTAGCCATTCTTACTAATCACAAACTCAAAAATAATTATTTTCATGAAATAATGTCTAAGAAAAATATACCTAACGGTGAATTCTACTTTGCCTCCTACTATGAAAAATATGAAGGAGCCTTTACAAAAGCTACATAATATTCTATTTATAGGCTTTGGAAAATAATCACATTTCCTCCTTGAATTTGGACTTCTCCTAAAGCTGGTAAATTCATTGGGGGCAGGCTTGGCGTGGTGCACTAGAGTAGCGCCAGGTTGAGCTCACAGAAGTTCTACCCCTGGCATGGCGCATCAATAGTATGCCAATGCAGAGCTTCAACAGTTTTGGTTCTAGGGAAACACACCAACAGTGCACTCTAGCCCAATTCTTTCATGTTTGCTTTTTTTTTTGAGATTTTCGTCGATTTACTTCCACGTTCTACTCTTCCATTTCAGCTCCTAAATGATTGATTTCTCCATCACAATTTCTACATGGTCTAAACATATATCTCAGAGCAAACTATCATAATATATAATAAAATACACAAAATATAGTAAAAAATGCTCTCAAAACTAAAGATACATATGGGTAGAATATGGTAAATATACATATGAATACACCCAAGATCACCACCCACACTTAAACTTTTGTTCGTTCCCGAACAACTTTCTGCACATTTGCTCTATACTTTACCATAAACACCTATGGACTTTTCCACCCTCACTTGCACTAACCAAACAACTTTAATCATGATTTTTTTAGCTCAATCATTTAGGGATAGACATACACCCTTTTTATCACCCAAATACCCTACTAGAAATAACACAACCTTTATAATAGAGTACTCTTTGCCATATTACCGAGACAACATGCTCATGGATGAAAAAAAAACAAGAATATTACCAAGCATATGTCATGAGTACCTTCACTATATTAATAAGACCTTCTCTCATTATACTTTGTTTCCACAATTATTCGATTTAAAAGGCCACTTTGAAAATTAAAGCTCCCACTCTCTCAAAAGATGTTTCAAACATGTCACAACATGTCATAGGCTTGCCCTTAGTGTATGGCGACATTGACAATGCATTCTACTCATGGAATCAATAGGACTTTTCTTTTGGTTGAAGTGTCGGCTTTGGGTCGAGGATGATACTTTTAGGTTTATAGTGACTATCCTCCCTAATGCACTTGTTTCAGGCACAACACTTTACTCTTTCTTTATCTCCTAGCTGTAACAACTTTTTTCCTTTGTCATGGATAAGGTAATGAGGAAGAAAATTACACAATAAAACTTCTGAGTAGTAACTGGGAAAATTTAAGCCTAGGTCAGACGTAGACGAAATTCGATTCAGGTGAGGACTGGGATAACTTGGTAATGGATGGGTGATGATTGTATCAGTGTGATACTTAGAATTGATAGCCAAGATGATAAAGAGCCTATATGGTTTTAAAAAATTGAATTTGAACGAGTAGAACTCCTGTAATTGATCTTGGCTTGAAGGGTTAATTTTAAGACGTCATATTTTGAGGGCATGTTGCAAAATGAGGGCTTGGGACACAAATTCTGAGATTCTGTTTTCGAGTAGCTCACCACGACGGGATTATTCCTACTATGGCAGGACCGTGATAGCGGGGTCAATGCCTCCATGGCGGGGCCAATGCGGTTTTAAATAGAAAAAGTCCTAAAAACGTTATTTTCTGAGCTTTCTTATTTTTGGAGAGCAAAAGGTCAAACTAGGACTTTTACTTTCAGTTTTCCACCCATTATTGCGCCAAAGGTAACTTAAATACTCCCCTACTTCATAATTTGATTCCTAGAACCTAGATTTCATGGTAAATATCTTAGGGAAGGGTTCTTGGCCTGAATTTAATAGTAGGAATTAGTCTGACATGGGTGATAGGATCATGAAATTGGCCAATGATTAGGATTTTGATGTAACCCAAAGATTGGAGGCCAATATTTGATTGATTTGTGTAATCCTTATATAATTTTTAGACTAAGAGCAAGCCGAAAGACTTCAGAAAGGGAAAGCTCCTATTGTTTGGAGTTTTCAAGGCTTGATTTCGAGGTAGGTAATGGTTTTTACATTCCTATCTATGTTACATGTGATTTTTACTGTAATTGATAATATTGCCTACATGTGTGACTAGGAAAGATGTAAAAAACTTAATGAAATAAATTCTGAGATTAATTGTACGAAATGAACCTGTTACTTAACTGTGCAAGCATGTAAAACATTCATTGTGGTCTTGTGAATGTGATTGTAGTTGTGGTTGATATAAATATGTACCTAAGGATCGGGTGTCACGTTTCAACACATACAGATATAGAGATCGGGTGTCACATTCTGAGATATATACATATAGGGATTGGGTGTAACATTCCGACATATATATAGGGATCTGGTGTCATGTTGTGAAATAATTATTATTTGGGTATGGGTCCATGAAAGGACTATTGTTGGTTGTTGTTGAGAATGACATTATGAACTGAATCATGCTTTGAACTTGCTAATTGGTAATCTGTTTCATAGATGCCTTCCTTTACTACTTTATAGTTGTTTGCATATGTTTCACTGACTGGGTTGGGCGCATGATTCTACCAGTACACCATCAATTATGTATTCTGATACTACACTTGCTTTTTTCTTATTGAGTACAAGGCATTTTCAAGCGACTGTTGACAGACCTCAGTTAGGAGACCACTGACTGCATCAAAATTCAAGGGTGAGCCAACTTTTTTAGGTTGTCATAGGTTTTTCTATGATCTCAGTCCACTCTTTTTGGACTTAGACCTTTTAAACTTTATTTTTATATTATTATTTTAGGGTTACATCCCCGTACTCTTAGACTTTTCCTTATAAGAGATTTGGTACAATGACTTTCAGATTTTAGGGTTTTAACTTCTGCAAGTTTGGTTTGACTATTATGCTTATGTTGAACTAAATTTATGAGTTTATGGGGACTCAGTTTAAAACTTATTTAAAAAATTATTGACACATTTTTTTTATTCTTCTTTTTGTCTTAGGATGCTAGTTGTGTTGTAGTTTTAATACTCCTATCGAAGGGTTAGTGTGGATGCCACTCAAAGTTCAGATTGGGTCCTGATAAAGTTGGTATCAGAGTCCTAGGGTCATTGATCTTGTTGTACCAAAATGAGTCTGGTAGAGTTGCAGAATAGTATGGAGACTTCTATACTTTTATTCGAGATGCTATAGGAATTTAGGAAATCTCCCTATCTTCTTCTTTCTTTTTGCTATGACTTGATTCCAATTGGAATCTAGTGATCCAAATTGGTATCTAACCTTTTTCACTCTCTTGTCTGCAGATAGTTAACATGGATTACAATATTGTCTGACTATAGCTCTTGTCAAGCCAGAGGAGGAGCCAGCTGTTTTAGGGCTTGAATGAGGCAGGGGAAGGAGAAGGAGATGCGATAGAGGCAGAGAAAAGGAAACACCCGCCAGGGGTGAGGCTCAAGCTGATAATAATCCATTAAAAGAGGCCCCTCCTTTACACCAACCAGATGTAGAAGGGAATATGGAAGTGGAGGTAGATGAGGATGCTGAGCAGGAGGTAAATATTGAAGCCGAGGATGGAGGACCTCCCTTCCCCTTCCGGACCCAACTATATCCCATTAGATCATGACTTTTTGAGTGGGTTGGTCTGCACTGGAGCCATTCTCATAGTGCCCATAGCCCAAGCTCTAGATTCTCATCATATTTCTGCTATAGTTCCTTAGATTAGTGGAGCATTGGGTACTGATGCCTTTTTTTATCCACTTCTAGGCCCAGTTATGACTGACATCGAGTATGAGATGCTGACTAAGTTCTTGAAGCTGAAGCCTATAGTCTTTCAAGGTTCTAATAATGAGGAAGCTTATGAGTTCATTCTAGACTAATATGAGAGGCTTCACAAGTTGGGTATAGTCCACCAGCATGGAGTTGAGTTCATGACCTTACAGCTTCAAGGTAAAGCCAAGCAGTGATAGAGGGCTTTTATGGAATGTCGATTGCCAGTTTTGCCTCCACTCACTTGGTTTCAGTTCTATGCCCTAGTTTTGGAGAAGTATGTGCCTAGAACATAGAGAGACCGTTAGAAGTATGAGTTCATAGCTCTTGAGCAAGATGGCATGACAATGGCTGCTTATAAGGCTAAGTTTAATGACCTATCCAAACATGCTACAAAGCTAGTGACTACTGAGGAGGATATGATTTGTTTATTCGTTAAGGGATTAAATCCTGAGTTAGAGGTATTTTCTGTTCACATGACCTCTACAGGTAGGAGCTTCAATGAAGTGACAAACCTCTCTAAGAAAATGGAAGAAGTCCGCTGATATAGGCAGGCCAAGGCTTTGGCTAAGAATCCCAAGAGCACAAACAACTTCAATGACTCTTACTCCAAAGTTTCAGGTAGGACGACAATTGTAGCCTGAATAATTTAGTCTGCCATGCCTACTTCTACATGCGCTTATACAGGGACTCCATGCATTAATCCAACTTAGAGTAGTCAGGGAGCTTCTTTTACTTTAAGAAATAGTCCATCCTTTGACCGTGCTTGTTTTAATTATGGGGAGCTAGGGCATGTGAGGAGGACTTGTCCCCACCTTACCACTACTAATACCGCACCGCAGCAAACCAGAGCAGTGGTACCAGTAGACGGAGGTAATAATGGTAGAGGACGTCCATAAGGTAGCCAATGAGGAAATCAGAAAACCTATAGATGCCTTGGTAATAGTAATGCAGGAAAATGAGTAGTGCAACCAGGCAGAGAGGTTGGCCATTTGGACGATAGGGTATAATTTTATGATTTTTTAGGTAGGAAAAAAGGTTGAGCCATCTATTATGGTGATCATAGGTACTGTTTTTGTCTTTGGTCGGATTGCTACTATTTTTTTTATTTGGGTTCTACTTACTCCTATGTGCTGGTAAAGTTTGCCTTAGGTCTTCATATGAATTATGATATGCTTAATGCCCCCATCATTATTTCTACCTCAGTTGGAGAGTCTCTTATAGTCACCCATGTCTATCGTGCTTATTCAGTTATGTTTGTGGGTTTTCAGACTTTGGTGGATTTGGTGATTTTGGACACGAAAGATTTTGATGTGATATTAGGCATGACTTGGTTGTCCCCTTATTTTGCTGTGCTTAACTATAATGCTAATACCGTGGATCTAGAGATCTTGGGTAGGGAAAGGTTAAAGTGGGATAGGGTGTACAAGCCTAAGCCAACTAAGTTCGCCTCATTCATCCAGGGTAGAAAACTGGTGGGGCAGGGTTATTTAGCATAGTTGGGTCATATTCGGGATGTCGAAGCCAAGTCCCCCTCTATTGAGTCCATTCCTATAGTATCTGAGTTTAAGGAAGTGTTTCCTACCAATTTGCCTGGTACACCTCTAGATAGATACATATATTTCTGCATTGAATTAGAGTCGGGTACTCTCCCAATATCTATTCATTCTTATCGAATGGCTCCGACAAAATTGAGAGAGCTTAAAGCTCAAATTCAAGAACTCCTTGATAAAGGTTTTATTTGTCCTAGTGCTTTCCCATGGGGTGCTCTGGTCTTGTTTATTAAGAAAAAAGATGGTAGTATGAGGATGTGTATAGATTACCGGAACTTAAATAGGATCACCATCTTAAATAAGTATCCCTTGCCTCATATAGATGATACCTTTGACCAGTTAAAGGGTGTGTCAGTCTTTTCAAAACTTGGTCTAAGGTTTGGGTTGACCAATGCACCCGCAACTTTCATGAGTTTGACGAATGAGGTGTTCAAGCCATTTCTTAATTTCTTTGTAATTATGTTTATAGATGATATTCTAGTCTATTCAATGAGTAGAGAAGAACATGTAGACCATCTTCGTATTGTTCTGGGTGTCTTGGGAAACAGAAATTATATGCAAAATTTTCTAAGTGTGAATTATGGTTATCTTTAGTTACTTTTTTGAGGTATGTGGTTTTAAAAAAATGGGTAATAATCCCCAAAATATTGAAGCAGTCAAGAACTGGGTTTGGCCTAGCTTTGTGACTAAAGTTAGGAGTTTTATGGGACTTGCCAGCTACTATCGCTTGCTCATGAAGAATTTTGCTACTATCGCCACCCATTTGACAAGGTTGATTCAGAAGGAGGTACTGTTTGCATGGACTGATAAATGTGTAGAGAGTTTCCAAAGTTCAAGACTCTTCTGGCCATGCCACCTTTTTGACTTTGTGAGTCGAAGGTAAAGATTTTATTATTTATTATGACGCTTCACATTCAAGCTTGGGTGTTGTGCTAATGCAGGATAAGAATGTTATAGCCTATGCCTCGTGGCAGTTGAAGGTTCATGAGAGGAACTATTTGATACATTATTTAGAGTTGGCAGCGGTAGTCCTTATTCTAAAATTATAGTGGCATCATTTGTACGGTGTCAAGTGCGAAGTGTTTACTGACCATCATAGTCTGCAACATGTGTTCACTCAGAAGAACTTGAATCTGAGATAGAAAAGATGGATAGAGTTGCTTAAGGATTATGATATCACCACCCAATATCATCTGGGTAAGGCTAATGTTATAGCAGACGCATTAAGCTGTAAGCTGGTTAGAATGGGAAGTATAGCTTGTTTGAGTGCCTATAAACGGCCCATGGATAGAGAGATTCAGGCTTTGAAGGATAAGTTTATGAGGCTATGCATCTTAGAGAAGGGTGGGATGCTAGATAGTATTGAGGTAAGACCTACTTTTATTGAAGAAATCAAAGCCAAGCAGTTTGAGGATAAAAACTTGAATGCGATTAGACAAAAGACTTTATTGGGAAAGGCTCAATATGCAGCCTCAATGCAGGTGGGGTGCTCATTTTTAGAGGGAGGATTTATGTTCCCAGAGTAGATGGCTTGATTTAGAAAGTACTAACAGAGTCTCATGGTTCGCAGTACTCTATTCATCCAAGTTTGACCAAGATGTATCAAGACTTGAAGCGACTTTATTGGTGGCTTGACATGTAGAAAGACATTGCTAAGTTTGTGGCTAAGTGTCAGAACTATTAGCAAGTAAAGTATGAGCACCAAAGGCCTACACGTTTACTTCATAGAAGACCATTCCTGAATCAAAGTGGAAAAGGATATCCATGTATTTTGTGGTGGGTCTCTCTAAGACCTTGGGAAAGTATGACTCTATTTGGGTTGTGGTTGATAGATTGGCCAAGTCAGCTCATTTCATTCCAGTGAGGGTAGATTATAATGCTTAGCAGTTTGTAAAGATTTATGTTAAGAAGATACTAAGGCTACATGGAGTTCCCCTTTCTATCATCTCAGATTGTGGTACATAGTTTACATCTATGTTTTGGCGGAAATTACATTAAAAGTTGGGCACTCAGCTCACTTTCAGTACAACCTTTCATCCGCAGACTAATGGGCAGTCGAAGAGAAAAATTCAAGTGTTAGAAGATATGTTGAAGGCAGGTGTGATTGATTTTGGAGGACATTGGGATAAATTCTTGCCTTGGTATAAGTTCTCCTATAACAATAATTATCACTCATCATTGATATGACACCATTTGAGGCACTATATGGGAGAGGATGTTGATCTCCTATAGGGTGGTTTGAGGCTAGAGATGTTAAATCCTTGTGAGTCAATTTTGTGAGAGATGCTCAAGATAAGATGAGAGATATAAAAGCCTAGAGTCGACAGAAGGAGTATGCAAATCGTAAAGTGAGGGATATGACATTCTAGGTAGTGGATAGGTTCTCTTGAAGGTTTCACCTATCAAAGGTCTAATGAGATTTGGCAAGAAGGTCAAGCTTAGTCCTCTCTATATTTGCCTGTTTGAGATTTTTGATCTTGTGGGACCTGTGGCTTATAGGTTAGCTTTACCCCCTAGTTTGTCTGAAGTCGATCCAGTATTCCATGTGGCCATGCTGAAGAAGTATAATGGAGATGGAGATTATATCATTCAATGGAACTCAACGCTACTAGACAAGGACCTTTACTACGAAGAAGAGGCAATTGCTATTCTTGATCGCGATGTTCAAAAATTGAGAACTAAAAAGATCAAATCGATAAAGTTTCAATGGAAGTATTGTTCGATTGAGAAAGCTACTTAAGAAACCAAGAAGGACATGCGAGACAAGTATCCTCAATTTTTCCACAATTAAGGTACTACTTTATCTTTGCTTTAGACCGTATTCCTATTTTGGTCACTCGGCGATGAGTGATGGATAAATTAGTATCTATTGTAAGGACCTATTCCCGTCATTATGGATAATCCAATGGAGAAGCAAATTGGGCAGAAATCTTCTGAGTAGTAACTTGGAAAATTTGAGACTGGCCAAACTTGGACAGAATTGATCCAAGACACTAAGGAGTATGTAAGGCTTTACAAAATTGAATTCGGGCGAGTAGAACTCATGTAACTGATCTTGGCATGAATGGTTAATTTCAGGACGTCATGTTCTGAGGGCACATTGCAAAATGAGGGCTTGAGACACAAATTTTGATGTTTTGTTTCTGTGAAACCAGCCATGGTGGGATTATTCCCACAATGGAGGGGTCGCCACAGTGGGGTAAATGCCGCTATGGTGGGATATATGTTCCCATAGTGGGGTAAGTACTGCGATGTGTCATGATTTCTAGCCTATGGTCTAGAAATGACACAGCGATCGGAAACCGAAAGGATCCCAACCAATCCATTGTAACACCCCCAAAATGTTTCACTAAGATTAGGACCGTTCTTCGTGTATGTATAAGATCGTACTAGACGATTGTAAAGTGAATACATGAGTTAGGATAAATTCCTAAGAAATTAGAGAGTGTTGGATGTGATTTAGGGTCATGAAGGAACCCTAGAACCAAGCCAAGTCCAAAGAACTCGTCTTGGCTAAGTTTTCGAATGAGTTTGTATACGGATCGACTTCTAATGACCTTATCTTTTTGAATGTAATGAACTGGGTGGCCCATGACCTATTAAATTAAAGGTCTTTGATTATTCTTTCCAACTCCACCAAGATTGTATTTTTTGGAGTTCGCAGTCAAAAGTTATGACTATCTTACGACGGACTAGTGCTGCAGGAATTTCAGGCCTGGACCATAACTGAGGAAAACCTGGGCTTGGCGCAGTAGTAGCGTGACGCGCCACTATAGAGATAGGAATAAGCCTCAGTAGTTTGTTCCATGGCGCGACGCGCCACTATTAGATGTGAAGGGTTTTTAAGCCCATTTTCCAGAACCCAAGAAATTTAGGCTTGGAGCTGCAAGGGCGCGATGCGCCACTATAGCGCCAGGAACAAGTCTCAGTAGTTTAGTCCTTGGTGTGATGCGCCACTATTAGACGTGCAGGTTTTAAGCCTATATTCAACTTAGCGCTGCAGTGGCGCGGCGCGCCACTATAGTGCCAAGAGGATTTTAGCCCTTTTTCCAGATTTTTGAGGAAGGGAAAATTAGACATTTTTCCTAATTATATATACAATGATTTGGTCATGATTTGGAACATAATTTTCAGTCCATTTCCTCTCTCAAAAAGCCCTAGACATCCTCTCTTCTCTCTCAATCCATCTCCAACAAGAAATTACCTTCAAGCATTTCTAAGGTTCAAGCTTTCCATTGAAGACCCAACATCAAGGTTCCTTCAAAGTCTTCACCAAGGTATGTAAGGCTACTCAAAGCATGAGTTGAGTCCACTCATGTGCCCTACACCTTCTTTGAGGTTAAATGTTCATAAAAATAGAGTTTCTTGATAGGCTTATGTCCAAATGAGTCTTTTCATCTATTATCTTAATTTTTGTTATGTTGATGTTGTGGAGTTAAGAAAATGATGTGCTACATGTTGGTATGAGTTGATTGATATGAGTGGTTAAACATATTTTGTTGATTTTCTTAACTATGTTGATTTCTTTAAATATGTTAATTTTCTTAAATATGTTGATTACCCTAAATTGATGATTTGACAAGGTTCCAAATGAAACTTGTCGATATGATTAGATTGAGTTGATTGGATGGAGTTTTATGAGCATTGAGTCTTGGAAGGAGTATCGAGCACTGAATTGGGTAAGAGTAAGTAATGACTCGAATCCAATAACTACGTCGCCAAATGTAGGAGGGGATTGAACCGTTAAAGTTGGATGCTTCCCAAATTATTGTCTTGACATGATATGATTGGTTGGATATGGATCCATGATTGGTTGATTCATTCATACCTTGGCAAGGTATGAACGGATGTGGCAACAACATCGGCTTGTTGTACTATCACTGGCTCATAAGTAATTGTTGTCGGATAAGAGAAACTCCCATATAGGTCTTGATAGTACTCTGAGTCGGATTGGGTTGAATTGTTTGTGATTGGTCCCATCTAAATCATATCCCTATTTAGTCTTAGGACACTTGATTGAGTTGTTCTTTCTCTTGAGTTGAGATTTCAAGTTGATTTAATTCTTCCTTGATATTTGTTTCATCCGGCCATTTTACATACTCGTACATTCCATGTACTGACGTCATTTGGCCTACATAATTTCATGATACAGAGACAGGTACTAGAGATCATCAACCGATGCACCATTGAAGATCTTCTCACTTCCAGCTAGTTGGTGAGTCCTCCCAGTTTTCGAAGGATACCGAGATTATCTTTATAGCTTTATTTTGTTTCCTTTATTTTGATTATTGGTAGCCATGGACTTGTCATTGGCACTTCCTGGATTGTTGATAGAGGCTTCATAGACTAGAGTGTGGAAGTGTTGAATTATCCGTTTTGACTAGTTTTATTCTTGTTAGTTATTGATTGGGTATTTGTTTGGCCTTTAGCCCTAAATTATGAATAGTATGCTTATGATTGAGTCTTCCGCTGATAAAACGTGACTGAATGAAAGTGTGACTAGACCAAGTGGTTCGCTTGAGGGCCAGAAATGGCTTTTGAGTGTCGATCACGTCTAGGATACCTTCTCGGGGGTGTGACATCCATATTAGCATACATCGCACACATAAGGCAATTAAATATAATGAAATAGCCAGAAGAAACTACTCAACGTAGATGTTAAAAGATAGCAACCCAACTCAAACGCCCAAAATGGACTACATCAACTTTAAATGTCTAAATATTCCTCTAAGTCTGTACTTGATAGGGGATTTTGGGCAAGTTCCTTGCTCACTCAAATCATAAAGAAAGTAAAGGTAGATAACATAAAAGAAAGTCCCATCCTTGATAAATGAGGACTCACCAATGACAAACTCGAGAGTGCTAAGTCAACTCTAGCCAGAAGTAGGATGAACGTGGTCGTCGGTCCCTAAATTATAAGATAATATAGGTAAAATATGTGTTAGTACATAGAAAGTACTAAGTATATGAGATATACATGAACAATAATTAGAACAAGAATTAGAACATGAGAAATATGACATAGGATGCATGACCACTATACATGAACATGAATAAGGCTTTGAAAGCATTTGAAATCACATGAAAACTTATGGTCAATACATTATAAACTTCATAGCAAAACTCACATCATTTCATATAACTTGTGTGGCATAAGACCTTTAACCGACATCCAAGACCCTGCGAACTATACCATGGTAGACTCCATGAGAGGAATTTAACATCATAAGCTATATGTGGATCCACTAGCTAGGCCATAAAGGCAACCTATGATGGTAGCATAATTTAGGCTTTTAGGTTGCTACTAGAATTCCCTTGGTTAAATTAGTATGTTACCAAAATGAACCCCGCCTATAAGTTCTCTCGATGCTTAGTCAATATCCCAATGGAATTCATTATAAACATCAAAACATCATCATTAACTTTATCATGAAAATAACCATAAGAGTAGCTCATTAACTTTAGTGATTCGTAGGAATCCATAACTTTGGTGAGAATATCTAAACATGATTGTGTGAGAATTGTCCTTATCACACCATAATAACTTTATTGGATCATTATTGATTATTATCATAACTTTCATCATTCAATCATAAATCTCAACTTAATTCATAAAAGCTTTTCTATGAAAATCATTGAACTTATAATCAAAATTCATGCAACTCATCTTTGAACTTCATAATCATGATTGAAAATATCTTTATGCATGGGAATTCATAATTCAACTTGAAATCACGTAATTTATGTAAAAACATGCTTAGAATGATCATTGATAATAATATTGAAACAACCCAATGTAATTCATCAAAACTAGGATTAGAACCCAAGGAAATTTAAGGAGATCCTTGAGGAAAATCTTGGGACTCCATAAGTGAAAGGAACCCATGGATAAATCCCCACATACCTTGGTGAAATCCACTCAAAATAGGAGAAGAACCTTGATGAACTTGAAACCCTAGCTTAGAATTTGTAGGAGAGCTTGAGAGAACCTTGAGGGAATTCTATTGATCTTGTCTTAGAGATTTTTAGTAGAATGAGTTAGAATAGGGAGAATTTTGAAGGTTTGGGTAGTTATAGGCTTGAACTTGGCCATAATAGTATCTAGGTTCATTAAACCGAATTTGAAAAAATACAATATTACCCCTCATTAATTTTAAAACTTGACCCTATGAATTGGGTTCTACGACTCGTCCCTAAGTTTATAAAATGTAGACTTGGGTCATGCTGTAGGTCTAAGAAGACCCTGATATTTAGGGTCTCTAATCTTTTCCTATGAGTCGTGGTTATGACTCATCGAAGTTATTATAGGTCGTAGACCCTAGTCGTCCTGCAGGTTCTAAAAACCTGCAAAATCCTAGTCTCTGAAGTTTCATCACAACTCGATACTATGAGTCATCAACACTTCTATGACTCGTTCTATTGAGTCATAAGGTTTAACCTAAGCTTGGTCCTTGAAAGGCCCTTAGGAATCACTCTACGATCCATAAAAGGTGTCGTAGAACCAGAGACAATCACACCTTGAGAGATATGTCTTTTGTTCATACATTTCGACTTCTAGGGTATTATAACATGGTGGAACAATGCGGTTTTAAATGAGAAAAGTGTCCAAAATGTTATTTTCTAAACTTTCACATTTTTTGGAGAGAAAAGGGACAAATTAGGGCTATTCCTTTCAGTTTTCCACACATTGTTATGCCAAAGGTAAGTTAAATAATCTCATACTTCATAATTTGATTCCTAGAACCTAGGTTTCATTATAAATATCTTAGGGGAGGGTTCTTGGCTTGAATTTAATGGTGTGAATTAGCCCTACATGGGTGATAGGATCATGAAATTGGACAATGGTTAGGATTTTGATGTAACTTAAATATTGAAGGCCAATAGTTTATTGATTTGTGTAATTCTTGTGTAACTTTTAGACCAAAAAAAGATAAAAGACTTCGAAAAGGGAAAGCTCACGTTGTTTAGAGTTTCCAAGACTTGGGTTTTAGGTAGGTGATGGTTTTTACATTTCTGTCTATGTTACATGTGCTTGTTACTGTAATTGATAGTATTTTCTGCATGTGTGAGATTAGAAAATATGTAACAAATTTAATAAAATAAATTATGCGATCAATTTTACGAATTGAACCTATTACTTGACTGTGCAAGCATGTGAAACATTCATTTTGGTTTTATGAATGTGATTATGGTTGTGGTTGATTTAATATATGTACCTAAGGATCTGATGTCATGCTTCGACACATATATATATGTCACGACCCAAACCTTGGTCCTAGAAGTGACATGGCGAATGAAACATCTAGAGATACCTCACTCAATCCTCTTATCATTCATTGTGCTTTTCATTGGTAATGATAAATAATTCAAGCGGAAACAAAAAAGATATCGGGACTAAGGGATTTGACATTCAATAAGATTCAAAGTCAACATAACATCATTTACTATGTCCAACAATACCTCTTCATCAAAGACTTGGCGGGGGATAAGACATGTCCCTACCTCACCCTCAAAATATAAGTTAAAATATACACAAGTAATTAAAGAGTCTAAACACAACTTAAGCTAGAAAGGTAGGAGTATCATTCTTGGATCATGTGAACTCACCACTAGTAGTAACATTCAACGATCAATCTAGCCATGGGTAGGAGAGTGTGGAGCGACGTTGGTTCCTACATGGTGATATCATGTAGGAAAAAGTATGCATTAGTACTTTGAATGTACTAAGTATATGAGCATGCTATAGAATGAAGAACACTAAGACCTTTAATAAGTAATATACATAAGTGAATGCATGCATGAGAAATCATCATATGAAAACTTAAAACATTTATTTTGTGGGAAAGTGACCTTAACCAATGTTTAAGACCATGCGAGCTATTACATGGAATCCAATATAACCCCCTACGTTGGCACGGGGAGACTACTAGCCGGGTAGAACTCTGTTAACTTTAATCATTTCTTTAACATTAAATTTAAGGGCTAATTATGGATCCACTAGCGTAAATAGCCTATAAGGGCTCCTATGTTGGCGCATAGTTAATGCAACATGAGACTTTACTTAAGGACCCCTTAGGTCGAGTCCCCATCTACATGCTACATTCGGTGCTATATCAATCCCACGGAATAACATTTAAATATCATAATAACATAAGCATTGTATAACTTTAGAAACCAAATAATCATCGGTGGAATAGATCATTAAAGCATTTCATTTGATTCAAATATGTGAGAATTGTCCTTTCACATTGAATCCTTTCTTTGTCTAAAAGCCCTTTCATCATCATTCAATCATTTTACAAGACTCCCTTAAACATAGGCATTTACTTCATAAACTTTCATTTGGAGTCAAAAGCTTTCAAGTCAAATTTTATTGGAAACATAAAAAAATAAGGTTGATTCTATTCAATTCATCTTTAACATATGCTTTTAAAAGAACCATGCATAACCTTTAGATTGATTCAATTCAAAACATACTTCAAATAACCCACCATTCATTTCAAAGACTCATAATAGCTTGAGATAGAAAATTACTTGAAATTCAATAATTCATGAAATTGAGTAGTAAAATAAGCTTACTTTAACATAATATCAATAATTTGAACCATAATCTAGCAATTTAAAAAGAATTAAATAAGATCCTTTTGAAAATTCATAAACCCAATATAGGAATTTAGGGCATTCATAGGTAGAATCAATTCCATGCACTTTGAGTCAATAACCATCATTTCAATCATGCTTTATGCTAGTAAGAAGAAATTAGAAGTACCCATAAAGAATTAATACTTAAATTCAAAGAAATTAGTTGGAAAGGGTTTTGGGACTCCATGGGTGAAAGAACCCATAGATGGAGAAACCCACATACCTTATAGTAAAATTTGAAGAAATCTTATTTCTTATTCTTTAATAAGGAGCCTTAAATCCCTTGAATTTGGTAAGGTTTTTGTAGGAGATGATTTGACAGAGAGGAGGATGAAGTTTACAATTTTGGGGAGGCAAAAGACTGAAAAATGACCCCAAAATATGTCAAACCCATCTATATATGATTAGGTAATTATCCAAGATGTCCTTCATCAAACAAAAATATAAAAAACGGGTTCAAAACATACTGGCACAATAGTGGCACGCCACTCCTGAGCCAAAACTACTGCAGCTAATTTCGGGTGCACTGCCGACATGCCGCGCCAAGCCCCAAACTACTGTAGCGATATCTCTAGTAAAATGGCCATAAATTTTTACTCCATACTCGAAATTAGGAAAACTTGATGTATTTGGAAAGAGGACTCAAATAACTCTAATTTTATAGGTCATGGGACATCTAATTTATTATATTCTAGGAGATATGATCGTTTTAAGTTGACCCTATTAAGGGCTCATATGAAAACTTAGCCGATAGAAATTCTTTGGACTTGACTTGGTATTAGATATCACTTATGACCCTAAGACATATCTAATACATTTCAAATACTTAGGAATTGATCCTAACTTATATATACAATTAGAAGTCATCTAGTTCGAGGCAAAAAGATCCTCTGAAGCCATTTTACCCTACTTTACCCTAGTATGACACATTCCAACTTTTAAACCACACAGGACCTTACAACATATAGGTATCAGGTGTCATGTTTTGACACACACATATATAGGGATATGGTGTCACATTTTGACAAAATATATAGGGATCGAGTGTCGGGTTTTGACATAACTGTTTTTGCATCTCAATCCCGTGAGAGGACTATTGTTGATTGATATTGAGAATGACATTGTGAAATGAATAATGCTATGAACTTGCTAATTGGTAATGTGTTTCATAGGTGCCTACCTTTAATACTTTATAGTTTCTTGAATATGTTTCACTGACTAGGTTAGCCGCGTAATTCTACCAGTACACAATTTATTATATGTACTGATATTGCACTTGATTTTTTCTTGTTGAGTATAGGACATCTTTAGGTGACTGCTGACAGACCTCATTTAGGAGACCACTGGCTGCATCAAAATTAAAGGGTGAGCCAGCTCTTTCAAACTGCCATGGGTTCTTCTAGGATCTCAATCCACTCTTTTCGTACTTGGACCATTCAAAATTTATTTTTTACATTGTTGTTTTGGGGTTTCATCCCCGTCTTCTTAGAATTGTTCCTTAGAAGAGTTTTTGTACAATGACCTTCAGGTTCTAGAGGTTTAACTTTGTTATACCCCACACTTTTGATATATGGGAACATCTATTTAGCTTCTCTAAAAGCTACCATGTGATCCATATTATCTATAACATTATCTAATAACTCTAAGGAAGAGAGAATGTGATGCCTCATGATAGTGAAAGTTGGAAATAGGGTTATAAGGATTTGAAAGGAGTTGGAAGCCAAGTAATGAGTCGTGGAACTCGACTTACCTGCATAAGCTACCAACATGGATGTCTTACATAATTAAGCTACTTGAGTACATGATGAGCTTATATATCAAGGATTACACAGGCTCTTAAAGTAAGATGAGATTACGAACCTATGAAAAGGAGTAAGTAGGTGATGCACCTACTTAGAAAGTGGGCCCCACCAAGACACGTGGTAGCAAGTGATGAAGACACATGGAAGCAGGTGATATACCTACTAAGGTGGGCCCCACCACACCACAGGGCAGCACCTTAGAGGGTGCATGGCGTGAGGTGGCTGCCTAGAAGCTGGATACATGTCACCCTTAGGGGATGATACGTGTTACTCTTAAAGAAAGAGTATATAACCCTAAGTTATGACTAAGGACTCATTTTGGTCTTCTTTTACACTTAGAAATTTGGAGAGAAAGAAAAAGAGAGATACGGCCCTAGCTGCAGCAAAGGAGCTCCAAAATTGTGGCCCCTAAATTAATTCTCTAAGGTGATTTCAATCCATTGGAAGGTGATTAGCAATGTGGTTCTTCATTCACTTGAAGACTTTGAAGAACCCTAGAAAGAACAAGGGACGGCCATGGCTGCCACAAGGTGAGCCTCAAGCCTTGACCCATAAATTAATTTTCTAAGGTATTTCCCAATCAATTGGAGGTGGTTAACAACGTGGAGTAAGTATTGGGGCAGCAAGAGGGACCAACGTTCATTCCACACATTCCAACCAAGTTGAGGAACCCACGTATTAAGGTAAGGTGTGATTGTTGTTTTACATGTTTTATGTAAGGGTTTAGACGTGTTGTGAATATGTAAATGAGGATTAAAAGTACAAAAGTATGTAGGTTGGCATTGAGGGGCTATTTGTATTTGGAAATGGTGAGTCCATTTTAATTATTATTTTGTTGGATGTTGTTGAAAGCCACGTAGGGGATGGTTGTATTTGGACATAGAAAATTAAGTTTTGTTCCCATTTTAGTTGTTATTATTATGAAGTATGTGACAAGAGGAAAGGAATTAAATGGTTAAAAATTAAATTGAATTGGCCTTGTGGGCTGTTGCGGGACTTATGATAATATTGACATGGTTTTCTTACATTTAAGTGAATGATGTTGTAATTGTGTGTGGGCTGATTTAGAATAAGTGTGCGGGCTATTTTAGGACGTTCTTGAAGCTTGACTCGGCTAACCTTGATATAGCACTTGAATGTGTGATTATTGATGCTACTTGGTAGTTGTATGGTTGGCTTGGACGTAAGGAAGGTGAGTAATATAGGAGAGGTGATGTCCAATTCTCTAGAAATAACCTACTAACAATGAAGTATGTTCAGTACCCTTCCGTAGCTTAACTATAGTGTTTAACGTTTTTATATAGGTTGAGATACTATTGGGCAGCGTACGATCTACGTGGTGAATAAGCGTTAAAGGTATGTAAAGCTATCCTTCTTTTCTCTTGGCATATTTTAGCCATAAGTGGTTTTATATGAAATGTGGGGATAATTCCATTCATAAAGCCCCGAGTATGATTCATGCCTCTTATCCACATCTTGATGTTAGAACTCTTACAATAATTGAGTTATTACCTCTCAAGTCTTCTATATGAGGGAAAGTAGTAAGTATGTAAAGCCTATTCTTTCTTTTGGCATGTCTTAGGATATAAGTTACGAATGATATATATATAAAATTTGGGGTATTCCTATTCATAAGCTTCGAGCAAGACTCATGATCCTTATCCACTTCTTGAAGTTAAAACTCTTAAAAGTAGTTGAGCTACTATCCTCGAGTCTTCTATATGTTGAATTGTAATTGGAGATATAAGCTCTTATGCCTAAGGACTCTATGATGACAAATGTCTTTGATATCATAAGCTGTTTAACAGCATCTTGATACATGTCTATGATTCCTGAGGCTTCATTTGATACAATCCTTAGTGACATCTAGAAGGTACTTCAGATAATTCCTACCCTGACCTTCAAGTGATGGTTCACTTGGTTACTTCATTGAGTCTCAGATAATGATTTAAATTATGTGTGGTTACTCACTACTCTACTCGTGTATACTGTAACACATCTTTCACCGAGTCCCAGACTGGATATGTTATTGTACGTAGTTCCACTGCATTGTTCATCGAGTCCCATAATAGGTAGGGTATATTACCGAGTCCCTTATTAGAGGGTTGGGTATGGTATATGATGATATAAACTTGATTATGGCATCGAGTCCTAGAATGGGCTGGGTATGTTATCGTGCTTAGTTTTTCTACATTGTTCACCGAGTCCCGTACTAAAGGGTTGGGTATGATATATAAATGTATATAGATCTGGACATACGTTCCTCAGCATATATGTATATGATAATATGATATGATAACATAATGAGATGATGTCGCCGGGCCCTAAGATGGGTCCTATATGAATCACCGAGTCCATAATAGGCCGGATATGATATATGATATGAGCATGCATGATTTTACTTCATAAAGCACGGGTATAGTGATTTCTTGAGTATCATACTTGTCTCCTAAACCTTTATTTCATATGTGATCCTATTTATGATATGTTATTCTTTATATACTTAGTACATATGTCGTACTGACCCTCTTTCTTTGGGGGGTTGCATTTCATGCCCGTAGATACAACGACTCATTTCGGAGATCCGCCAGCTTAGGACTCTCCACTCAGTTATTTTGGAGTTCTCCATTATACCAAAGCCCAGACTGTTGGTATTGATCTTTTGGTATATGTATTCATTTATCCAGGGGTACGATGGGGCCCTGTTCCATCATATGTTACAATTGATGTTCTTAGAGGTCTGTAGACATATATGTGGGTTGTATCTAGATATGGTCCAGTTGTACTAGTATGACTTATGTTTTGGAACATTCCCATTCATAGTAGCAGCCTTGTCAGCTTGCGTATACGTACATGATAGATGTAGCAGAACGTTCCTATAGGTAATGATAGCCTTGTTGGCTTACGTACTATGTTATCCTTGATGTTGTAACTCCTCAGGAGATAGATGTGTTAATATTTAAATATGGGACAGTTTCGAGATGCATTCTATTCCCTCAAGTCCCATATTATGTTATGTTATGAAATAAGTATAGATAACCAGGATGTATACGCGTGTCCAGTTTGGGCACTAATCATGGCCCACGGGGTTGGGTCATGACAAAAGTAGTATTAGAGCAGTTCATCCTCGGAGTATCTATAGACTGTGTCTAGTAGGACATTTAGGATGTTATCTTTCTTTCATATCTAAGATCGTGTGATAGAGCTGAGTCATAGAAAATGAAGTTCCTTATACTAACCGTTGATTTCAGCTAAAGAATAACATTAACAGAAGAGAGTGCCTAATGGTATTGGTAGATGCACAGTACACAGGTAAGTAATGGTACGAAAAAGGCATATTAGATAAGGTAAGAATATTGATATATGATTGCAAGGTAAAGTTCAAATTTGAAACGAAAAGTAGACAGAAAAGTGTCACGGGTGTAGTTCAAGTTGGACATACGAGGTAAGTCCATCATTTTTTAATGTTGTTGATATTGGGCGCCTTGTGTGGCTGTGATATGATATGATATGAATATATATGTTGGCCCTGTGAGGCATTATTGGCATTTTTGTGTACAGGTTTGAGATAGTAAGAAATATAGAGGAAACTCTACCCAAAATTTCCCAAGAAAAAAAAAAGAGTGAGATAGAAGTTCATAATAGGCCTTGGAAGTTGATACTGATAGGGTGAACTTATTATGTTGAAATAAAGCTAAAAGAGGTACCCTCTATGTTATCGGTGAGGGGCACTACTTTTACTTAGGGAGTTTTATTATGGAAGAAAACTCTTTTGGAGGACAAAGTGTCCAGCGATTGAGTTTCACTTTGGTTGAAAAGTACAAAACCTTCAACCATTAGTTGTGAACTAGATAATTTGTTCACGACTCAAGAATAAACCTAGAGGGAAACCATGTGGGTCAAGCACTAAAAAGTACTGTGGTGCTTATTGGATTCTAGTTCTCTTCTGGTGGTGATTGGAGAATGCTTCATGGTAACATTTTATCAGCTCTTAACCAACTAATTAGAGATGAAACTTTTGAATGGAAAACATAAATTTGTGGGATATTCAGGATCATATGTTTCACATGTTATTGATGAAATGCTATGATGATTCGGAAGGGCTCGTAATACTAAGGGGTGATTTAGAAAAGGTTGGCAAATCTTGATAGGGTGTCATATAAGGGTATTGACTAAATTGATAAGTAGGGATAACAACTTGTGAGATATGAAGTATAAGACTGACCAGGAAGGATAAAAGGTTAAGTACGCTACTTCACCGAGTGGAATTAACCCATAGTAGGAATCGTGACAAAGGTTAAGAAGTGTTATACTATAAAATGGGATGCGAACAGGATGTAGTGTGAATATAACGAGGATCATTATGAGAATAATTAAAGCCTAGTAAGGAAGTAACTAAAGGGTATGATGTGGTTTGTGGGAAACAGAAAAGCAAATAGAGAATGAATAAGAAAGACTTATTAAGTTCTATAGGGAAAGCTTCGAATAAAGGTTATATACTGATGGAAATGATAGCAGGCACAAGGAAAGAAAGGGTAACTAAAAAGAGGAAACAGGAAGAAAGTGAGATAATAGTGGAGCAATAAGACATGACATGTGTAGCCGAGGATATAAGTGCTAAAAGTGATGGAACTGCAAAAGACCAAGCTGTAAAAAGATGAGCAACGAGGTAGAGTGGGTGCTAGGAAATAACTGGTATGATATGAATATAGATGGATGAACAGAATACATTATAGAAATGAGAAAAAGGATTATGAGGAAGTAATGTATTCCGAATGATATCAAGGAACCATAAGATTCCCTCGTGTGAAGAATAAAAGATAGACATAGACGGGTAAAATGATAAGGGAATTTTAACAGAAGCACCCAAGATAGATGTAATTAATTGAATACAAGTATGGAATGAAAGGGGAATGTATAGTTATGAACTTAAAGGTGTAGTACGACTACATGGTGATAAAGTAAGACCATGATTGAGGAGAACTTGGTATGTTGTTGAGAAAGTTAGAAGTCTGTGTTGGGTACACAATAAGGGTAGAAAGCTCATGAGGCATAAAGAGGTATTGTCTATATGTGACTCCACCTTGGAAAATAGTGAGATTCTTCGAAGATAGGGAATGTAGATTTGCAAAACAACTAATGCATTGCGAATTTATTAGAGGAATAAATGGTATCCATTGGGATAAAGATAGTGTTATGACAAAGCTTGAAACACGTGTCATCACAGTATAAGTGCTCCCAAATGGAGAATTTGAAACGAGTAGAAGCACTAGCTAAATACTGATTGGGATGAATGGAATATGGATTTTAATAAATTGCTACATTAATTATATGACTCGAGTACCAAAAATTACTATATATTGAGAATTCTAAGCACCTCATGATTGTGTTACGATTTTTGTACATGGGTAACTTGAGGTATAGATGATATAAAGAAAGATATGGATAGGGTGCAGTATACCAAAGGTGTTGGAAAAAAATCATATGCATTTGAAAATTTGAAATGGGGGCATAAGGTAAAATATAAACAGATAATGACATGGGTACACCCTAAAGGGGGGGAAGTGGATAAGAGAAACACAAGCGTAAGAAGAAACCAACCGACATTATAATGTGTTAATGTGAACATTTAAACTTCAAGTGATATTCCATGCTGGCACGGGTTAGCAAGATCTAAAAGCCAGTAATAAATGGATAGAATCCATGATATCTGAGACAGTGCTGAGAATTATTGGTAAAGACCTTAAATAGTACGACATCAAAGGATGGGTGCATACAAAAAGGGAGGAATGCGACAAAAGAATAATAATGAGTAATTTAAGGATATTGTGAAGGATAGAAAGGCTATACTTGACTAAAGGTTAAGATGTTGGCAACAGAGTTATTATCTACTGATATTGTGACATACAAGTAGAACAAGAGAAAGGATAAAAAATCTCTCCTATGGTAAAATATAAGAGAACTTAAGGGTAAGTAAAGGAAGCAAAACAAGTGTGACAAAATAGACTGAAAATACATATTAGTACAATGGAATATGTAGAGAAGAGTATGCTACGAGAAGGAAAGACTATAATTAGCATTGAGGGAAAAAGCCATAGTTGAGCCCTGACATCAACTAAAGGAGTTAAGAAAAGATATAGGGTCTACAGAAAGACTAGTATGGCGACGCTAAGGCATCTTTTGGGTTGATTTAAGCACCTACACATGTTCGTGTAAAGGTTGAAATATTATGTGTGGTAAGAGAACTAGAAAGAAAATATAAGTAGAGGCGCAGTAGGATATGCCTAGGGTATTACAAGTTGGGTTAAGAGAAATTGTGAAATAGCTTAAACAATATTGAGCATCAGAAGCCTGGTAGACTATTACAGGAGATGGAAATCCCAACTTGGAAATAGAAAGTATATGTATTTTAGTACAGGCTTACCTTGCACTCTACGGAAGTATGATTTCATACGGGTATGGTAGATAGGCGGACATAATCAACCTATTTTCTTCCAGTTAGGAATGCATATTTACCTGAGAACTATGCGAAGTTATATATTAGCAAAGTAGTAAGATGTAACACCCCTCAAAAAATTGTTCCCTAGGATTCGGACCTTTCTTGTATTGTACGGGGTCGAACCCAATTATTTAGAAGTGTGTGCTTGAGTTGAGATGAGTCCCCGAGTAATTGAGGAGTGTTGGAGGTGATGTGGGGTCACAGAGGACCCCTAGGATCGAGCTAAGACCAAAAAGGTTTGTCGTGGCTAAGTTTGAGGAGGTGTTTGCATGAGGGGTTGACTTCTAATGACCATATCTTTTGATATATGATGATATGGATGGCCTACGACCTATTAAATTAATGGTCATCGAGTCTTCTTTCCAATGCCACCAAGAATGTAATTTTTGGAGTTTGGAGTCGAAAGATATGTTGATCCTAAGATGAACTAGCACAACAGGAATTTTAGGCCTGGGGTTCAACTACTAGAAATCTGGGCTTGGCGCCGCAGTGGCGCGATGCACCACTATCACGCTAGAAACATGCCTCAGTAGTTTGGGCTCTGGCGCGGTGCGCCACAAAAAGGTGTGTAGGGTTTTTCAAGCCAAATTTCGAGAACCCAGGAATATTAGCCTTGGCGCTATAAGGGCGTGACGCACCACTATCGCGCTAGAAACATGCCTCAGTAGTTTGGTCCTTGGCTTGGCACACCACTACGAGATGTGCAGGTTTTAGGCATAATCAGCCTTGTGCTGCAATGGCGTGATGCGCCACTATCGCGCCAGGTGCATTTTTGCCTATTTTTCAAAACTTTGAGAATGGGCAATTTGGGAATTGTCCCAAATTATATATGTATTACCCTTGGTCTTTTAGGAACACATTTTTATAGCCTCACTCTCTCTTTAAAAGCCCTAGGAGCTTCTCTCTCTCTCTTCTTCTTCTTCTTCTTCTTCTCCATTTCCAACAAGAGATTATTCCAAGAGCTTTAAGACTTTAAGGCTTGAGTTCTCTATTGAAGACCCAACCATAAGGTTTTCTTCAAGTTTTCACTAAGGTATGTAAGGCTATCCAAAACATGGGTTGAGTCCACCCATGTGCCCTACTCTTGCGTTGAGGTTAGATGTCCATGAAAATGGAGTTTCTTGGTATGGTCTATGATTGAATGAGTTTTGTCCCCTATTTATTGGATGATATATGTGTTGATGTTGTTGAAATAAGAAGTTCCTAAAACCTTCATGTTAGTATGAGTTGATGGAGATGACTTGTTATTATGTTTTGTTGATCTCTTTAGCTATATAGCTATATTGCTTAAGTCAATTTCCTTAAATGTGCTATTCTACTTTTGTTGTTGAGCTAAAGTCATAGAGTTGTGATGAGTCTTAAGGTGATATCATAAATGCTTACCTAAATGAGGCTTGATTGAGTAAATTGGAGGACAGAATTGACGAGTGGACGAGGTCCTAAATGGAACTTGCCATTATGACTTAATTGAGTTGAAATGAGAATAGAGTTGATGAGTTGGCAATGACCCACATGAAACTAGCCGTGAGGGCTTGTTTGAGATGATTGGAGAGAGTCTTATGAGCATAGATTCATGGGAGGAGTATCGAGCACCGAGGCGGAAGAGAGTATAGTCCATACTCAAACCCCAAGAACTACACCGCCAATGTAGGTAGGGATGGAACTATTAAAGTCGGATGCTTCCCATGGGATTGAACCATTAAAGTCGGATATTTCCCATTTATTTGTCCTGAAATGATAGGACTTGACTAATCGATGGTATCCATGATTAGGGAGGCGTTCCTGCCCTGGCAAGGTATGGACGGATGTGGCAACAACGTCTGATTATTGTACTATCACCGGCTCATAGGTAATGGTTGTCGGATAAGGGAAACTCTCATTTAGGTCTTGATAGTACTCCGAGTCAATTGAGTTGAGTGGCTTATGAGTTAGTCCCGTCTAAACTATTCTTGTTAGACTTAGGACACTTGAGTGAGTTGTTATACATATATGAGTTAAGGTCCTGAGTTGATATTGATGTCTTCTTGATGTTGTTTCATTCGGCCATTTTACATACTCGTATATTCCATGTACTGACGCCCTTTGGCCTGTATTATTTCATGATGTAGAGACAGGTACCAGAGATTATCAACCAGCGCTTTGTTGAAGATCCACATACACTTCTGGCTAGTTGGTGAGTCCTCCTAGCTTCTGGAGAATGTTGAGCTTCCTTGTATGGTTTTGCTGTTGTTGTTTCCTTCATCTTGATTGTTGGTAGCCATAGGCTTATCATTGGCTCCTCCCAGACTTTGATAGAGGCTTCATAGACTAGAGTGTGGGGAGTTTGGACTATTGTTTTGGGGAGTTCTATTATACTTATTTTGTTGGGTTAAACATATTTGGCCTTCGGCCCCCATATTGTAAATAACATGTTATAATTGAGCCTTCCATTGAGCATATATGATTGAATGATGGAGTGATTGAGCTAGGTGGTTCGCTCGGAGGTCAGAAATAGCCTTCGTGTGCCAGTTACGTCTAGGGTACCCTCCTGGGGCATGACAAACATGGTATTAGAGCCCAGAGTTCCAGTGTCCTAGGGAGTCTATGAAGCTGTGTCTAGTAGAGTCTTACTTATGGGTGTGTTGTGCACCACACTTATAAGCAGGAGGCTATAGGACATTAGAAATTATTTCACTTCTTTCATACTCTGACTTCGTGTGATAGAGTTAAACACTATGAAACTTCCCTTCTAATTTGTGCGTTTATACGTTACAGATAATGCCTCTAAAACGTACTGTCAGCCAGAGAAATACCGAAAATGCAGAGATGCCTCGGTCTGAGGTACACCCGGCAAGGGCTAGAGGTCGACCTTCGAGGTATGCGGAGGCACCCCAAGTGCCTGCTACTCCGCCTATAACCACATCAGAGGCAGAATTTCGAGGGGCAATTGCAATGCTCACGTAACTAATGGCTGCCCGAAATGGTAACCAGAGTTCGCCGACTCTTAGCTCTAGTTTCTAAGAGCCATCTGCTGCCACTAGAATTAGAGACTTTCTGAGGATGAATCTGCCAGTATTCATGAGTTCTAAGGTTGATGAAGACCCCCAAAATTTTATGGATGAGATGTGGAAAATCTTGAAAGCTATGCATGCTACGGAGGTTGAGGGGGTTGAGTTGGTGTCCTATCAACTCAACGATGTGGCAAACATCTGGTATAACTAATGGGAGTAAGGTAGGGATGAGGATGCTGAACCTGCTAGGTGGGATGAATTTGAGGGGGCCTTTCTTGACCACTTCTTTCCCCGAGAACTGAGGGAAGCAAAGGTGGAGGAGTTTGTAAATCTGAAACAAGAAGGCATGACAGTTAAGGAGTATGGACTGAAGTTCATCTAACTATCCAAGTATGCTCCAGAAATTATCCCAGATATGAGGTCAAATTCCCGAACGAAGCTGTCATAGAGTGGAGGGGTAGTCCTGTTATGCCTAGGGGTAAGTTTATTTCATACCTTGGGGCCAGGAAGCTAATCTCAAATGGGTATATTTATCACATTGTCCGAGTGAAAGATGACAATATTTAGTCTCCATCCCTTGAGTCGGTTCCGATTGCCAATGAGTTTTCGGATGTCTTTCCTGAAGATCTGCCTGGAGTCCCTCCTGACAGGGAGATTGACTTTGGGATCGATATTCTTCCTGATACCCAGCCTATCTCAATTCCTCCCTATAGAATGGCCCCAGCTGAGTTGAGAGAGTTGAAGGAGCAGTTGAAGGACTTATTAGATAAGGGATTTATTAGGCTGAGTGTCTCACCATGGGGAGCTCCGGTCCTATTTGTTCGAAAGAAAGATGGGTCCCTTAGAATGTGTATTGACTACAAACAGCTGAATAAGGTCACCATAAAGAAAAAATACCCTCTCCCCAGAATAGATGATTTATTTGATCAACTTCAGGGTGCCATGTGTTTCTCAAAGATAGACTTGAGATCCGGTTACCACCAGTTGAAGGTGAGAGAATGTGATATTCCAAAGACTGCTTTCCGGACTCGTTATGGCCACTTTGAATTTTTGGTCATGTCCTTTGGATTGACAAATGCCTCCGTGGATTTTATGGATCTCATGAACCGAGTGTTTAAACCATATCTTGATATGTTTGTGATTGTATTCATAGATGATATTCTGGTCTACTCCAAGAATTAAAAGGAGCACGCCTATCATCTTAGAGTCGTTTTACAAACTTTGAGGGACCAGGTATTGTATGCAAAATTCTCTAAATGTGAATTTTGGCTTACATCATTGGCCTTCTTAGGCCACATTATATCTGGGGATGGCATTTAGGTTGACGCTCAGAAGGTTGAAGCGGTAAAGAATTGAGCCAGACCCACATCCCCGATGGAGATAAGAAGCTTCTTGGGTTTGGCTGGCTATTATCGAAGGTTTGTAGAGGGATTCTCATCTATATCATCACCATTGACTAAGCTTACTCAAAAGAAGGCTAAGTTCTAATGGTCTGATGCTTGTGAGGAGAGATTCCAGAAATTGAAGGCCAAGCTAACCACTGCTCCTGTTCTAGCATTGCCCGATGGAACAGAGGGCTTTGTGGTCTACTGTGATGCATCTAGAATTGGCTTGGGTTGTGTGTTGATGCAAAAGGGGAAGGTGATAGCCTATGTTTCGAGATAGCTTAAGGTTCATGAGCGAAGTTACCCAACTCATGACTTTGAGTTGGCAGTTGTGGTGTTTGCGCTTAAAATCTGGCGCCACTACTTGTATGGAGTAAATGTTGACGTATTCACCGATCACAAGAGTTTACAATATGTCTTCAGCCAGAAGGAACTCAACCTGAGGCAAAGGAGATGGCTTGAGATACTCAAGGACTATGACATGAGCATCCTCTACCATCCAGGTAAAGTTAATGTTGTTGCTGATGCTCTTAGCAGGTTGTCCATGGGTAGCACTGCCCATATGGAAAAGGGAAGGAGGGAATTGGCGAATGAGGTACATCGATTAGCCCGATTGGGAGTTCGACTCGAAGAGAACAATGAAGGTAGAGTAAATGTTCGAGATGGGGCTACGTCCTCACTTATAGCAGAGGTAAAGGAGAAACAAGATCAGGATCCCATCCTCCTCCGGTTGAAGGAAGTTGTTCACAAATAATGGGTGATGGTTTTCACCAAAGAGGGAGATGGTGTGTTGAGGTACTGAAGGAGATTGTGTGTATCTAAGGTCGATGATGTTCGAGAGAGGATTATGGCCGAAGCGCATAGTTCCAGATACTCTATTCATCAAGGCTCCACAAAAATGTACCATGACTTGAGGGAAATCTATTGGTGGAGTGGGATGAAGAGGGATATTGCGGAATTTGTTTCCAAGTGCCCGAATTGCCAACAGGTAAAGGTTGAGCATCAAAGGCCATGTGGTTTAGCCCAAAACATAGAAATTCCAAAATGGAAATGGGAGATGATCAACATGGACTTTATTACAGGCTTGCTGAAGTCTCGAAAGCAATAAGATTCCATTTGGGTGATTGTGGATAGAATGACGAAATCAGCTCACTTTTTGGCGGTTAAGACTACTGACATCATAGAAAATTATGCAAAGTTGTATATACAGGAGATTGTCAGATTGCATGGGGTCCCTTTGTCTATCATCTCAGACAGAGGAGCTCAATTTACTTCCCAATTTTGGAAATCCTTTCAGAAGGTATTAGGTTCGAGGGTGAACTTGAGTACAGCCTTCCATCCCCAGACAGATGGCCAAGAAGAGCGCACCATCCAGACATTGGAAGATATGTTGAGGGCATGTATGCTTGACTTCAAGGGAAATTGGAATGATCACTTACCTCTCATAGAGTTTGCATACAACAATAGCTATCATGCAAGCATTCAAATGGCTCCTTATGAAGCTTTGTATGGGAGGAGGTGTAGATCTCCCATTAGGTGGTTTGAAGTTGGTGAAGCCGAGTTGATTGGGCCTGACCTTGTTCACCAAGCCATGGAGAAGGTGAGAGTTATCCAAGATAGGCTAAAGACAGCCTAAAGCTGCCAAAAATCTTACACCGATGTGAGGAGGAGAGACTTGGAGTTTGAAGTGGGTGATTGGGTGTATTTGAAAGTGTCACCCATAAAGGGTGTCATGAGTTTTGAAAGGAAAGGGAAGCTCAGTCCTCGATATATTGGTCCTTACCATATTTTGAGGCTGATTGGGAGTGTTGCTTATGAGTTGGAGTTACCCTCGGAGTTAGCTTCTATTCATCCGGTATTCCACATTTCGATGTTGAAGAAGTTCTTGGGTGATCCCTTGTTGGTAGTCCCCATTTATAGCATTGGAATTAAGGATAGCTTGTCTTATGAAGAGGTCCCGGTCCAAATTCTTGATCGCCAAATTCGCAAATTGAGGAACAAAGAGGTCGCCTCAGTCAAAGTCTTGTGGAGGAACCAATTTATTGAGGAAGCCACATGGGAAGTGGAGGGAGCCATGAAATCTAAATATCTACATCTATTCGTGCCTACCGAGGAGAATGTTGAAGGTAATGACCATTTTCTTAACTTGAATTCATTTGTGCATTTTGAGTTTTGATTGATATTTGTTTGAGAATATGATTGGTTGAATGACTGAAATTTGACTGTGATTTGTACCCCGAGTCCATTCTTGGTTTCTCGTCATTCGAGGATGAATGATCTCAAGAGGGAGATAATGTAATACCTCTCAAATTTTTTCCCTAAGATTCGGACCTTACTTGTACACGTGTAAGGTCGAACTCGGTTATTTTGAAGCAATTTCATGAGTAAGGTAAGTCTTTGAGAAATTGAGCAGCGTTAGAGGTGATGTGGGGTCACGAAGGACCCCTAGGACCAAGCCGAGTCCAAAGGATCCATCGTGGCTAAGATTTAGGACAAGTTCGAAAAAGGGATCGACTTCTAACGACCCTATCTTTTGAAAGACGACAATTTAGGTGGCCCACGACCTATCAAATTAAAGGTCGTCGAGTCTTCTTTCCAATGCCACCAAGAATGTAATTTTTGGGATTTGAAGTCGAAAGATATGACGATTCAAAGATGAACTAGCGCAGAAGGAATTTCAGGCCTGGAGTTCAACTACTGGGAATCTGGGCTTGGCGCCGCAGTGGCGCAACACGCCACTATCGCGCCAGAAACATACCTCAGTAGTTAGGTCTCTGGCGTGGCGTGCCACTACGAGGTGTGCAGGTTTTAGGCGTAATTGGCCTGGCACTGCAATGGCACGACGCGCCACTATCGCGCCAGGTGCATTTTTAGCCTATTTTCAGAACTTTTGAGAAGGGGCAATTTGGGAATTGTCCCAAATTATATATGTATCATCCTTGGCCAATTTGGGTACATATTTTCAGCCCCCACTCTCTCTCTAGAAAAGCCCTAGGAGTCCCTCTCTCTCTCTCTCTCTTCTTCTTCTCTATTTCCAACAAGAAGAGTTCCAAGAGCTTCAAGGTTTGAGTTCTCCATTGAAGACCCAACCACAAGGTTTTCTTAAAGTCTTCACTAAAGTATGTAAGGCTATCTAAAACATGAGTTGAGTCCACCCATGTGCCCTACTCTTGCTTTGAGGTTAGATGTTCATGAAAAATAGAGTTTCTTGGTATAGTTTATATTTGTATGAACTTTGTCCCCTATTTATTTGACCCTATATGTGTTGATGTTGTTGAGCCAAGGATTTCCCAAAATGAGCCTTTATGTGAATATGAGTTGATGAAGATGAGTCGTTAAATATGTTTTATTGATCTTCTTAACTATGTGAATTATGATAAAAGAGGTTATTTTCCTAAGAAGTGTTGCCTATTTTAGAGTATGATTTAAAGTCTTGAGTTGTGATGAGTCTCAAAGATTTCTCAAATAAATAGAGTAAATGATTAGTTGTGTCTATATGTTGCTATAATTGTGCTTTTAAATTTCTTTTGAAAAGATGATTGAGATTGATTGGATAGTGCGATTGGAGGAGATTTGATTACGATAGAGTTTATGAGTTGACAAGGTTGTAATGAGACTTGTCGATATGAGTTGATGAGTTGATCAGATGGAGTTTTATGAGGATTGAGTCTTGGAGAAGTATCGAGCACCAAATTGGGCAAGAGTATAGTCCATACTCGAACCCAATACCTATGTTGCCAAACGTAGGGGGGATTGAACCGTTAAAGTCGGATGCTTCCCCGAGAGTTTTGTCCTGACATTATAGGACTTGGTTGAATTATATCCATGATTGATTGACTCGTTCATGCCCTGGCAAAGTATGAACGGATGCGGCAACAACATCGGCTTGTTGTACTGTCACTGGCTCATAAGTGATGGTTGTCGGTTAAGAGAAACTCCCACATAGGTCTTGATAGTACTCTGAGTCAGACTGAGTTGAATGATATGTGATTCGTCCCGTCTAAATCATATTGTTGTTTAGACTTAGGACATTTGAGTGAGTTGTTCTGTATATATATATATATATATATATATATATATATATGAGTTGAGATTCTGAGTTGACTGATTCTTCCTTGATGTTCACTGCATTCGGCCATTTTACATACTTGTACATTCCATGTACTGACTCCATTTGGCCTGCATCGTTTCATGATGCAGAGACAGGTACTAGAGATCATCGGTCGGCGCTCCGTTGAAGATCCACATACACTCCCAGCTAGTTGGTGAGTCCTCTTAGTTTCCGGAGGATGTTGAACCTTATTGTATAGTTTGTTGTAGCTTCCTTTACTTTGATTTCTTGGTAGCCATGGGCTTGTCATTGGCACCTTTTAGACTTTGATAGAGGCTTTATAGACTGGAGTGTGAGGAGGTTGAATGGTTATTGTGAGGAGTTTTATTATATTTATTTTGTCGAGTTAAACATGTATGGCCTTCAGCCCCCATATTGTGAATAGTATTTCATTAATTGAGTTCCGCTAAGAGAATATGATTGAACGAATGTGTGACTGGACCAGGTGGTTCGCTCGAAGGTCAGAAATGGCCTTTGAGTGCCGGTTACGTCTAGGGTACCCTCCCGGGGCATGATATTTACTACTCCCCAAGAAAACTACTTGGCCTATTCACACATTCATTCAATCAACATTCTATCAGCGAAAGACTTAACTCATCAAGATGATCAAATATATAACTTATAAAATAAGGCTAAAGGCCAACAATCTATCTAATCCAATCAATAAAACTAGTATGAATGAAACTAGCCAAAAGACAATATCCAATCAACACTTCAATAATCTAGTCTACGAAGACTCTATCAACTGTCTAAGTGGTGCCAATGACAGGTTCATGGTCATTTTAATCAAAGAAAAGTAAAAGTCTAAACTCTAAATTTAGATGATAAAGGAGTGGTATCCTCCAAAAACAGGGAGGACTCACCAATCAGCTAGGAATGTGGAAAAGATCTTCAACAGTGCACATGTTAATGATCTCTAAAACCTATTTCCACATCATTAACCGATGTAGGTCCAAATGGACGTCAGTACATGGAATGTACAAATATGTAATATGGCAAAAGGAAAATTCATAAGGTAGAATATCATCAACTCAAGTAACTCAATCAAGAGTAAGAAACTCAATTGAGATGTCATAAGTCTAAAGAAAGAGTGAGGTTTAGACAGAGACCAATCATATACAACCCAATTCAATCCAATTAGAGTATTGTCAAGACCTATATAGGAGTTTCTCTATCTGACAACAATCACTTATGAGCCAGTGATGGTACAACAAGCTCGTTGTTGTTTCCATAATCATCTAATACCTTTCGAGGGTAAAGGACGAATCAACCAATCACGGATCTAACAATCAATCAAATCCTATCTTTTTAGGACAATAAAATAGGGAAATATCTTAACCGTTCAATCCTCTCCTACGTTTGGTGACGTAGTTATTGAGTTTCAGTTATTACTTACTCTTACCTAATTTGGTGATTGATAATCCTCCCAAGACTCAATGCTCAGAAGACAATCAATCCTAATCAAACAAATCAACAACTTTCATATGGACTTTTATCAGTTCATCAATTCTATCCAATCAATCATTTTAACCAATGAATTATCCAATCATTCCAAATCATTTGTGATAACATTCAGTTGATACCATTCAATTGGGTTTCATTATGAAGATATAAAGGACTATCAAAATTCATCAAGACTCATCATGCTCACGTTCCAATCACAATCATGCATTCACAAGTTCAAGGCTCTAAACTCAATCCTTAAGCATATACATCCATTATTAGTCAAAAATACTATTAGGGTTTATGACTAATTGTTCAGGAAACAAGTTCATAGAAACATCAATTACGCAATATTATGTAAAATATGTTAAATTTTAAGGAAATTCTCAAGAAACCCAATCATGGAGACTCAATCCATTCACAAATCAACCTATCAAAATCATGGTCACATGAAAGAATAAGATTCATGCTTTAGTTTAGCTTTACATACCTGGGATGAAGATAGGACAATCAATTTGGCTAGAATTTGCTTGAATCTTTTGAACCTAAGCCTTTTTCTCCGCTCGTTAGCTCTAGGTCTCTAGTTAGAATGCATAAAAAGGGACTTAGGAATGTTTAGAAACTCTTTTAAGGTTGAAAATGACCTATATCAATCGTGGATTAAGTATAGGAAGGGTAGAGAAAAGATCAAAATACCCCTCTTTAAAAATAACATCGGGCAGAAAACATTGGCTTGTAGGGGGCAGGCCCGCGACGTGGACTGGTTGCCTCACAGTGCAAGTTTTTTCCAAAAATCTTCAATGGTAAAAATTGAACTGAAATTGACCAAGTCCGCAATGCGGACTGGTCGCGCACTTTTCTAAAATTTTAATTTTGCCCTTAAAAATTATCTTTTGATCCGGTTGGCCTAAAATTCAATCAAGACCACTTTTTCATATGATCTTTCCCCCTAATTGATCCTTGAATTGGCCGACAAAGTTAAGGATGATGCATTGTTCGAGTGTACTTTCATCTAGGGGTATTTTGATAATTTTATCGGATGTAACAGTTGGAGTCGGATCTTGGGTTGGGGTTAGGGTCATGTCCTGAGTTGGTATTGAGGTCATGTCCTGAGTCGGTGTCATGCCATGGGTCGATTTTTGCATTTCTTTGGGACACATATTTGCGTCCAAGGTCATAATGTTTGTCCAGATTATTCTTAAATGCTCCTGGGATAATATGTTTTCTTTACTAACCGAACATTAGAAAATAAGTAAGAAAAGTAATATTTCAAGAAAATATTTTCTAGAAAACACATGTATGTCATATATGTCAATTATTATTTGAAATTATTGAGGCTACAAAGGAAAAAAATAATTTGGTTAAGTGAGAATGGTCGTGACTTGGAGTGACAAATTAGCCCATAAAAATATGACACTTAATCTGTTCAATTTTGATTAGGATATTTACTCTCCTATTTATTGTCTCAACTCATTTCAATCCGCCCAATTCTGCCTATCTAAAAAGAGAAACTTATATAGATATACCATATTAAGAAAATATTTATCATTTATAGTAATAACATTTTTTTCACTAGACACTTATAATACAATTTTAATATATATTACCAAGAGTAATTTATAAAACACATATAATATGAGTTTTATTCATAGATAATACATTTATCACACATTTTAATACACTTATAATATATTATGTTAATTTCTTACTAAACAGATATAATATATTTTAAAACACTTATAATACATTTATATTAAATGTATAATTCACTTTTAATACATTGCAGATTTATCATAGTATTGCTATGTATTGCTATAGATGGTAATAAATAAAAAATATCGCTAAAATCAGTAATTATTTATTAAAAAATACTCACTCAAGTAATTTTTCCATCTAAAAACTGGGCAGATATTAGTCCAAATTTACCTATGAGAAACATATTCAAAATATTTTTATTTTATAAAATTTGAAATGTTATATATAGTAATAACAAATATATTTTTAGATACTTACAAAATTATTATAAAAGAACACACGAAGAAATTAAAACGTAGTAAGAATTGAGCGAATTAGGTTGTGACCCGCTCTTTAACCTATTTTTATTCCAATTTATTTTTCCCCAAGTAACTTTCAAACGGATTCATTTTTTAACTCTACTCATTTTGATTAGTCTAAACCCGCACATTTAACAACCTTAGATCCTAGCCACAACCAAAATTTGGGATGATGCCATGGTCCCAAGGAATGATGGTCCAATATCTCTATCTAAGAACCAATTCCCTTATTCTCTGTACGTTCACCATCTTCATCTTGTGGTCCATGACTACAAATGCTTAGCTATATTGTCAACATATGTCTTTAGTTGAGAACATAGAACTTATATTTTTTTACTGTTTGTGTTATTTTGTTAGGAGTTCCTTTCAAACATTTACAGGAAGTATCTTTTTGTAATGAAAATGCTACTTCTGGAAAGTATCGGTCTTTATTTATAGTTTAATTTTTATAAACCAACAATGAAAAATATATTTTACACTAATAATGGTGCTAAAAATAAAAATAGTGGATTTTACGAGGGAGTGTTATGAAATAATTAGTGTGGATGTCCGTTACTCTGGAATTGAATCCCCACTATCATATATAGTCTTTTTTTTTGGTTAAGTACAAGTGTATATAATGTCTATAACACGTATTAACTTGTCCAAGATCTCAAATAGATTTAAGTGTATTAGTGTTCCTGGCAACCCCTTGTATCTCTCAATATATTCTTATAAATATTGATATTGGATATTACATTGTAGACATTTGGATACACTTAAGAACAACAACAACAACCAAGTGAAATTTCACAATGTGGAGTCTGGGGAGGGTAAAGTGTACGCAGACTTTACTTCTACCAAGATAGTATGGCTATTTTCGAGAGATCCCCGGCTCAAAAAAAGCATAAAACGAGGTCAGATAAGGCTAAGAAGTTCAAAGGAGCTATGGGAAAGCAAATAACGAAAGCAACACAGATAAAATAGAGTAATCAAAGGATCGAAAGTAATAGAAAGATACTAACAGAAGTCAGAGTACAAGAAATTATAGTATGCTAATGCGCCTACTAATACGGAAGAATAACGAGACTATGTACTAACCTTATACCCTAATATGAGTCCTCCACACCCTCCTATCTAAGGTCATGTCCTCGGTAAGCTGTAACTGTGTCATGTCCTGTCTAATCACCTCTCCCCAATATTTCTTCGGCCTACCCCTACCTCTTCTAAAACCATCCATGGCCAACCTCTCACACCTCCGTACTGGGGCATCTGTGTCTCTCCTCTTCACATGCCCAAACTATCTCAGTCGCATTTCGCACACCTTGTCTTCCACCGAGGTCACTCCTACCTTGTCTCGAATAGCCTCATTTCTAATTCGGTCGCTCCTGGTATGCCCACACATCCATCTCAACATTCTCATCTCGGCTACTTTCATATTTTGAACGTGAGAGACCTTAACTGGCCAACACTCCACCCCATATAGCATAGCCGGTCTAACCACCACTTTGTACAACTTACCCTTAAGTTGTGGTGGCACCTTCTTGTCAAATAACACACCAAAAGTGAGCCTCCATTTCATCCACCCTGCCCCAATATGATGTGTGACATCATGTCAATCTCCCCGCTGCCTTGCTTGATAGACCAAAGGTACTTGAAACTACTTTTCTTTTGGATGGCCTGGTCACCAAGCCTAACTTCCGCACCAATCTCCTAAGGTGTCTCACTGAACTTGCACTCTAAGTACTCTATCTTGGTCTTACTCAGCTTAAATCCTTTAGACTCCAAGGTATGTCTCTACTTCTCCAGCTTAGCGTTAACTCCGCTATGAGTCTCATCGATCAGGACTATGTCGTCTGCAAAAAGCATACACTATGTCACCTCACCTTGAATTTATTACGTCAATCCATCCATCACCAAGGCAAATAAAAATGGACTAAGGGATGGTCCTTGATACAACCCCATAATAACTGGAAAGTACTCTAAGTCTTCTCCTACTTTACTTACCCTAGTTTTGGCACTCTCATACATGTCTTTGATCACCCTAATGTATGCCACAGGTACACCTTTAGCCTCTAAATATCTCTATAGTATCTCTCGTGGAAATTTATCGTAAGCCTTTTCTAGATCGATGAATACCATATGCAAGTCTCTCTTCCTCTCTTTATACTGCTCTACTAGTCTCCTCATCGGATGGATGGCTTCTGTAGTTGAGCTTCCGATATAAATCCGAACTGATTCTCTGAAATAGACACGCCTCTCCTAACCCTCATCTCCACCACTCTTTCCCACACTTTCATAGTATGGTTTAGAAGCTTGATACCTCTATAGTTGTTGCAGCTCTGGATATCCCCTTTGTTTTTATATAGAGGGATCATTACTCTTGACCTCCATTCTTCAGGCATCGTTGTTGTCTTAAAGATGACATTAAATAACCTAGTCGGCCACTCTAAATCTATCGAGCTCATGCTCTTTCAAAATTCCCCAAGAATCTTGTCAAGTCCGGTCGCTCTTCCCCAGCGCATCCTACGCATAGCACCATTAACCTCTTTGACTGAAATACCCCTGCAACACCCAAAATCGTGAATCCACTCTGTATGTTTCTAATCTCCCTACACAATCTCTCTGTCCCCTTCTTCATTCAAGAGTTAATGGTAGTACGACTGTCATCTCTGTTTAATGAGGGTCTCCTCTACCAATACTTTTCCATGCTCTTCCTTAATGAACTTCACTTGATCCACATCGTGTGCCCTTCGCTCTCGCACCTTGGTTAGCTTGAACAATTTCCTATCTTTGCCTTTCTCTTCTAGTTCAGCATAAAGGCGTTCAAAAGCTGCCATTTTTGCCGTCGAAATCGCTGACTTCGCCTCCTTCCTTGCTATCTTATAAAACTCCCTATTCGTCCATTTGTCCACCTCATCCTTGCTTTCTATCATCTTCGCATACGCTATATTTTTTGCTTCCACTTTCCCTTGCACTTCTCTATTCCACCACCAGTCCCCTCGATGCCGACCACGGCTACCTGTCGAGACTCCCAACACTTCTCTTGCTACAACCCTAATACAAAGCCGTCCTATCCCACATAGTATTCGCATCCCCACTACTATCCCAGGCCCCCATATCCTTCAATTTCTCTCCCATCTTCAGGGCGCTAGCCGTGGTCAAACTCCTCCATCTGATCCTTAGTCGGTCATCCCTGACCCTCTTCTTCCTCATCACCTTGATCCTTAAATCCATCACCAAGAGCTTATATCGGGTCGTAAGGTTGTCGATCGGAATGACCTTACAGTGTTTGTACAGAACTTTATCATCCTTCCTAAGGAGTAAAAAATCTATCTGAGTCTTAGCCACCGCACTCCGAAAGGTTACCAAGTGGTCCTACTTCTTTGGGAAACTCGAATTGGCTATCACCAACCCAAAAGCTCTTGCGAAATCCAAAAGTGAAACTCCTCCTCCATTTCTGTCCCCAAAGCCAAAGCCTCCATGCACATCATCATACCCTCCCAAAATAGACCCGATGTGCCCATTGAAATACTCTCCCACGAAAAGCTTCTCAGTAAGCGGTATGTCTCCCACTAACTCTTCCAAATCCTCCCAAAAGCGCCTCTTATCCTCTTTGCCTAAGCCCGCTTACGGCGCATAAGCACTAATAATCTTCAATGTGATCCCTCCAACGACCACCTTAATCGACATCATCCTATCAGTGACTCTCCTAACCTCCACCACCTGGTCCCTTAAATTACTGTCTACTAAAATGCCTACTCCATTCCTACGATTCGATCTACCAGAGAACCAAAGCTTATATCCGTCTACCTCATTAGCTTTAGAACCTACCCATTTGGTCTCTTGTACACAAGCTATATTAATCTTCCTCTTCTTTAGAATTTTAACTAGCTCTATGGATTTTCCCGTCAACGTCCCAATGTTCCAAAAATCTACTCTCAGTCTATACTTTCCTCTTTATATATTTTGTCTATATTTCTTGTTTTTATATTGCACTATTTGATTTTTTGTACTTTAAGGATTCAGTATTTTTTATATAAGAAAAAATATAAATTAATGTGTCCTATTTATGTTGTGTAATTACTCTAACATTCACTATTTCTTAAAACTAAATTTTAACCAGTATAATCTTGAATAAGCAGTGTGTATACATTATACATTAATCATACGCAAGGGCGGATTAATTTGGATATGGGGTATGAGTTTATGAAGCCCAATAACTTTTTTTGTTTGTATATTTATCAAAAACCACACATCAAACCTTGTATTTTGTCTCTCTTTTTCTTTATAATAATTTAAGATTATTGAAGATTCATAAAATTTAAATCATGAATTCACTTCTGATTATACCGTTATTATATACTCACGAGTATATACAATGATAGTTACAACGATAATAACTAGGCAGATGAATTTTTTAGGAGCAGGACTAAAAATGTTAAGATTCCATAACTGAAATTGCTAAGACAGCTGTGGTAGGGGCCAACAATACCCTCATATTACCTTGTTGATTAGTGTGAAAATATTAGACATTTCATTTCACGTACAAGAGTCTTATCAAAACCCATATACATATATCAACTTGAGGCATGCCCCAATATATATATTGAAGTGAGTGGCCTGTCTCCAGCATAAATTACATTTGTGAATTTTAGGGTTAATGGTATTAAATGGACGGATCAAACTGAATTAATATATGAGCAATTGTTGGCTTTTCCAAATGTTATTTGATTGAAATGAATTGGATTAAAATTGGGTAAACAGTGAGTCATAAATCAATTCGTTCAATTCATATTAAGTTTTAATTTCTTTATTTATCCTTATATAAATTGTAAGTACTTACTAAAATATTTTTTTAATTATGATTATATATAATATATCAAACAAAAAAAACTTTATGAAATTATTCTAATAAAATTTCTTATTAATCAATTTGAACAACATATCAACCTAAACTATTTTGAGCATCAAAATAGGCTGAATCGATAAATAATTTGGACGAATGAATCATATCTTCATAGACTAATTTTACCATCGTGCTATAGCATGTTGCATGTGCAACCAATTGAGTGTTATTGTGGGTCAAAGTGTCATCTACTATGAAGAGGCACTTTCATATGGTCCATAATTTTTTCTATTTTCTTCTCTTCTTTTCACCATAATTTATCTTTTCACTAAATTGGATCAGACGTCTAAGTTTGAGAGTGTATATAAATTGTCCAAACACATCGATCAGAAGCACCAATAATAACAGGTGCTTGTTAGATTTATGATAGATGCATTCTATTCTATTTTTATTTAAAGATTTCATGTACATTGTAAAAACATCGTCAAATCATAGACTAAGGTAATGTGGTAAATTCTGTTGGAGTGAAAATAAAATATGTAATAAATGTTTCAAAATGATGTAATGACTCTTAACACTTTGAGGTCAAATCATTCTTCAGAAAGTATATACAGAAAAAAAAAAGTGTGAAATGGCAAACACTATTAGTTTATTATTTAATATAGAGATAAGTGTCAAAAATACACTTAAGCTATCCATTTTTTTGTGTTTCATATCTAAACTATTGAAAGTGTGAGTTTCATACCTAAACTATCACTAATTAGTTTGAGAAACACACTTCAGTGGTGTATGTAATACACTCTCTCTATTTTTTTTAAAAACCTTACCACATGACATTCTACATGGATAAAATATTCCACCTTTACAAATATTAAACAAAGTATTAATATTAGTTAAAAGTTAAAGACTAAAGTATTTATATCCCCAAAAAAAGAAATTATTTTTAAAAAAATTAAAATTTCAAATATTTTGCTCACGCACTCCACCCCCTCCCCCAATCCTTGTCCTTTTATTTTTTAAAATTTTTTAAAGTTCTTTTATAAAATATTTTTTAAAATTCATACTTCACCCCTCCCCCACTCCTTTCTAAAAATGTTATTATTTTTATTTTTTAAAAAAAAAAACTATACCCACCCCCTCCGCTCTTAATTTATATATATTTTTTTATATATTTTTCTTGTTTTGTGTTAGATATGTACATATATTTTTAGGAAAATAATTTTTTCTACTTATGTACCGAATATAATAAAAATAAAATTTTATTTTCAGACTTGGCTTGCGGCAAGTAGAAAATATTTTTCTAAAATCATATGTATATATGTAACACAAAACGAGAAAAATAAATTGAAAGCGGAGGGTTAGGTGGGGCGGAGTAAATTTTTTTTAAAAAAAATATCTAAATTATTATTTAAATAGAGGGGAAAAATGAAGTAAGAATTTTTTAAAAAACTTTTATAAAAGAAATTAAATAAATAAAAATAAAACTAAAACTAAAAATTGGTGGGGGGGGGTGTAATGGTGAGCGAAAGTGGTGGAGTGAGGTGATAAAAATATTTTACATTTTATTTTATAACTTTTTTTGGGTGGGATATAATAATACTTTAATCTTTATCTTTAACTAATTCTAATAATTTATTTAATTTTTATTAAGGTGAAATATTTTATACATGTGGAGTGTAATATGACAATTTTTTTAAAAAATAAAAGAGAGAATGTAGTACACACACCATGATGAGAGTGGAATAAAAAAGAGAGGTGTATTTTTCAAAATAATAAATGATAGTTTAGGTATGAAACTCATACTCCCAATAGTTTAGGTATGAAACTCAAAAAAGAGGGATAGTTCGGGTGTGTTTTTAACACTTATCTTTTTAATATAACTATAGTTTCACATAATTACTAATCGTGACTACATTTTAATAAAATTTGTTATTATACAAATCTGGGAGCTCATATATAAATCTGAAAGCGAATTTAGGGGTTCATATACAGATCTCTAAGGTAAATTTATATTTTCTTTTGTATTTGTATATTCCAGGGCTCATTTACAAATATCTAAAGGTTTGTATTTGTGTACAAGACGAATTTAGGGACTCATATACAAATTCTTAAATCAAATTTTATTTGTATATACAATTACTTTGAAAGCCCAATATATAAAATGCAACGAGATATACAAATCAAAAATTGACATAACAACTGAAACTATGGCTATAAAATGTAATTAGGCAAATTATAGCTAATGAACCTAATTATGCTTCAAGTCTTTATTATTTTTGAAAGTTCCTCTATAAAAATAGGGTAAAAATCGTTCCCAACACTTGGTGCTAAAAATTAAAACTCACATTCAAACTTCATACTATACACAAGTACACAACATGTGAGTGATTTTTTACTAATGCCCTTAACATATTAGAAATGACTCAAAATATTTTTAAAATGCCCTCAACATATTAGAAATGATTCGAAAATGCTCATAACTACTAATTTCAGTTGTTTCAATAAAATCTAAGCACTCTATCTACGAGACTAAAAATAAAATGGAGGAGATTCAAATAGTTAGTACACTTAAGTCTAAAAATAAAAATTGTTTAGAATATAGTGGTATATTTTGTAGCAAATTTATAAAAGAATTTCTCTATTTATATTCTAAGTGAATTTAGTATAACAACTGAGAACAAGAGATGTCATTGAAACATTTAAATAAGAGTGGGGAAAAGAGGAATAAAAATTTCATGACACAAAAAAATATTTGCGCGGGAATGTAAATATTTTTAAAAATAAATTAATGAAATGGTAATCATTCAAAGGGCTAAATAGATATTTCCCCTTGTTTGCGCTAACCATAGACAAGACAAAGCATGCACCTCGTACATATGCCCATCAAATGTTGGACATGATAAAGATGATTGAAGAAAGTTAGTGGTCTTTCTCACTAACAAAATATATATTGGACCCACCTTGGCTTTTGTACCTTTGTCCTACCAATGAACATGATGATGACTATTTAGTCAACATAATGAGACAATATTACAAGGTGAAATAATATGAAAGATCTTTATATTTATTTTTATTTGTCATATTTGTCTTTGTACTCTACGAGGTTTCATGTGCGAGTATGAATTATATTCTACTACTCATGCCAAATGAGCTAAATTTGTGAGAGAGACATATAGCAGCATAAGTTTGATTCGTCTTAAACAGTTGATAATCAAGTTTGACATGTGTTGATGTCTAGAATGATTGCTCAACTTAGAATTGATGATCATCTGTCTCTCCAATGAACAAAAGGTTCAGACGGTGTTACGATATCTTTTTGATTGTTGGGAACATTTGTAAGTTAATTTAACTCATAAATGATAGAATCAAATGCTTAGCCAATGTTGCATGTCAAATGGAGTTTGAAGATGATCAGTGACTTGGTGTTGCTTAAGTTATATGTCTAGTACCTATGTGGTAGAATCAAGTGGTAAAATATTTTATTTTTGAATAAATTTCTAAAGGAATGGACCGAAAGGGCAAAGAGAACGAAGATGAATCCTCTAAGAAAAGAAACCTACTTAATTTCAACAAGAAAAGTAGCATAACAAGAAGAAAGATAAAAGTAATATGCAGTGTTGTAACTATCAATGTTTGTTCATATTGTATTAGGTTTCACTTCAATTATAATATTGCAAAATTACCCTTAAGAATCTTTTCATGGTTATGGACACTAGTATAATAAAATTTGTAGTGTAAATTGTAATTCTTTCACTTATGACTACTATTATATGGACTAATACATTATGAGATGCTCTTCAGATAATAAAAATGTGGTCGTTATATAGCATGCAATATTGCGTAACATTGAGTAAGGTCGAATGAATAAGTTGGCTAAAAAAACCATTTGAGTTTTTCTCCAAAATTAAAATATTATTTTGTGAACATCATCTTGCGGAAAAGTTTACAATTAAACCATTTAGGAAGTTAAAGAAAGCTTACTTCGTTGTAATTAATTCATTCATATATTTGTGTTTCAATGAATGTGAAGTCTAAGTAGTATTTTTATGATGTTAGTTTATTGATGATTTTATGTTCTTTTGTCATGTCTGTTTGATTTATCATAAAATTGAAGCAACTGAATGCTTTAGTTGATATATAAATGAAGTTGGGAATCAGACAAAAGATTTTTTTTTTGTAAAAATTGATATAGTGTGTGAATATGCATCAACATTATTTGAAAAATTATGTGATAAAAAAGATATTGCTAGACAGTTAAGTTTTTCTTATACATTTCAACCAAATGGTGTGGTACAAAAACGGAATAAGGCACAATTAGATATCACAAATATGGGTGTTGAGTGGGTCGGGCCGGTCAGATTGGCCCACTTTTTTGGGGTCACCGGGTGTTGGGCCGGGTTGGGTCGGGTCGAACCCTGATCCGATCCAATTCGGTAAAAAATATTTTAAAAAAAAACTGGCTCATGACCCATTAGGGGTATAGGGTCCAGACTTAATGGGCCGAGCCGGTTTGGGCTAGGCGGGCTGGGCCCATTGGGCTTGATTATGTTTTTCGGTGTTTATGTATTCAAAAATTTGAGTCAATCATCAATATAGTGTATCATTATCTAGTTAATTTAGAAGTAATAATAACAATTTATATAATCACAATATACTATTTATTATAGTGATATACTATATTATATATATACTTACAATGTATATCTAATATAATCACAATATACTATCTATTATAATAATATACTATCTATTAGTATGTATATACTTACATTATACTATATATACTTACTATGTATATCAAGTATACTAACATTATACTATCTATTATAGTGGTATACTTACATTATATATACTTACAATGTATATCTAATATAATCACAATATACTATCTATTATAATAATAAACTCACTATATACTAGAGAAAATACATAAAAAAAAAATCTTAAACTATGACCCTTTTTTAAAAAAGACACTCAAACTTTGCAGGGATCCTATTACACCACTAAATTAGTTTAAGTGAAATTATTAAACTATTTTTGGGAATCTAACACGGAGAGTGTATATCACACTCCTGAAGAACGTGAAAATTAAAAAAATAATATGATTAAATTTTATTTTGCAATATTTTTTATTAAATATATTTATAACATTTTATTTTACTGTTTAAATCCTTATTTTTCTTTTTTTTCTTCTTCTCATTCCTAAGCTTCTTCATTGAAGGAGGATGTCAATGGCTTCAAGGATTTTCTTTTCTTTCTTTCTTTTTTTCTTTCTCTTTCTCTTTCCGTTTTTCATTTAGATTGGATTTCGACGACGAAGAGATTTAGTTGTAACTGATTTTCTCTGCACTAGCGATGATTTTGTTGTTCATCTTTGATTTCTTCTTTTCCTTTTTGGCCGGCAGGGGTGAGAAGCATCGGAAAGTTGATGGCAATGACATCGAAGAAGGAATCGTCGGCGTTGTTTTAGGTGATACCTGATCAATTATGGGGGCTGAAATTATCCCATCTAAATACAACCCATGTTGATTTAGAGCAAAAATCAAAGACAAATTACACACAAAAAAGGATTTTAATAGAGATTTAAATTTTCAGTTTTAATTTTGATTTGATGATAGAAATGGTGTTATAGCAATGGTGGTGATGGTGGCCACGCCACTAGATTGTCAGCGAAGAGGAGTAAAGGGAGGGTTAAGGCGTTAAGGAATTGAAGAAGGAATGGAAAATAAAGAATTAAAGCTTAAAAAAATAAGAAAAAACATAAATAAAAACAAAGATTAGAAAATTATGTAAATTTGACAGGTGGCAAGCAATAATTGGTGCCTGATTGCACCTTCTTTCTTATAGGTGGGATTGACAGAAAAATGAGATATTTATATCACTTTAAACTAATTTAGTGGTGTAATAGGACCATCTCAAAGTTTAAGTGTCTTTTAAAAAAAAGGGTCATAGTTTAGGGGGGTCTTTATGTATTTTCTCCAATATACTATCTATTAGTATGTATATACTTACATTATACTTTATATACGTACTATGTATATCAAGTATACTAACATTATACTATCTATTATAGTGATATACTTACATTATATATACTTACAATGTATATCTAATATACCCACAATATACTATTATAATAATAATATACTCACAATATACTATCTACTAGTATGTATATACTTACATTATACTATCTATTATAGTGATATACTTACAATGTATATCTAATATAATCACATTATACTATCTGTTATAATAATATACTTATGTTATATATTATATATACTTATAATGTATATCTAATATACTCATAATATACAATCTATTACTTACATTATATATTATATATACTTACAATGTATAACAAATATACTCATAATGTACTATTTATTATAATAATAATATTTTTTCAAGTATTGAAATCTTATAGTGACTACAAATTTAATTTTCCTTAGATGATTATACAAAGTAAAAATAATTATTTAATTGAATCATACAAAATTTATATGGAAAAAAATTAAGAAATGCAAAGACTTTGACTTTATTAATATATTGATAAAATTCAAAACATACAAATTAATATTTGACTTCTACATATTTCGAATCATTTTCTCCAATTCATCTGTATTAACATTAACGGAAATTGGCTCATAATTTTCAAAATCAACTAATCCGTAATTTGGACTAGCTTGAGCCGAAGGATCTCCAATTGACATTATTTCTTCAAGTTCTTCGTCTTCTTCCGTATCTTCTACTCTTTCTTTATTCCTACGCTCTGATCTAATCCAATCTCTGAGGCAAACTAAAACAATCATGGCATTGTTCCTCAAAGAGTGTCAATTGTCTCCGATCTGCTGCCTTCCTTAACTAGATGCGCTTTCCGATGAAACAATTCACATTGAAATACTTAGCACATCCCTAGCCATGGTTGATAATACTGGATATTATTTTTGATTGTTCTTCCACCATTTCAGTATAGTGATACTATTTTCATCATAAGTCTTTGAAGCCTGTCTCAAATAATAATTAAGCTCGTCCCGATTTATGCTCCGTCGTGATGTAGGATGTATTCTATTCCAAATAGATAAATTAGAAAAATTATGGCCAGGCATACCACGTGCCTGCTTTTTAGAAGATGATGGCTCGTCAGAAGGACGAGATAGAGGAACAATATGACTAGGGTAGCATTATCATGATTATATAATGTTTGAATATGATCACTTGTATCACTCATCGCCTTAAACATAGTAGGATCTTCATCCTTTTCAATTTCTATAAAAGTATATATAAGGCGAACAAATTCAGACATAGTATTAAATTTCATATACGAATTTAATATAACACCAATTAAATAAATAGGAGGAATAGAAAAAATATATTTTTAAAATTTTTTGTATCATTTCAGCAACAACATCTTTGTAATCAATTTTCTTTTTATATTCCATAAAAAATACAGAAATTTTGGCTAAATAAGTTAAATTATTAGAAATAGTAGGATAATAAGCATCGGAAAATTCAAGACTAGCCATATAAAATTTTTCTAAAAATACATCAACATCATTAATTTTTGTCCAATCAGATTCTTCCAACATGACTTCGGAAAATTTATATACATATTGATTAAAAGTTGTAGTTATAGAAGTTTTATAAATATTAAAAGTCTTTAAAAAATAATAAGTCAAATTTCACCTAATCTCAATTTCTTCGAGCATTAATCTAGATCTAAGATTATTTTTCTCGCATTTTCTTTCAAATTTTTTAAGTCTGGCTTTTCTATTATTTTCTTGAATAAAACTAACTGCATGCCTAATCTTTTCAATTGTTGGCTCAAAAAAAATAAAGTTCATCTTTAATAATTAAATTATATATATGACAAACACATCTAATATGAAAAATATCATCTAAAGGGGTGGGAGCTCAGTTTTCAAAGAATTAATAGCAGCGGTGTTGTTAGATGCATTATCAAAAGAAATACATAAAACTTTGTGTTCAAGCCCATAATATTTTGCAACCATTAATATAGAATCAGAAATAAATTGTGCATTATGTCTTCGTTCTTCATCATATTGAAATGCTAAAATACGTTTTTGCATAATAAAATCACTATTTATCTAATGACAAGTAACAGTTAAATAAAATGACAAGTAACAGTTAAATAATCATTTTTATTTATAGCACGACCAAGATCAAATGTATGTGAAACTCTACATGGAAGATTTGTTAATAACCAATGTAAATAATATGCATATTGTCTATGAAGTCTAAAAATATCTGATCTACAAGTACTTCTAAGAATATCGTTAAACATGATATTATAAATTGATTATATATAATGAATAAAAGCATCACAAGAAGCAAATAAAAAAGGTAGACAACCCACAACTATCACTTTCGCTATCTCTTTACGGTCCCTCATTTTATTATACTTCTCCGTTAATTTTCTGGTCTGTGGATTTATTCTACCTTGAATTGGCTCAATAGCACCCCTTATTCGTTCTTTTCAATCAAGATGCTCATTATTTAGATCTCTAGTCAATTGACCTGTTCCACCTCTATTACCCCCGGTTTTGTGCTCGAAAATTCTTTGACACTCTTTACATTGAACTTTAGTTGTTCCAACTATGCATTCAAAATAATGACATACTAGACTAGTTTTTTTCTTTCTTTTACATGTCGTGGAGGAAGATTAACAGTTCTATATTGAGCATTACCTAAATCTATATCAGGACTAGTTGGTGTAACATCCACATCATCATTATTATCTTGTTCTATTTCTACTTCAAATTCATTTGGTTCTTCTATACCGTAAGTTTCTTGATATTCATTTTCATTCATATCATGCGCACCTAAACCTATTACTCCAAATTCACTAGGTGGTGCTTCAGACATACGAGAATAATCTCTATTTATACTACCTCTACCAGAAACGCTTTTTTTCTTACTACCACTATCTCCGCTGGGACACAAATTTTTAATACTTTTACCTATATTTTTTAATCTATTCATTATGCAAGTTAAACTAATAAAAATTATAAATACAAAGATTAAATATTTAAATATACTAAAATTAATTTACTAAATAAAAGCAAGAGAAGGAACGATTATACCAAATTGCCAGAATCAAACAGAGAATCATAAAATTGATGAAATATTGAACACTTGAAAGTTGAAAACTTCCACTTGATGTTGTTAATTGCAAAAAATAATAAAAGATTGATATCACTTTAAGAGATAATTGAGAAATTGAGAGAGAATTGAGAGAATTAGATGATCGTTGGTAGGAAAAAATGATTAAATGTTGTAGGTATTTATAGAAAAAAAATTTGATTAATTAATTTATTTTTTTAAAAAAGGAATATATTCAGATTTCCAGCGGCTCTTTTTGTATTTGGCCCAAAAGCTGATTTTCGAAAAAATAATTCTTTTTATCTAACCGGGCCGGTACCGGTTACCTTACCGGGCAGAGTCTAAAAATAGACCGTACCGGCCTAAATTTTTTTTACGTTGGACCGGTGCCCGATCCGATCTTCCCCGTGTCGGGCCCTTAATGGGTCGGTCTTAGTGGGGGCGGGGTTAGGAGGACCATCGACCCATTTAACGGGTTTAATCACAAAGATACATGATGGCTCTGACAAATTTAGCTATATCTTTTTTAGAAGATATGTTATTAATTATGAACTTCGTATTGCAAAGTGTCTTCTAAATCAATTATTTCCACTCCTTATGAGCTATAGATTGATACAAAAAATAAACTCCAATAATTAGTTAATTTGGAGTTATGTTACAAATATAAAAATCATTTTAGCAAATTTGATAAATTTGATCCAAAATACAAGAAATGTATCTTTATGAGATATTAAAAATACTTTAAAGGATATGTGCTCATTGTTGATTTAGAGAATGAAAATCTTACTGAAATTAAATCACAAGACATCATATTTCTGAAAAATAATTATTCAAAGAAGGTCAAAGAAAATGAAGGAGAGCCTATTTATGAATTGTTGAATTAATATTAATCAAATAATTTCTTTAGATATGTTTAATAATCAAACATATCAGGGATTTGTTCCTGATTCACAGTCCCAAATTATTTTTGGAGAATCTATACTTCAATTACGTAAGAGAACCAAAAAAGATATACCTAAAGGTACTTATAAGATTAAGAAATATATCTTTTTTAGTATTTGACATAAAAATGGATGAACTAAATGTCACGATCCAATTCATTGGGCTGTGTGAGTACCTACACTAACACCTAGGTAGGAGAACCCTTAACCCCTTAAATAAAAGAACATGCAGACGTTTGACAAAATGCAGATTAAAAATCTAAAAGAATTAGGACATCGTTATATGTTAAATTAAAAATTCTCTATGGTTTATTACAAGAACACTTTAACACCCCTAAAGATACTAGTCTAAATAGGTATAAGAGCATCTAAGAGTACAATTTATAAATTAAAACAAGACACAACTCCTACCATAAGGAAGGAAGAGTAGAAACTATTGGAGACTCATCTTCGTCTTCACCTATGAAACACCACTGACCCTGTAACCAGACTATGCCAAATGGAATATCACTGACCCTGCAACAAGACTATGCCAAATGACATAGCAATAGTAGTATCAGTACAATCAAAACGTACATGTAGGCATCATTAGTCAATCTGATACCCACCCATTAATATAAGGAAATCAACAAGAAGAAAGCATGCTCTTAAGGAAATACACCGCCAAAACTTTATGCACAAACTCTTATAATTCTCATTTACCTCTTTACTGCCATTCAAGTCTAATATTTATCACTTTTAGTTGTTCCGTTGCCAACTCTAATATAGATCAAGGCCTAGCCATTCTAACACGTAAAAATGTCTCCGAACTACGGGCCACCACTAACACTGTCTAATCAATCTACTTCCTTAAGCTTCACACCAACACTTGACCTTAGAATAATTAACATCTCACTTGAAAGAGGAAATTAAGTGGACTAAGGCTTCTCTCATATTCGTACTAGCCTGGTATGGCGAGACCTATCCCGCTCTGGTGGCCTCGCCACAGCGAGATTCCTCCATCCAGAACGGGCTGCCCGGATACAGAATCTCCAAATTCTCTCCCAATCCCCCATTTTCACATGTACCAATAGGTCAACATCGATATCTGACTCTAAGTCACCAAATCTTACTAGACCGCACATCAACTGATCTCTACTTATTTACCCACGGCCTCATACCTATTATACGGACGCATCTAGCCACCATAACATAATCCGAACAGGCAATATAGAAGCACATTATCAATTTATCATTTTAAGGGAAATACACAGTTTCACTATGTAAATCTCGAATACAACAGTCAATATCCCCTTTGTTTGATTAGTCAGTTTTCAAGAGGGTAACACTTAAAGCTTTGGTCCTTTTATATCAATTATTACACAGAATAAGCGTGCCTAATTATAATTGGGTTAGTTTCTCTATCATTATAATCGGGTTAGTTTCTCTATCATCACACATATAGTCAAGGTCAATTCACAAATGATACCCACACAATGGTTCTCTTAATGGAACCCATACCCAAATTATTTTTGTGTTGGAACATGACACTCGATCTAATATATGTGTTGGAACATGACACTCAATCAAATATATGTGTCAAAATATGACAACCGATCCAATATATATCAGAACGTGGCACCTGATCCAATATACGTGTCATAACATGACACCCGATCCAATATACATGTCAAAAACGTGACACCCGATCCAATATCACAACCACAAACACAATCATAGTCCACAATGAATAGTTCATATATTTGCACAATCAAGTAACAGTTTCATTGCATTCAATTGTTCATAAATAGTCATTTCATTGATTTCATTCTATCTTTCCCTTTATTAACACTATTTAATCAAGTCTTCTTTATTCAAGGCATCACTTTTGGTAGAGCAAGTTCAAGATTATGTATTTCACGATCTTGAGATTGTAGACCAATCAGAACAACATATCAATCACCAAACCACAAAAATTAAATGCATGATAATCATCAGAGCATCACTCAATCACTATTAAGAGTCTCTCTATAATATAAACTAAACTATAACCTATAGCCATAGACAATTAAATAAGTTCATGACATGAGGTTTATCAACGCTAAGTCATTCACATTCACCCTTTATTTTATGATGTGTATTACTTAAGTAATTCATAGGGAACAATTAGCATAAACACACATAATTATTGCATAAGCCTATTACTATATGTATTAATAACCCATAATCTCCTAGTCTCAGAATTCCGTTATGACTCAACTATTGTCTACACTTCATCTCAAAAGAGTCATTGGCCTTCTAAATAGTTTCACTAATGTTAACATTCAAATATTGGACCTTTATCACTAGTCACATAATAATCACGATCCACAACATACATTCCCACTTTAAACAATAATTGAAAATCATTTGATCATCCGGACTCCATGCCCGAAGGCCTAAGCATGAAATCTCTCATCAATCTATATTATATTAAGCAATGTTGAATGAATTTATAACTACTTAATTGAGAAAACCTAGCCTACCTAGGTGCCAAGAAATTGTAGAAAAATTATAGCACGATCCCTGACTTTTATAGGGAGAAACTATGGAGATGGGCCTGAAATCTGTGGATTGTAGTCTTCTTTGCACTAGAAATCTCTTCTTCCCTTCTCTCCAAGCCTAGAGCAGCTTTTGGGGGGTTTCTAGGGTAACTCTCATCTATTTTTTCACTTAAGGGAAGAGTAAATAATAAACATACGCCCTTTTTAGCTTCTGACTTATCACGCTCTGGGAGGGTACCCTAGGTGTGGTCGGCACTCGAAGACTATTTCTGGCCTCCAAGCGAACCACCTGGTCCAGTTACACTTTCATTCATTCACATTCTATCGGCGGAAAACTCAATCATAGGGATACTATCCATAATATAGGGCCAAAGGCCAAACAACTATCAAATCAATAATCAACTAGAATAAAACTAGTCAAACGAACGACTCATCATTCCCACACTCTAGTCTATGAAGCCTCTATCAACAATCTAGGAGGTGCCAATGACAAGCCCATGGCTACCAATAATCAAAATAAAAGAGATAAAATAATACTATAAAGAAAATCTCGGCATCCTCCGGAGACTAGGAGGACTCACCAACCAGCGGGAAGTTGGGAGATCTTTAACTGTGCATCGGTTGATGATCTCTAGTACCTGTCTCTGCATCATGAAACGATGCAAGCCAAATGGCGTCAGTACATGGAATGTACGAGTATGTAAAATGGCCGAATGAAACAAATATCAAGGAAGCATCAAATCAACTCGGAATCTCAACTCAAGAGAAATAATAACTCAATCAAGTGTCCTAAGTCTAAACAAGAATATGATTTAGACGGGACCAATCATATACCATTCAACTCAATCCGACTCAGAGTACTATCAAGACCTATATGGGAATTTCTCTTATGCGACAACCATCACTTATGAGCCAGTGACAGTACAACAAACCAACGTTGTTGCCGCATCCGTTCATACTTTGCCAGGGTATGAATGAATCAACCAATCATGGATCCAATCCAACCAAGTCCTATAATGTCAGGACAATAAATTTGGGGAAGCATCCGACTTTAACGGTTCAATCCCCTCTTATATTTGGCGACGTAGTTATTGGATTCAAGTTATTACTTACTCTTACCCAATTCGGTGCTCGATACTCCTCCCAAGACTCAATGCTCATAAAACTCCATCCAATCAACTCAATCAAATCATATCAATAAGTCTCATTTACAACCTTGTCAACTCATCAACTCTATCACAATCCAACCTCTCCCAATCATACAATCCGATCGATCCCAATCATATCTTTCAAGAGTAGATTAAATATATATTTATAACAACATACAAACTTATCCAATCGTTCCTCTATTCATTTAACAAATCTTTTGGGACTCATCACAACTCCAAGGTTTTAAATCACAATTCAAGATAAACCACATATTTAAGAAAATTAACATTCTTTATCATAATCAACATAGTTAAGAAATTAACAACATAAGTTCGACCTCTCATCTCAATCAACTCATAACAGCATGAAACACATCACTTTATTGACTCCACAACATCCACATAATAGAAATTAGGGTAATAGATGAAAAGGACCTATTTGGACCTAACTCGATCAATAAACTTCATTTTTATGGACAATAAATCTCAAAGAAGATGTAGGGCACATGGGTGGACTCAACCCATGCTTTGAATATCCTTACATACCTTAGTGAAGCCTTGAAGAAAACCTTGATGTTGGGTCTTCAATGGAAAGCTTGAATCTTTGAAGCTCTTGAAGCAATCCTTGTTGGAAATGGAGAAGAAGAGGAAGAGAGGGAAATTTCTAGGGCTTTTAGAGAGAGAGAGAGAGGGACTGATAAATGGTCCAAAAACGTTCAAGGCTGATGTATATATAATTTGGGAAAATACCCAAATTGCCCTTTCTCTAAAAATCAGGAAAATAGGCTAAAACGCTCCTGGCGCGATAGTGGCGCATCGCGCCACTGCGGCGCCAAGTCGAATTTAGGCTTAAAACCTGCACATCTGATAGTGGCGCATCGCGCTAAGGACCAAACTACTGAGGCTGTTTTGTGGCGCGATAGTGGCGCATCGCGCCCTTACAGCGCCAAGCCCATATTTTCTGGGTTCTGGAAAATAGGCTTAAAAACCCTGCACATCTCCTAGTGGCGCGCCGCGCTAGAGACCAAACTACTGAGGCTTGTTCCTGGCGCGATAGTGGCGCATCACGTCACTGCGGCGCATCGCGCCACTATGGCGCATCGCGCCACTATGGCGCCAAGCCCAGGTTTCCAGCAGTTGTCACCCAGGCCCGAAATTCCTGCAGTACTAGTCCGTATTAGGATAGTTATAAATTTTAACTCTGAACTCCAAAAATTACAATCTTGGCGGCGATGGAAAGAAGACTCGAAGACCTTTAATTCAATAGGTCATGGGCCACCCAGATCGTCCTATTTCAAAAGATATGGTCGCTAGAAGTCGACTCCTTATACGAACTCATTCTAAAACTTAGCCAGGGTGAATTCTTTGGGCTTATCTTGGTTCTAGGGATCCTTTATAACCCCACATCACCTCTAACACTCTTCAATTCCTTGGGAACTCACCCTAACTCATGCATACACTTCACAATGGTCAGGTTCGATCCTATACGTATAAGAAGAAGGGTTCGAATCCTAGTGAAGAATTTTGGGGGGTGTTACATGGATAGTCGGATCATGCTTTGGCGACCTAATTCCTGCTCTAGCTGTCCGACATGGATAATGCTTAGTAAAATAGGCATAACATTTTACTCCAAACTCCAAATGAGACAAACTTGGTGGTGTTTGAAATAAGACTCATAGATCTTTAATTTTATAGGCTATGGGATACCTAATTAAATATAGGCTGAGAGTTATGATCGTTTGAAGTTGACCCTAGTTTAAACTCAAGTCCGAAACTGAATTGGAAAAATACTTTCAACTTAACTTTTTGCTAGGGGCATTGTATGACCTTAATTCACAACTAATACACCCGCATAGCAAGTAATTGATCCTAGTCATATGACGAATGAGATTCATATATTTACCGCAGATAGTTCTAATAACGACGGGCTAGATCGTTACACTAAATTATGTGGTTGATATTTATCGGGCCTGCCCCTACCAACAAAAGTTTGAGATAAGTTCAATTCATTTATTTCTCCATGATCAACCCATACAAAATATCTAAGCTTAAATCCATTACCATACAAATGAACCATAACTATATTTGAATTAAAAATTTTCAAGCACTTACATTCACGACAAGGACACCTAGCCAATCCATTTCTCTTAAAAATATCAAGTGTCATTGTATAATATCAAGTGTCATTGTATGATCAATAAAACTTCTTACACAGTCAATAAAGTCAAGTTTCAAACCACCGCCAACTTCATAATGCATGTTATACATCCACAAACGATGATGTATCTATAAAATTATATATATTCAAGCTTAATTAGTTCATAAAGACTACAATTCATCGAGACTACAAGTGTCATTAATTCATGTTATAATTAATTCATTCATATAATAATTAAGTTTAAATTCTAATTAATTCAAGTCATAATTAATTTAAGTTATAATTAATTAATTCATATAATAATTAATTCAAGTTATAATTAAGTTCAAGTTCTAATTAATTCAAGTTATAATTAAGTTCAAGATCTTCTTAATTTAAGTTATAATTAAGTTCAAGATCTTCTTAATTCAAATTATAATTAAGTTCATGTTCTAATTAATTCAAGTAATAATTAAGTTCAAAGCTCATGACATTCAAGTCGAAGTTCTAAATTCAAAGTGAAGGGTGCTTGATAATATTCCATTCCTTTTATTCTTAAATTCAAATATCTAAGTTATTCAAATTAGTTCTAAAGTCTAAAGATTTCAAAATTTATACAAACCTAAAAAAATTCTAAGTTTAACTTCAAAAGTCCTAATGTTCAAATTCATAACTTTGAATATTTAACTCTAATTAGCTTAATTAGTTCTAAAGTCTAAAGATTTCAAAAATTATACAAACCTAAAGTACAAAATTAGTATCTAAGTTATTCTAATTATAAGTTCTAAATTGAACTCCTATAATTCAAGTATTCAATTTCTAATATTTTACTAGTGTCAAACTTCAAAACTTCCTATATTCAAGTATCTAAGTTATTCTAATTAGTTCTAAAGCCTAAAAAGTTCAAAAATTATACAAACCTAAATTAAAGTTCAAAATTAGTATCTAAGTTTAACTTCAAAAGTCTTAAAGTTCAACTTCATGACTTTGAATATCTAACTCTAATTAGCTTATTATTAGTTCAAAAGGAATAGAATTCAACAACATTTCTAAAGTTAACAAAAAATTCAAGTTCAAAGTTCTAAGTTCAAGTTCGAAATTCAAGTTCTAAATTTAAGTATCGTAAAATTCAAGTATCAAAATTATTCTAAATATAAGTTCTAAAGTCCTAAAAATTCAAGCCTCTAAGTTCCAATATTTTTCTCTAAGTTTCAAACTTCAAAACTTCCTAAGTTACAATCCAATATACAAACAAACTACAATAAACTAAATGGAATAAACTAATTAACTAACAAATCACAAATTACGATCCAATTTATAATCTAATTCAAAAATCTCAAATCTAACTTAAAGCCTAAAATCAAATCTATAACAACATTCACTAATTTTACAATCCAATATACAAATAAACTACAACAAACTAAATGGAATAAACTAATTAACTAACTAACAAATCACAAATTACTATCCAATTTACAATATAATTCAACTACCTCAAATCTAACTTAAGCCCTAAAATCAAAACTATAACTACATTCACTAATTTTACAATCCAATATATAAATAAAATACAACAAACTAAAATACTCAATTCATAATCTAATTCAAAAAAATTCAATTCAAAGTAAAGCCCTAAAATCAAAACTATAACCTCATTCACCAATTCACAATATACAAATTAACTATTTTAAAAGCATAAATTAAACAAACTAAATGAAATAAACTAACTAACAAATTAAAAAATTCATAAATTACAAAAAAAATTAAAAACCCTAACTAACCTTAATAATGAGAGAGGAAGAGAGAGACTGCCGGAGTACTGGAAAAAGACGGCGCCAGGGTGGGGATCTTGACGGCAAAGTTGCACCGGCGTGAGAAAGTTGGCCGGAGGCAGGGTGGTTGGGGGAGGGGGAGGGGGAGGGGGAGGGAGATGAGAGAAGAGAGAGAAAGAGAACAGGAAAATGAGAGAAATCCCGTCATATACATTCATATATTTTAAAAGAAGCGACGGACTGCGTCGTTCAGTCCGTCGCTTTTTAAAAAATATTTGACTAGACTTTGACCAAAAAAACAACGGACTAAGCAACGCCATCCGTCGCTAATTTGAAATGGTTGACCAAATTAAATTGATCAAAAGCGACGGACTAAGAGACACAGTCCGTCGCTCTTTTTTAAAAAAATTAATAAATTAAAATTATTAATTTACGACGAACGGACTCGTAATATTTATTTTATAAATAATTATTTTTTTATAAAAATATATAAATAATTATATATAAATAAGATTTATTTTTGGTGCAAAAATCCGCCAAAATAAGCGACGGATTACGTGTCTCTGTTCGTCCCTTTTAATTATTTTTTTTTAAAAAAAATGACAGACAACGTTGTATTATCCGTCGCATTTTGGTCTTTTCTTAATAGTGCTTCCACATCTATCGTCTGAGTTACGTCACTAAACTTGCATTCCATGTATTGTGTATTAGTTTTGCTCAATCTGAACATATAGACTCCAAGGTCTGTTTCCAAACCTTCAACCTATCATTAACTCTGTCATGAGTCTCGTCAATCAAAATTATGTCATCTGAAAATAGCATACATCATGGAACCTCTCCTTAGATATGTTGTGTCAGTTCATCTATCACCAAGATAATTAGAAACGGGTTGAGAATTGATCCCTAAGGTAACTCCATCATGACTGTTGAATCTTCTCCAACTATCTTCATTCAGGTTTGGCTCCATCATATCTATCCTAATATAATCTACACGTACACCTTTGGCCTCCAAAACATCTCCATAGAAATCCTCCCCTCCTCCCCCCGCTGAAACTTTGTTGTAAGTTTTTTTTAAGTCAATGAACCATATGTATGTCCATCTTCCTCTATCTATATTGCTTCATCAATTTATAGTCGAATGCCCGACATGAAATAAAATTGGTTTCTGGTGATAGATACATTCCTCCTCATCCTCATCTCATCTCATCTCATCTATCCTTTATCAAACTTTTATTGTGTGGCTTAGCGGTTTGATACTCTTATAGTTATTGCAATTTTGAATATCACATTTGTTCTTGTACAACAAAATCATTCTACATCACCTCCAATTTTTGGACATTTTTAATATCCTAAAGACGACGTTAAACAACCAGTTAGTTACTCCATATCTGCATTTTTTCAAAATTCCACAAAAATCTCGACTCAATCCCCCTCCCTTCTCATGTTACAAATAACCTCTTTAACCTCCTCAAATTTTCTATTCCTATCATGCCCAAAATCTCGAAAATTCTAGATATCCTATTCTATAATGAAAGTAGCTTTATCTTATGGTTACCTGATAATAAAAGAGCGCACAAACAAAAAAATCTAAAAAAAAGGAGCTTAAATAAACTTTAAGTCTTCAATTAAATAAAAGTGACGAGCTCAAAATGCCTATAAGTCTTTAATTAAATGAAAGTGACAAGTGAAACTCAATTAAATTTTACATAATATATAAATATGATCCTTAACTTAGCTTCAGCGGACAACTATGACCTCTAACTTTACTAGTACACAAATAGGCACTTTAACTATTCAAAACTTGAACAAGACAGATTCGTCCTACATGACATCCTACACGGCAATTTTGTGTCCTATATGACGTTCTACATGTACTATTTCATGTAAGACATATGTATCTACTTGTTCAATTTTATACAAATTTAAGTCCTACTTGTGAACACCTAAAGTTGGAGGATATAAAATATGTATTATGCCTTTAAATTTTTCTATGACACTTTATTCCTCTTCCACCTATTGTATTTTTTTTTTGTTTTTGTTTGTTATTGGGATTATTATTTTTTAATGAATTTGGTGTAATAATTTGAATGGAAAGAAAAGATTTTTTTTCCCTATAATTTGATGAATCTTGTCGAACAGCTAAAGTAGTTGTTGGAACTAACTTCTTTAATTGTCCAATTATTTCTTCCAACTACAGAAGTTATTTCACAATTGCACTAGTTATCTCAATAAATAATTAGTTACCGAACAATATAAGCAGTTATTGGGACGATTTTTTTATTTGTCAGCGATTTCTTCAAATAATTTTTGTAGTTGTCCGGACAACTACAAAAGTTGCTGACTGAAACAATCAAACCTCATTAATATTAATTATTTATTTTCACTTTACCTAATTTTTAAAACTTTGAAGGACTCTCACTTAATTGACAAACTCATTTTTGTCCCTTTTAATTGTGAGTCCCAAAAAAACGTAAAGACTTGACATTTAACTCTCTTATATATCTAATGATGATGATTAAATTTGTATTTCCTGTGACAAAAAAAGAACCCCAAAAGGCTGAAATCGAAAGAAACAATTCTATTTTATTTTTACTTTTAGCAAATGATACGAATTATCTTAAAGTAAAAACCCAGCTCAAACACTTAACCATAAACACTCATACAAGTAGGAATAAAATGCTAGTATAATGGAACTATGGAAGTCTCTCACTAAAGAGGCACACCAATTCACTTGAAATTATTATTTTGTTGGATAAAGCTGGATCCAAATGCACTTTCAAGAAAATGATCTTCGATGTTCTTTCCAAAAAGATCCAACATTTGTGAAAAATTAAATGCTTCAAAATGTAAAAACATTTTTTCCAACACATGAAACATTTTCTCTAGGCACAACCATATTTCTAAATAAAGACTCCACCGCGTCCTGCACGAAACAAAATAACTTTAAAACGTAGTTTTTTCTGCAATCTTAAGCCTCGTCGCCAAATAATCTATCCCGTTGTACATAATTTTGTCAAGCAACATAAAGGGTTTGAGCTTTGTCCTTGAAGGGAAATGTAACTCAAAGCTAACAATGTATCGTGCCTGAAGGGGCAAAACAATTCACAAATTCTAGAACTGAAAGCAAACATTGCCCATGACAGAGAATTGGGTACACGCATAACAAGAGCGTTTTCTTCTTAAAGGCGGCTGATAACATCTTCCACCTCAGAAGGGGAGTAGAGGTGATAGGTTGGTGATACCCTCGCAATATCAACGTTATTGGGAGTCACCTGGAATCGAATGACATGTGATTTTCAATCAATAGCAGAAGTAGAGCATATAAATGATACTGAGGATGCAGCGTCATTGAGATTACCTTTTCTTCCATCACTTGCTTCAGAATTGACAGTGCTATCGTTTCAGCCTCCTTAAGGGAAAGGTCCTGCAGAATAGCAAATAATTCACTTTAGATCAGCTTACAAAACCATATTATACCAATTACTTGGGTCCAGAAATAGCTGATCTACTACTCTACACAGTAGACTTTCATCGACTTAAATCTCTTCTTTTTCCGGAGGAGGGGGTGGAGGTTTGGGATTAGAAGTGGTCAAGATCATAAAAATATCTAAATCCCATTAAGAATAGGCAATGTACAGATATATGACAGTTTAACTAGAAAATAAATCTAACTTATATACCTTGTTGAATTGCTCCTGCAAAGAGCTGTCAGCGCCTTCTGAACCTGAACCAATTGCTTTTGCGTTGCATTGCCAGAATGTGCCAGAAGGATCAGTATAGTATCTGCATATCAAAAGGCCAATTGTCGTTAGTTGCAACAGAGTACCAGATGGCCACTAGGATGAAGTTAAAGGATAACAGCAATTAGGATTTAAACTAATGGTTGCACAGCAGACTAGCTCAGTACGACTATGTTTCCTTCAAAGTATATGTACAATATACAGTAGTTGTCACGGGCTAATTTCTACAGCACGTGGGACAACCTAAACAGCGTGCACGGCTTGCCTAAGTTCAGTCCTGATCAACAAGAAAGCACACCAAGTGCTGGAACAAAACGTCCACACAAACAGCCACAAACTAGAAATAAAGAGAGGGAGAAGCTTTGGGAGGCAAGGGCCAATTTTCTGATATTTTATTTCAAGATTAGCTACAATATGTGCTGCCCAAAGGGCTTATATAGATACAGAAATAAAACAAGGGCTGGTAGCCCAATAATTCACTCTACTATGGCTGTCTATACAAACAACAATAAAATATTAAAAAGCTGTCAAGCCTGCTCACAGTTCCCAAGGTTGCAGGCTGCATGCTGGCACAGCTTCACAAGCTGCCTGGACCACCAAGCTGCTGCTGCGATCCAGTGTAGCTGCGTGCGGGGCGGTACACGTTCCCCCACCTGAGTTGGCGACGACCCCGACGCCACAACATAGCAAGTATTCTTGGACCTTGCGGCGGAACTGCCACAAGTCCTCATACTTCTCCCAAGTTGCTTCCTCTGGCTTTTGAGTCCCTTTGTGTTTCACTTCGCTTGATATTTTTCTTCGTAGTAGAAACAGTTCTTAGATCTACAAAAAATGGCGGACACAAAGACGTTTGCTTTCCAGGCTGAGATCAATCAGCTTCTCAGTCTTATTATCAACACTTTCTACAGCAACAAGGAGATCTTTCTCCGTGAACTCATCAGCAATTCGTCCGATGCTCTGGACAAGATCCGTTTTGAGAGTTTAACTGACAAGAGCAAGCTTGATGCTCAACCAGAGCTCTTCATCCATATTATCCCAGACAAGACCAACAATTCTCTCACTATCATTGATAGTGGTATTGGTATGACAAAGGCTGATCTGGTGAATAACCTGGACAGCTACACTGGATCGCAGCAGCAGCTTGGTGGTCCAGGCAGCTTGTGAAGCTGTGCCAGCATGCAGCCTGCAACCTTGGGGACTGTGAGCAGGCCTGACAGCTTTTTAATATTTTATTGTTGCTTGTATGGACAGCCATAGTAGAGTGAATTATTGGGCTACCAGCCCTTGTTTTATTTCTGTATCTATATAAGCCCTTTGGGCAGCACATATTGTAGCTAATCTTGAAATAAAATATCAGAAAATTGGCCCTTGCCTCCCAAAGCTTCTCCCTCTCTTTATTTCTAGTTTGTGGCTGTTTGTGTGGACGTTTTGTTCCAACACTTGGTGTGCTTTCTTGTTGATCAGGACTGAACTTAGGCAAGCCGTGCACGCTGTTTAGGTTGTCCCACGTGCTGTAGAAATTAGCCCGTGACAGTAGTAGCTCATTAATTCTTAAAATAACATAAATGTAACGGTTACAATTCTATGTTAGAAGGTTATACCATAATATTAAATAGCACAGCCGACTAGCTCAGAACTATGTTTCCTTCAAAGTATATGTACAATATACGGTAGCCCACTTAATTCTGGAAATAAAATAAATGTAACAGTTACAATTTTCATGTTAGAAGGTTGTACCATAATATGAGAATTATGTACCTACTTCTAGCATTACCACAATTTTAGTATCATCATTATTTGCTGGTTTCGGTTCTCAGTCTTGTGTTTCCCATGAAATATATATATAAATAAGGCAAGTCTCATCCATGGGTAGAGTAACACAAGCTCATTACAAGTTGTGAGGAAGTTGCTAACAGAATATGCAGCTGACTAACTAATTAAGCAATATTAAATGCGAGCATATTGACAAAAGGGAAAGAAGAGGGAAACGTCACACCCAAGTGAATCTTTCTTTTTTTCCTTTTTTTAAAAACAAGTCAGGTTCACTAAATGAAAATTAAGAATTAAGACCTACTGACATGTGTGCATGTTCGCGCACACATACATAAAGCTAATTATTCAAGGAAGTTAAATGGAAAAAGGAAAGAAAAGAGAAAAAGAGGAAGCATGATTCATAATCTTGTATTCAGATTTGATGAATGGCAAGAATTACTGGGATAGAAACTGTAGCGCAACATGTCAACAGAAAGTTATTCCATGTTGGTAAGGGTTGAACTAGCAGGCAACAAACCCTTTTATCAGCAGAAAATACATGGGAATTTGCTAATGCACAAACCATGAAGAAGAAGCAGTCATGTTACAAAGAAATCACTACCGTTAAGGACAAGCACAATATATCATTTCAGTTGTTTAAAGGAGAAATAAGGCAAGGGATATAGATGGGTATAAATTGTGGTACTCAGGAGTCTCGAGAAGTAGGAATGGAATAGGCATTAGGAGATGGGGGAACATCGGGAGCAAGTGGTAGAGGTAAGGAGGGTTGACAGGATGATGGTTAATAAGCTAGTTGTTGGTGGGCTTACTTTTAACATAATTGGTGCCTATGTACCAGAAGTGGACTGGAACAATGGGTCAAAAAGCACTTTTGCGAGGATTTGGACGAGATAATACAAGATATCCCTCACACTGAGAAGATATTCTCAGGAGGACAATTCAATGGCTACACCGAGACAACTTCAAGGGGCTACGATGATGTGCAGGCGATCTTGGTTTTTGGGGTAGAAACAAAGGAGTAACACTCTAGGATTTTGCGAGGTCTTTTGATTTCGTGATAGCTAACTCGAGTTTCCAGAATGAGGAGCACTTGGTCATCTTTCATGGTACCGTGGAAAAGACTCAAATGGATTACCTACTCCTAAGGAATAGTGATAGAGGTCTATATTTCCATCATAGCTCTTTTCTACTCTATTTTTCAAACATGTTTTAAAAAACATTTTTCTTGAGCCGAGGGTCTATTGGAAATAGCCTCTATACCCTACAAAGATAAGAATAAGGTTTGCGTACACTCCATCCTCCCCAGACTTCATCACACTGGGTATGGTTGTTGTACGAAGAAAAAATGAATGAACTGAATTGAACACATGAAACTAAGTGGAATATAGACTCTGTGAAGATGAAGCAATGGAACAACTTGGAACATTTTTTCAAACTTGAGAAGCACGGGATATAAGGTCATAAGTAGGAGGCTTAATTGTCTTTGGTTATTAAACTGGCGGACCCAATTTTCATGGTCATGTTCCTCAAAATCGAAGGTAAAGGAGAAACAAAAAGTTATATATTTGTTCGCCATTCTAAAGAAAATTAAGAACATGTTAACAATCAAAAACAATAGTCAGAACAAGATGAACAAACTAATAGATGATTGCATGCAGTTACACCGGATATGATCAAACACAAACAGAGAAGAAACTATAGAGTATAATACCATATTTTCCAACAATCTCGTGGGAAGCAAATACTTACAAGCTAGGACCATTCTCATCATGACCAGCAATGAGAAGTGATACTCCAAAAGGTCTGGACTGCAAGAAATCAAAGATAATGCATTTAGGTGGGAGACTTGAATCTTCCACTAGTTGAAATAGGAAAAACAAGGAACATCAATCCCTTCATGTTGATGAGTTGAGTCAATGTAATTCTAGATAGCGTGTTGGATCCTTTAACAGGATTTAGATATTAGCTCACATCATTACTGTTTAAAAGATTTTTCAAGAGAAGAAAAACGAAAAAGCAGACACTAGGTTAGCATAACAAAATCTTCTATGCAATGAGCCAGATCCACACAGAAATCAACAATTATTAACCAGGACGTCCACTCAGATTCATAGTTGTATGTCATAAAGCAGCAAGTTTTTTTCAGATATCACATTCCTTGTACTTTTTCTTTAACAAGAGAACTAACATGCTTCTCTTGCAATGTAAAGATTTGACCAAGTATATCCGCAATACGTAATACACACACATATATAGATAATCTATACACACTAAAATGATCACAAGAAGATCTTTCAAGACGCTATGTTTTCAGAGCGAACTATATTATTAGAGGAAATACACCAAAGAGCCTCTATAGTAAACATTAGTCTACCAGAAAAGCAAATGCCAGCTCAGACTAGATCAATCAGTCGGCCTCTAGTTCTATTAATACTATACTAAGGGCTTACATATATAATGGTCTAAGGAATTTGACGTACATAACATATTGAGACCCCACACAAACATAGAAAGAGAGGAGCAATAGTTAACAACCTTTGGGATATTATTAAACTTTTGTGTCAATTTATGATTTGCAAAACCAACAGTATTCACATTCAGGAGTTGTCACATACACAGTTTCAAAGTGAGACAGGTAGATGAGGAAGCAAAGTAATCAACAAATGAAATTACCAGCCACATAAAATGAAACAGCTCAATTCAGTCAATGAAGTACAATTTTTCCCCACTCAAGCAGCAACACAAACAAGAAAATCTAATGGCCCAACTTTATTTAAGCTCCTCAGATTTTAATCAAAATAAACAGGAATAACAAAATATTTTAATCACACATGGTTTTGTCAAAATTAGATAGTAATGAATTGAGATTTTGAATGTTTTTTGCTTGAAGGATGCTTGTGCCCAAGTAGCATAGCAAAACTGCCAAGTCAAAGAAAGGGTGCTTACCATAGACTCTTCATCACCCTCACCAAATCGCAGGGCCAAATCACACAGAGCTTGTGTTGTGGACTCAACAGTCATGGGCTCACCATAAGAGAATCTGTGGTTCTATTGAAAAGGGGGGGAATAGACAAGCAGGCTTAGTCAGTGAATATTCACATGCATAGTATGATTTGAAGTTGAATCCTTGGCTCTAAATACCTGAGTTTCAACTCGTGCATGTTCAACGAGAGTCCTTGCATCAGCTATCAATCCACTCATTGCACATCCAATATGCTCATCAATTTCCATAATTTTCTCCACACTGCTTGGCTCCTGCAAGATCAAGAATATTAAATCTGAGTCACGAATGATAAAAATACAGATAAACTGAGAGATTAGCAAAATAAAAAGTGTTTCTTATATTTAAAGAAAAAGTATTTATCCTATTTAGGATCCAGCAATTTACTCACAAAAAGTCATAACCAAGTAAGCCATAAAGAAGTGCAAGAGGAAACAAACGGAAAAGTAGCTCTTTAATTTAAGAACTCCTGATCCAAAAATAGCTCAGCCTTTTCTTGACACACCTTTTTTTATAGCTATTAGTATGTTTAAAGTACTTCTTAACACTGTACCTAGCACTAGATAGTGTCGTCTAGTTCTTTAAAGGGTATAGTGTCACAAGAAAGTAGAGAATTCAAGTTTAGACCTACAGGCTGACATCCTTCTCAACCAAAAGAAGGCTTTGGCCTCTCTATCTCCCATATTAGTAATGGTAAAGATAATAACAGAGAGAAAACAGGCACATGGATGATAAACGCACCAACTGTGTATAACAACTTCAACTCAAATTCAAGCCAACATGATATTCTCTCCAAATAGATGAATTCTTTATTTGCAAATTTGCATACACATTCATTCATTGCAATTGATCAATCCGAAGAGATATAAGTTATCATGCATTAGCTTCTCACACAGAGAGACATGTGCAGCAACAGGAAAAATTCTCACAACAAACACGATCCTAAACATATATTACTTCACGTCACAACAAAGAGCTCCTATAATCCTTAATTTTCAAAATACTCTAAATGTACTTATCAAAAAAGAAGATGGAAAAAGTTTGTGTACACCACTTGTGGGATTTCACTGAATATATTATTGTTGTTGTTACTATCCAAAATTGTTCAATTTATCCCTCCATTACATATTTGGTCAGTTCACCCTTGCCTTTAGCAAATTGTTTGATATCAACCCCGGTGTACTCCATGAAGGTCTAAAAAGTTCATAACACAATGATTTGTTGTGCCATCAAATCCACTACAGATATATCCCAGTTACCATAACAACAACCACAAAGCAGAAATTCAAATTTAAGGAAAACGAATAGCACAAACCAGAAGTGGAGAAGTAATTCGCTTTTCAACAGCAAGAACAACGCCTTCCTTGGTCTTTATCCCAATCGCCGTTGAACCCAACTTTAAAAACCCACAAAAACAACAAAAACATTAACCTAAATAAACCATTTAAATCATAAAAATCCATTTACAGGCAGATGATAAATCCAGCTATAAAATTACCTTAATGGCTTCAATAGCATATTCAACTTGAAACAACCTTCCTTCAGGTGAGAAAGTGTTGACACCTCTATCATACTCAGTTCTTCAAAGACCCAAATGGCAAAAACACCGAAAAGTAAGACATTCAACGATTTGAAGAAAATAAAAAAAGGAACATAACTGTATTGAGAACAAACCCTAGATTAAGGCTAAAAATGCAGCTTACCTAGTGAGAAACATCTTCGATCTGATTCTTCACCGCTTTGAGAATCCGCGATAAATAAGAACAGACTGAGAATTGATTTTTTCTACTTGTTTTTACTTGAGTGACAAGCCATTTCTGTACAAATAGTGTATTTGGAGTGTTTCTTGCTTCGATATTTACCGGGTCAGATTTTCTAGCCTGTTTACATAGAAAGGGGAAAGATTGGGCCCAAAAGTAAGGGTACGTTTGAAAAGCCATCTAGTAATTAAAATTTGTGTAATTATTATGATAGTAATTATTAATCTAGAAATTACACAATCTAATAATTATAATGATATGTTTATTTGTTACAATGTAATTACAGTCTAATTACAAGTGTATTATTTGATTGTACAAGTGCAATCATAAGGTTATATTAAATTTTAAAAATAAAAGTTAATCATCTAAAATTGAAAATTTATATTAGACAAATAAAGACTTTTATAAATGATATTAAATTAAATATTTAAAGATATATATTATCTGTTGAGAATATATTTAATTAATAAACATATGTTATTAACTAATATTATAAAAACTAATTGATTTATATTTTTTAAATTAGTATATTTTAATTAATGTAATCATAAAAACTAAAAAAATAAGATTTTTATGAACATCATGAAATGAATGTTTGACAAAAATGTTAATATTATAAATGAGAAAAGACATAAATTTCTATCTAAATTTGTCACAAAAAATTACTTACACACTTAAATTATCATGACGATCTATTACACACCTGAATTACTTAAAATTGAATTTATTTTCACCTTGACGAGAAAGTGTTTCACACTCGCGCCACATCATCACCATATCACTGCCATATAAATAATTATGTCAATTTTTAATAAAAAAAATTCATGTCACCCTAATTGCCTCTTCTTTCTTTTACACCATCAAACCCACTGTTAAATCACCACCATTATTGCTATTATCACCTCCACCACCATAGATTTCACCACCCACAATCAAATTCACTACTAGAATGTTCTCACAACCACTACTACCATAAAAAATACAAACAGTCATAATAAATTTAACTAAATTCACCATCAGAATCACATCAGCACCATTGCTAGCATTGAAATTCATCACAATCACAACCACAAATTTCAGTATCCACCATCAAAATCACACAAATTTCATTGCCAATTATCGAAATTAAAAGTCATACCACCACTAATATTATCACCCATCACCAAACCCACCACAAAAAATTATCACAATTACAAATTTCGTTCAACATCAAAAAAGAGAATGGTAAAAAATAAAAAGTTGATTTATGAAAGTAAATAAAGTGATTCTGATAAGATAAAAGAAGGAGAAGACATGATGAATAGCATGAAGAAAATAAAAAGTTGGAGGGTTGTCCATGGAGAATGGACTGTGTTTTCTATTTTTTTTATTCCTTTACGCGCTTTTTTTCTTTTTCTTTTAATTCATTTGTCACATCAGCTTCTAGGGTGGAAATAAATTCACTTTTAAGTAATTTAAATGTGTAATAGGTCTTCATGATAGTTTAGGCGTGTAACTGACTTTTTATGAAAAGTTCAAAGGAGAATTTATGCCTTTATAATATCATAAAATTATTAAATCATTTGACAAAAAGATAATCTGTCAAGTTTAACTAAAGATAAATGGCTTACAATGTGAAACATCAAGTCAATACTACTAAAGAAAATGAAATTGAAAAAATGACATAAGTTCTAAATTTAACATAATACTCTTATGAAAAATTTCAACAACGTACATAAATATGATTTGAAATAAAAAGAAAATGTAAGTGTATAACCTTATTCAATAATGAATTCGACTTTAATTTAAAAATTAGAATACTAACAAAATTATGCAAATAAAAAATGAATAATAAATAAATAAAGAATATGAAAAATCACATGGAATCACATGAAAAAGTAAAGGTTGAGAATGAGAATGAAATCAAATACAAAAAAATAAAAAGTATATTTTTAGAAAATGTTAGAATAATAATAATATTTTTTAAAAAAATAATAAAAATAATAAATAAATTAAAATAAAAAAATACAAATAGAAATAAAAGAAAAGAATTTTAAAAAGTTTCATCTAATTACATGGTGTAATTACACCAATTCCTTACCCTTTCTTGAAAATTGAAGAGTGTAATCACTTCCCTTCATTTACACCCAATTCCTCTTTTCTCAAGTAATTACTTGGTTTACCAAATATGTCAAAGAATATAATTACACCAAATTTCAATTCCATTGTGACTTTTCAAAGTGGTCCTAAGTGTTTTTTCAAGATAACAATATATGTAGTAAAATTTGTATATACCGTACGATCTCTAATTGATTTAATTAATTCATGTATCTCACAGGAATATATACAATTTGCAATCGAATAAGTTTGTAATTGAATAAACTTGCATAAGTAGGCAGTTTGCAACTAGTTGACGACAAGTTTACAACAACACACGAGCTTCAAATTAATGTACGATCGGATTGGATCGCAGATTGTGTCGGCAAATCAATTTGATATTTTTTAGGATTTCAACCTTGTGGACCATTATAACTAGTCTTTTTATGTTTGTTTCTCGAGGAGGTCAATATTATTGTTTCATTTGTTAGTTTTTGGAGTTCAAATTCCAATTTTGTTTCTAATTTTCGAGTTTTAGGAAGAACAAGAACACCATTAATCTTTCAGTCTTTTGATTTTGAATTGTTAAATAATATGTAAGGTTGCTATCCCATGTTGTTATAAATAATTAGGTATTAATTGACAGTCCTAGTTGAATAACTTTCTGAGGTTTTTTAGTTATGATTCTTTTTTGGGAGTTTATTTTAGTAATGAATCGGGCTATGTTTAGAATAGATTGAGTCATAAAATAATGACTTTTCTCGAGATAGATTGACAGGTTACTTTCTTAAGGGAATAAGTTCTATTTAGTGTTAGTAAAATAGAAATGATTGACTTATATAGTGGTATTTGTTTGTATAAGGCATAAAACTTTCGTTGATTGGAAAAAAATGGACCCCCTCTAAAAAAATTGAATGAACTTCAATTACATTTATTGACATGTATATTTGTCTTTGTGACATATAAAAAACTTCTTAACGCTTAGAGTATCAGTTTGGGAATCAAAATTGTCACGATTCAAGACTAACTCCTGATTGTAATACAGTGCTTAGAACCAAAAGTGACCACAAACTAACTTGTGTCGTGGCATGACACTAATATTAAGCATAAAGCAATAAATAACTGATACAAAAACTAAGATTGAGATATACAGGTAACCGAAATCATAAAGCTAATTACTCAAAGTGAGTTCGTCTAAACATTTATAACCCTGAGACTACTACCTGACTGTCTAAAAGCCTCTACTAAGATGAGTTATTGTAATGACCAAGCCCGTCGTTACTAAAAATATATGTAGTAAAGGTATACGAATCTCTTTATTCATAAGACTATGATCAATTTCTTGGTATGAGAGTGCATTAGTTGTAAATTAAGGTCGTATTATGCTTCTATCTCAAAGTTGAGTTAAAAGTGTCTTTCTGATTTAGTTTTGGATTTGAATTCAAACTAGGGTCAGCTTCAAACTGCCATATCTCTCAGTCTATAATGAATTAGGTGGCTCATAACCTATAAATTTAAAGGTCTATGAGTCTTCTTTCTAACTCCACTGAATTTGCCTCATTTGGAGTTTGGAGTAAAAGGTTATGCCCATTTTACTGAGCACTGTCTGTGATGGGCCGCCAGAGTGGGATTTAAGCCATTGTGCAGGGATTTGACGAGACATAATGGAAATGAGGTGTCTTTTTACTATTTCATTCTTACCTTAAGTGCCAAAATATGTGAGGTTTACTCTAGAAACCCCCAAGAAGCTTCTCTAGGCTTGGAGAGAAGGGAAGAAGAGATTCCTAGTACAAGGAAGGCTACAATCCACGGATTTCAGGCCCATCTCCATAGATTCTCCTTTCAAAAGTCAAGGATCGTGCTATAATCCTTTTATAATTGCTTGGGCCCCAAGTAAGCTAGGTTTTCTCAATTGAGTAGTTGTAAATTCATTTCCATTGCTTAATATGATGTAGATTGACGGGAGATTTCATGCCTTGGCCTTCGAGCATGGAGTTTGGATGGTTAAATGGTTTCCAATTGTTGTTAAGAGTGGGAATGTATGATGTGGGTCATGATTATTATATAACTAGCGATAAAGATCCAATCTTTGAATGTTAACCTTCGTGAAAACTATTTAGAAGGTCAATGACTCTTACGGGATTAAATATAGACAATTGTTGGGTTATTAAGAGATTTTGAGACTTGTGGCTTATGGGTACTGATGTATAAAGAGGGATGTGTTTATGCAAATAATTGTGTGTATTTATGCTTGTTATTTCCTATGAAATACTTGAGCGATGCATATCATGAAATAAATGGTGAATGTAAATTAGTGTTGATAAATCTCATGCCATGAACCTATTTGATTACATATGGCTGTAGGTTATGATTTAGTCTATATTATAAAGAGACTCTTAATAGTGCATGATAGTGATTGAGTAATATTGTGAAGTTTTCTATGTATTTAATTATTGTGGTTGTGTGATTGATCTGTGGTGTGATTGGTCTACAATCTCAATACCATGAAATCCATAATTTTGAACTTTCTCTATCTAAAGTAATGCCTTGAATAAGAAAAGCTTGATGAAATATTGTTAATTAAGTGAAAGGTAGAATGAAACTAATGAAATGACTAATCATGAACAATTGCATGCAATAAACCTGTTACTTGATTGTGCAAGTATGTGAACTATTCGTTGTGGACTATGATTGTGTTTGTGATTGTGATATTGGATCGGGTGTCACATTCTGACACATACTAACTATTGGATCAGGTGTCATGCCGACACACTAGCAGTTTGGGTATGGGTTCCATGAGAGAACCATTATGTGACTATCATCTGTGAATTGATCTGAATATATGTGTGATGATAGAGAAATTGACCGGATTATAATTGAGCATGCCCATCCTATGTAATAATTAATATGAAAGGACCGAAGGTTCAAGTGTTATCATGTTAACTATTGTATTTGAGATTTACACTATGAAACTATATATTGCTCTTAAAATGGTAAATTGGTAATGTGCTTTTATAAATAGCCTATTCAGATTATGTTATGGTTGCTAGATGCATCTGTATCGCAGGTATGAGGCCGTGGTAAACAAGTGGAGAGCAGTTGATGTGTAGTTTAGTAAGATTAGTGACTTAGAGTCAAAGATTGATGGTATTCTGTTGGTACATGTGAAAAAGGGGGATTGGGGGAGAAGTCAGAGTTACTTTCTTCGGCCAGGCCTCTCTGGAGGGAGGAATCCCACTGTGGCGAAGCCGCCACAGCGGGTTAGGTCCTGCCATAGCGAGTTAGTACGAACCAGAGAGGAGCTTAGGTCTCTTAAATGTTTAGCTCTTCTAAGTGAGATGCTAGTTATTCTAGGGCCAGGTGTTGGTGTGAAAACTAAAGGTACTAGACTTGTTAAACAGAGTCAGTAGTCGCCTGTAGTTTAGAAACTCCTCTATGTAATAGAAGGTCTAGGTCTTGATTTATATTAGAGTTGGTAGCAGACCAACTAGAAGGGATGAGAATTAGGCTTGAACGAATTTAATGAGGTTATCGGGAATGGTAAGAATTGTGCACAAAGGTTTGACGGTGTATTTCCTTAAAAATATATTTTCTTCTTGTTGATTTCTTATATTATGCGGTAGGTATTAGATTGACCGATGATACCTACCAGTAAGTGTTGTTTGTACTGATACTACTCTTGTTGGCATAGTCTGGTTGCAAGGTCAGTGATATTTCTTAGGTGAAGATGAAGATAATTGTTCAACAATTTCTACTCTTCCTTCCTTATGGTGGGAGCTGTGTCATTACTTTATTTATACTCTATATCTTTAGAAGCTCTTGTACCTGTTTAGACTAGTATTCTTGAGGGTGGTAGTATGTTTCTGGTAATAAATCTTAGAGTTTTAAAAATTCAATTATGGTGTATTCCTGACTTTTTAGGCTGGTATTTGGCAATTGTTAAATTTTCGCATGTTATTTCTGTAAGGGTTCTCCTAGGTGTTAGAGTAGGTGTCCACATGGCCCAATGGGTTGGATCATGACAGTTGTTTGGGCAAGCCTCCAACTAGCTCTAAATATATGGAAATTGAAGTAAATACAAGATTAAAATAAAGATAAAGGTTGTACTCAGAAGATAAGGACTCACCAATGTTGTTGTTGTGCTAATCATACTAACTGTGAACTAGATATTGAGCATCTGAACTTATATTATAAAATAATATATAGTGAAGAGTAAATAGTCATTACTTTGAATGCACTGAGTATAAAAGATACACATGATAAGACTAATAAGCTGAACATGATAAATTTGAAATATTTAGGTGAATAACATGAACTGATGCAATGAACAGGTAGTAAAACATGCAACTGATTAGTATTGAAACTGAATAATTGACTAGAAGGTCATGTAACATTTGAGACAAAATTATAGGAGATACTAATAACTAATATATTACCATGTGATCTAAAATGGAGTTTAATGTATAATCCCCATCGAAAAGGGCCTAATATACATTGCCAGGGTTTAGAGGCTGATTTGAACTAATGTGGTAACACTAAGCTGAAGTCTAAAAAGGACTAAGAAGTCAATTCTGATCTAACAGTTGATGCTTAAATCCTATAGTGGCACGTAGTTCTAGGACTTAGAGATTGTTACTAAAGGTCTCAGTCCTAAATTGATGGATGAGCCCTCATTCCTATATTCGCTCGGTGCTAAGTAGTACTCTCAATGAAATGTATGATGGTAAACAGATATTTCCAATAATCTGATAATACTAAGTAATGTTGGATAAACTGATAATGTGAAAAGCTCATGAATACTAATAACTGATAGACACTTTATTTGAAAGCATCTCAAATGATGAGAAACTGATAATCTGAGACATGCAATCTAAAACAATATCATTCTAAGACATGAAATATCTATATACTAAGGGCGAAGAAACTATTTAGAAGTACTAATTTTATAAATAAAATGACATAATCAAATTATCCATGAAGAAGAATGGAAAAAATAATGAAATCATGTTTTACATTAAAACCCTAACTTATGTAGAAATCATTAACTAAAAAATTAGGTTTACTTTGGGACTCAATGGGTGAAAGGATACCCATTGATGAAATTTTACATACCTAAAATTGAAAATACTAGCTTGGATTATTGAACTGAAGCTTGAAGGTGAAGAACCCTAGTTTCTTCCTTGAGAGAAGTTAGAACGTACTGAATTTGATTTGTCTAAGTGTTGGATGTGAATAGAGAGGTTTAGTCAACTATATTTTCCTTAGTCCCACTTAGAATAACCCAAACAATATAGACTAGGAGTTAAAAGAGTGGAAAAAGACCAAAACAATCTTGACAGAAACTGTCCTTAGTAGGTTCATGAGGCCATTTACGATATGTGAATTGATCTACATGCCATTAATTTCTCACGCAGAAATTAGGCCTAAATATTAAGTTTATGAAGTTCATCTACGAGACCATTCTACGGTTTGTGGTTCCTTTTACGGGTCATAGATATGATCCATAAGAGTTAGATAAAAATTGAGTTTCAGGACTTTATTTCAAGAGCTCAATCTATCGTCCGTAAAGTAATTTATGATTTAGACTGAATTCATAAAACTCAAGTGTCACGATCCAAAATCAGGTGTGTTAGCACTTGTCCTTTTCCACCAGGATAAGTCAACCTAAAATCCAACGAAAATGGAAATAATGCTGAAGTAAGGAGATAAAAAAACATAAGCGAAATACTTTCAAATCTTAAATAACCCCTAAAACCTAGTTGTCACATGTACAAGCCTCTAGTAAAACAGAACTTAAAAATAAGTACAAGTCTTGTTGTAATTGTCTCTCAAATAGATCAAAGCATAAGTAAAAGGAACAAGGGAGACCTCTGGGCATCAATAGCTACCTCTCGAGTCACCTCGAAGCCTTGGAGGATAGGATAGAACTCATACACAGTCCAGGCTCAAGACCTACATAGGTGTAGAAGCAAGGATTGAGTACCAAACAACACGGTACTCACTAAGTCAACTAACAAAACCAGACAAATCTAATAGAAACTAGAACTCCTTTCATCCCAATCGAACCTCCTCAACTACAAACCTGTACAAAAATCAGCTCAGCCTAGATTTCATAATACATAATTTAAATATGTTCCACATTCAAAGTTAAGTCATCAGAAGACATAAATTACCAATATCACATGAATCAAACACAAGAGTCAATACACCATAAATAAGTATGCAAGGATGCTCATTCACAATCAATAATCGAGCATTAGTCACATTCTCCGGCAATGACCTCGGTATCACGCTCTCACCGACAATGACCTTGGCATCACACTTTTGCCAAAAAAATACCTTGGCATCACATTCTCGCTGGTAATGATCTCAAAATTAGACTCTCACCGGAGAATACCTCGGCATCACACTCTCAATGCAATGACCTCGACATTACACTCTCATAAAAAAATACCTTAATATAATACTCTCATCAGAAATGACCTCGACATAGTATAAATCGAGTCTCATCACAGTGTTCTAGAATCAATGCAAATAATCATGTTCATATAAATATTGAGAGAATGATAGTGTTCACAGTCACAATGCAAATCAAATTAATGAAATTCATGTCACATTATCAATAATATAACAACATCAACAAGTACATCATATACATCATATAAGTTATCAAGTCTCTATTTCAATACTTCTTTATCATGCTTAGTATCAATCGGTGGTCAAGTATATCTAAGTCAATTTACATGATCATGAATGAGCAAATGACAATTTCATCACATTTAGGCTGTCATAACATTTCATCAAGTTCAAGTCAATTTCAATTTAAGGAGTTCACAATCCCAATAAACATCATATTATACATAGTCCTTTTATTACCCCGATCTTTTATTAGGCACAATTCACATGATTATCATTTCGACTCTTATTTCTGTTTCACCATCAACACATATACAAAACCAAGTTCAACTAATCTACAAGATTTATGGGGTTTTGTAAGTTTACTTGCCTTAGTCAAATCACGATCAATCAAACACTTGAGCCTTCTCCTTTTGAATAGTATCCAAAATATCACAATCTAATCAAATGATGATTCATAATAAGATTCTGGAACTTACAACAAAAAATTCATAAAATTCAAGAAACATGGTCGAAATGGCTCAAAAACCCAATTCCGAAAATGAAAGGTAAATTTGAAAATTAATACATAAATATGTTACTCAAAGCATTTGGAAACCAACAGTGAAAACCATTTCAAAAATGAAGTTAAAATCAGTCCATAATCATCAATTATACTAAAATCCATGTTTTAGAGAATATTTCAATACTGGATCCAAAACCTTGACTCAAATCTGAAATATTTCTTGAAACATATCTTACCCACATAAAAAATTGAGTTAAAATTGACTTTAAAATCCTCAATTTATCAAACTTTAACTTTACCAAGAAATCCAAATTATTCGCGGTTAATATAATAAAAATAATCGATGAATGTCACACCCCAAGAGGGTACTCTAGGCGCTTTCGGCACTCGGAGACCATTGTGGACCCCAAACAAACCACTTGGTCCATTTACTCATCCAAACTCTCAGCGAAAGATGTAATATAACTCAAAAAATAGATAACTCAAGTGGGCACTCAACACCTCATTAGTAATCAAATGATATATTGAAAATACTCAAACATAAGATAACTCAACATCATAAACTCAATAGTAAAATCAAGGTTTAAAAATAGACTCGGAAAAGAAATCCATCTAACTCGACGCTGACACTATCCATGAAGCCTCTAACTCAACACTAGAAAGGTGCTAAGACAAGTCCAATACTACCTCAAATGACTATCTATGAATAACAAATGAAAGAACATAAATGAAGCCCTCCAGATACAAGAAGGTCTCACCAAAAGCTGAATGGAACTTAGTCTTCAACGATGCGCCTGTTGAGAGCATCTATCACCTGTATCTGCATCATAAAATGATGCAGGCCAAATGGCATCGGTACATGGAATGTATGAGTATGTAATATAGCTGAAAGAAACTTACTCAAAGATACTCAACTCAACTCAAAAGACTCACTCTCAAATAATTCAACTCAAGTAAGCAAGTAATATATACAAAGAACACTTTAAAAGATATGAATAAGTAAATGTAAATATGATATTTTATTTCATTAGGGAGTTTCTCTATCCGACAGTCATCAGTTATGAGCTAGTGACTATACAAAAAAGCGATGTCATTGCCCATCTATCCAATATCTGACAAGAGTAATGGATATCAACATCTATGGATCAAATCATTAAGTCCTCATTAGGGACAAGAGAGGCGTAGCCTCTATCCTACATTGGCTATATAGTTATGGGGTTTGAGTCTATCAAACTCTTACCCAACTCGATGTTTAATACTACTTCCAAAATATTTACTCATATTAACAACATCGTTTAGTCTCATTGGACTTTTATTTAAACCTCAAACTTATCTCAAAACATCATCATCATTCCCTCTTCATCAATCATTACACTGCTTGGTTAAAAGAAAACATCATTTACTTCATCATCAAAACATCTTGTTAGAAATAATCATTTAACTATATTTTCAATTTCATCTAACTCATTAAAATATGCTTCATCTTAATTTGAAGACAATACTTTATTTTATGCATGAAAATCATCAATCTCAACCTCAAGAAATACATGGACTAAGTATGACCATAACTCAACTAAGGTTCATATGGATGAAGTCATGGATATATGTCTCAATGACTACTCAACATCAGGGACATCATCAATATGAAATTAAATGTAGAAAACTTCAAAGAAGTATCAATTGACATCAAGAACTCAATTCTAGACTTAGGAAAAAACTCAACTCGAACTCAATTTTGAAAAATTAAATGTTGGGCACGCGGGCGGGCTCAACGCAACGCTCTGAGTAACCTTACATACCTGTAAATTGAAAGAACAATCAAGACTTAAAGGAATGGCTTAAAACCTTAAACCCTAACTCTTTCTCCTCCCCAATTCTTGCTCTCAAATAATCTAAGTGTTAAATGAGTGTATATACGTATAGGATACTAATAAAGGACTCAAAATAGTCCCAAAATGTTGAGGTTTTGATTTGGAAAAGATGGAAAAAGACCAAACTATTCTTCATAAAATCCGACTCTAGCGATCTACGAGTCGTTCTTACGAGTCGTTATTTCTTCTACGGGTCATAAGAACCATTAGTAGGAGCTTTGTGCATATTCCAGTAGCTATTGAGATGTGACACTGAAGTCTATGACTCATTTTTATGAGTCGTAATCAAGACTTGTAGAAAATACTTTAAAGAATGAAATTTTTCTAAGTGTTCAGAGGTTCTACGACTCCTCTCTACGATTCGTAATCAAGACTCGTAGAAAAAACCCTAAAACTGAAATTCTTTTAAGCATTTAGAGATTCTACAAGTCGCTTCTATGATTCGTTCATAACTCTATGAGTCGTAGAGTTGAATTGTAACTTTTGATGATCTGACAACCTCTAATAAAACAGTCATAACTTTTTACTCCAAACTCGAAATGAGGTAAACTTAGTGGAGTTGGAAAGGGGACTCAAAGAAATTTTATTTGATAGGTAATGAGTTACCCAATTCATTATATTCTATGAGATATGATCGTTTAAAGTTGATCTAAGTAAAATCTTATATCGAAGCTCAATCGGTAAGAAAGCTTTCAACTCAACTTTGTGCTAGAGGATTATTGTGACCCTAATTCACTTCAAATACACTTCAACACTAAAGAATCTGTCATCAAAATTATATTACTATTAGAATTTATTAGATTTGGGCCTATACGTGTATAAAGAATGGTATATGTCTTAGCATAGAAATTTTCGGGGTGTTACAATAGCCCCCCCTTGGCATCATTCATCCTCGAATGATGACTAAGCTAAGTATTTACCCAAGGCACAAATACATCACAAGAACTTAAAAGATTCTAGCTTAAGAATAACTCACTCAATTACTTAACTCAAGAAGGGACTAATTCAAAGATAAGAGTAGGAATAGTGCCTTCAATATCGACACTAGGAGGAACAAATAGGTGTGTGTACTTGACTTTCATATCCTCCTCGACTTCCCATGTAGCTTCCTCAATGAATTGATTTCTCCATAAAACTTTAACTGAAGCAATCTCTTTGTTCCTTAATTTATGAATTTGTCGATTAAGAATTTAGACGGGAATCTCATCACAGGGTAAATTATCTTTCACTCCAATGTTGGAACAATGAGTGAAGGATCTCTCAGGAGTTTCTTAAGCATAAAAATATGGAACACCGGATGAATGACATCTAACTCTGGTGAAAGCTCTAACTTATAGGTGACGTTGCCAACATCCTTATAATCTGGTAAGGACCAATGTATCCAGGACTCAATTTACCTTTCCTCTCAAATCTCATAACTCCCTTCATGGGTGAAACTATTAGGTACACCCAATCATTTACCTTAAATTCCAAATCTCTTCTCCTAACATCAATATAAGATTTATAATGACTTTGCATAGTCTTCAACCTCTCTTGGATAATCTTCCTTTTTCCATAGCTTGATTAACCAAGTCTGGTCTAATTAACTCAGCTTCACTAACCTCTAACCAACCAATTGGTGATCTACACCTCCTCCCATAAAGAGCCTCATATGTAGATATTTGAACGCTCGAATAAAAGCTATTATTGTAAGAAAACTCAATAAGTGACAAGTGGTCATCCTAATTACCTTTGAAATTGATGAAACAGGCTCTCAAAATATCCTCTAAAGTCTAAATTGTACACTCTGCCTGGCCGTTTGTCTGTGGATGGAAAACAGTGCTAAGGTTCACTCTAGAACCCAAACCTTTCTGGAATGACTTCTAAAACTGAGGACTAAATTGAGCTCTCCTGTCTAAGATGATAGACAAAGAAACCCCATAAAGTCTGACAATTTCTCAAAGGTACAATCTAGCATAGTCCTCTGCGGTGTCTATAGTCTTAATAGGTAATAAATGAGCTGATTTGGTCATCCCATCTATAATCACCCAAATAATGTCATGCTATCTGTGGGATCACCTTAAACCTGTTATGAAGTTCATATTGGTCATCTCTCACTTTCATTCTGGAATTTCAAAAATCTGAGCCACTGCACAATGCCTTTGGTACTCAACTTTGACTTCTTGGCAGTTTAGGCTCTAGGACACAAACTTTGCTTTATCTCTCTTCATTCCACTCCTCCAATATACTTCTCTTATATCGTGGTACATCTTTATAGAACCTTGATGGATAGAATACCTGGAGCTATGGCCTCCGCCATAATTCTTTCTCGAATGCTATCAACACTTGGAACACACAATCTCTTTTGATACCTCAACACTCCATCTCCCCCTTTGGTAAAAGCCATTACCTTCTGCTTGTGGACATCATCTTTCAATTGGAGGAGAATGGAATCTTGATCTTATTTTTCTTTCACCTCTGCAACTAAAGATAAATCAACCCCATTCTGAACAATGGTACCACCATCACTAGAGTCAATAAGTTAAACTCCCAAACATGCAAGCCTATACACCTCTTTAGCCAAATCATTCTTTCCCTCTTCCACATAGGCAGTACTCCCCATAGATAACCTACTAAGAGAATCAGCAACAACATTAGCTTTATTTGGTGGTAGAGAATGCGTATGTCATAGTCCTTGAGTAGCTCAATCCATCTCTTCTACCTCAGGTTCAACTCTTTCTAAGTAAACACATATTATAGGCTCTTGTGGTTTATGAACACGTCAACATACATGCTATAGAGATAATGATGCCAAATCTTGAGAGCAAACATTACGGTTGCCAACTCAAGGTCGTAAGTTGGGTAGTTCCTCTCATGAATATTTAGCTGTCTGGAAGCATACACAATAACCTTGCCCTTTTGCGTCAATACACAATCCAGTCCAATTCTGGATGCATCGCAATAGATTACAAAACCATTTGTTCCCTCGAGTAGGGATAATACTATAGTAGTAGTCAACTTTGTTTTCAACTCTTGAATTTTTTTCATAAGCATCTGACCATCGAAACTTAGCCTTCTTTTGAGTCAACTTAGTCAATGGCGAGGATATAGATGAAAATTCCTCAATAAATCTCTGGTAGTAACCAGCCAAGCCCAAGAAACTTCCTTTGTCAGTTGGGGATGTGGGTCTGGGCGAGTATTTTACCGCCTCAATCTTCTGTAAATCAACTCATATACCCTCACCAGATACAACATGGCCTAACAATGCCACAGAAGCAAGCCAAAATTCACACTTTGAAAACTTAACATATAACTCCCTATCTTTGAGAGTTTGAAAAATAATTCTGAGATGATTAGCATGCTCCTCCTCACTTATGGAGTATACCAGTATGTCATCGATGAACATAATCACAAATATATCGAAATACTGTTTGAACACTCAATTCATCAAGTCCATAAATAGTGTAGGAACATTAGTCAAACTAAAAGACATAATAAGAAACTTGAAGTGACCTTACTTGCTCTGAAAATTGGTCCTTGGGATATGACATTATCTCACTTTCAACTGATGATAGCCTTATTTGAGGTCTATCTTTGAGAAAAAAGTGACACCTTGAAGTTGGTCAAATAGATAATCTATTCTGAGAAGGAGATACTTGTTTTTTATGGTGACCTTATTCATTTGACGATAGTCAATGCACATTCTGAGGAAACCATCTTTCTTTCACACAAAAAGTACAAAAGCACACTCAGCCTAATACATACCTTATCTAGGAGATCTTTCAGCTGTTCTTTCAATTCTTTCAACTCAACAAGAGCCATTCTATATGGTAGAATAGAAATAGGCTACGTATCAGGAAGGACATCAATTCCAAAGTCAATTTCCCTATCAGGAGGGACTTCGGATAGATCATCAGAAAAGACTTTGGGAAATAAATGGAGACTCTACACTGTCATCTTTAACTCACATGATGTGATAAATACACTCTTTCGAGATTAACTTTCTAGCTCTAAGGTAGGAAATAATTTTACCCTTAGGCATAACATGACTACCTTCCATTCTAAGACAGGCTTACTCAAAAACTAGAACTTGACAACTCGAGTTCTACAATCAACTGAGGCATAACATGTATAAAGCCAGTCCATGCCAATAATAACATCAAAATCAATCATGTCTAACTCAACTAAGTCAGCTATGGTTTCTCTGTGATAAATGGACACAGGATAATCTCTATAGAACCTCTCAGCTAGAATAAACTCATCAATAGGAGTAAAAACACTGAAAGGCTCCAGAAGACGCACAGGGATTCTATCAAACTTATTAGCCACGTAAGGGGTTACAAACAACAAAGTGGCACCTAATTCAAATAAAGCATAACAATCGAAAGAGAAGACTCGAAGCATACCAGTGACCATGTCTGGTGAGTTCTCTTGATCCTGGCAATTTGCCATAGCATAAAGATGATTTGAACCTCCGCCCATGCTTGAAGTGGTATCTCTCTAATTATCTCAAGCTGACAGAGTTGTACCATAGGACTGAGCTCGATTTCCCCCATCACTTTGTCCACCCATTGGACATTTCTCTGGAAGTGACCTATCTGGCCTCACTTGAAACAACTATTGGTGCCAAAATGACACTCTCCTAAGTGGAGTATACCAAACTTGTCGCAGGGCGACTTTCCTTTTGAACCTTGAGCCATACTTTCTTGGGAGTAAGACCCTTGGGCTTTGAAATTCTAATGGCTCTTTACCTGCTGATCATATTTGTTCTATAGCGCAGGTGCACGTGTCGATAATGGAGAATAGTTGAAAGACCTCTTCTGAAAGAAGGACTTGTTGCCCTTACCTTGCCCCTTCTCATTGTCATGTCAGTTGGTTTGGCCTTCTTGATCAAGTGCTCTTCTCTGTTTTTCTTCTTATCATTCTTAACCCGCTGAACATATATCATCATTCTGGAAATATCCATGTCAGAAATCAAAAATGATGCCTTGCTCTCCTTCTTTACATATCTGCCCAAATCAGAGATAAATTTCCTCATCTTAGACCTCATATTTGGAACTATATATTTAGAAATCTGTATGAACTTAAGGTTGTATTCCTTCATAGTTAGCCCCTCTTACTTTAAATTTACGAACTCCTCTACCTTTGCTTCCCTCAACTCTCTAGAAAAGAAATAATCAAGGAATGCTTCCTCAAACTCGTCCCAAATAGCAGGCTCTGCATCCTCACTCCTACCTTTTTTCCTTTAGATATACCAAACATTAGCAATATCCTTGAGCTGATAGAAAACCAACTCAACCTTCTCAATCTCAGTATCATGCATTTTTTCAATATTTTCCATATCTCATCGACAAAGTTCTAGGGGGTTCTCCTCAACCTTTGAACCCGTGAAAACTGGTGGGTTTCTTCTCAAGAAGTCTAAAATCTCGTGGCAGTAGTTGGCTCTTGAGAACTAGAACTAAGAGCTGTTGAACTCTGGCTACTATTTTGGGTTTCTACCAGCTGAGTGAGCATAACAATCACTACTCAGAAATTGGCCTCTGAAGTTAGTGCAAGCTGAGTAGTAGGTTTTTGTTATGCCTCAGTAGACCTTGCTGGTCGTCCCCTAGTTCTTACTCCAAATGGTGGGGGCATCTAAGACTGTGGGATATCGGTGCTGGCGGCGTTCCTTTGGCTGGCAGTACATTTTGGAGGCATTATCTACAAATACATAACACATAAATTAGGAATGAAATTTTAGAGTTAAACTCTTTCACACGAACTCAGAATATGAAAAAGTGAAATAATTCCTAATGTCCTATAGCCTCCTGATTATAAGTGTGGTGCACAACACACCCATAAGTAAGACTCTACTGGACACGGCTTCATAAATACCCTAGAACTCTTGAACTCTGTTCTCTAATATCAAGTTTGTCATGTCCTGAGAGGGTACCCTAGGCATGACCAGCATTCGGAGACCATTGCGGGCCCCAAGCGAACCACTTGGTCCATTGACTCATCCAAACTCTCAGCGGAAAATGTAATATAACTAAAAAGATAGATAACTCAAGTGGGCACTCAACACCTCATTAGTAATGAAATGATATATTAAAAATACTCAAACATAATATAACCAAACATCATATACTCAATAGTGAAATCAAGGTTTAAAACAGAGTCTGAAAAGAAATCCATCTAACTCGATTCTGACACTATCCATGAAGCCTCTAACACAACACTAGAAAGGTGCCAAGATAAATCCAAGTCTACCTCAAATGACTATCCATGAATAATGAATGAAAAAACATAAATGAAACCATCTGGATACAAGAAGGTCTCACCAAAAGCTGGACTGGACTTAGTCTTTAATAATGCTCCTGTTGAGGACATCTATCACCTGTATCTGCATCATAAAATTATGCAGGTCAAATGACATCAATACATGAAGTATACGAGTATTCAATATAGCTAAAAGAAACTTACTCAAAGATACTAAACTCAACTCTACTCAACTCAAAAGACTCACTCTGAAATAATTCACCTCAAATAAGCAAACGATATATACAAAGAACGCTTTAAAAGATATGAATATGTAGATGTAGCTCAGTATAAAAAAATATGATATTTTATTTCATTAGAGAGTTTCTCTAACCAACAACCATCACATATGAGCTAGTGACGATACAACGAAGCGATGTCGTTACCACATCTATCTAATACCTTGCCAAAGTAATGGACATCAACATCTATGGATCCAATCATCTAGTCCTGTTTTTAGGACAATAGAGGAAAAATCTATCCTACATTGGATATGTAGTTATGGGGTGTGAGTCTTTCAAAATCTTACCCAACTCGGTTCTCAATACTACTCCCAAAATATTCGCTCATATTAACATCATCATTTTGTATCATTAGACTTTTATTTAAACCTCAAACTCATCTCAAAACATCATCATCATCATCATCATCATCATTCCCTCTTCATTAATCATTACTAGGCTTGGTTAAAACAAAACATCATTTACGTCGTCATCAAATTATCTTGTTCAAAATCCTCATTTAACTCTATTTCGATTTCATCAAACTCATTAAAATATGCTTCATCTCAATTTGAAAACAATATTTTATGCATGAAAATCATTAATCTCGACCTCAAGAAATACATGGACAAATTATAACCATAACTCAACTAAGGTTTATGTGGATGAATGCATGGATATATGTTTCAATGACTACTCAACATTATGGACATCATCAATACAAAATTAAATGTAGAAAACTTTAAGGAAGTATCAATTGACATCAAGAACTCAGTTCTAGACCTAGGGAAAAACTCAACTCAAACTCAATTTTGAAAAATTAAATGTTGGGCACGTGGACAGACTCAGCCCAATGCTCTGAGTAGCCTAACATACCTGGAAATTGAAGGAACAATCAAGACTTGAAGGAATGGCTTGAAACTTGGAACCCTAGCTTTTTCTCCTCTCCAATCTTTTTTCTCAAATAATCTAAGTGTTAGATGAGGGTATATATGTATAGGGTACTGATAAGGGACTCAAAATAGTCCCAAAATCTCAAGATTTTGATTTGGAAAGTATGGGAAAAGACCAAACTATCATTCATAAAATCCAACTCTAGCCTTCTACGTGTCATTCTTAAGAGTCGTCATTTTTTCTAGGGGTCGTAAGAACCATTCGTAGGAACTTTATCTACATTCCCATAGCTAATAAGATGTGATACTGAAGTCTATGACTCATTTTTATGAGTCACAAGAATTTCTACAAGTCGTAATCAAGACTCGTAAAAAAGACTTTAAAGAATGAAATTTATAAGTGTTCAGAGGTTCTACGACTCCTTTCTACGAGTCAAAAAAAATTCTATGAGTCGTAATAAATACTCATATAACATACCCCAAAAAATTGAAAATTTTCTAAGTATTCGGAGGTTCTACGAGTCGTCTTTATGATTCGTACAAAACTCTACGAGTTGTAGAGTTGAATTATAACTTTTGATGATCTGACAACATCTAGTAAAATGGTCATAACTTTTTACCTACGAACTCAAACTGAGGTAAATTTGGTAGAGTTGGAAAGAAGACTCAAAGACCTGTAATATGATCATTTGAAGTTGGCCCAAGTAAAATCTTATATCTAAACTCAATCGGTAAGAAAACTTTCAACTCAACTTGTGCTAGAGGATTATTGTGACCCTAATTCATTTCAAATACACTTGAAACACTAAAGAATCAGTCATGACAATTATATTACAATTAGAATTTATTGGATTCGGGCCTATACTCTTACAAATAATGGTTTGGCTCTTAGCATAGAGAATTTTCAATGTATTATAATGAATCAATAAGTTTATGCAAAAATCAGTTTACCCATAATGTAAGGATCCTAAATATACCTTTTTATCAAATACGGAGTCCAAATCAATAAAACTCTATTTTTCCTCAAGAAATTTACAGATAGAGAAAGAAGCCAGATGAACAAATCATGAGAAAATACTGAATTGAAGGTTGTATACTAATATCCATATTATATCGAGAATAAATGCACAAGAATTACTCCAATCCGAGCTCTAGAACTCCCGATATGCTCAAAATACCAAATGACCACAGTCTGAAATTTATATAATTGTACAACACTATTTTGCAACACAAACCAACAACTTAATTTTTTAATAAAAGAGCTGTAACTCCCTCATACGGTAGAGAAATGACCTGATTTATTTTCCTAAATGTCTTAAACAATGATATGGCCTGCTCGTTCAATCGAAACTCAATTTTGCAGTCGTTTGCCTAGTCAAATATTATTTCTGGTTGGTAAATAATTATTTTATATTTTTTGATGAATGTCCGATCTCGACTTAGCGAAAATGCATAAAACATTGCAGATCAGTCCTATAATTCATGCTCCATTTGGTACCAAAAAATCGGTTTTGAAAACTTTAAGCCTTTAAAATCTCAAAACTTTCAAAAACTCAACTTTTCAAAGAATTTTTCAAAACTAAATTCGAGAACTGTTCAATCATGAATTGGGAAAACTACAGTCAAAAATGACCTTCGGGGTTATTACATCATCCACCACTAAAAATGATGTTCGTCCTCCAACATAAAGAAGAAGAAAGAAGAATAGTCGACGTTACCAAGAGCCCGAGGTAAAGTTTTCAAATCCGGTATTTGCTAACCCAAGTAAATTCTTTCTTAGACCATGTCATCAAGATCAAATACCAAAAATGAACTTCTAAACCAAAATTGAAAAATCTACAAACTAGGAGTGATTACCAAACTAGAGACTAATCCATGAACCAAACCTGAACCCAAACTCTCTAAATCACAACACAATCATAGAAATGAACCTTTTTTGCACATAACTATGAGAAGATTCTAAACTACTATCTGCTAAAACCCAGAGTGAATCCAAAACCAATCACCAAACACACATGATGCACAAACTCATCACTGATCTTAGTTAAATTTCTTTTTTTTAACATAATTCTTCCACGAGTTTTAGCTGTAAACACCTGATCATTAGAAAATGCATACTCATGAAGGGAGAACCCAATTAATTTGATCCAAAAAAAAGACGACCAAGTAATTACCTAGTTAACAATGCACCCAAGCATACAGAAGCTCTAATAGGGTTGTCGGGATGTTAGAACAATAGCTGTAATTGTAAACAACTTCTAAAAATGGCAGAACTAGGTCCAGTAGTCCTCTAAGTCAATCACATATAGCTGAAACATGTCCCCAATAATAGAATAAATAACAAGACTACCGAGAAATTCAAATTCTCCATGATAGACCTCATATAAGCACTCTTAAAAATACTCCCTATATAGTATCCATGGTTAAACATCCTTCAGTATAAGACCCCGAAAGTTGAAATATCAGAATAAGGAGAAATTTTAGGAAAAGTAAATTGTGCCAGTTTGTACGAGTTGACCTACGAGTCGTAGGAACTTCTACGGATCATAAGAGTGACTCATAGGCTTGATATTTGGGTTGAAAATTTTACCAAGTGTAGGATTGAGTCTATGACTTAGTTGATGACTCGTAGTGTATCTTATGAATCACAAAAGAGAGTCGTAGTGTTAAAGTCTTATTTCTGAGAAATGAGAAGCCTCAGTACTTTTGTTACGACTCAATAGGATGAGTCATAGAAGAGTTTATGAGTCGTAGATGAACTCATAGGGTTAGTTCTTGAGTTTTGATTTTGACCTAGTGAAGAGGAAGATTGACTAGTAAACCAACGGCTTATAGACTCATTGAAAAGTCGTAGAAGGCCATTCGTAGGGTCTCTGATCAGTTTAATGATGGGTATTTTCATCCTTTACCATTATTGGTTCAATGAACTTGGACTCGTTTTGGGTATTATTCATGACCTATAACTACTCAAACCCTTCAAAGTTTCCCTAGTTTCACTCATTCTCTCATAATCACCCAAAACTCCCAAATTCCTCTCCCCAAATTCTCTTAAACTCAAGAAAGAAGAAGCTAGGGTTTCAAGGAGTTCTTCAAGGTTTCCAAGCTTTCTTAGGTCCTTGATTACCAAGTAATGTTGGGTAATCATCCATGTAGATCCAAAAGTTCCTTTTTTTCAATCAAATTCAATTTCAATGATTCTAGGGTTTTACTCAATTTACATTGGGTCAATTCAATTATGATTATAATTGTCTTGAATACTTATATTATATATGAATCAATACCAATTGCATGATTTAAAATTGATTTACAAAGACCATGGATGGTCCTATTTTCAAGTATGATTATAAACTTATGATTTGAGAATTTTGACATGAATTATGTACAAGATATTATGAGTCAAATTATGATTATATGTATGTTTCAAAGTATGATTTATATGCAAGTTTATGGCAAGAGGTGACTTAGGATCCTTAAATAGTGACCTAGGAACCTAATACTATTTCTTATGAAAGTAAGATTATGATGATGGAAGGCATTTACTCATATTACATTTATGATATGAAAATGAGCTATTCCATGAACTATGAACTCTATGATCAAGATTATAAATATATATTAAGTATGATTTTCAATATTTGTATTCCGTGGAATTGACCTACAGGGTCCTCTTATAAAGTCTTTAGTCTCATAACTACATGCCACCTTAGATTGCCTTTATGGCCTAGCTAGTGGAACCACATAGAGCACATGTTCATGACCCACCTAGTAGGGTAGAGTTCTACCTTGGCAAGTAGGGCTTTATTTTCCCCAATGTATGGGTAAACATTGGGATTCCATGTTGTGGCTCGCATCGTCTTATTTTTGATTATGGTTCTATCCCACCTATGTATGCTTTTCTAATGTACTTCTCATGATTTTACTTATCTCTTTCAAATGCTTTGATCATTTATGATTTTTACGCATGTATTTTCCTATCATATATGTCATGTACTTCACTCGATTATTTCATTACATATTTTATATATTGCATGGCATTCCCTCATACTTAGTATATTCAAAAGTACAAGCGTATACTTTGCCTACATTGTATAAAAAATTTAGGGTTAGATGACCATTCCACTCCTCATCTTTATGGCTAGGTCGAGGTCTATTTCCTAGAGTTTGGTGAGTCCTTATTCATTGAGGGTGAGATTTATGACTTCTTTTCATTTTGAAGATATTTTTCTTATATTGAGGGTGAGCTAGAAACATGTCTTATCCTCCGCCTATCTTAATACATTAGAGGCACTGTTGGACAAAGTATATGTCGAGTCTATGTTGTCTAGTCCATTTCTTATTATGATATTATGTTTGGACTTCTCGTTTGATATTCCACTTATTTATGGTTTATTGTTTACCTTATGTATGCTTTTGATATTCTAAGAGGTTAGGTTAGAGCTCCTTGTGGTTTTGATCGCCGTGTCGCACTAGGACCTAACTTGTATCGTAAAAAACTTGGTATCAAAGCACAGGATTTAAGAGTGTCCTAGGAAGTGTAAAATGCCATATCGAGTAGAGTTTTTTTCATAGATGTGAAGCGCGCCACATCTATGAATTGGAGACTATGAGTGATCTTAAGAAAATCTCACTTCTTTCATGATTTATCTCAAGCAATAGTGTGGTAATCTAAGTCTTTCCCTTCTAACAATTATTCTTTGTGATTTTCAGAAAATGCCTCCCCAAAAATCTCCCATATGAAGGAAGGTTGAGGAGTAGAAACAAGCTCCAAATGATCCCTTGAATGGACAAGTCTCACCTGCCGATTTCCAAGCAACTTTCCAAATGTTTGCTCAAGCTATGATGGCACAAGACACCCATTAGGTGGTTGCTCCCTAGAACCCAAATGTGGGTACGACAGCGACAAAGGTTCGTGACTTTATGAGGATGAATCCTTCGGAGATTTGGGGTTCCAAGATGGGTAATGATCCACAAGAATTTGTTGAGAGTGTTCATAAAATTATGGATATAATGGGGGTTAGCCCAGTTGAGAGGACGGAGTTGGCTACTTACCAATTAAAAGGCGTTGCTAGAATATGGTTTGATCAATGGAGGAGTGAGAGGCCTACAGATATGGGTTCCGTGAATTAGGAGAAATTTAAATGAGTGTTTCTTGATCATTTTTTTCCCATTGAAGTTGAGGAAGGTCAAGTTACAAGAGTGCATTAACCTCAAACAAGAAAATATGAGTGTGAGGGAGTATGCCCTCAAGTTCACCTAATTGTCAAAGTATTCTCCATTTATGGTTGCCGACCCAAGAGATCGTATGACCAATTTTGTTTTGGTTATGTTGGATTTGGTATCTAAGGAGTGCAAGACGGATATGTTGATTAATGAAATGGATATATCTGGACTCATGACCCATGCGGAGCAAATAGAGGATGAAAAGCTAAGGGGGAAAGTAAGAGAGTCCAAAAAGGCATGGAATAATGGTGGTGATTTTTCTCATTCTATGCCCGAAAATGGTAGGCATCCTTTATTTCTGCAGAGATTTCAAGGCCAAGGTTCTTCTTAAGCTTCTGGCCAAAGGTTTGATAGAGATAGAGTGACATACTCGAAGGTTCAAGGTAGAGGTGTGAATGGTAGTGGTACTACTTTTCCCAAGTTTGCTAAGTGTGGGAAAAATCATGGAGAAAAGTGTTTGATTGAAATATGTGCTTGCTATGGATGTGGCAAGATCAGCTACAAATAATCCGAATGCCCATATGTTGCTAATAGAGGTAGAGAAGGTCATTCTCTAGGCTAAGTTTTTCATGGAGGGCAAGTGAAACAAGGTGCCCAAGTTCAACCAAAAGGTTGTCAATGCTATAACATGTTCTATGCTCTTCATGCTAGGCAATATATGGAGGAGACTTCGGATATTATTACGGGTATGTTACGGGTCTTTAAATTTGATATATATACATTGCTTGATTCGGGTGCCAACTTATCTTTTGTTACTCCTTACCTTGCTATGAGATTTGATGTGTGCCCCAAAATTTGTTAGAGCCTTTTTCGATTTATATTTCTATTGTTGATTTGGTGTTAACCAAGATGGTTTATAGAAATTGTCCTGTATAGGTTTTGCATAAAGTTATTTCTTGTGATCTTGTTGAACTTGACATGAATAATTTTGATATTATTCTTGGTATAGATTGGTTACATGCCTCATATGTATCTATTGATTATAGAACCTATAGGGTCAAGTTTCAATTTCCTAATGAGCCGGTTCTTGAATGGAAGGATAATAATTCGGTGATTAAGGGTCGATTCATCTCATTTCTAAAATCTCAGAAAATAATTTCTAAGGGGTGCATCTATCATATAGTGTGGGTTAGTGATATTGATTTTGAAACTCCTACTCTTGAGTCGATTCCTATTGTCAATGAATTCCCTGATGTGTTTCTCGATGATTTGTCCGGTGTTCCTCCGGAAAGAAAAATTGATTTTGGAATAGATCTCCTTTCCGATACTCAACCTATTTCTATTTCTCCTTACCGTATGGCTCAAGTGGAATTAAAGAGTTGAAAGAGAAATTGAAGGAGTTGTTGGATAATGGTTTCATAAAGCCAAGTATTTCACCATGGGGTGCTCCCGTATTGTTTATAAGTAAGAAGGTTGGCTCATTCTAAACATGTATAGACTCCCAAAAATTGAATAAGGTCACCATAAAGAACAAGCATCCAATTCCGAGGATAGATGATTTGTTTGACTAATGGCAAGGGGCAAGTTATTCTTTAAAATTGATCTATGTTCCGATTATTAATAATTAAGGGTAAGAGAGTGTGATATTTCCAAGACAACATTTCAAATAAGGTATGACCATTTTGAATTCTTAGTCAGTCATTTGGGTTGACTAATCTTCCACTATCTTCATGGATTTGATGAAACAAATTTTTAAGCCATACTTAGATATGTTTGTGGTAGTGTTTATTAATGATATCTTCATTTACTCCCAAAATGAGGAAGAACATGTGGTCACTTGAGGATTTGTTTGCAAACTCTAAGGGACAAAAAACTATTTGCCAAGTTTAGTAAGTGTGAATTTTGTCTAAGAAAAGTTGCATTTCTTAGACATGTGGTGTCCGGTGATGGAATTAAAGTTGATCCAAAGAAAATAAAGGCAGTGAAGAATTTTCCTAGACCATTGTCTTCTTTGGATATTAGAAGTTTTTTGGGCTTAGCCAAATACAATAGAAGGTTTGTTAAAGGGTTTTCTTCTATTGTTTCGCTTTGACTAGTTTGACCTAAAAGGAAGTAAAGCTCTAATGGTCGGATGAATGTGAGAAAAGTTCTCAAATATTGAAGGATCATCTTACGTCAGCTCCTATCTTGACATTATCAAAACGCTTAGATGGATTTGTGGTCTATTGTGATGCCTCACAGATTAGTTTGGGTTATGTTTTGATGCAATATGTCAAGGTTATAGCATATTCCTTAAGGCAATTCAAAGTGCATGAATGAAACTACCCAACTCATGATCTTGAACATGCAGCTGTTGTATTTGTATTGAAAATTTGGCATCATTATCTTTATAGGGTGCATGTTGATGTGTTCACTGACCACAAAATCTTGTAATATGTGTTTAGCCAAACGGACTTGAACCATAGGAAAAAGAGGTGGCTTGAACTACTAAAGGACTATAATATGAGTGTGTTGTACCATCCAGGTAAATCTAATGTTATAGCCAATGCTCTTAGTCGGTTGACTATGAATAGTGTTGCCCATTTGGAGGAAGGTAAGAAAGAGTTGGTTAAAGAAGTGCATAGATTGGCCAGTTTAGGTGTTCGTTTGGTTAATTCTAAGGATAGTGGTGTTCTTGTGCATAATGGCTCAAAATCGTCTCTTTTGGCGGATGTTAAGGCAAACAAGACCATGATCCAGTTTTGGTTGAATTGAATAAGTCAGTTGCTGAAAAATCCATTAAGGCTTTCTTCCAAGAGGGAATGGGGTACTTCATTACCAAGGTCATTTGTGTGTGCCTAATATTGATGGTCTAAGGAGATTGATATTGTATGAGGCTCGTAGGTCTTGATATTCAACTCATTTGGGATTCACTAAGATGTATCATGATTTGAGAGAAGTGTATTGGTGGAATAACATGAAAACGGACATAGCGGAATTCATGTCTAGGTGTCCTAATTGTCAACAAGTGAAGGTTGAGCATAAAAAAATAGGAGATTTAGCTCAAGACATTGAGATTACTACTTGGAAATGGGAAGATGTGAATATGGACTTTATGACAGATTTGCCTCGTACTAGAAGTCAACATGATTCTATTTAGGTTATTGTGGACCGAATGACTAAGTTGGCATATTTTCTACCAATTAAGACTTATTATAGTGTCGAAGCCTATTCTAAGTTGTATATTCATGAATTGGTAAAGCTTCAGGGTGTTTCCTTATCTATTATATCAGATTGAGGTACTCAATTCACTTTATATTTTCTAAAGTCATTCCAAAAAGGTCTTGGTACGAAAGTCAAGTTAAGTACCACTTTTCACCCTCAAACCGATGGTCAAGTCGAAAGAATGATTCAGACTTTGGAAGACATGTTGAGGGTTTGTGTAATTGATTTCAAAGGAAATTAGGATTAGCATCTAGCATTGATTGATTTTCCTATAACAATAACTACTACTCTAGCATCCAAATGGCTCCTTTTGAGGCCTTGTACTATAAGAGATGTAGGTCTCCAATTGGGTGGTTTGAAGTTGGGGAGGTCGCTTTGTTAGCATCCGAGTTGGTGTTTGAGGCTATGAAAACATTTAGACTTATAAGAGAAAGGTTGAAGACCGCTCAAAGTCGGCAAAAATATTATGCTAATGTGAGAAGGAGATTGTGGGTGTTAAGGAGAGCTTGACCTATAAGAAAGTCCCGATTGAGATTTTATACCGGCAAGTGAGAAAGTTGAGGCATAAGGAAGTGGCATCAGTCAAAGTGCTATGGAGGAACCAAGAAGTTGAAGGTGCTACGTGGGAGGCCGAGGCGGACATGATAACACATTATCCTTATCTTTGTCCTTTCATCCCCGATCAAGGTATTTATTTTCCTCATGATCTACGTCTGCAAAAATTCCTACATTCTAACTTTTTCTATTTTATTCATATGCATATATGTTCATAAAGTTGATTTTAAAGTCATGTTTTATGCCAAGTTTGAAAGTCTCATAGTTTATGCATTTTCGAAATGTCATTACATTTATGTTAGGTTGCTAGTCCTTTTTCTAGTGTCCGTTCTATGCTATTTGAATCTCATTTGAGGACAAATGATCCCAAGGAGAAGATATTGTAAGATCCTGAAAGTAGAAAAGTCAGAATAAGGAGAAAAGTTAAGAAAAGTGAACTGTTCCAGTTTGTACGAGTTGACCTACGAATTGTAGGAACTTTTATAGGTCATAGGAGTGACTCGTAGGGTTGTTACTGGGGTTTAAAATTTGACCAAGAGTAGGATCAAGCGTATGACTCAGTTGACCACTCGTAGAGTCTTTTGTGACTCGTACAAGGGAGTCATAGAGTTAAAGTTTGATCTCTGAGAAATGACAAGCCTCAGTACTTTTGTTATGAGTCAATAGGATGAGTCGTAGAAGAGGGAGATTGACGAGTAAACCTTACTACTTGTAGACTCATTGATGATCGTAGAAGGCCATTCGTAGGATCTTTCGATCAATTTAATAAAGAGTATTTTCATCCTTTCCCATTATTGGTTCAATGAACCTGGACTCTTTTTGGGTATTATTCATGATCTATAACTACCCATACCCTTCAAATTTCCCCTACTTTCACTCATTCTCTCATAGTCACCTAAAACTCCCAAATTCCTCTCCTTAAATTCTCTCAAACTCAAGGAAGAAGAAGCTAGGGTTTCAAGGAGTTCTTCAAGGTTGCCAAGCTTTCTTAGGGCCTTGATTACAAAGTAATGCTAGGTAATCATCCATAGATTCCTTCCATCTATGGAGTCCCAAAGTTTCCTCTTTTCAATCAAATTAAGTTTTAATGATTCTAGGGTTTTATTCAATTTGCATTGGGTCAATTCAGTTATGACTATACTTGTCTTAAATGCTTATATTATGTATGAATCAATACCAATTGCATGATTTAAACTTGATTTACAAAGACCCATGCATGGTGCTATTTTCGAATATGATTATAAACTTATGATTTGAGGATTTTGACATGAATTATGTACAAGATATGATGAGTAGAATTATGACTACATGTATGTTTCAAAGTATGATTTACATGCAATTTTATGACAAGAGGTGACTTAGGATCCTTAAATGGTGACCTAGGAACCTAATACTATTTCTCATGAAAGTAAAATTGTGATGATGGAAGGCTTTTACCCACATTACATTTATGGTATGAAAATAAACTATTCCCTGAACTATGAAATCTATGATCAAGCTTATAAATATATGTTAAGTATGATTTTCACTATATGTATTCTGTGGGGTTGTGACTTAGCACCGAATGATGCTTGAGATGGAGGATCGACCTACGGGGTCCTTATATAAAGTCTCTAGTCTCATAACTACATTCCACCTTAGGTTGACTTTATGACCTAGCTAGTGGATCCAAATATAGCACATGTTCATGACCCACCTAGTGGGGTAGAGTTCTACATTGGCAAGTAGGGCTCTCTTTTTCCCAATGTATGGGTAGACATTAGGATTCTATGTTGTAGCTCGCATGGTGTTATTGTCAGTTATGGTTCTATCCAACCTATGTATGCTTTTTTAATTTACTTCTTATGATCTTACTTATGTCTTTCAAATGCTTTGATCATCTATGATTTTTACTCAAGTCTTTACATATCATATATGGCATGTACTTCACTCGATTATTTCATTACATGTTTTATATATTGTATGACATGCCCGCATAGTTAGTACATTCAAATGTAATAATGCATACTTTGCCTACATTATATCAAAAATATAGGGTTGGACTGCTCCTCATCTCCGTGGCTAGGTTGAGGTCTATGTCCTAGAGTTTGGTGAGTCATCATTCATTAAGGGAGAAATTTATGACTTTTTTTTCATTTCAAAGATATTTTTTTGTATTGAGGGTGAACTAGGGACATGTCTTAGCCCCGCCTATCTTAGTATGTTTGAGGCAATATTGGACAAAGTATATGTCTACTATATGTTGTCTAGTCCATTTCTTGTTATGATATTATGTTTGGACTTCTCGTTTGATCTTTTTCTTATTTATGGTTTATCGTGTTACCTTATTTATGATTTTGATATGCTAAAGGGCTAGGTTGGAGCCCCTTGGGGTTTCAATTACTATGTCGCATTTAGGGTCTAGCTTGGGTCGTGACATTTAGTTATCTGATTTCCATCTATTTGATTCCTCTATGCATACGATGTCTAATTTGATCACCAACATAACTCAAAACACATCCAACTCATCAAAACCCAACATATTCACCATAATTAGATAAGTGAAACCAAAAATCAGATGCCAACGAAATATCATGACCTTACTGATCCTCTACTCATGCTTCCAAAACCATCATTAGTACCAAAATTATGTGGAATTCACATTGCCACCCTCTGTAACTCTAAATTATGTCTTCTTCTTTTTTTTGAAGAAAAGATTTCTATCTTCCCCAAGCCTATTCTAAGCATTCCATGTTGGAAACTAGCTATACTCAAGACCGATAACACTAATTCCAAATCTTTTAGTGCTTTTCTCCCGAGCCACAAATATTACATTTGAAACCAATATCATTCATACGCAAGCCTTCAAATGACAAATATTAGAGAAACTCTTGATCACCTCATACCATAATTGCATAACTTTTATTCACCACCAAGTGTTTATATAACTCATCATAATAGTCTGCGTAGCTTCCATCAACAAAGTAGTACAAATCCAGCTCAAAATCTTTAATAATCATATAGAACTGTAATTCCTTCCTATAGTGCATCTATAAGTCACCTACCATAATTTGAATAATGCAACTCATAATAAAAACGTAGAATCTCTCATACATAACTGTTTGTCACCTAAACAAAAATCAAATCTTCAGAAAAGTAGCTGATAATCTTTCATAAATTTGTGCCAAACCATCCCACCTTGCATTGGAGTATCTAAACTTAAAGGTGAGAATCCATACAATCCTCAATTTTGAACCAAAGATCTATATGTGATGTCTTTTTTCTTTATACTTCTCAATTCGTATCTATTATGCAATACTGGTAGGACATTTAAATTATTAACTCATATTCATGACCCCATCCCAAATGCTTGAACTCTTTGATGCGTAAGACTCTTGTTTCTTTCCTTAACTCATCATCATTATTATTCTTTTGCCAAAAATCCATAGCATATTACCTTTTACTCTAAACCAAAATCGTCAAATGAAACACTTTATTAAGCTTTTTAACAATCAAAAGTAATAAAATTTACAACCCAAATCATTCATATGTCTTTCCAAATGCTCAATAATCAACATAATCAATTATATCTTATCTTACCAATCCATACCTTAAAAAAACTACTACCATGAATGTGGACTTACAATGAAAAACTTGAATTCTGATTCACACCATGAAAACAAATTCTCAATATAATCATGTCAACCCAAGTGTCATACCTTGCCATAGAGATTAGACAGGATCGATACATTCGATCCACCACTATAACTTTTCTTATAAATAATGCTTAACTCAAGCGTCCAAAGTTATAGCCACTTGATTTCTTAAACGAGAATGCAACATTAAACCGCATTACTCGAATAGGTGAAACAACTGATAACTCATTAGATGTCTCCGCTTCCATATATCACTAGTACCATATGGTTAGCATCCTCTAGATCCACCACTAGAATATATCATATCCACTGAGAATATCGTACTCAAATAGTCCACACCTTTCTACCTATTAAATAACTGCAATACTTTACCAAAGCATTTTAGTCTCCAGTCGAAAACGATATACACCACCCCAAAAGCCAGATCGATAGCAGAAGTAACACAACCCATAACTCTAACCAAAGAAACATAAGTACGATCGTAGTGGTTGTATTATTACCCTTCCTGATATACACCCACTCTATGAAATGAAGTAGAAATTTTGATCTCGATCGGCGCAACTTCATTCTCATCATACACTACGTAGCCCATCCCTTTTATGACAAACTTCACTAACTATAGCCTCCAAAGTCACAACGCTATCAACGTGGTCATTCTCTTAATTATACCATTCTCCACTATAAAACTACTTCACATATCGTATAAACCACACAAGCGTCATTCCTTCTGTTGAATAATTGACCGGAAGGGTAAGACGTTCATGAAGTCTCCTAATCATTGTTCATCCTTCTATACTATCATCTCAATAAATATTACTGGACCACAACCTTACTCACTCCTTTTGAATTGCAATGCTTTCCAAGCCTGTCCATACATCTGTTCCATAAGTCTACCACTTCCACCTTAAATCCTGCTCTCATACCAAAATGATACGATGACATCTCATCTGCACACACATAGAAATAAGCACAATTTATCACTATAAGTTAGAGAACGGAGCAAAGTGATGGAAATTAGATTGAACAAAAAATGCACGATAGAGAATCAAGAAGTGAAGATCTTTTCCTCAAAGTCAACATAGCCTCTCAAAGATAAGTACAAACGTCTCCATACCGATCCTAGAGACTCTACTTAGACTTAGATTGTACATATGAGACTTATGAACTTGGTACTTTGATACTATTTTGTCACAACCTAAAACTAGGTGTGATGGCACTTGTCCTTTCCCACCGGGACAAGTCACTTAAAATCCAACGAAAATGGAAATAATGTTGAAGTAAGGAGATAAAAGACAAAAATATAAGCAAAAGATTTCAAATCTAAAATACCCCCAAAACCTTGTTGTCACATGCATAAGCCTCTAGTAAAACATCACTGGAAAATAAGTACAAGTCACAATACAATTGTCACTCAAATAGTACAAAGCATAAGTAAAAGGGATAAGGGAGACCACTAGGCTTCAACAGCTACATCTCAAGTTACCTCAAAGCCTTAAAGGATAAAATAGAACTCATACATAGTCCGGGCTCAGGACCTACACATGTGTAGAAGTAAGGAGTGAGTATCAAACAATACGGTAATCAGCAATCCAATAACAAAACCAAGCAAATCTAATAGACACTAGAACTCCTTTTCATCTCAACCAAACCTCATCAACTACAAACTTGCACAGAAATCACCTACATTTCACAATGCACAGTTCAAATATGTTCCACAATCACTGTTAAGTCATCACAAGACAGAAATCACAAATATCACATTAATCAAACACAAGAGTCGATACACCACAAATAAGTATGCAAGGATACTTATTCATAATCAATAATCGAGCATTAGTCACATTCGCCGGCAATGACCTTGACATCACACTCTTTTTTTGTAATGACCTCGGCATCACACTCTCACCGGAAAAGACCTCGGCATCACATTCTTGTAGGCAATAACCTAGGCATCATACTCTCACCAGAAAAGACCTTGACATCACACTCGAAAATAACCTCGACATAGTATTAATCGAGTCTCATCACAATATTCCAGAACCAATGCAAATAAGTATGTTCACATAAATAATGAGAGAATGATAGTGTTCACAGTCATAATGCAAATTATATTAATGAAATTCACTTCACACAATCAATAATATAACATCAATAAGTACATCATATAAGTCATCAAGTCTCTATTTCAATAATCCTTTATCACGCTTAGGATCAATCGACGGTCAAGTATATCTAGTCAATTTCAGAAACGCTCTAGATGACGAAAAAGAGGCATTAACACATAAATGACTTAAAGGGTCATTACAACTCTGATAATTGAATTTGATGTAATTAAGTGTAATTACACTGTCTTACATGTTTGGTTGGTCATGTAATTACTTGATCAGCAGGGAATTAGATATAATTGGCATAGGTAATTACACTATCCAATTCTTAGGGGAAATGATAAATTGTTGGTAATTATATGGTGTAATTACAAATTGGTTACTTTTTTATTTCTTCCTTTATTTCTATTTTTATTTTATTTTATTTTATTTTATATTTTTATTATTTTAAATTCTTTTTATTTTCATTATTCTAATATTTTTTAAAATATTATTTTGTTATTTTATATTATTTATATTTTATTTCTTATCATTCTCAACCTTTACTTCATGAGATTCACTGTAATTTTTTGTATTTTTTTTATTCAATGTTTAGAGTCATGTATTAACATAATTTTGTTAGTATTATAATTTTTAAATTAAAATTAAATTCATTATTGAATAAAGTTTTAGACTTACACTTTTCTTTTCTTTTAAATCATATTTATGTACGTTATGTTGAAATTTGACATAAGAGTAGTATTATGTTAAACTTTGATTTTGAATTTAGAAATTATTTTATATTTTCAGTTTTATTATTTTAGTAGTATTGACTTGATATTCCACATTGTAAGCCATTTGTTTTTTAGTTAGACTTGATAGATTAATTTTTTTTCAAATATTCTAATAGTTTTATGACATTATATTTATAATATTAATACTTTTGTCAAACATGCATTTTATGATGTTCAAAGAAATCTTTTATTTTCATGATATTTCATGATTCTTTTTTTATAATATTAGTTAAGAACGTATGTTTATTAATTAATATATTTTCAAAAGACAATACGCATCTTAAATATTTAATTTAATATCATTTATAAAGGTTCTTATTGTGATTACATTTGTGCAGTCAAACATTATACTTGTAATTATATTGTGGCAAACTAATATGTTATTATAATTACTCAATTTTGTAATTATTATCCTAGTAATTACATCAATTTTAATTATCGAGTGACTTTTCAAACAAATCCTACGTGAATACAAGAGAGGAATTCGATCTTCTCCTCTAAGTCTTTCAATATTTACTTTATAGTTTTTATTTTATACCATCTTTACCTTTTTTACAACCTCTCTCCTCTTGGGTACAAAGTGTATTTTTTTAATTTATAATGAAGGCTGTATATTAGTAATGCCGGATATCTAGTATTATTGATTTGGTTTAACTGTATTTCTATTGATTAAAAATTATAATATATCTCAAAATTTTATGTGTTATTTTTCAACTAAATAAAAATAGAAAACTTAATCAAAGTGTTTCATAGAATACTTCAAATTATCTATGTTTTAATAACCAATACTAATTGTGAAATGAACTTTGATTATCTTTTTTTTTTCGTAATATGTTTATCAACTACTTGAAAATAGTATCTTTGGAATTGTCAAATACAAATTATTAACCTTAAAGAAAAACTGGAAAACTATTTTGATAAAAATTCTTATAGAAATAAGGAGTTGTTAGAACTTAGAAGAAAATGTTTTATTTCCCTAATGGTTCGTCTCTTACTCCACATATCTTGCGGTTTAAACGAATTTTTCCTATTGAGGATTTGCTCATATAAAAATATTAAGGTGTTGTTTGATTGAGAAGAAAATTTTAAAAAAAATGAGTTTGCAAAAAGTAAACTTCAAATATTTTCAGTTTCAACTTTTAAGACTTTTTATTCTCAAAACAGATTGTAAGTTAGCGTTTGATCCAAATTCGCAAATATTCCTGGCGAGCTATTTTTGGGTGAAGTTTTGGTGAAATTTCACCATGCGTTTGACCATAAATTTTTTCAAAAATATTTGATTATTTCAAAAAATATGATTTATACTCGTAAATTCTAAAAATTATTAAAATATTCATAAGTTTGTATTATCATTTTATAATGAACATATTCCGTTAAAAAATAACTGTATAACATAATTGATAACAATCAACAAAAACAGAATAACAATATCGTTCAGAGCAATACATTAATCGCATACTCAAACTTGTCACTGATTTAGTTGGAATAATAATCCATTAAAAATAAATTGTTCTTTTTTCTCAATGCTGTCACTCAAATTATAACTCAATTTTTACGGAGGAAGTAGATATATATTAGTTAGAATAATTAAATGTTGAGTATTTTCTTATAAAATATAAAAGTTTGGGTAATTTTTAAATATTTAAAACTTTTAACTATTAGAACTTGACCCAAATACTAATTCTTTTTAGTATTTGAAAATTTGGGATATTGCTAAATATACTTGTCACCCAGTATGGCCAAACATTACTTCTCAAATTTTTTCCAATTTTTTTCAAAAATATTTGTGACCAAATGGACCTAAGATTTTCCTAATTTCCAAATAATAAAGAGGAAATTTTTGAAATTTCTGTAATGTCTAGACTATAGACTAGAGGCATGTCCTCTAGGCTATTGCAACATGTGCTATTTCATTTCCACACATGACAAATAGCTTGGTCTCGCTTATACTCTCAAAGGGTGTTTAGTACGAAGAAAAATATATATTTATGTTTTTAGATAATTATGATATTTGGGAGAGTTTTTTTTTTTTTTAAATAATATTTTCTTGAAAACTAAGTAAAGATCAATAAATAAATATAAAATATAATGTCTAAAATATTTATATATAATTTACGCAAATATTATTTTGATTAATACGAGATGCTAGAGGAGTGGGAGGTGGTGGGGATGGGGTTGGGGGGGTGAGGTGTTTTATTAGACAATTAGTTTATAATGTTATTTGTAATGCTTGTTTTGTTTATTTATATCAGGGAATAATGCTTCTTCTTTTCTTTTTTTTCATTTTTAAGAGAGAACATCTTAAAATATCACTAAATTTTAAATTGGGGCGGGCATAAATATCGAAAAATTGAATCGAATCGAACCAAAATAATTTGGTTTTTCGATAGGCTTGTTGTGCTTTGTCCCTTCTGTGGGCTTTTATCGAGGAAAACAGGCTTGATAGGGCCAAGTCTGTTTTGGATCGGTGTTGGTTCTTTTTTTCAAAAACTTCGATTCTTCAGTTCGGTGTTCAGTGTTAGGATCACAATTTTTTCTAATTTTTTATTTCAATTCCTAGCCAATATTTTCTTTTTATTTGTGTGTTTCAGTAAAGTCAAAGAAGTTTATTACATTTCATCTAAAAGTAGGAGCTTACTTGAATTGACTTTTGACTTATCACTTATAATCAAAAGTCATAAGTTAGAGCCCCGTTTGGATTGACTTAAAAAATAGATTTTAAGTCAATAAAAAAGTCAAATTTAAATGACTTTTAAGTCAAAAAATAAAAGGTAAGGGGAAGCCTACTTTTGATTTTAACTTATTTTAAGTCATTTTAAACTTATTTTAAGTTATTTTATATTTGTCAAACACTTTCAGAAGTCAAAAACTAATTTAAAAGTAGATTTGACCAACTTTTAAGCCAATCTAAATGGGCTCCTTGTCATAAGCCAAAAGTCATCAGTTATTAAATTTTAACTTATGTTTTTGACTTATTTTTATTAATTTGACTTAAAAATAAGTACAATATTTTTTATTTTATCCTAACACTACAAAAATGCTAAAAACTATTTTGGCTTAAAAATAGGGTTGTTTAAAATCGAACTGAAAATGATAACAGGAAAAAACTATTGGTTTATCGATAATGTGTTATTGATTTAACAGTTTCGATAATGATTTTGATTTTTTTTAGTTATTGGGTTGTTGGTTCTTAATGATTTTAATTTTTTTTAACGGATTAACCGATAATCTGATAATAAATTAAATAATTATATTTATATCTTTTGATATATAAAATCCTTGACTTATAGTTCAATTTTATACTTTTATTTTTGACTGTTTCAAACTCTCACTTATTCTACAATGTGACATGTTTGCTTTTGAGCAAAATGTAATCTATCAACTCGTGTGCATAGTTCATTTGATTTGTCACCTTGTTTCTACGTAATTTTCAATAAAAAAAATTGTGTCAAATCTTAACGGTTAAAATGAGAACCGAACCAATAACGATCAATAACCGATAAATCAATAACCGATAAGTCAATATCTTAATGGTTCTATAACGGTTTAACACATCTATAAATCAATAACCGATAAGTCAAACAAATAAACTTCAAACCGAATCAAATCAACCGATACGCAACCCTACTTAAAAACATCTAAAACAAGTCAATCCAAATAGTTTCTAAATAACACGAAACTCCCTCTAATCTATATTAGTTGAATTTTTGAGGAATATTTTATTGTTCAAAATAATTGAATTTTTCAAAGTTCAAGATGAATGTTTGAACCTTTTTTCATATTTATCCTTTCATTTATTAAAGTTTTATATTTTTTAAGATATACAATCTGTAAGCATAATTAACAAAATTAATTTAATATAATAAATATTTGTTAAAAAAATATGTCAAGTTAACATGAATCAAAAAAATAATAATTATTTTCACCAGCTTCAATTTAAGTGATATATTTTGTTTTTAAATATAAACTCAACATATTGACGGAAGAAGAATTGCAACTTAAAAGAAATTAATCGAGTTAGACTTTTGAATAAAGAAAAATGCCACAAAATTAGGACGAAAAGAGTGCATGAATTTTTGACCACCAAAAGAAAGAGAAAATAGTTTCACTTATACATTTCTTTTTCATTACAGAAGTTTAAAAAGAAAATGATATTATTAAACAAAAAAAACGGAAAAGGAAAAGGAAATGGTAGTTAAATTATTAATACTAATGAAGAAGCAATCCCACCGCCCTCAATCCTCGAACGCAGAGACCGGAAAAGCCTTAGAAATTCCAGAAGGGGTAGCAAAAGTAATTTTCTGAAATTCAGGGTCCTGAATAGAAATATCAGAAACTGTTATCCAGATCAAGAGTTCCTTACTTTTTACGCCGGTGAGTTTCTTCATCCGGCGATTTTCAAGGAATCCGGTGACCTCAGTATCGTACCAGACAAGTTTTCCGATTTTCTTAAACCGGTTTTCTTTTGCCTTCTTCTGTTTCAGCCAGACGAACCCGGTTTGCTTATTGTGGCCTATTTCGATTAGATCATCCAATGGGAGAAGTCCTTTTGGCATATTGATTTGCTCGAGAAGTTCCAGAGATTTTTGTTTGCAGATCGTTGGATCGGTGAAAATCTCTGCATTTTCACGGTGATTTTCTGTTAATTGAGATGACATTCTCGTAGAAAAGGAAAAGGAAAAAGGGAATTTGGATTACTTCTGTTGTGTGCGAGAGAGTGGAAATGAGTATAAGGAAGTATGTTTTTGTGAGGAGGATTATGAGAATTGATGCGCTTTTATAGGGACAAGTGAGTGTTTTTTACGAAAATGCACTGGCAAAATAAAGTGTAAAATATTTGGATGTATATTTTTAATGTTAATTAAATAATAATAATTATAAAATATTATTTCTAGAGTATTTATTTCTAATCTAGTATAATTATATTATGGAATGAGGTAGGGAATGAGGGTTTGAGGGTGGAACTTTACCAATTGCTCCAAGGCTCACCTTCATATATATATATATATTATGTTTTATTCTCAATATTAATTATTTATTTCTTAAAATATTTTTAATAAATAAGATAAATATAAATTAAAATAAATATTATGATAAAAATACTTATATTAATTATTATCCTTAATAAATATGTGAAATATAAAGTGAACCACAAAAATAATAAAAGATTATCCCATCTAGAAAATACGCCATTTATGTGCACTACTTGTTTGAAGTTTAAATACTCTTTTTTCTTTTTGTGAAACTCAAAAACTCTTTTTCTCTTTCAAAATTTAGAGGAATTCGTTGGAATAAAGTGAAATAATTTTTCAGAAGAAAGTAAAACATGGTAACTTTATTGGATAAGGGTTTTCGTCATTGCTATTTATAGCATTTCTAACCTAATAATTTGTTTATTTTATTTTTAATGATACCATTTTTAATTAAATAATCAAATAATTCTGTCTTTAACGATGATTTTCTCAAACGCCAGTTTATAAGATCAACTGGCATAGTTTTAAATCTAAAACATGTAAAGAAAAATCAAATTCACCAAAATCTTCATAAAGATATATCTAATGGACTCATGTATATCCAAATATTCGACACAAAATAGTCCTTTCTTGCCTTGGTTTATGGTAAATGACTAGTGAATACACCTATAACTAAAAGAATTTAAAAAATAAATAAAATAAAGTAGACGTTGTAATTTTTAAGGGGATTTCATCACAATTGATGATTTGTATATTTGAATTTTGATAAGATTGCATTGGTGTAATTGATAGAATAAGATATATTCAAGAGAAGGTCCCAAAAAATAAGCAATATGCATATTGTAACTCAAAGAAAATACTTCATGATATATTATCTAATTCATTATAAAAATAATAATTTTTGTATCAAATTTATGGTATTTTTAATACTATTTAAAATTTATGGATCATATTTTATGTTTTATTTTTTAAAATAAAATAAAATATGTTTTGCCAAAAAGCTATGCTCAAACATTAGCTTCACTCCAACTCCTACTTCACCAATGACCTATGCATTCCTAAACTGATTTTAGATAATTTAATATTCCATCCTTTTCGATTTGTTGCTCTTATTTTTTTAGTTCGATTTAAAAGAATGTTTTTTTCCTTTTTTTTGGTAATTATTTAATTATAATTTTTCATGCAATATATTTAAGATTACAATATTAATTATTTTGATATATTTTACATATTTTTAATTGAAAATTACGAAATTCAATCAACTAATAAATTAAAGTGGAGAAAATAATTAGCTATTAGACTCAAAATTATGGTCCGTGATCTGTGTGCAATGTCCTACCCGATGAGTTTAGCTAGGTGTTAGGCACACTTGGTCTAGGCCTTTATAGATCTGTCCAGAAATCAAGAGCTTCTAAATGAAAGATTTTAGATCAATTATTCCAAAACCAAAATAAGTGATTCAGTAATTAAACTTTTAACAATTTCCTGTCTCTAGTGGATCTCTCAATAAAATTCAAATCTAGATAAAGTTATGACCATCTATTAGAGAAAAAAAAAGAACGGATCATGATATTTTATTTTAATCCTTATAGTTTTTTTAAAGTATTATGTCACGTCCTTAGTATTCTACTAAGCACACGTGCGGCATTTGATAATTTGTTCACGTTCTTGCACCACTTGCTCATGATCTTACTATGCCAAGTCAGCCTAAGACTCTAGGAATCGCTAAGAGAATGGTAGAAAGAACACAAGAGGATTGCTAGGAAAGATTGTGTTGTAGAGAACTTTGATTGATTTTTGTTTGATGATTTTACAAATGGATCACCCTCTATTTATACTACATATTTAGGGGCTAATATGTAAATAATAATTATCAAACAAGTCTCTACATACTTACAAATCCCTTCTCTGGAATACTCAATAATCCTAGAATATTCCAAGGACTTTATATGTAAATCTATGATATTCTAGGATACCATGGGAAATGCCCACATTTCTCTAGAATATTCCACTAAGGCTAGTCATCTTTCCTATGTCAGCTTCCACATAGACAACTTTATGCCATGTGGTGCTTATGTAGTGCGATGATATAGCGGGTCATCACATTCTCCCCCCACATAATATTGTGACGACCACAACGCATTTCTATTGCATAAATTCTTGGATCTTGTCTTTGAATTGCCACAAGTCTTCATAACGCTCCCGTGTGGTTTCTCTAGTGATTGTCCCTTCCTATGGATGAGGAACATGATGATAGCTTTTTTCCCTTGTTTTTGTCTAGCATGATAGTGAATGATATTATCTATCTCTCGATCATGTGAGGCGATGATAGTAATGGACGCACAACTTGTCTGGCCTCTGCTTGGGTCATTCTTATCTGTATGGTATGGCTTAAGCATGCTAGCATAGAAGACTGGATGAATCTTAAGATGTGGAGGCATGTCAAGCTTGTATGAGATCTTTTCCACCTTCGAAAGGATCTTAAATGGGCCCTCATATTTGTAACATAGATTATGGTGCATGTCTCATAGTGTCTTAAACTGTCTTGGGTTAAACTTCACCATGACTATATCCCTAACTCGATAGTCTGTGGGACAGATCTTATGATCCACAAATTTCTTTATTCGCTTAGTTGCCTTGTTTGTATAGGACTTAGCAGTGTCAAGCATCCTTTGGCCATATGATAAGCTCCCAAGCTCTTTTCTTTGAACATAATTGGTAGTAAATATGGAGTTTGAGGTTGTTGACCTATCGCAAGCTCAAATGGTGTATGCCCTCTGATTTACTCAGTTGCAAGTTATAAGAAAATTAGGAGATGTCTAAGAGCTTTGCACAATCCTTTTGATGCGCGCTTACATAATGCCTCAAGTATCACTCTAATAAGGCATTGACCCGCTTTGTCTATCTATCCATCTACGGGTGGAAACTAGTGAAGAAGTGTAGCTCTATGCCAAGTATGTCAAACAACTCGCTCCAAAAGTTCCCAATGAAGCGGGGGTCTCGATCACTGATGATATGCCTTGGTAAGCCCCAATGCTTCACCACATTCTTGACGAACAACTTCGATACTTCCTTGGCTGTGCAACTTGGTGAGGTGGGCATAAAGGTGGCATACTTAGAAAATCTATCCACGGCCACCATGATAGTGCCATAACCCTCAGACATTGGTAGATAGATGATGAAGTCCATAGTCACACAACTGGTAGCGGATCCAAAGTCCTTAGATTTGTCTATGTTCAACCTTGTCTTATTGGCATACAAGAAAAGTTTGCACATATCACTCTATGTCCTCTTGCATGCACGACCAGTAGTAGCCTGACTCAACCAAGGCCCTATTGCGGATTGGCCTAGATGACCAACACATAAGGTGTCATGACTCTCCTTCATAATACGCTTCCTAATATCTCAAAACTTGGGTATGTAGACCCTCCATCCAATGGTGAGAGATAGACTATTCTCCATCTAAAATCATCTCATCTTCTTAGATGGCTAACTCCATGAGTCGCTTGGATACTGGGTCATACTACATACCCTTCTTTACAGCATCTCAAATGTCCCATCTTGTTGTAGTGATAGCACTAAGTTCAACTTTTTGGCTCAAGGCATCAGCCACGACATTGCCCCTGGTCGGCTTATAGTCCAGCACATAGGCAAACTCAACCAAGAAGTCCTTCCACCTAGTCTGCTTTGGTGTAAGCTTTCTCTGCGTCTGAAAGTAACTAGTGGCCACATTGTCAGTCTTGACTATAAACTTTATCCCGAGCAATTAATGTCTTTATGTGCGAAGGCAACATATTCATCTCGTTTTCTTGCACCATGTAACATTGTTCCATTTTATTCAACTTACGACTCTCAAATGCTATAGGATTTTTATCCTACATAAAGACACCTCTAATGGCAAAACTAGATGCATCTGTGTGCACCTAAAATGTCTTGGTAAAGTTGGGCGATGCTTAGATTGGATCCTCAGTCACAACTGTCTTAAGGCTTTCAAATGCCTTTTGACAATATTCCATCCAAATCCATGACTTGTTCTTCTTTAGCAACTCAGTCAATGGCGCTGCCTTGGCTGAATACCCACTAATGAACCAATAATAGTAGATAACAAGGCCAGTGAAGGATCTTAACTCAATCACCTTTATATGTGCTTCTCATTCTTGGATAGCCCATACCTTAGCCTGGTCCATGCGTAGCTTGTTATTGCTGATGATATGACCCAAGAAGTGCACCTTTGATCGTGCAAAATCACACTTCTCCCTCTTGATGTATAGCTCATTCTCCTGCAAGACTTGGAAAACCTTATTTAAATGCTCTACATTCTCTTCCAAGGTGTTGTAGATGACTATATCATCTAAGTATACTACCACGAACTAATCAAGGTAGGGATGAAAGATATTGTTCATGAGGGTGCAAAATGTAGCAGGTGCATTGGTTAAGTTGAAGGGCATTACCAACCACTCAAAAGCTCCATTTTTTGTCACATATGTTGTCTTCGGCTCACCTTTTTCAGCAATGCAAACCCAGTAGTAGCCTTTATGAAGACCTACCTTGGTAAAGTATTTGGCTTGTCCAAGTCTATCAACTAAGTCGGCTATTAGTGGGATTTGATACTTGTTCTTCACTGTGACTTTGTTTAATGTTCAATAATCTATGCATAAGAGCAATAAACCATTTTTCTTCTTTTAGAACAACACCAGTACACCAAAGGGTGCCTTTGATGGACGGATGTAACGGGTATCCAATAGCTTTTTTAATTTTTTCTTGAGCTTCTTCAACTCAGGTGGTGCCATGTGATAAGGAGAGAATGTGGCTGGATTAGTTCTTGGCTCCATCTCAATCTTGTGATCTACCTCATGCCTAGGAGCAGGTGCTTAGGTAACTTATCAGGCATCAAATCTTTATTCTCTTCTAGTATCTTATGTATGCAAGGTGACAGTGCCTCTTGGTAACCCATGTCTTCCTCCAAGCTTGCAATGGTTGCCATAAACGTCGATTCCCTCTTCTTGATCCTTTTGACTAACTGTATAGTTGAAAGTTGTGCGTGGCTCTATCCGTGTGGCATAGTCACGATAGAAACCATGCAAGATCCTTCTCGTTCCATGATCAAGAGACGTTGGAGGTAGGGGTCGATCATAGTATGACAATGTATAAAGAACTCTTGCACTAGAACAATATCAAAGATATCCATTATTGTAGCGGTAAATGCCGTCGCACCTTTCCAAATACGAAATTTGACACCAATACCATTGGCTAATCTATAATTATTTTGAGCCTCGACATTCACAGTCTTAATGCTAAAGTTAGTTGAAGCGAGCTTCAACATAAGTCTCTTTGCAACAACCTCGGTCATAAAATTATGAGTTTCTTTAGTGTCCACTAGTGCACGAGCCATCTTGTTGTTGATTTTGAGGTCCACATATTGATTTCCATTGTCGTTAGGTTAGAGAGATTGCTTCTTGACAGCTCCATATAGTCCTATCTTTCCCAACTATGTTGTGCTTGAACTCCCTCCTTTCTTTTGTTCCTTCTGCTCATGAACCATGACACTAAGACTCTTTAAGTCGGGATAATTTTTGGAGCTATGTGGTCCTCCCCATATGTAGCATCCTTTTTTCTTGGCCTGTGCTTTCTTCTAGGTGTAGCTCTGGTGACCACTCAACTTTTTGAAATTAGACTTATTAGCATATTGAGTCTTGGGGCGTTATTGGTACATCACTCTACCTTCCCACGATCTCCCCCACCTTTGACATTGATACCTTTTGACTCATTTCCTTTACCTTTATCAAACCTGTCATGTCGTAAATCCATCAAAGACTCAACCTCCACTATGGATTGGTCTATATCCATGATTTATCGGTGTTGCAGCTCTTGCTTTGCCCAATTCTGCAACCCATCCATAAAGTGGAACAACAAATCATCATTGGTGAGATTGGGAACTTAGAGCATAAGGGTAGAGGTGAGAGCCTCGTGTATGGTCTGTTCCCACAAAAAAATATACAATTAAACTACCCAACCAAAATTCCAACTATTTTAACATGCTTTCAAATATTTCAGCTCAATCTAAAGAAAGGTAAACTGTATCCCGCCTGTAAGCTAAATACGCGAGCTCCAAATTACTGTGCTGGAGCTTTTCCCTTCGGAACTGCCTCAGAATGCTGCCACGCTGTCAAAAACAAAACCAAGATGTCGATACAGTTGTTTAGACACTAATTTTATAATTTTTGGAGATAGACCAATTTCGGGGTCTAAAATGGAAAATGTGGGACCCACATATGAAATTCTAAATTTGACCCCCAAAACAGGTTCAAAACATCACCCCAAGCTCATAAATTAGATTTATAACATAATTCGGGGTGGAAAACTATGCGGAATGAGCATGCAACTGAAACTCATAAATTTTGACTAAAAGACCAAAAATAGCAGCATCAAAATCAGTTAATTTTTAAGAAACAAGACTCTTTCAACCCAAATAAATTACACTATGACGATCCTTGTGAAAAAACCCACAATCTAGCCTCAGGAATCACTCAAAATGGAGTTATATTGACCAAGATACACTCTTCCAAAATTCAATAAAATTTCATTCCGAAAAAGACTAAATCAGTAATTAAAAATGCATTTTTACCTCAAACGAAACTTCCCTTTGCGTTTCTAAAATTACCAAGAGATTTCTCACAAAATTTTCTTGAATTTAGACCATTGAATAACCAAAATCGGATTTATATAGGTCAAGAAATAACTTCTCAAAGTTCTTCAAAAAATCATTCCAAAAATGGACACTGTTGCTAATAATATCACAATTTTTACTTGAATCGAATGCTCCAAATAAGTTTTCAAGCTCCTCAATGCGTTTTTCATGAAAAATCTCACAAGTTTTTCTTTTGAATCACCCAATTTAGAGCTATATAACTCAAGTTATGGGGTTTTAAAATTGAGATAAAACCCATGAACTCCTTGTTGTAGTCCCGTATGTTCCCTATCTACTTTAACTCTTAAAAGTTTTTTTCCTCGTACAAGACATTATTTGGGAAGAACTGCCGCTTGAACTCGAAAGCTAGCAAAGAAAACCTAGAAATATCATGAGTAAGAAGAAAAATGAGAAATATATCAAAAGACACAAGCATTTAATGTGGTTCGGACAATAGACCTACACCCACAAGAGGAGATGAGCAATCCACTATAAATATGAGAGTACAAAATATATAAGGAATAACCTCACACAGTTCACTCGGAATATAAAGAGGTTCAGACAAGTATTAACATAACACTTGTGTCTCACCGTTTCTCCCCCTACACAAAACTTTCAAAGACCCTAGGACTAAGTTGTGAATGCTACCATGTTAGAAATAAAGAGTCTCTATTTATAGAGTAATAAACCTTTTCGTACAAAAAAAAGGACTAGCCAAATATGGAGACTTTGTGTTTACTTTCTAGGAAAAGAAAAATCCAATTATACTAGGAAAGTCAGGGCAAAAAACCTAACAATTCTCCCCCTTGGCTTGAATTACCAACAAAATAAATTTGTCCACCTTCTTCACATAACCTTGAACAGATTGAATCTCTACTGCAAAATCTATGCCCTGACACAGATAACCTCTCTGAAATATTTCTCCAATAAAAATCTTTATTACTGTCAAAAAAATTATAGCTAGAACTGAACCCGCCAAGATGAGCACCAGTTTTCATCTTGCTTTGATACCACTTGTTATGACGGAAGGACGCAAACCCAAAAACAGAGAAACTAAAGAACACCAAATTTAACGTGAGAAAACCCTTCAAATAAAAGGTAACAACCAAGGGATCATCGAGATCTGAATTGCTCTACTATAATAATAAGAGAGTTACAAATATTCTCCTAAATGGCTGCACAACAATTGCCAAGCAAGGAGAAATAATAGTTACACCAACAAAAGTAATAGAAAGAAAAACTACCCAAAATAGAGCTACTGTTTGGGACCTAAAATAAGATGTTTTTGACCTCCAAATATGATCTTCACCGTTCAAATTAAACACTAAGATATTAAAAATACTCAGTAAAAATTGGAGCCCGATCCAACAGTTAATGAATCGAATATTATAATTTGAAGGTTGTTGGTCGGAGAGGCGAAATTGCTGCGGAAAATACCCTTTTCTTCTCTCTTCTCTCTTGTTGAAAGCTCTCTAAAAAACATATCTTACATGCCTAATGTCTCTAAAGACACTACCAATGAGAAATAGTATAATTCTCTCAAATTATCCTATTTATAGAGTAATGTTTTTTCCTAAAGCAAAAACCAACTCCAAATATGATTATAATTTCTATCCTTTTCCAAATAAGATTGGGCATCAAAATTGGAGAATTATTCCAATCATTTTACAAATAGGATTAGGCCATCAAACTCCCCCTCCGGTCAAGGGCCAAATGGACTTCAAGTGGAGGAACTCTTGATAGATTCATGCTTGCCGCAGTTCTACAAAACTCTTATTTTTCTGCGATCACCACTTTTGTAAGCATATCTGAAAGATTGTCATCAGTGTGTATCTTCTCAATCTCAAATAATTTCTCTTCCATGACCATTCTAATCCAATGATACTTTCTACTAATATCTTAGACTTAAAATAAAAGGTGGAGTGCTTGGTGTGATAAATAGCACTGTGATTATCACGGAATAAGACGAACCTTGACTGCTCAAAGTCAAGATATTTGATAAATTCCTTCATCCAAAAGTAATTCTTTGACACCTTCAGTGATAGCAGTATATTCAAATTCTATGTGGATAAAGCTATGCACTTCTGTAGTCTAGATTGCTAGGAAATAGCCCCCTACAAAAGTGATCAAATAACCAGAAGTGGATTTTGAATTGTCAAGATTGCCTCCTAAATCAGAGTCTGTGTAGCATACAAGCTTAAGCTTGCAACTACCAAAGAAAAACTCCATATCTGAAGTGACCTTCAAATATCTTAGTATCCATTTCACTGCATTCCAGTATTTTTTTCCATGATTAGAAAGAAATCTACTAACAGTACGAACAACATGTGCAATATCTGATCTAGTGCAAACCATAGAATACATCGAACTACCAACTGCAGAAGAGTATGGAATACATGACATATCCTTCTTCTCTTTCTTAGTAGATGGACTCTGGATCGTACTCAACTTAAAAATGTTTAGAAAGAGGAGTACTAACCACTTTTTCTTCTATCATATAGAATCTCTTGAGTACCTTCTCAATGTACTGTGTTTGGAATAATAATAACTCCTTTTTGTCTCAAAGAATTTGTATACCTAAAATTTTCTTTGCTGGCCCCAAGTCCTTCATCACAAATGATTTTCTCAACTCCTTCTTAAGGACTATAATTCTAGATTTATGTTTGCTAATAATCAGTATATCATCCACATAAAGTAGTAAGATAGTAAAATCAACATCAGAGAACTTCTAAAAGAATGCACAATAATTTGAAGAAGTTTTCTTGTATCCCTGATTTTCGATGACAAATTCAAACTTTAAGTAACATTTCCTTGGAGCTTGTTTCAAGCCATACAAGCTATTTCTCAATTTGCAGACATAATTTTCTTTTCCTTTAACCGCGAAACTTCAGGTTGCTCCATGTAAATCTCTTCTTCTAAATCACCATGATGAAAAATAGTTTGACATCCATCTTCTCAACCTCTAAATCTAAACATGCAGCTAATCCTAGAACTATGCGAATAGAAGATGTTTTCACAACAGTAGAGAAAATTTCATCAAAGTCAACTCCCTCTCTCTAGCCAAAACCTTTGACAATAACCTTGCTTTATATAGGTGCAGATGTATGTTGCTCTTGCTTTACTGTGAATATCTATTTATTTGTCAAAGCTTTCTTACCTTTCGGTAACTCCACTAACTCATATATTCCATTCTCATGAAGTGACTTGATCTTATCTTCCATGGCTTCTATCCATTTATATCTATGAGTATCTAGCATGACTTCATCATAATCTTTAGGTTCTTCCATGTTAGTCAAAAGTATATACTCATTAGAAGAATAACATCTTGATTTTAGCTTCTCCCTAGTAGATCTTCTTCAGGAGGTTTTCGAAGCATCTAAAGTAGTCATTTGAACATGAGTTGGTGGATAATCAACCAAAACATCATTACTAGAAGCATCTTCAAGTTCTACACTCTGATGATCATTCTGATCTTGATCCTCATCGGCATTAGTATCTTAGATTTCTTCATGTGCAAAATATGTATCAACACTAGGGACTGGATAAACATCAACCAAGCTCTTATCAATCTAAGAATCTATTTTTTCAGTCTTGTTAATATCTTCAATTGTTTGGTCTTCAAAGAACACAACATCACGACTTTTGATAAGCTTCTTATTAATTGGATCATAAAAGTGATACCCAAACTCATCTTGACCATAACCAATGAAGATGCACTGCTTAGTTTTAACATCTATTTTTGATCTCTCATCTTTTGGTACATGCACACAAGCTTTACACCTAAAGACTTTCAAATAATAATAGGAAATATCCTTTGCAAACCAAACTCTGTTGGGAACATCACCATCTAAAGCAACAATAGGAGACAAATTGATAACATAAGCAACAGTGTTAAATTCTTCTGCCCAAAAGGAATTAGGAAGTTTAGCCTCTGAAAGCACTCATCTACTCTCTACAAGAGTTCTATTCATCATTTCTGCCAAACCATTCAATTGAGGCATCTTGGAAGGAGTCTTCTGATGACGAATTCCTTGCGCTTTACAGTAGTTATCAAAGGGACCAATATACTTACCGCCATTGTCATTGCAAATACATTTTAATTTCTTTCTAATTTGTCTCTCAGATAAGGCTTGAAACTCCTTAAACACATCAAATATTTGATCCTTGGATTTTAAAGAATATACCCACAACTTACGAGAATGATCATTAATGAAAGTCGCAAAGTAAAGAGCACCACCTTTTGACTTCACTTCAAAAGGACCACACAAGTCAGAGTCTATTAGCTTTAATAGTTCAGACTTTCTTGAAGGAGTATGACTATGAAAAAAAACTCTTTTCTGTTTCCCAGCTAAGCAATGAACACATCTTTTTACCTTTACTTGTTTCACACTAGAAAGTAAATTCTTCTTATCCAAACATGTGATCCCTATCTCGCTCATATGACTGAAACTCTTGTGCCATAATTCTATCAAAGTCTCACTTTTCACCAAATTTATAGAGTCACCAAGAATTGATCCTTGTGTCACGTATAAATTTGAATGCTTTCTTTCTAGAGCTACAATCAATGAGCCTTTGGTGAGAATCGATTAGCCATTGAACAAGCATTATGGTAACCATCATTATCTAGTTATCCTACAAAGATCAAATTCAAAGAATGTCTGGAGCATGCTTGACATTCTGAAGGACCAACGTTGTATCAAAATTGGTCTTCAAGAAAATTATGCCAACACCAAGCACCTTAACCTCACTAGCATTACCCATATTTAACACGTTGGAGTTAACATGAGTATAAGATAAAAATAAGTCTTTCCTTTGTGTGACATGCGATATAGATCCATAATCTACTATCCAACTTGTATCTTGAGATACAAAATTGATGACGTTTTTATCACAAGTAAAGAGAAGGTCATCTCGGACAACAGCAACAACATTATCTCCAATATTTTCTTCTTTCTCTCCTTCTCTAAGGTCTTGCCTCAACCTTTTTCAAAACCAAGATGTGATTTGAGATCTTCTTCTGACTTCTTCATTCAACACACTACTTTTTGCATATTCCATATTAACCTTACCACCGGGAGTAGAATTTGTTAAAAAAACTCGAGGAGTTTCCCAAGAATCTAGTAGAGTATTAAAAAGCCAAAGTCCTTGTATTTCATTATCAAAATTGACACTCATTCCTGACAGCTGATCAATAACATCTTGAGAATCATTTGTGTGATGAAGAATATGAGGACTGCCCTCCTTGTATTTAAAAGTCTTCAATTGCTTTAGCAAAAACAATTTATTATTGCCAGTTTTTGAACCGTAAAACGTCTCCAACTTCTCCCACATATTCTAGCATGTGTCTCATTCACGATATGGTTGTGAACATTATATTCAACCTATTGTGTTATATATCCACATACTTGTTGATGCTCAAAATTTTAATTTTCATCTGTCACATTCTCAGATTTATGAGCAGCGAAAAGGGGAAGATGTATCTTTTTCACGTACAGTAAATCTTTCATCTTGCTCTTTTATATATTGTAGTTACTCCCATTTAAATACACCATTTTTCTTATATTCCCTTCCATCGATAATCCTTGATAGACTACCAAGGCTCTGATACCACTGGTTATAATAAAAAATAAGTAGGTGTCATGCAGAAGCTAGCAAAGTAAACCTCAAAAGACCATGAGTAAGAAAATAAATGAGAAATATACCCAAAGACACAAACATTTAATGTAGTTTGGTCAACAGACCTAAACCCATAGAAGGAGATGAGCAATCCACTATAAATATGAGAGTATAAAATATAGAGAGGGATAACCTCACACAATTCACTCGGAATATAAAGAGGTTCATACAATGTTAACATAACACTTGTGTCTCATCGTTTCTCCCCCTATACAAAACTCTCAAAGCCCCTAGAACTACATTGTGAATGCTACCATGTTAGAAAGAACGAGTCTCTATTTATAGAGCCATAAACCTTTTTCTACAAGAAAAAACACTAGACAAATATGAAGACCTTGTGTTTTCCTTCTAGGAGAAGGAAAACTCAATTATACTAGAAAAGTCAGGACAAAAAACCTAACAAGGGGTAGGGGGTCTGGCGGTACTTAAAATAACATTTTTTTCTTCTATAAGAGTAGTAACTAAAAATATTTCTAATCTTGATTGAAAAATATATATAGCAGTAAAGCCCTATGAATTATAATCATTGTTGTATTGCATGCAATCAAAACTATAATACTATACTAAATATATTATAACACTCATATATTTCTATTTCTGAACAAGAATATGTAGTAACATATTTGAATTTATTTTAGAAAATGTCACGACCCAAATTCGGGTGTGATGGCACTCGTCTCAATCCACCGAGATAAGTTAGTCCAAAATCCAAATTTAATAGATAGTAAGCAAAAACAGTAGAATATATAAGTAACTACGATAATGCAGAAGTCTTAAACAGCTATAAAACCCAAAAGGATTAGTTGTCATATGTACAAGCTTTTAAAACAGTAGAGCTGAAATAAACATAAGTCTCAAAAGTGCATTTGTTTCTCAAATAGAACAAAATCATAAAAAGGAACAAGAGAGATCGCCAACATCAACAACTACCTCTCAAATATCTCCAAAAGCCACGAATGAAGAAAGGAGAATCTGAATTACTGTCCGGGCTCAAAGCCTACACTGATGTAGTTAGCAAGGGGTGAGTACCAAAAAACATGGTACCCAACAAGTAAAATAGTAAACATATCTAAAGCTAAATAGAACGAATACTCCTCACATCCCATTTGAACCTCCCAATGCTACAACCTGCAATCAGAACAACCCTATCTAATAGTCTATGCACATATATAACACATGAGCAAGTAAGTTAAAAACAATTCCATAGCCCAACAGATAGTGTCAATATCGCACATATTTCAGCCTCAATAGCTCACATAATAAGGCAAGTAATCAGATAATCAAGTTAATACAAATAATGCAATGTGATGAATGCCCAATGTGATGCTAAAATAACAACCACGACGCATGGCACATCCCACGTATGCAAAATATAACAACCACGGCCCGTGGTACATCCCTCAATGCAATAATATTATAAACATGATGCGTGGCATGTCCCTTGATGTAATAATATAATAACCACAATGCGTGGCACGTCCCTTGAATCCTCTCTATTATTCTTTTCCATATTCTTTTAGCCGGAACCATTTCTCTTCGGCGAATTTCATAAAAATGGGGACTTCAATACATATTTCAACCCAAATGCAAATGAGAATAATCATGAAACCGATGGAAAGGGAATGATGTCCAATATCATATGCAATCCATGTCTCTAATAACAACAAGTAAGCTTCACAACGAGATAACAAGGTTAACTCAATTCAATAGGACGATTCATTGGGTTAGTTTCTCTTTTAAAATATGATTCATCAATTCTATGCATTTTTCATAATTCATTATCAACTTGATACTAAGTTAAATCAAGTCACATAGCACTAACAAGAATACACATATGAAGCTTACAAAAGTTTAGAATTTCACTTGCCTCGATATCGCACCAACTACTCCGAAACTTGGACTTTTCCCTTCCATCGATGCTTCGAATCGTAGGAATATAATCAAATATAAATTCCCAATCAAAATACAGAACTAATGACACCCTAATCATAATTTTAAAAACTGAGTCAAAACTGACCCGAAATATCACAGAAAACCCAATTTTGAAAATAGATAGTAAATTCGAAAACTTTTGTATGGAAATGATCCCTAAGGTATTTGAAATCTATTAGTGAAAATAAAATCTCATTTGGAATTGAAATGAGTTCAAAATCAAACAAAATATTAAAAACCAAGTTCTTAAAAAATTCCAAATTTTCTCAATTGAAAACCCTAAATTCAAGCCAAAATCAGTGAATAATTAATGGGTAATGAAGAATTCATGGTTAGAGGACTTACCTAGCAAATAACTTTAAAAAGTCCTTCAAACATCGTCCCTCCCGGGCTCCTCAAGGTCCAAAAGTGACAGAATAGGGTTTAATTTTTGTTCTTGGGGTTTAACACTGTTTAGGCCGAAATAAGCCTTCGCGATCGTGGACCACTGTTATACCCCACACTTTTGAATCTTGACACGTGTCCCTAATCGTCTTGAAAGTAGCCATGAGACCCTTACTATCCACACACATCAAACAACTTTAAGGAAAGAAGAATGTGATACCCCATAGTAGAGAAGGTTGGAAATGGAGTCATAAGAATCCGGAAGGAATTGGGGGTCAAGAATGAGTCGTAGAACTCGATTTACCTACATAAGCTACTAACTTGGAAGTTTTACATACTTAAGCTATTGGAGTACGTACCAAGCTTGTGTATCATGGATTACATAGGCTCTTAAAATAAGAAGAGATTACGAACCTACGAGAGAAAGCAAAAACTAGTTTTCGAACTTACGAAAGTGAAGCAAGCAGGTGACAAGCAAGCAGGTGACTCACCTACCTGCTTGGGGTGAGGCCCACACTGCCACGTGGCAGCATGTGGGTGGCCGCATGGGTGAGGTGGCGCCCTAGGGGGCTGCCATGTGTCACCCCTAGGGTATGTCACGTGTCACCCTCTAGGGAAGGTTATATATTAGTCATTTTATGACTAGAACTTCATTTTCAGCATTTTTAACTTAGGGAATGAGAGAAAAACGTGAAGAACAAGTGAGGGCAGCCACGGGTTTGAGCAAAACAAAAGGTAAGGCCCGATTTTGTTTCGTGAATTAATTATTTAAGATATGATACGGTGATATAGCGGTGTTTAATAATAAAAATTTCATATTTGGGGCAGCAAGAAGCCACGCAAACAGCCCCTTAGTTTCAGCCGCGTAAAGGAGTTCCGAAGTTAATTTTCAGCACGTTTGGAGAGCCGTTTGTTAAGGTATGGTTTGATTCTCTTCTCCCACATTTTTGTGAGGGTTTATAAATTCTATGGAGGTGTTATTAACATAAAGTTACGATTCGTAGCAGCACCAAAAAGATACAAACAGTCCGCTAAAGTTTCAGCATGTTAAGAAACTTGCGAGGCGAATTTTGGCGAGTTTTGGCCAATTTCGAATAAGGTAAGGTCTTCCCCTCTAATTTGAAGCTTATGATGTTATTATAGGGTGTATTACACACCTTAGGGGCTGCTGGAAGTTGGGTAAAAGGTTTGAAAAGTTCGGCGTTCGAAATAAGCTAAATTGTAGTCGCTATAGTTGAATTATCGTCGAAATAAAGTATTGCTCTTGTGAGGTGATGCTGTAGGGGTGTGTCTTGTTGTTTCAGGGCCTAAATATGTTCTAATGTGGGTTAGGGTGCTGCTGGTCTAAGCCACATGACCCCTCGTTGTGTATAATGAAAGGCGTTACAAAATAAAGGGTAGACGCCCTGTTGTGAAATCGTATTTGTGAATAGGTCGTTTGGAGTTTTATGTTATATATTGTTGGTGTGAATTGCTGTAGGTTGTTGTTGTTGGTTGGATGTAGGTCTTAGGGACCTAATTGGAAATTCGGATAGGGCACACTATAGGGGAGGTGCTGCCCAATTTTCATTAACGCCTTAACAAACTAAAGAACTAGTCGAGGAAACGACTAAGGAAATAGATTCCATTAACACTAAGGTGTAACCTAAGATGCTGGAAAATTAAGAAGAGTTGATATGCATATTACTCTCCTGTTTAATAGGTTCAAAGGACGACGAGGCGAATAGGATAAGGAATAACTCAGATGAGGTACGTGAAGCTTTCTTTTGGCGTGTTTATGAAATAAGTATGTAGAGCTATTCTTCTTTTCTTTTGGCATGTCTTAGGTATAAGTTATGAATTCTGTGTATACGAAATGTGGGGATAATTCCACTCGTGAAACTCCAAATGTAATTCATAATGGTATTCACTTTGTAATGTTAAGACTCCTGTAATAATTGAGTTATTGCCTTTCCAGGCTACTAGATCATGAATAGTAGTATATGTAAAGCCTGTCTGTTCTTTCTTTTGGAAGGTCTTAAGTATAAATGTAATAGCATATGATATGAGGTAGAGGTAGTTCTAATTATAAGCTCCAGGTATGATTGTGACTTTTGTTTACTACTTGGTATTAGAATTCTTAAAATAGTTAAACTACCCTCGAGTCTCCTATCTGCTGAATAATACTTGAATGTGTCAGCTCCTATTCCTAAAGTCTCTGCGACGACAAATGTCTCTACTTCCATAAGCTGTTTAACCTTGTCTCGATACACGTCTACGATTCCTGAAACTCCAGTTGATATGCTCCGTAACGATGTTTAGAAGATACTTAAGACGATTACTACTCTGATCTTCAGGTGACGATTCACTTGACTGTTTTATTGAGTCTCAAAAGATGACTTAGTTGCATATAGTTTCTCACTACTCTATTCGAGCACCCTGTACCCATATTCCTCCGAGTCCCATAAGAGGGTCGAGAATGCGATCGTGCCTAGTTTTACTATTCGTTCACCAAGTCCCGGGTCGGCTATATATATATATATATAAGAAGTATATGAGGATGAAATACCGTATATGATGAAGTGAAGCATACGATGACGCCGTATGTGATGATGCTCGTCACCGCATCCCAGGCCGGATATGTACATATAATGATAAATGGAAAATGTGGATTGAGCCGTATGTTCTTCGGCATTGTTTTAAATTACGGATCGGGCCGAACGTTCCTCGGTGTATTTTACTATATGATGATGGTACGCTATAGACGTACACTACTCTTTCACCGAGTCCCTCACTAAAGGGCCGGACACTTTATGTAGGCATGCATATGAAAGTATAGGGATACATTTGTGACCCCAAGCCCTAGAGTGAACCGGATATACGGTGATGATATACGAGGTTAGTCGCATACGATGATGTGATGCCGTATACGATGACATGATAAAATGATATACATGATGATATGATGACACATGATTATGATGAAACGATTATGGTACCGAGTTCACTAGAGGGCCGAGTACAGGGTATGATAAGGTATATGACTGCATGTCTTAAGCTGCAGGTACAGTAATCTGTTAACTGTTATACATGTCTTCTGTATCCCCATTTCAGTTGTTGTCTCAGTTATGATGTTATGCTTTATATACTCAGTACATATGTCGTACTGACCCCCCTTTCTTCGGGGGGCTGCATTTCATGCCCGCAGGTACTGATGTTCGTTCTGGAGATCCGTTAGCTTAGGAGTTCCTCTCAGCTATGTCGGAAGTGCTTCACTGTTCTAGAGCCTAGTTTTTGATACTGGTTATTTGATGTACATATTCATTTATTCAGAGGTACGGCGGGGGCCCTGTCCTGCCATATGATGCAGTTATTACTCTTAGAGGTCTGTAGACATGTGTATGTGGGTTATTTATAAGTTCGTTCTAATTTTGCTCATATGATGTATTGCAAGTGTTTTCATGTTATGGTAGCCTCGTCGGCTTGCGTGCCCTTTCCTGTTATGATACAGGTGATAAAGGCTACATGTATATGAAAAAGTTTTTGACCCATTGGGGTCTGTGTATAGTATCACATCACACACGGTTCAACTTAAGTGTAACTAGTAGATACGTACAAGAGGGTTCAGGTCGGACCCCAATCGCAGCCTACGGAGTTGGGTCGTGACAACCACTTACTCCGCGAATGCGAAGGGTAAGACGCTATCCCTCCGCGAATGCAGAAAAACCCTCGCTAAAGCAGAGGTCAGTCCTTTGCGAATGCAAAAACGCTTCTGCGAACATGAAGGCCAAGTTCACAGCCTTCTGTAATCGCGGAAAAGCTTCTGCAATCACGGAGAAGGCTACACCAGACCACAGATATCAATAATTCAACACTTAAGCCAAAATCTCATTTTGGACTCTCGGAATTCATTTGGAACCCCATGTACACAAACCATATATGAAACCTTACTAAGTTCAACATTTCAGACTTGGTGAAACCATCAGAATTCGAATTCAAGGCTCCTTGGCCCAGAATTCGCTAAGTCGCAACTAAACTAACTTAGACCTCCAAAATATCAAAATGAGCTCGAGATTTCCAAAAATTACAATGAAGCCCTTTCTAACGTTAGAATCACCCTCGAAACTATTGGAACCATTAGAAATCCAATTCGAGCACCCGAACCTCAATTGTTGACCAATGTCAAATTTGGATCAAACTTTAACTTAATTTCCAACTTCGGACCTATATTCCACGTTTCAACTCCAAATCTGATTCCGACAAATCTTCTAGACCAATTTCCACATTTTGGAACTGATGGAATCGATGGAATTCCATTTCGACACTTGAAACTCCAAATGACTTCGAAACTCAAAATTTGACAACTTAAGCCTTTAAAACTCATTTCTCTAGAAAAACCTCAACTATTCACAAGATTTGCAAAACTAATTTTCAAACTCAATCTAAAATGACTCCGGGCAACTAACAAGAGGGGTAAAATGATAATTTTTTAATAATTTCCAAAAATGACCTTTAGGATTATTACATCATCCACCACTAAAAACCATGTCCGTCCTTGAATATAAAGTAAGGAAGAGTACCTGAAGCCTCGAAAAGCTGTGGATACCAGGCCCACATGTCATTCTTCGACTCCCAACTTACCTCTCCGACTGAGATGTGCCTCCACTGTACCTTCACTAAAGCTACTTCCTTGGTCCTAAGCTTATGGACCTGTCTATCAAGGATGGCTGTGGGCTCCTCCTCAAAAGTCAAATCTGGACCCAACTCTACCGTATCAAGAGATAACACATGAGACTCATTCAAAACATACTTCTGGAGCATGGAATCATGAAACAACGGATGTGCCACTGATAAGCTAAGTGGAAAGGTCAATCTAAAATCCATCTCTCCCACTCACCCCAAAATCTCAAATGGCCTAATAAATCGAGGGCTAAGCTTGCCCTTTTTCCCAAACCGCATCATGCCCTTTATGGGTGAAATCGGAGCCAAATATGGTCACCCTTCATGAACTCCAATGGTCGAACCATCCTATCTACATAGCTCTTTTGTCTACTTTGGGCTGTCAAGAGCATACCCTAGATCATCTGAACCTGCTCCATGGCATCTCTAAGCTAGTTCATATCTAAAGATCCTATCTCAACTGAATCAAACTACCCAATAGGAGATCGACACTACCTACCATATAATGCCTCGAATGAGTCCATCTGAATGCTAGAGTGATAGCTGTTGTTATATGCAAATTCTGCTAAGGTCAAATTCTAATCCCACCTAGCACCAAAATCAATAACATAAGGTCGGAGCATATCCTCCAACACATAAATCATCCTCTTGGACTAGCTATCGGTCTATGGGTAAAAAAATATACTCATATCAAGCATAATACCCAGGTCCTTCTGTAGTGCCTGCCAAAAGTGTGAAGTAAACACTTAACTCCAATCTGAAACAATGGATACTAGAACATCACAAAGCCGAAAAATATACAGCTGGGCTAACCTATCCGTTGTGTACTTTACCTTAATTAGAATAAAATAGCCTGACTTAGTCAGTCTATGAACAACCACCCATATAAAATCATAACCACCCATGGTGGTAGGTAAACCCACACAAAAATCCATATTAATCCTCTCCCATTTCAAGGTAGGAATAGGCATCCTATGACTTACACCTCCAGGCCGCTGGTGCTCACACTTGACCTATTGATAGGTCAAATACTTGGACACAAACTCAGTGATATACCTCTTCATCCCACACCATAAATAATGCTGACTAAGGTCATGATACATCTTGGCCGCACCCAGATAAATAGAATATCAAGAAAATGAGCCTCCTCTAGTATTAATTTGATCAAGTCGCCCACCTTGGGCACATAAATCCAGCCCTCAATTCTTAAGACACCCTCTGAATCAAGTCTAGCCTCCTTAGATTCACCCCTCAATACCTTGTATCCAGTGAGACACAACTTCTCATCATCAAACTACCTCTCCCTAATCCACTCAACCAAGGAAGATCGGGCCTCAATAGAAGCGATAAATCCTCCACTCTCCTCAAAAACTTGCAATTGGACAAGGCTGTTGGCTAACCTCTGAACATCTCTAGCCAAGTGTCTCTTATCAATACTAATCATCATGAGACTCCCCATACTAGGAGCCTTCCTACTCAAAGAATCGGCCACCACATTGGCTTTTCCTAGGTGATACAAGATAGTCATGTCATAGTCCTTCAGAAGCTTAAGCCATCTACGCTGCCTTAAATTCAGATCCCTCTAACTGAAGATGTACTGAAGACTTCGGTGATTAGTGAATACCTCACAATGTACACCATACAAGTAATGATGTCATAACTTTAATTAAAACAACACTATGTCTAACTCTAAATCATAGGTAGGGTAGTTCTTCTCGTGAGCCTTCAGCTGTCTAGACGCATAGCAACTACCTTCCCTTTCATCATCAAAACTCTACCCAAACCAACAACGAAAGCATCATAATACACGGTGAAGTCTACACCCTCCTTGGATAGGGTCAAAATAAGACCTGAAGCCAACAAGGTCTTGAGAGTTTGGAAGCTCACCTCAAACTCATTAGACCAATGAAAATCTATCACCTTTTGAGTTAGACTGGTCAATGGAGAAGCAATAGTAGAGAATCTCTGTATGAAGCATCGGTAATATCCGACCACACAAGTCAAAAAGTTGGAACCAAGGAGAAAATTCTATAATCTTGAACTGAACCTAAATTTACGACTATTTTTATGAGCCATAGAAGTTTACATAACCCATAGAAATGAGTCTTGGAGAGAGTCGTTATTGTTAGTTCTGACCAACGCTAAATGGAGGTCCTACAACTTACTATTATGACCCATTTTCACCCAGATGACCCATAGACACAACTTATAGGAAGACCTCAAAGCCAAGTTTTAAGGGTCCCTTGAGGTCAAGTTTACGACTTGACAAGATGATCCGTAAGAAATATTATAAGTCGTAGAAATGGTCATAACCCCAAGTCCTAAGTCTCTCAAATTTTCAGGTTTTTGGGACCTGCAAGATGAGCCAACAAGATGAACCGTAGACAAGATGACGGGCCGTAAATGTTACCCATTCGAAAACTTTAGAGACTCGAATTTCAGACCCTTTCTCAGATCTGCAGGACCAGTTGTTTAAATGACTCATCGTTACTAAGACGACCTATAGAAAGGGATTCGTAGGGTAAACTTTCAAATTTTAATGAAGGGCAATAGTGTCTTTTTTCAAGTTCGGTTCAATGAACCTAGACAAGTTCAAAGTCTATAAATATTCAATTCTTGAAATTCCCCTCCTATTCAATTAATTCTCCTAAAAGTTTCTAAGAAAAGAACAAAGTCTCTCAAGGTTTCCTCTTCAAGCTAAAGTAGGATTTCCAGATTTCTACAAGGTTTCTTATTCAATTCTTAGTGAATTCTAGCAAGGTATGTGAGGATTGATTCATGGGCTCTTTTCACCCATGAAGTCCCAAAGATTCCTCAAGTTTTCATTCAATTTTCAATTAATTATGAACCCTAGGTTTGGTGAATTACATTGGGCTGGTTTGATTTGGTTTTTCAATGTTATCAATGATCTTTATATTCATATTCTCATATGAATTGCATGAGTTCAAGTTGAATTATAGATGCCCATGCATAAAGCTATATTTTCAAGCTATGATTATGAAGTTAAAATGAGTATATGAGTTAATCATGAGTTAAAATAATTTTTTATGAAAGTTTTATATGAGTTAAAGTTGAGATTCATGATTCTAAAGTTAAAGTGATGATAATGATTAGAGTTAAGATCAAAAAATGTTTTAAAGATGGTGATAAGGAAAATTCTCACCGAAGTTATAGATTCTTAAGAATCACCAAGTAGATGAGCTATTCCTAATATGTTTTAAAGATGGATTGATAGGCAATTACTATCTTTCCTTACTACGCTATGATCATGTTTATGAGTTTCTGTTGCGATATTGACTAAGAACTGAGAGGGCTTCTAGGTAGGATTTGGTCTAGTAACGCAGTTATTTAACCAAGGGAATCCTAGTAGAAATCTAAAGTCCCAAACTACGTTACCCACGTAGGTTACCTTCATGGACTAGCTAGTGGATCCACATAGCCTAGTTGAATAGTTTTTGGAGTATGCTCTGGCAAAGTAGCCTTACCTGTTTCGATGCAGAAGTCATCGGCCTATCTCGATGTAGGACTATATCGGATTTTATGTAATTGCTCGCATGGTCTTAGTTTTTGGTTAAAGATCTTATCCCACATAAGTGGAAGTTAAGTATGAGATGTCAAGTTATGAGTTTATGATGAAGTTCTTATGATATGCATTGACAATCTTTTTCTTATATTTTAAATTACTTTTACGCTTTACTCACATTCATTATGATTGGTCATCCATCTTATGTCATATTGATTACATTCTTTTATGTTCATGAATACCTCAAATACTTAGTATATTCAAATATACTAACACATATTTTGCTGATATTGTCTCATAATGTAGGGACGGACGACACTCACGATCATCGTACTCGTGGCTAGAGATTATTTTAGATTTCAAAGATGTTGGTGAGTCCTTATTCTACTGAGAATAGGACTTTTATTTATATTTCTATTCTTTTCACTTTCTTCTATTGTTAGAGTGAGCTAGGAGTTTATCCTAAGCCCCTGTCAAAGATTAGAATAGATTCATGTTTAGACGATATTCATTAGTGTAGTTCATATTGGGCAGTTATAGAGTTGATTTCCCTTAGTATCATTCCCTACTTAATGATTACTTCCTCTCATCTTTATATTGTTCTTTACCATATGTATGCAATGTATGCTAAGATGACTTTTGGTTGCGGTCCCTCATATCCTGATCGCCATGTTATGACTAGGCCCTGGATCAGGTCATGATAATTTGATATCAGAGCACAAGGTTTAAAAGAGTCCTAGAGATTCTAATATGCCGCGTTAAGTAGAGTCTTATTCATTGATGGAAAGCATTCCACATCTATGAATAGGAGGCTACAAAACGTCTTAGAAAAAGTCTCACTTTTTTCATGATCTATGTCGTGCAGTAAAGTAGTTAAGTCTTTTCCCTCTAACACTTGTTATTTGTAATTTTCAGAATATGTCTTCATGAAGATACCCCACTAGAATGAAAGTGGGTTGAAGAGGAGCAACAAGATCTGAATAATCCTTTAAATAATCAAGTTTCCAATGCCAAGTTCTTAGCGGCTTTCCAAGTACTTTCTCAAGACATTATGGCTTAAGTAAATCATGAGGTGGTTGCTCCCGTGAATCCAAATGCTAGTACGGCAGCAACAAAAGTTTGCAATTTCATAAGGATGAATCCTCCAGAGTTTTGGGGTCCTAAAGTTGATGAGGATCCCTAAGAGTTTGTCAATATCATCCATAAGATTGTTGAGATCATAGAGATTAGCCTGATTGAAAGGGAGGAGTTGCTTATGTACCAATTGAGGGGTGTTGCTCAAATTTGGTTTGATTAATATAAAGGTGAGAGTCCTAGAGAGGTAGAGACCGTGACTTGAAAAGAGTTCAAAGGGGTGTTTTTTGATCACTTTTTCCTACTAGAGTTGAGGGAGGACAATGTGTAAGAGTTTATTAACCTTAAGCAAGGTGGTATGAGTATGAAGGAGTATACTTTCAAGTTTGCTCAATTTTCAAAACATCCTCCATTCATGGTTTCCGATACAAGAGCTCGTATGAGCAAGTTCATATCAGGTGTATCAGACATGGTTGCAACGGAATGGAAAATAGCGATGTTAATTCAAGAGATGGATATATCTAGACTCATGACCTATGCGGATCAAGTAGAAAGTGAGAAGCTAAAGGTGAAGAATAGGAAGCCTAAGAGGCCAAGGACCGATGATTGTGAATTCTCTCATGCTAAGTCCAAAAGTGGTGGACGTCCTCATTTTTGTCAAAAATACTCTGGCCATGGGTCTTCTAATTCTACTACTCCGAGGTTTGACAAAGATAGGGTGCCCAACCCTAAACCTCAAGAAGTTGCTACTATGGTCAAAGTTACTCCCGCATGCAAAAAGTGTGGTAGGAGTCACAAGGATGAATGTCTAGCCAGGTTGATTGTGTGCTACCGATGTGGTAAGCCGGGTTATCATGCTAAGGAATGTAAGGTCAAAGATGGTCGTCCTCAAGGCTAAATTGCTCAAGGTGTCCATGTGAAACCAAAGGGTGGTCAATGCAACAATAGGTTCTATGCCCTCCATGGTAGGCAAGAGGTGGAGGAGGCTCCCGATGTTGTTACCGGTATATTACGGGTCTTTTACTATGATGTTTATGCTTTGCTTGATCCGGGTGAAAATATATTTTTTGTTTCCCCTTATGTGGCTGTCACGCCCCAGGAGGGTACCCTAGACGTAATCGGCACTCAAAAACCATTTTTGGCTCCCAAGCGAACCACATAGCCTGATCACACATCCGTTCATTCATTCAATCAGTGGAAGATAAAATAAATAAAGAGAATATTCAGTGGGAAACTCAAAACATCGATCTAACTCAAAGAATAAAGGTCATGGGCCAACAAATCAACTCTAATATTTGTCATTAAAAATAGTTTGACAAGAATAATATAAGAAAAGAAATACTCAATCGACCATTCACTATCTAGTCTATGAAGCCTCTATCACTATTATCTAATTGGTGCCAATGACATATTCATGGCTACCTCAATTCAAAATGAAAAGGGCTAACTCGATGTAAGAATGATATAAGCAGTGTCCTTCGGATGTAGGGAAGGACTCACCAATACGCTGAGTGTGTATAGATCCTAAATGGTGCTTCTATTGACGTTCTCTTAAACCTGTCTCTGCATCATGAAATGATGCAGGTCCAAATGGACGTCAGTAAATGGAATGTATGAGTATGTAATATGGCAGAATGAAACATACCACAAGAAAGAATAACATTGGTTCAAATATCTCCAAATCACAAAGATAAGAGAGACTCAAATAAGGTGTCATAAGTCTAAAGTTAGAATACTTTTTTAGACAAAGACCAATCACACATCATACAATCCAATACAATCATACACAATACAGTTCAATCAAATCGTATACCATCCGATTTAATCCAATCATATACCTTTCCATCGTACACTATCCAATCACATATCATATAATCCAGTCCATCACACATCACCTAATACAATCATATAAAATCAACTCAACAATCAACTCAACAATCAACTTAACAATCAACTCAAAGGACTCAACTTAATAACTATGCAAATTAAATTATGCAATATTTTACAATTCAACTCAATCATCTACAATCACATTCAAACCAATCATATCAAGCACAATCCATTCTATTGGAAGTTTCTCTAACCGACAACCATCACCATATGAGTGAGTGATAGTACAACAAGCCGACGTTATTGCCACATTCGTTCATACCTTGCCAGGATATGAACGAATCAACCAATCATGGATCCAATCCAACCAAGTCCTATAATGTCAGGATAATAAAATGGGAAGCATCCGACTTTAACGGTTCCATCCCCTCCTATATTTGGCGACGTAGTTTATTGGTTCGAGTATGAACTATACTCTTACCCAATTCAGTGCTCGATACTCCTTCTAAGACTCAATATTCTCATATCTATCAAGTGAGTAAAATACTCAAAATACTCATTTAGTCTTATTGGACTCTTTCAAATCAACTCATTTAGTCTCATTGGACTCTTTTCAAAACTCAAATCAAATCTGGCCTCATTGGACCTTCTTTCAAATCGACTCATCTCAAATCATCAAACTCTTTCTCTTTAAATTGATACCATCTCAACTCAATGGATGTAGAAAATATTATATGTATTTAAAATATAATTCCAACTCCTCAACTCTACCTCAAAATAGACATTTTTATGTAAAAATGTTCAACTCATTTATACTCAAAATACTCATATTCAAAATAATTAAAAGACTTTTCAAACTCAACTTATGCTTAAACTCTTTTTAAATCATAGATGAAACTAATAATTCTTTAGACTTAAAATAGTGTGTAAATAGTTTATGCAAAAAGGTTCACAAATAATTTATTTAAATCTCCTCCTCAAAAGATCATTTATTTTCAAAATATTCCTAAGACTCCAATCAACTCAAATTATGTACATCACATACCACAAAATCGCATTAGACTCCAATCCACTTCATCACCCAACATGCTCATCAACATAACCTCTCCATTCACATCATCGTCAAATACCATTATTCACATCGTCATCAAACATCATCATCACATCATCATCATCATCAAACATTATCATCACATCATTGTTAAATATCATCATCACATCAATCATCAAACATCCACTCCAAAATCCTTATTTTAGTCCTATGTTCAATTTATGGAAGCAAAAGGACATTCTTAACTATCTAATTCATTCTTTTCATTCCAATCAATACACATATACACAAAACCATCCATCTCAACTCAAGACAAATTATGACCAAAGAAATCTCATCTTGGGTTCATGTGAATGAAACATGAATCCATACTCTCAACAAAACTCAACTCAAGAATATCATCAACATTTATAAATCTATATACAAAGATACATTTGTAGTCAATAATATAAAAGATAACTATTTAGTAACTCAAGTCATTAAAATCATCAACCAACCAATAGTATCTAAAAACATTCTATAGTTTAGGAAAACTTTCAAGAAAACCTTCTTAGAAGGTTCAACTCTTTCACAACTCCTATCCAACACATCTATGGGCATATGGAAGAACTCAATCCATATTTTAGGTTAGCCTTACATACCTTGTTTGAAGACTTTGAAAAAACCTTGATGTTAGGTCTTCAATGGAAGGCTTGAATTCTTGAAGCTCTTGAAGGCAATCTTTGTTGGAGAAGGATTTGGAGAAGAAGAAGAAGAAGAAGAAGAGAGGGAAAATTTTAGGGATTTTTAGAGAGAGGGAGGAATGAAAAATGGTCCCAAAACGTTCAAGGATAGGGTATATATAATTAAGGAAAAGTCCAAGTTGCCCCTCTTCAAAAATCTGAAAAATTGGGCAAAAACCTTGCTGGCGCTATAGTCGTTTGAAGAGGGGCAACTTGGACTTTTCCCTAATTATATATACCCTAGGAGACACCCAGTTCTTTATATCCTAGGAGATATGGTCGTTTGAAGTTGACCCTTATACTAACTCATCCGAAAACTTAATCGATTGGAGTTCTTTGGACTCGACTTGGTGTTAGGGATCCCTTATGACCCCTAAACACATCTAACACAATTCAAATACTTAGTAATTAATCCTAACTCATGTGTAGAATTACAAGTCCTCCGGTCTGAGTCTATCCACACATTAAGAAATGTTCGAGTCTTTGCGAAAAAATTTCCGGGGTGTCACAGTGGCCATGAGACTTGATGATAGCCCCGAGACATTGTTAGAGACTTTCTCCATTTATACTCTCGTAGGTGAGTTAATTGTGGCTAAAAGAGTCTATAGAAGTTGTCCGGTTATAATTTTCCATAAAGTTACCTTATGTGACCTAATTGAGCTTGAGATGACCAATTCTGATCTTATCCTTGGCATGGATTGGCTATATTCTTGTTATTATTCTATTTATTGTAGAACCAGAGTGGTTAAGTTTTAATTTCTGAATAAGCCAGTCTTATAATAGAAGGGTAGCAACTTTGTGTTTAAAGGTCAATTTATTTCATGCCTTAAAGCTCGGAAAATTATTTTCAAGGATTGTATTTATCATCTTGTAAGGATTATGGATGAGAATTCCCAATCCCCAACCCTAGAGTCGATCCCCATTATAAATAAATTTTCGGGTATGTTTCCTGATGATTTACCCGGTGTCCCTCTTGAAAAGGAGATTGATTTTGGTATAGACCTTCTTTAGGATACTCAACCTATTTCAATTCCTCCTTACCTCCGACAAAATTAAAGGAGTTGAAGGATCAATTGAAGGACTTGTTAGATAAGGAGTTCATTAGGCCAAGTATTTCTCTATGTGGTGCTCCCGTATTGTTTGGTAGAAAGAAGGATGGTTCACTACGTAGTGCATTGATTATCGATAATTGAATAAGGTAACCATCAAGAATAAGTATCTAATTCTGAGAATAGATGACTTGTTTGATCAATTATAAGGGGAAGGTTACTTCTCCAAAAATAGACCTTCATTCTGGTTATAACCAATTGAGGGTGAGGGAGTGTGATATTCCCAAAATGGCATTTTGGACAAGGTATGACCATTATGAGTTTCTAGTTATGTCGTTTAGTTTGACCAATGCTCCCATGGCTTTTATGGACTTAATGAATAGGGTGTTCAAGCAATACTTAGATATGGTCATGATTGTATTTATTGATGACATTTTGGTTTACTCTCGGAATGAGGAAGAACATGCAAGTTACTTGAGAATTGTGTTGCAAACTCTAAGAGACAAACAACTATTTGCAAATTTCAAAAAATGTGAGTTTTGGTTAAGGAAAGTGGCCTTTCTTGGTCACATTGTATCCGGTGAATGGATTGTGCTTGATCCTAAGAAAATCGAAGCAGTTAAGAAGTGGTCTAGACCATTATCTCCTTCGGATATTAGGAGTTTTTTGGGCCTAGATGGATACTATAGGAGATTTATGGAAGGGTTTTCATTGATCTCATCACCTTTGACCAAGTTGACTCAAAAGAAGGTAAAGTTTCAATGGTCGGAAGCATGTGAAAATAGTTTTCAAGAATTGAAGGATTGTCTCACTACCGCTCCTATCTTGACCTTACCGAAATGGTCTAATGGTTTTGTGGTATATTATGATGCCTCAAGGGTTGGTCTTGGTTATGTATTGATACAACATGGTAAGGTTAAAGCTTATGCTTCTAGGCAATTTAAGGTGCATAAACGGAATTATCCAACCCACGATCTTGAAGTAGCGGTGGTTGTGTTTGCCTTGAAGATTTGGAGACACTACCTTTATGATGTCCATGTGAATGTGTTCACCGATCATAATAGTTTACAATATTTGTTTAAACAAAAAAACTTGAACCTTGGGCAAAGGAGATGGCTTGAGTTATTGAAAGATTCTGATAAGTGTGTTGTATCATCCGGGCAAGGCAAATGTGGTTACCAATGCACTAAGTAGAATATCTATGAGTAGTGTGGTACATGTTGAAGAAGACAAGAAAAAAATAATTAAAGATGTTCATAGGTTGGCATGTCTAGGGGTGCGTTTGGTTGATTCCAATGATGGAGGTGTTCTTGTTCATAATGGTTCGAAATAGTCTCTTGTAGCGGATGTCAAGTCTAAGCAAGACCAAGATCCAATGTTGGTTGAGTTAAACAAGTCGGTTTCTGAAAAAGCCATTGAGGCTTTTTCCCAAGGGGGAGATGGTGTGCTACATTACCAAGGTCGTATATGTGTACCTAACATTGATGTATTAAGAGAGTTGATATTGAATGAGGCCCATAGTTCCCAATACTCAATTCATTCGGGTTTCACCAAGATGTATCGTGACTTGAGAGAAGTGCATTAGTGGAATGGCATGAAGAAGCAAATAGGCGGAGTTTGTAGCTACGTGTCCAAATTTCTAACAAGTTAAAGTATAGCTTCAAAGACCGGAGGTCTAGACCAAGACATTGAGATTTCTACTTGGAAGTGGGAAGATGTGAATATGGATTTTGTAATGGATTTTCCTCGTACTAAGAAGCAACATGATTCCATTTGGGTTTTTATAGATTGGATGACCAAATAGGCTCATTTTTTACTGGTTAAGACGTCCTATAGTGCTGAATATGCTAAGTTGTATGTTCGTGAGTTAGTACTACTCATGGTGTGCCCTTATCCATCATATTGGATCGAGGTACACAATTTCCTTCACATTTTTAGAAGTCATTTCAAGGGTCTTGGTACAAAGGGAAGTTAAGTATCGTTTTTCATCCTTAAACCGACGGTCAAGCCGAAAGAACGATCTAAACTTTAGAGGATATGTTAAGGGCGTATTTTATTGATTTTAAAGGAAGTTGGGATTGACATTTTCCATTGATTGAGTTTGCCTATAATAATAGTTATCATTCTAGCACCCAAATGGCTCCTTTCGAAGTATTGTATGGGAGGAGATGTAGATCCCCGGTGGGATGGTTTGAAGTTGGTGAGATGACCTTGATTGGTCCAAATTTGGTTATCAATACTATGGAGAAGGTAAGACTCAAAAGGGAGAGGTTGAAGACAACTCAAAGTCGTCAACAGTCCTATTCCGATGTTAGGAAAAGAGAGCTTGAATTTGAAGTGGATGATTGAGTCTATTTGAAGGTTTCACACATGAAGGGTGTAATGCATTTTTGCAAGAAAGGGAAATTGAGTCCTAGATATGTTGGACCTTACAAACTATTGAGACGTGTTGGCAAAGTGGCTTATGAGTTAGATTTTCCATTCGAGATAGCTATGGTTCACCTGGTGTTTCATGTGTCTATGTTGAGGAAGTTCATGGGTGATCCAAACTCCATTGTGCCCTTGAAAAATGTAAGTGTTGAATTTGACTTATGAGGAAGTTTCGGTGGAAATATTAGACCGGCAAGTTAAGAAGTTAAGAAATAAGAAGTTGTGTCCGTCAAAGTGTTATGGAGGAATCAACAAATCGAAAGTGATACTTGGGAGGCGGAGGCGGATATGATGAAATGATACCCGTACCTCTTTCCCTCTACTCAAGCCTAAAGTAGTAAGTTATTCCTATTCAAGCTAATTCAACTCCACATATTCAGTTCCTCCTATGTCATTCATATGCATGCCTGTTCATGAAAAAGTTGATTTTTAAGTCATGATTTTATGTTAAGTTGAAGTTTTCATGTTCTATGCATTATAAGATGTCATCATCTTTATATTGGGTTGTTAGTCCCCTTTCCATGTCCTTCCTATGATAAGTTAATCTCATTCGAGGATTATTGTTTCCAAGGGGGAGAAAATTCTCAAATCTTGAACTGAACCCAAATTTACGACTGTCTCTACGAGCCGTAGAAGTTTACACGACCCGTAGAAATAAGTTATGGAGGGAGTCATTATTGTTAATCATGACCAACCCCCTAAAGGGAGGTCCTATGACTCACTGTTATGACCCGATCTCACCCAGACGACCCGTAGACACAGCTCGTAGGAAGACTTCAGAGCCAAGTTTTAAGGGTCCCTCAAAGTCAAGTCTACGACTTGACAGGATGACCTATAAGAACTATTACGAGTCTAGAAAGAACTTGTAACCAAAGTCCTAAGACTTAAATTTGCAGGTTTTTGGGACCTGCAGAATGAGCCAAAAGGATGAACCGTAGACAAGATGACAGGTCGTAAACCTTACCCATTCCAAAACTTCAGAGACTCAAATTTCAGACCTTTTCTCATACCTACAGGATGAGTCATTTAAACGACTAGTCATTACTAGGACGACCTGTCAACTTTCAGATTTTATTGAAGGGAAATTGTGTCTTTTTCCAAGTTCAGTTCAATGAACCTAGATATTTTTAGGGCCAAGTTCAAAGTCTATAAATATTCAATTCTTGAAATTCCCCTCCTATTCAATTCATTCTCCTAAAATTTTCTAAGAAAAGAACAAAGTCTCTCAAGGTTTCCTCTTCAAGCTAAAGCTAGGATTTCCAGATTTCTATAAGGTTTCTTCTTCAATTCTTAGTGAATTCTAGCAAGGTATGTGAGGATTGATTCATGGGATCTTTTCACCCATGAAGTCCCAAAGATTCCTTAAGTTTTCATTCAATTTTCAATTGATTATGAACTCTAGTTTTGGTGAATTACATTGGGCTGGTTTAATTTTATTTTTAAATGTTTTCAATGATATTTATATGTATGTTCTCATATGAATTGCATGATTTCAAGTTTAATTATAGATGCCCATGCATAAAGCTATATTTTCAAGCTATGATTATGAAGTTAAGATGAGTTTATGAGTTGATCACAAATTAAATGATTTTCTATGAAAGTTTTATATGAGTTAAAGTTGTGATTCATGATTCTAAAGTTAAAGTAATAATGATGATTAGAGTTAAGATCAAAAAATATTTTAAAGATGGTGATAAGGAAAATTATCACCGAAGTTATAGATTCTTAAGAATCACCAAGTAGATGAGCTATTCCTAATATGTTTTAAAGATGGATTGATAGGCAGTTACTATCTTTTCCTACTACGCTATGATCATGTTTATGAGTTTCTGTTGGGATATTGACTAAGCACTAAGAGGGCTTCTAGGTGGGGTTTGGTCTAGTAATGCAGTTATTAACCAAGAGAATCCTAGTAGAAACCTAAAGTCCCAAACTATGTTACCCACGTAGGTTGCCTTTATGGCCTATCTAGTGGATCCTCATAGCCTAGTTAATTAGTTAATTTTGGAGTATGCCCTTGCAAGGTAGCCTCCCCTATTTTTATGTAGGAGTCATCGGATCCAAGTAATAACTCACATGGTCTTAGTTTTCGGTTAAAGGTCCTATCCCACATAATTTTGAGTTAAGTACGAAATGTCAAGTTATAACTTTATGATGAAGTACTTATGATAGGCATTGACCCTGAGTTATTTATGTTTTAAATTTCTTTTAAGCTTTACTCACATTCATTATGATTGGTCATGTATCTTATGGCATTTTGATTACGTTGTTTTACTTGTTCATGCATACCTCACATACTTAGTAAATTCAAATGTACTAATGCATATTTTGCTTACATTGTTTCATAATGTAGGGAGGACAACACTCATGATCATCCTACTTGTGGCTAGAGATTTCTTTAGATTTCAAAGATGTTGGCGAGTCCTCATTCTACAGAAGATAAGACATTTATTCATTTTAATAATGTTTTTCACTTTCTTATATTGTTAGGGTGAGCTAGGAGCTTGTCCTAAGCCCCCGTAAAGGAATAGACTAGAAGCATGTTTAGACGATATGCATTGGTGTAGTCCGGATTGGACGTTTGTAGAGTTGATTTCTCTTAGTCCCATTCCCCACTTAATGATTACTTCCTCTCATCTTTATATTGTTCTCTACCTTATGTATGCGATGTATGCTAAGATGGATTATGGTTGGGGTCCCTCGAATCCCAATCGATATATTACGACTAGGCCCTAGGTTGGTTCTAACACAAACCCATAAAGCTCTGAATCTCAGTAAGGGAAGTAGGCCTGATCCAACCTCTAACTGCCTCAATCTTGTCCGGATCCACCCTAATACCCTCTTTGGACACCATATGTCCTAGAAATGCCACAAAAAACAAGCCAAAACTCATATTTGGAGAACTTTGCATACAACTTCTGAAGAACCAACCTCAAATGACTAGTCTAATCCTCCTGTCTTAGAGTACACCAAGATATCATCAATGAAAACAATCACAATAACTCCATGAATGTTGCTGGGGGGTGGTCAGTCCAAATGACATAACTAGAAACTCATAATGGCCATAACGAGTTTGGAAAGAGGTCTTAGGAATATCTGATGGTCTAATCCTTAACTGATGATGCCCAAACATCAAATCAATCTTAGAGAACAAGGCCGCTCCTTGAAGCTGATCAAACAAATCATCAATACGAGGAAGAGGATACTTGTTCTTGACAGTCACTTTGTTCAACTGTCTATAGTCAATGCACATCCTCATAGACCCATCCTTTTTCTTTATAAATAGAACCGGTGCACCCCAAGGTGACACACTGGGGCGAATAAACCCCTTACTCAACAAATCCTGTAATTGGTCCTTCAACTTCTTCAACTCTTCTGGGGCCATGCAATATGGTGGGACAGAAATGGTCTTGGTGCCTGACTACAAGTTAATAGCAAAGTCAATATCCCTATCCGTAGGAACTCCTGGAAGGTCAGCAGGAAAAATATCAACAAACTTCTTGACTACAGGAATAGTCTCCATAAGAGGTGACTCGACACTAATTCCTGAATAAAAGCCAAATAAGACATAGAGCCTCTGTCAGTCAGCCTTTGAGCACGCAAATAAGAAATAACCCTACTAGGATAAGAATAACTAGTGCCCTTCCACTCGATCCTTAGAACACCAGGTATCACTAGGGTCATAGTCTTGGCATAATAATCAAGATAACACGATAAGGAGAAAACCAATCCATACCCAATATCACATCAAAGTCTACCATTCCATAATAATCATGTCTACCCAAGTATCATACCAGCTAAGGAAATAAGACAACATCGATATACTCGATCCACCACTAAGGGCTCACCCACAAGTATAGAAACATGTACTGGCATGGGCATATGATCAAAAGTCAAATCAAATCGAGATGCAAAATAGGTAGACACATAGGAGAAAGTGGATCCAGGATCAAATAACACGGATGCAGGTTGATGGCAAACTGGGACAATACCTTTTATAACTTCATCGGAAGACTCGGCCTCAGACCTCCCCAAAAAGCATAGTACTGTGCTTTCCTTCCACCTTTGGTCTGCGTAATACCTTGACCTCCTCTCTGTGGAACTATAGCACCACGAGTATCTTGATCGGATATAAGACTACCCCTACTTTTCCGATCTCTACCTTAGCCTCTGGTCGGTCGAGCTGGTCCCCTAGCTAGAGCTGACAAACTAGGCTGGGTCTACCTCGGCTTTGAATAGGATAACTCCACATGAAATGACCGAGATCCCCAGAGGTGTAGCAATTCTTCTGAGTCAAACCCTGCTGTGATGAACCTGAAGAAGTACCATAACCACCTCAATCAGAACTATAGGACCCTTGAGCACCCTGACCAACCTTGGCTATTGGCATAGAAGCATGAATGGGTGTCTGTCACTGAAATAAAACTCCACCTTTGTGCGACCCTCAACCTTTTGACGAGGTCCCCAAACTTCTCTCTAACCATCGATTTTGCCTTCTTGGCGGTGCTCATAATGGACTGGAAGGAAGCCCTCTCGCAGGAAAATCTGAACACGTAGGATCAAATAGAGAAGGTCAATCCTTTCACAAATATATGGACTCTCTCTGCCTCATCTAGGATCAATATCATAGCATGTCTCGACAACTGAAAGAACCGTGCCTTATACTCGGCAATAGACATACTACCTTGATTTAAGCTCTTAATTCTCAACCTGTTCTCCTCACGTATGCTTCATGGAATGAAGTGATCCTCGAATGCCCTAGCAAAAACACCTCACTCTACTAGAGGTGATCCAACTAGTCTGGAACTCAAGAATGTCCTCCACCACTCTCTTGTCATCCCACGGAGCTGAAGTGCAATAAATCGAATGCCCCAGGCATCATCCATACTCACTGCCTCTAATATATTGTGACACAGTGTCAAGAAATCGTGAGCGTCCTCGCTCCTACCACCCTGAAACTGAGGTGGTTTCCTATTCTGAAACCTATCATAGCACTGCTGATCCGCAATAGTCATGACCATATCTAGAGCAATCTGTACATTGGGAGCTGGTACGGGAGACAATAGTAGCTGGCCCACCTGACCCTGGATAACTAGACCTGCTGCTGCTCGGGGGTCTATGCCCTAGATTGAGTTTGTGAGCCCTGTTGCATGCTTGTCGCACCCTAAGTAAGACTCTGTAACACAGCCAGCATCCTCATCAAGGTCTCCTTAAACAACGACATCGCATATCCCAGAGAAGCCTGGTCCTCAGCAACCTTGAACTGTGGCTCTAGGGAGGCCTCTCTAGCACGACCTCAGGTAGGTGCCACTCCTCGAGCATGGCCCCTACCAGTAACTGCTCTCCGGCCTCAGCCTCTAGCTCGGCCCCTACCTCTACCCCTAGATGGGGTCTCAACAACTGTATTGAGGACTACCTTCTCTATCCCAATAGCTATAGCTCTGGTCCTCGGCATCTACCAAAATAACGTGCGACATTCAGCACTATTAATAACAACTCATCACGATAAGAGAGAGTGAATAAAGAAAGTTGTCTTCATAGCCTCTCAAAGATAAGTACAGACGTCAATGTATCGATCCTCAAGACTCTATTTAGACTTAACTTATACATGTGAGACTTATAAACCTAGAGCTATGATACTATTTTATCACGACCAAATTCGTGTGTGATGACACTCGTCTCAATCCACCGAGACAAGTCAGCCCAAAACCCAAGTTTAATGGATAATAAGCAAAAATAGTGGAATAGATAAGTAACTACGGTAATGCGGAAGTCTTAAACAACTAAAAACCTCCAAAGGATTGGTTGTTATATGTACAAGCCTCTAAAACAGTAGAATTGAAATAAACATAAGTCTCAAAAGTGCATTTATTTCTCGAATGGAACAAAAGCATAAAAAGGAGCAAGAGAGATCACCGACATCAACAGCTACCTCTCAAATATCTCCAAAAGCCACTGATGAAGAAAGAAGAATTTGAATCACTGCTCGGTCTCAGATCCTAACAGATGTAGTTAGCAAGGGGTAAGTACCAAACAACACGATACCCAACAAGTAAAATAGAAAACACATCTAAAGCTAAATGGAACGAATACTCTTGTCACCACATCCGAACCTCCCAATACTACAACCTGTAAGCAGAACAACCCAATCTAATATTCTATGCACAAATATAACTCATGTAGCAAGTAAGTTAAAAACAATTCCATATCCCAACAAATAGTGTCAATATCCTACATATTTCAGCCTCAATAGCTCACATAATAAGGCAAGTAATCAGATAATCCAGTCAATGCAAATAATGCAATGCGATGAATGCCCAATGTGATGCTAAAGTAAAAACCACGGCGCGTGGTACATCCCACATATGCAAAATATAACAACCACGGTGCGCAGAACGTCCCTTGATACAATAATATAACAACAACGGCATGTGGCATGTCCCTCAATGCAATATATATAACAACCATAGCGCGTGGCACGTCCTTCAAATCCTCTCTATTATTCTTTGCCATATTCTTTTAACCGAAACCATTTCTCTTTGGCGAATTTCATAAAAAGGGGGACTTCAATCATATTTCAACCCAAATGCAAATGAAAATAATCATGCAACCGATGGGAAGGGAATGGAGTCCAATATCATATGCAATCCATGTCTCTAATAACACTAAGTAAGCTTCACAATGACACAATAACTCAATTCAATAGGCCAATTCATTGGGTTAATTTCTCTTTTAAAACTCTGATTCATCAATTCTAAGCATTTTTCATGATTCATTATCAACTCGATACTAATTTTAATCAATTCACATAGCACGTAAAAAAAATACACATTCTATGAAGCTTACAAAAATTTAGAATTTCACTTACCTCGATATCGCACCCAACTACTCCAGAACTTGGACTGTTCCCTTCCGTCGATGCTCTAAATAGTACGAATCTAATCAAATATGAATTTCCAATCAAAATACCGAACTAATGACACCCAAATCATAATTTTTAAAAATGAGCCAAAACTGACCCAAAATATCTGAGAAAACTCGACTTCGAAAACAGATAGTAAATCCAAAAATTTTCTCATGGAAATGATCCCTAAGGTATTTGGAATCTATTAGTGAAAATGGAATCTCATTTGGACTTGAAATGAGTTCAAAATCATCCAAAACATAAAGACTCAAGTTCTTGAAAAATCCCAATTTTTCTCAATTGAAAACCCCAAATTCAAGCCAAAATCAGTGAATAATTAATGGGTAATGAAGAATTCATGGTTAGAGGACTTACCTAGCGAATAACTCTCGAAAATCCTTCAAAAATCATCCCTCCCTTGCTCCCCAAGGTCCAAAAATGATGGAATGGGTTTAATTTTCGTTCTTGGAGTTTAACACAGTTTAGACCGAAATAAGCCTTCGCGATCACAGACCACTTACTCCACGAACGCAAAGGGTAAGATGTTATCCCTCCGTGAATCCGGAAAACCCCTCGCGAACGCAGAGTTCAGGGGTCCAGTCCTGCACGAACGCGGTCAAGCTTCCGTAAATGCGAAGGCCAATTTCCAGCCTTCCGTGATCGCAGTAGCGCACCAGACCCCAGTTATCAACAATTCAAACCTTAAGCAAAATTTTTTGGTTTGAACCCTCGGGATTCATTCGAAACCCCGTGTACACAACCCATATATGAAACCTTACTAAGTTCGATGTTCCAAACTCAATGGAACCATTGGAATTCAAATTCGAGTTCTCCTTGACCAAAATCTGGTAAGTCACAACTAAACTAACTTAGGCCTCCAAATTATCAAAACTAGCTCGGAATTTCCAAAAATTACGACGAAGCCCTTACTAGAGTTAGAATCACCCCCGAAATTATTGGAACCATCAGAAATCCAATCCGAGCACCTAAACCCCAATTGTTGACTAAAGTCAAATTTGGATCAAACTTTAACTCAATTTCTAACTTCGGACCTAAATTCCATATTTTAATTCCAAATCTTATTCCGACAACTCTCCTAGACTAATTTTCACATTTCGAAACTGATGGAATCGATAGAATTTCATTCTAAGACTCGAAACTCCAAATGACTTCGAAATCTAAAATTTGATAATTTAAGCCTTTAAAACTCATTTCTCTAGCAAAACCTCAACTTTTCACAAGATTTAAAAAAAATCAACTTTCAAACCCAATCTAAAATGAATCGAGTAACTGACAAGAGTGGTAAAACGATAATTTTTTTAAAATTTACAGAAAATTACCTAAATACACAAATTATTTTATCATATTCTCTAAAATTTCCTACAATTTAAAAAAATTACAAAAATTCCTATTCTTTTCTATTCATGGATACATCACTTTAAGTGATGTATCGGTCGGATACATCACTTTACGCGATTTATTAGGACATTTTGGGATGTATCCGAATTCCATCAAATTTAAGGGATTTTTGTAATTTGGAAAAGAGTAGGGATATGATGTAATTACCTCTTAACACTATGAGATTCGTGTAATTTACATAAATTCCATAATATTAAGAGCTAATTACATTATTTTCCTACTTTTTTCCAAATTACAAAAATCCCCTAAAAATTTAAGAATTTTGAATACATCATTATACTTCTGGATACATCAGCAGACATCCGGATACATAGGGGAAGGATGTATCCGAGAGCGGAGGGATATATCAGAAAGGGGATAGCACATCCAGATACATAGGGACGTATCAGAGAGGGAAAGGATGTATACGAGAGAGGGATAAAGATGTATCAGCGAGAGGGGAATGATGTATCCGAGAGGGAATTTTGGAATTTTTTTTCTCATTGAGGTTGGTTAACGTTGATATTTTTTTAATGCAAGGTGTATTTAGGTTTTGGAAGGATATTTTTCATAATTTAACTTTTAAGTTAGAAATTTCCAGCTTGTAATATAACTAATTTTCTGATACGTGTGCTCATATTCAATTAGTATAAACTTTTAAAATTGATATATAATATTAACAAATAAGTAATGAGTAATTAAAATCGAAAGGGAAAAATGCAAGCTTAAATTGATGAATAATTAGTGAACATCGAAGAATTTGATTAATAAACACAAAATTATTTGATATCAGTTGGACATGCAAAATTAAACCACTAAAAAATACAACATAATTCAAGTTTATAACAGGATTTTCCAACAAATAGGGGTCTAAAAGATGTGTAGAATTACATGAAATTTCTCGGTAATTGTATTTTGATACTGGTATTATTGAAACAAAATTGATGCAAACTATATTTGGCAATCTTTAAATGACGCTTCAACTATATATCAAGAAATTAAAAAATAAAAAAAGGACAAAAAGAGACATAAAAGGATGACCAGTAAAAGAAGCAAAACAATATTTGATCTAAGAAAAAAGAGGAATTATTAATAATCTTAAATAAACAACTCAAATTTATTGTAAATTTGAGAAGTGTCAACTAAAAAGCGAGACTTGCCAGATGTGTCCCATATGTTGTGTATAATATAAATACCAAAAGAAAAATTAGACAAAACGGTTATTGAGTCAAAATTCTTTATTTAAAATAACTTAATTATTACTTATTACTCGAAATGTCCATTCGACCACTTTTATTTCACGCGAAGTGGAAGTTCTCTTACAATCCAATGGCTACTACAATTATTTGTTAACTTTCCTGATTAGTATGAAACGTGTTTTTATAAAAAAAAGAAAAAACAAAAAACTAGCTCATTGAAGAAAATGAACTACTGCAATATATAAATATTGTATAAATACTATATATGAATATATATACATTTCTAATACATAGTTATATATCATACACACATAGTTATACACTATTTATACAATAGCAATACAATATATTTGTTGAGGTTTTTTTTGTTGTCCATACATTTACGTACAACTAGCATATGATGAATTAATAAGAAACGAAATAATTTTATCTGTACTGCACAAAACATGTCAAGCGAGAAGGACCATATTGTATCTTTAAGGAAAAATTAAAATTTTAGCAGAAAGAATAAAAGAATGGATGCAATAATAAAATGATTTGGCTCTTTGCAATGTATATTATAAAGTAGAAATAAGAATATGAAAAATCTATACATTAACATAGGAAAATAATGGCGGAAGCTGAAAAGATCAAATAAATGAAAGTTAGAAATATATACGGATGCTATATTATAATAATTTAGGCTGATCTTTTGAAGGTTAAAATGGTCCATTAATTTTTAATTGGCATTTCCTAATTCAATTTTGAACTTAGAAGCTTCTCATATTTAGTATAGCTAATCTTTGGATATATGTGTTGGATATGTGTCCTTTGTAAATTAATATATATTTTTTATTATGATATAATAATATTAAAACATGTAAGTAATGAGGTACGAGAAATTTTGAACAAAGTCAATTTTTTTTAGAAACTTAAGAAACCATTTAAAAAGGCATTTGAAAGCCTTTTATTAAAAATAAAAGTTTTGAATAAGGATTCAAGTTAAATTCTTAATAAGACGTAGACGGTTAAGAAAATCTACAAAGCGTAGTTCCTGACGAGTTTTAAACATAAGCATTTTTTTTTTGGCTAACCTAAGAGAAAAACATTGTATGTATTGAAGTGAAATTAAACTCTTTTTGACATTAAACACTTGAGTTAAAAGAAAACTCATTAATCGAGATTGCTTCATACATTTAAGCAAAAAGAAAATTTGGTAACTCAAATTTAAGTAACTTGTGGGAATTCATTTAATTTGAAAAACGAAATTGTAATGACCTTGAAGGTTATTTTTTGAAATTTTCATAAAATGACTGTCTTACCCCTTTCGATAGTTGCCTCGGGTCATTTTCGATCAGTGTTTGGTGTTGGTTTTGTTAAATCCCTTGAAAAGTTAAGGTTTTTGGGAAGTTTTGAATTTTGAAGGCTTAAGTTGTCAAATTGTGATATTCGGTGTCATTCGGAGTTTCAAGTCTCGGAATAAAATTCTGCCGATTCCATCAGTTTTGAAATTTGTAATTTGGTCTAGGAGAGTTTTCAGAATAAGATTTTGAGTAGTATCATGGATTTGAGGTCCTAAGTTGGAAATTATTGAGTTTTTGATTCTAGAATTGACTTTGATCAACATTTGGAGTTCAAATGCTCGAAATGGAATTTCGATGATTCCGTAGGATTTTTTTTGCCTTGAGAGAGTTTCTGTGTATTTTTCGAAGCTTTGAGGGCATTTTGGTCTTTTTGAGTCCTAAACTAGTTTAGTTGCGACTAAACGGATTTTGGATTAAAAAGACCTCAAATTCGAATTCTGACAATTCCATTTAGTCCGAAATAATGAATTTAGTATAATATCATATATGATTTGTGTGCACGGGATTCCAAACGAATCCCGAGGGTCTATTTGGAAGTTTGTGAAGTAGAGGAAATTTTATATCTGTGGTCTGGTGTAGAGTTCGATTAAGCGATGGGAGGGTCGTAAAAGTGACCTCTTCTTTAGCGAGAGACCCATCGCGAAAGCGACAGAGATCACTAATGCGGGGTTCCCAAAAATGACCTAGATGTCGCGAAAGTGACTCTGTGTCATTTAAGCGACACCTGAGAAGTGTTTAGCTGGGTTTTTTCCTCATTTCTCCTTTTTTGGATTTTGGAAGCTATATTAGGCGATTTTGAGGTGATTTTTCGTGGCTTATTGATTGGATAAGTGTTTCTAACCTAAATCTTTATTACCCATCGTTTATATCATGATTTTAGCTCTGAATTAATGATTTTGAACTTCAATTTTTGAGAATTTCTTAAAGAACTCTAAGTTTTTTAAAATGGTGATTGCATATTATTTTTGACTCCATTTTTGAAATAATTTTTTCTAGTGAGTTCCAAATACATTGAGGAACATTTTCATCTAAAAATTCTCATATTTGAGTCTCATTTTCGAAATTGAATTTTTGAGTCGTTTTGACTCTTTTTTTCGAATTTCGTAATTTTGGTATAGTTAGTTTTGGAATTTGATTGTGAATCATTAATTTCTTAGATTGTGGTGATTTGAAGACTATTCGAAGGGAAAGACTCAAGTATTTAAGTGATCGGCTATTGATTTAGGCAAGTAAACTTCTAAATCCCCATAAATCTTGTAGAATACTTAAAATTTCTTTTGTATGTGCATTGGGGAGCAATTGGAGCAATATTTGGGACTTTAATCATGTGAATTGTGCTTAATAAAAGAACAGGGTTGATTAAAGACAATATATGCTATGATTGTGATAAAAACGTGAACTCCTTGACTTGAACTAGATGTGAATTCAGTGGATTGCTATGATAGCCTTAATGTAATTGTGAACTTGATGAAATTGTCATTTTCTCATTGTTGATTATGAGAATTGACTTGAAATACCTACTCACTGATTGATCATATTTATGTGATAAAGGGGTAATAAAATGGAGACTTTGATGACTATAATGATGTGAATGTTGTAAATGTTCGTGTTGATGTACTATTGATATGATAACGTGAATGATCTTGATACGAATTGAGTTATGGTTTTGGACACTATTATATTCTCATTATCTGTATGGACATGCTTATTTGTATTGTTTTGGAACACTGTGATGAGATCCGATTGATACTTATGTCGGTGGAAAATAGTTCTAGCGATTAGTATTTATGTCGATGGAAAATGGTTTCACCGATTGATACTTATCCCGATGGGAAATGATTCTGGCGATTGATATATATGTCAACGAGAAATGGTTTCAGCAATGACAGCGAAAAATGGTTCCGGAGATTGATGATTATGCCGATGGAAAATGGTTCAGGAGGATACATAAACCTTTTGCATCCCCATGGATTCCATCCTGCTAGTCAACAAATGTGTATCATCAAGACAAACATGCATCACATTATGTGACATCACATCACATTGCATTACATCTTATTTGTCATCGTGAAGTTGTGTATATACCCCTTATTGTCTCTGTGATTGATATACTTGATACTGATGTGACTTATTCGGTGATGCTGATGAGCTATTGTTGATCTATCTGCCATATGAACTGTGTACTCTAGATTGGGCTGATTTATATGCAGGTTTGTAGTTGAAGAGGTTCGGTTCGAATAAAAGGAGTTCTAGTGTTCTATTAGATTTACCTTATTTTGATAGTTGGCTTGCTGAGAATCGTGTTGTTTGGTACTCACTCTTTTCTATCTATACTTGAGTAGGTTCCGAGCCCAGACTGTGATTATGTATTCCTTTTCCCTTATTCGAGGCTTCGAGAAGACTTGAGAGGTAGTTGATTCATGCTGACGATCTTCCTTGTCCCTTTTATTATGTTTTGTTCTATTTGAGAAACAAAGACATTGAGACTTGTACTTATCTTTTATTTTTGCGTATTTAGAGGCTTGTACTGTGTCAACCAGTCTTTGGGGTTATTGTAGTTGACTAAGACTTTCACTTTTATAAATCTATCTTATTTAAATTGCTTCCGCATTACTTTTCGTAGTTGATTGGGTTTAGGTTGACTTATTCCGGTGGAAATTCACAAGTGCCATCACACCCGAGTTCAGGTCGTGACAAAAATAACGAAGTTAGAGGAATTCACATGAATATACAATATTCAACATAAATTGGCACAAAATAATTCGAAAGTTTATAGTAAAATATGGCCAAAAAACAATTGGCACAAAGTTGTTAGAAAAAAATTGTCTCAATTTTAAGGGTTTATTTAAATTATCAACCGACACTAATTTGTTAATTTAATTAGCATATTGATTCGAATTAGCCTATTAAAAATATCGCCGCTACTTTTAAGGAATTAGGAAAAATTAAGAAAAGCTTACATAAATATACTATATTAAGAAAATATTTACCATTTATAGCAATAATATTTTTTTCACTGGACACTTATGATACATTTATAATATAGTTTTAATACAATTTTAATAAATATTAGCGAGAATAATTTATAAAACTCATATAATACAAGTTCTATTCATGGATAATATATTTATCACACACTTTAATACACTTATAATACATTGTGTCGATTTATTACCAAACCAGTATAATAAAATTTAAAATACTTACAATTCATTTATATTGCATGCATAATTCACTTTTAATAAATGACATGTAACGACCTGTCCCCGTCGTTATGGATAGGCCAATGGGAAAGAATTTTAGGCCAGAAAACTTTGGGTAGTAACTTTGGAAAAATTTAGCCTAGGCCAGACTTGGACGAATTCTGAGTCAGCTAAGGTCTAGGTTGACCTTGTAAATAGTAGGGGATCAAATCTCTAATTTAATTGGGTAAGCTGATAGCAAGATGGTACAGAGTATTTATGGCTTCGCGGAATCACATTCGGGCGAGTAAACCCCCCTGAATTGTATTTGGCGTGAAGGGTATAATTTAATAAGTATTGGGAAGGGGTTGTGTTGTGAACTGGGGATTGGAACTCAAGTTCCAAACTCTCTATTTCTATGCAACCCGCCAAAGTGGAAATTTTCCCACTAAAGGGAGGCTACCAAAGAGAAGTTTGTCCCGCTAGAGCGGGACAGTCGCGACTTAAGACAGAAAAAAATTCAAAAATGATTTTATTCTGCAATGGTTGTTCCTAAAATGACAGGAGGTGACCCAGAGCAATTTTCATTAATTTTTCATGGATTTCTACACTTAAGGTAAGAATTCTACTCCCTAAACTCATCATTCGATTCCTAAAACCCATAAACTAGGATAAGTGGTCATTGGGAGAGGGTTTTGGCCTGTGGATAAGGATGGAAAATAGCCCTAGGGTGGGTTTAGGATCATGGATTTTGGTCTTGAAAGGGAATTATGTTATAATTTATGTGAACTAGGTCAGCGAATGATACTAGATAGTGACATCATAGTCTTTGAGCAACTTCATCCACCTTCGCTATCTCAAATTCAAATCCTTCTAGGTGAACACATGATGCAAGATGTGGTGATCAGTGATCACTTTACACTTGACTCCATATAGATAATGCCTCTAGATTTTCAGTGCAAACACTATCGCTGCTAACTCTAAGTCATGAGTCGGATAGTTCCTCTCATGCACCTTTAACTGTCGCAAAGTATAAGCTACGACGTTCTTATCCTGCATCAACACAACACCCAAACCTAAATGTGAAGCATTACAATAAACAATGAAGTCTTTACCTTCGACCGACAGGATCAAAATTGGTATCGTGGTCAAAAGAGTCTTAAACATTTGGAAGCTCTCTTCACACTTGTCAGTCCATTCGAATGGTACTTTCTTTTTAGTCAGCCTATTCAAGTGAGCAGCGATAAAAGCAAGGTTCTTCATGAACCGACGATAATAACTAACCAGTACCACAAAACTTCTAACTTCGATCACAGAATTAGGCCGAGCCCAGTTCTTAACTGCCCTAATCTTTTATGGGTCTACCATTACCCCTTCCTTTGAACAACATGGCCTAAAAAAGCAACTGAAGATAACCAAAATTCACTCTTAATAATTTCGCATACAACTTTTGGTAATCTCAACACACCTAAGACAATTTAGAGATGGTCTACATATTCCTGTTCACTCTTTGAATATACCAAAATATCATCTATAAAGATGATCACAAATGAATCCAAAAACAGTTTGAACACCTCATTAATCAAACTCATGAAGGCTGCAGGTACATTGGTCAGCCCAAAAGACATCACCAAAAATTCATAGTGTCCATACTTGGTACTAAAAGTTGTTTTGGGCACATCCTCAGCCTAATTTTCAACTGATGGTATCCAGACCTGAGATCAATCTTTGAGAAGACTAATACACCTTGCAACTGATCAAAAAGGTCATCAATACAAGGAAACAGATATTTATTCCTGATGGAAACCTTATTTAGTTGTCGGTAGTCAATGCACATTCTCATACTACATCCTTTTTCTTAACAAACAACTCTGGAGCACCCCATGGAGAAGCACTGGAATGGGTGAATCCCTTATCCAGAAGTTCCTGAATTTGATCCTTAAGCTCTCTCAACTCCACTGAGGCCATATGGTAGGGAGGAAAAGAAATTGGATGAGTGCCCGACTCTAAGTCAATGCAGAAAGATATGTCACTGTCCGGAGATATACCAGGAAAGTCTGAAGGAAACACTTCTACAAATTCACGCACTACCGAAATAAACTTAATAGAAGGAGACTCTACCTCCACATTCTGAATATGGTCCAGATACGCCAAACAACCCTACCCCACTATTTTTCTAGCCTGGAGAAAATATATGACCCTAGATGGCTTAGGCTTATACACCCCTTACCTCTCTAACCTTTTCCTCTCCGAAATCTCTAGATCCACAGTTTTGCATTACAATTAAGCGCAACAAAATAGGGGGACAACCAAGTCATGCCTAAAATTATATTAAAATCGATCATGTCTAAAATTACCAAGTCAACATAAGTTTGGAATTCAATAAATATCAAAGAACAAGCACGATAAACATGGATGACTATGACTGACTCTTTAACAATGGGAGAAACATGAATGGGGCATCTAGTATATCACACAATGCATCAAAACTCAAGACATATTTCACTGATACATAAAAATAAGTAGACTCTGGATCAAATAAAATAGTAGCCATCCAATCATAGACAAGAATAGTACTTGTGATTAATGCGTCAGACACCTTTGCTTTGGTCTTGCCTAGAAATGCATAAAATTGAGCTCGGTCATCCTGATGGGCCACCTGCCTGACTGGATAGGCTGCTTCTCGACCTGTACTACCATTACCTCAGCCTCCACAGCCTCTCTGATTTCCTCCTCGTCTACCCTGTGTACATACTCTACTATTTCTTCCCCCGGTCGTGGGTACTACTGCTCTGGTCTGCTGATGTGCTGAAGTTGTCCCGCGGGGGTGAGGACATTCCCTCCGTATATACCCCGGTTATCTATAATTAAAGTAACTGCCCTCAAAAGAAGGCCTGCTACCTGGAAATAATATTCTCTGACCCTCATGGGCCGAGTGCTGCTGTGGAGTACCTGAAAAACTATTAGTAGAAGCAGGCAAAGCTGACTGGATTGGTCGGGCTGCAATTACCGGCCTGCCTGTCCCTCAAGAATAGGATCCCCGGAAATTACCTATTCTCTTGGGATTCTTAGCCAAAGCTTTGGACAACTCATCTCTCCTCACACCTTCAACTTTTTTCACAAAATCAGCTACTTCATTAAAACTCCTGTCTGATAAAGTTATGTGAACTGACAGCACCTGCAACTCAGGGTTTAACCACTTCAAAAATAACCGAATCCTCTCTTTCTTTGTAGTTACCAACTGAGTAGCATACCTGTACAACGCATGAAATTTTAACTTTAAAGCATTCGCGGACAAACCTTCTGGCTCCAATACCATGAACTCATCCTTCTTGCGGTCCCTCAAAGTACGAGGCACTTATTTCTCTAGAAACAGAGCATGAAACTGAACCCAAGTAAGTAGGGAAAATACTAGTGAACGACACTCTACATATTTCCTCCGCTACTGTTTGGACTTTCCCTACAGCTAAAATGTCATGAACTCTACTTCATTGTGGTGCACTATACCCAACTTGTGAAACCTCTCATAATAGTCTAGAATGAATTTATAGGCATCCTCATTCTCAGTACCATGGAAGACTAGAGGCTTGAGCTTTAGAAACTTGGTGAGTATGTCATGCTTAGTGTCGGTCATAACAGGACCCATTAGTAGTCTGAAGAAGGTATCAGTTCCTACCACCTCTTTTACTAGTAGAGCTGTGACAACAAAAGGACGAGCAGCAGGAGATGGCATTGTGGGCATGGTGGAAATGGAGCCTGTGCCAGTCAACCCACTCAAAAAGGCCATAATTTGTTGTTCTAAAATAGGTTCCAGAGGGGGAAGACTGGCAACCCTAGTCCGATTGTCTTTCTCTTACTCAATGTTCTCTTTTTCCCCAACCTCTACATCTCTCTCTAACTCATTCTAGGAAGCGGGAGGGACCACACCTATTGGAACCTCTTCAAATAGAATCTCCACCTAGCGGGTACTGCTCTCCCTCTGCCGCATCTTGCTATCATGCCTCTACCTCTGCCTCGCCCTCTAATGGCTAGCTATTCTTCTGTATCCACTGGAGCTATAGGTCGTACACCATTATAATAAGTATTAACCATCTATGGACAAAAGAGTGAAAGAAGTTAGATACCAATTGGAATCAAGTTATAGCACGAAGAAAAGAAGGTAGGGAAACTTTTGCTAAAACCCTGTAGCCTCTCGAAGAAAAGTACAGATGTCTCCGTACCATTTCGCAAAACTCTACTAGACTCATTTTGGTACAACAATATCAACGAACCTAGGGCTCTGATTCCAACTTTGTCACGACCCCTACCTGCTGTGACTAGCACCCACATTAACCCTCCGATGGGAGAACCATTTCAACAGCCTAACAATTAGCAAACGTAGTAAAGTAACAAGATAAGGATGTGGAAGCAATCTTAATTAAAGATGAAAGCCCGAATCCCTATAAACTCAGGATGGTCTAAACAACAGCTTAAAAACATGTGGAAAACATCCTAAGAACTGAAATTCATTCGTACCAAAACTCTAAAGAACTAACAAGTCTAGAAAGAGAGTACAATTCCAATGAGAAAGTCATTAAAGAATTAACCAATGTCTGAACATCTAAGTCCCGAAAGAAGGACTAAAAATAATAGAGAGTCTACGACAGCTTGAAAGAAACATCTCACCCTTGAACTCAAATAATTGTCACTCCTCTAAGCGAGGTCTCTCCACAGTAGGCTGAATATACCCTATAATCAACAAAGATAGAGCAAGTGTAGTATCAATACACAAAATTAATAGTGTACTGGTAGGATCATGTGGCTAGCCAGTAAGTGAGTCATGGAAAAGTAAACCCAATATAATAAGCATATAATACATAATAACTTAACCATTTTCATCTGAAACAATACTCAGCAAGATCACAATTCAATAACCTGAATATCATGTAACTTCACATAAGGGTCCTCTCATGGGACCTATAAATACTTAATTTGTGTTGGAATGTGACACCCAATCTAATATTTTTGCCAGAACGTGATATCCAATCTAAATATGTATTGGAACATGACACCCGATCTAAACATACAAAGCAGTCACAATTACATTCAATAGTCAACATTATGCCACCAAGAACAGGTTCTTCAGAAATCAGGCCAGTAACTGATCATTCCACGTAATTTCTAGCATGCTTCCCTATTTATGTACACATATGAAAACCATAAAGTAATTTAGAAAGAACATGAAACCTATACAGGAAACAAAACCATCACCTACCTAGAATTTGAGCTTCAATAACTCTAAAGTGCAAGAGCTTTCCTTTTCCGGGTTTGTTCTGCTTGTTGTTGATCTAAAACAAGTCACATATATATAAAGGAAAAGTGACTCGTGATCGCTAAAGAGGCCAGGGCCCCCTCTTGGAAGGGTATCACTTAAGCGAAAGACCTGTCACTAAAGCGATATTCGCCTTTTTGAGGTGTTCGCTTAAGCTACCATTGGGGCTACGCTTAAGCGACACCTGAGGCTCGTTTTAAGATCAAAACTCAGCTATTTCTTACAACTCTAAGGTACAATTTGTCTCTCAATATTGAGGATTTTTGGGTGATTCCAAAGGCTAGTTTGTGTGATTTTTCGAGGGGAATCTTGTATTCGAAATTAGGAGAAAAGGCTTTGTTGGAGGTAATTTACCCTTTTTCCCTGCGACTTTAGTGGTTTTTGAGCTTAGGTGAGAATGTTGATGCATGCTTGGTTTGTAGCTATTTTGAAGTGTGAATTTTGTTCCTTTTTGGAATACAATCTTAGGGTAGCATTTAGGACCTATTCTTGGAGTCAATTCCGTAAGTTATGGAGAAAGTCCCACAACTTCCGATTTTGACTCCGAAATTGGCATGTCTCTGAATTCGATAATTTTAATGTGATAATGACCGTATTGACATTGTGATTCCATTGTTGATAGTGTGGGAATGTTCGAAGACTATTCCAAAAGGAAATGCCTCAGTTTCATGAGTTAGAGTGCGGGCGGGCGGCCTACAGGTAGGCTAAGGTTTCCCCTCTTTAGACTGAGCATGTTTAGAAATTTGTATACTGAATGTTTTACACCCCAAAATAATAGAAAATGAAAATATGTCATTCAAAATTTAAGAAACTTTCCTTTTGTGAAATCAATGTCAATAACATAGAGTAAAGTCAACGTCAATAATATGGTATAGGTATTGAATTTTACAGATTATTAAAGGGCTAATGGAATAAAAATAGTTGATAGCGGTAGGATAAAGATGGAGAAAAATGTACTTCAATGGAGAAAGAGATGTATTGGGGACAACAAAATAAAAAAAATTCAAAAAAGGAAACCCACAAATTTCATTTACCTCTAATTAAGAAAAATTATATTTTTTTAAAGAGTTAATATATCAAGAAAAAATATTTAAAATGGTAGTTATATATTGGACAATAAAAAAATATCATGTGTATGATTTTATAAATTCAGCTTTCTTTTTTCTCTTTCTTATGTGTCACCCCTTAAGGGGATATTTAAATCACTTCAAAGTTGTTAAGTGAGTATTTAAACGCCCATGTAGTTAAAGTAAGTTTAGTTGCCAAGTTCAGGAGGAATTTGATGTATTTACTCAATATTTTTAACTTAATACGTGAATAAATTTATAGTTATGTATACACTAACCATATGTATATCATAGTCTATATTTAATAAAATGTGTATACACCTACATACATTTTGTAATTAGTGCACATTAATCGAGGATTAAATTTTTTTTATACCTTACAAGTAATCACAACTCTTTTAATGAGTTAGTTAAAGAGTAGACAATATTCTTTTCCTTACTTAAAAGTTGTTGCAGCCTTTTTTTTTTTAATTTTTGGAAAAATTACCAGGGAGAATACTTTATAATAAAGAATTACTGATTTTAACGATATTTTTTATTTATTACCATCTATAGCAATACATAGAAATATTATGATATATCTTCCATGTCACGACTTCGACCTGCTGTGACTGACACCCACTCTAACCCTCCGTTTGGAGAAACATTTCAGTTGCCCAACAATTAGCAAACGCAGTAAACAAGAAAGATAAGAATGCGGAAGCAATCTTAATTAAGGATAAAAGCCTGAGTCCCCATAAAGTCAGGATGGTCTAGGCAACAACTTAAAAACATACGGAAAATATCCTAGGAACTGAAAGTCATTCGTGCCAAAACTCTAAAGAAATAACAAGTCTAGAAAGGGAGTACAATTCCCATAAGAAAGTCATTAAAGAATTAACCAATGTCTGAACATCTAGGTTCCGGAAGAAGGACAAGAAATAATAAAGAGTCCACGACAGCCTGAAAGAAATAGTTCACCCTTGAACTCAAACAATTGTCACTCCTCTAAGCAAGGTCTCTCTGCAGTCGACTGAATATGTCCAGTACTCAACAAAGATAGAGAAAATATAGTATCAATACACAAAATCAACAGTGTATTGGTAGGATGATGAGGCTAGCCATTAAGCAAGTCATGGACAAGTAAACCCAACATAATAAGAACATATATACAGAATAACTTAACCATTTTCATCTCAAACAATACTCAGCAAGATCATAGTTCAACAACATTAATATCATACAACTTCATATAAGGGTCCTCTATTGGGACCTGCAACACTTAATTTGTGTCGGAACGTGACACCTGATTCAATACTTGTGTCAGAATATCACACCCGATCTAAATATGTGTCAGAACATGATACCCGATCCAATTATATATCAGAACATGACACCCGATCCAAACTCACAAATCAACCATAATTACATTTAATAGTCAACATTATGCCACCAAGAACAAGTTCATAACAAATCAGGCCAGTAAGTGAGCATTTCACATAATTTTTAGCATGCTTCCCTATTCATATACACATATTCAAACCATGAAGTAATTTAGCAAGTACATGAAACCCATACAAGAAAAAAATCATAACCTACCTCGAATTCAAGCTTCAACAACTCTAAAATGCAAGAGTTTTCCCTTTTTGGGTTCCTTCCTCTTGTTCTGGGGATAAAATAAGTCACATATATTCAAAGGATTAATACAATGGCCAAGTTCACATGAATTACAATATATTCCCTCCCTAGAACAAAGCCCATGATCCTAACCCCACCCTAGATTAATTTTCCATCCTTATCCACAAGCTAAAACCCTCCCTCAATTACTACCCATCCTAGTATATGGGTTTTAAGAATCGAATGCTGAGTTTAGGGAGTAGAATTCTTTCCTTAAGAGTGTAAATCCATGAAAAATTGATGAAAATTTTCCTAGTTCACCTCCTGTCATTTTAGAAACAACCTTTGTAGAATAAAATAATTTTTGAGGTTTTTTCCATATTGAATCGCGACTGTCCCTTTCTGGTAGGACCATCCCGCTCTGGCGGGAAAATTCCTGCTCTAGCGGGTTGAAATAAAATAGGTAGTTTGGAACTTGAATTTCAAACCCCCATTTCACAACACAACCCCTCCCCAAGAAGTATTAAATTATACCCTTCACGCCAAATTCAATTCTAGGAGTTTTACTCGCCTGAATGCGATTCCGCAAAGTCATAAATGCTCTGTATCGTCTTGGATATAATATTACCCAATAAAATTAGAGATTCGATCCCCCACCATTCACAAGGTCACTCCAGACTTCACTTGACTCAGAATTTATCCAAGTATAACCTAGGCTAAATATTTCAAAAGTTACTACCTGAAATGTTTTGGCCCAAAATTCTTTTCCATTGTCCTATACATAACGACGGGGATAGGTCATTACAATAGATATAAATTTACCCATCACTCATCCTCGAGTGACCAACAGGGAAAACAGGGCTAAAGTACAGATAGAGTAGTACTTGTTTTGACGAACAACTGAGGATACTTGTCTCGCATGTCCTTTTCAATCTTCCAAGTAGCTTCCTCCATCAAATGATATTTCGATTGTATTTTAAGCATGTTGATATCTTTAGTCCTCAATTTTTAGACATCACGATTAAGAATTGCAACTGGCTCTTCTTCATACTGAAGATTCTTGTCTAATAACATAGAGTCCCATTTAATGATGTAGTCCCTATCTCTATGGTACTTTTTTTAGCATTGACACATAGAATACCGGATGTACCCCTGAAAAGCTAGGTGGTAAGGCCAATCTATACGCTGCCGACCCTACACAGTCAAGAATCTCAAAAGGGACAATATAGCAAGGACTGAGCTTGCCCTTTTTACTAAACCTCATCACCCTTTTAGCGGGTGACACCTTTAGAAGCACCTTCTCACCAGCTTCAAATGTCATGTCCCTCACCTTACGGTCAGCTATTTTTTAAAAAAACTTTGAAATGCTAGAAGTTTAGCTTGGATGCTCCTTACCTTATCCTGAGCATCCCTCACCAAGTCCACCCCCAATGGCTCCACTTTTCTAGCTTCAAACCACCCTATGGGAGACCTATACACCCTCCCATAAAGTAAAGGGCTTTAAATGGTGTCATTTCAATGCTGGAGTGGTAGCTATTATTGTAGGATAACTTACACAAAGGCAAGAACATGTCCCAATGTCCCCCAAAGTCAATCACACACGCCCTCAACATATCTTCCAGCACTTGGATAGTCCTTTTTGACCGCCCATCAGTTTGTGAATGGAAAGTTGTACCAAAAGTGAGTTGAGTGCCTAACTCTTCATGCAACTTTCTCTAAAATTTAAAAGTGAACTGCGTATCACAGTCTGAAATGATATAGAGGGGCACCCTACGCAGCCTTACTATCTCTTTCACATAAATCCTTGCCAATTATTGTGAATTATAGTCCACTCTAACCAGAATGAAGTGTGCTAACTTTGTCAACCTTTCAACCACCACCCAAATTGAGTCATACCTTCCCAAAGTCTTGGGAAGTCCCACCACGAAGCCCATGGCTATTCTCTCCCACTTTCATTTAGGAATGAACATTATTTGAAGTAAACCTAAAGGTTTTTGGTGCTCGTACTTCACCTGTTGGCTATTCTAGCACTTGGCTACATATTCAGCTATGTCTTTCTTCATACCTATCCTCCAGTATAGACGTTTCAAGTCTTGATACATCTTAGTTACTTCAGGGTGAAGAGAGTATTGCGAACCATGAGATTCAGACAGAATTTTGTAAATTAAGGTATCTACCTGGAGAACAGAAATTCTTCCTCTAAAGGGAGCACCCCACCTGCATCAAGTGTTGAATCTTGGGCCTTGCCCATTAACACCTTTTCTCTAATTTCATTTAAATTTACATCTTCAAAACTGCTTGACCTTGATCTCGTCTATAAAAGTGGGCCTTAGATCAACACCAGTCATCGTCCTACCCTCTCTAAGATACCTAGCCTCACGAACCTCACCTCCATGGCATGAATTTCTCTAGTCAGGGGTTGCTTGCGAGCTCCCAAATAGGCTAGATTGCGCATGCTAACCATTTTCCGTTTTAATGCGTCTGCTACCACATTAGTGAAGAAGAAAAAAACAACACCGAAGATTGAAATGGTGAGAAATAAGGAAAAAGAAAGATGGGGAGGGGGGTGGATGAGAAAATATTTAAGAAGATGGGCCCACTAATTAAAAATATTAAAACTAATAAGCAAAAATTAATGAAAATGCCCCCTTTTTAAATTTTGATTTTTGATAATGTATTTTTAATTAATTAATTAGTGAAATTAATTTTTAACAGTGTTTAAGAAAAAATGGTTAATAAATAAAAAATAAATAAAAATTAATTACGTGGTGCTTACATCTCTATGATGTGGTGCTTACATGACTATGATGTGGTAGGTGAGAGTGATGTTATAATCTCAGGATAGTAATTAATTGATTTCAAAGTTGTTAAGGGGGTATTTAAACGTCCGTATAGTTAAAGTGCTAAATTAAGTTTTTTTGCCATGTTCAGAGGGAATTTGATGGATTTGATCAAGTATATATTTAACATTTGCACTGTAATGTTTACAAAATTTGTTTTCATATTTTGTTTGTGTATTCAGTTGCAATGATCTAAACTTAGTATTAGGCATCAAATATATATCTATATATTCGTTTAGTATGTCCTGAACTATAAAATCTATTGCAAATAAGCATGTATTCAGCTGAATACATTTGATCAAGTATACGTTTAATGGACTATACATTCGCACTATTATGTATACATATATTTTATTTGTATACGTTATTAGTATATATAAGTATATTTTGTTGCTATTGATGTGTACTCTGATATATATATATTTATTAATTACCTTCTGATAAAATATTTGGATACATATAAACAATTTTGTATATATATTGTCAATTGCGTATACATAATAATTACTATGTATATATTCAATTTGAAGACGTATACATTACACTGTTAATGATCCTGCCTCAATGTGTATGAATTCATGTTTCACATTAAATAAGAATCAAATGTTTCTTCAACTTTAATACTGAAGTGAGTTTGCATGTGTAAAAATCAATGTGATTGGTGAAAAATCTTCAAAATCAAAATTATTATCGACTAATATCTACAATTGATGATTTTCAAATTCATTGTCGTTTTTCAGTTCACCCGTTTCCTCTAAGAGTTTCACACCATCGTTGCAATCTTCATCACTTTTTACATATTTTATTTTTTGAGAATGAACTACTCTTAAGTCTTACCCATTGAAATACAACAGAAAGCACACAAATTTGAAAAAAATCTTGCATCTAACTACAAGATAAGGAATGTAGAAACCCTCAATTATTTTTTTTTGAAAAAAATCGCATACAATAAAAAAAAAAATTGCTGTGAATTGAGTTACTTATTATGAAGAGTTAATATGTAATTGATCTCTAATAGATATATTTTAGTAAAGAAGATAGAAATCCTGAAAGTTGAAAAAGAGAGAAAAGGAGGGAAGAAAGTGAAGAAAGAGGGGGCGTTGAAAAAAAATACCGTGATTATTTTTACTTATATTAGAAGAGTGAGTAAAAATTGGGGTATCAACATGTTTTCTTTCTTTCATTAAATTTCAAATTGTGGGTATCTTCATCATTTAGTTCTTAGCTTTTCAAGGATTACTACCCTAATATTACGTGGCTTTTACTTTTATTGCCAACAATAAAGTGTGTCAACTATACGTGACTTTATCTCTACTGACCATAGCCACTTCATGTATGTCTAGATGGGTTTCTTATTAGTTTCACTTTTTTTTTAATTAAAGTAACTTTTAGTTCCACACGCTCTTTCTGATTTTGGTCTCATAAATGTTCAGGTCGCATAATCAAACGGATAATCAATATTTTTTTTACTGACATCTACAAGTTTTATAAATCTGATTTGGATAAACAATTCAACTGTTTGATATGGATTTGAAGAACTAATATTGCTGCCATATGTTATCCATTTTTTACTTGCTGTTGGATTTCCCTTCTAGTTCATAATGCAGGATCATATAAGCATAAAGCCTCAAATAGAATTATCTGGAAAAATGAGTAGTAAAGAATTTTCTTTGGGGAATTCAAGCTTAATGAATTAGCTCATAGTATTTCATTTGAGGTTGGTAACCAGTGGGACTGATCATAGATAACAGGTGTAAATCTCTAAAATAGCTGATTAAATTTCTCTTACTTGGTGGTGGCAACATTTAGTGGTTATGGTTCATTTTTATCGACTTACGCTCCCCTTTAATTCTATCTCAACCAAGAACTCTAGAGATATCTCAAAATTAAGGCCCATCAAGATCGCCTAGCTATTTGGCCTCCTAGGTCATTTAAAAAATTGTCTTTTGTTGAATACTTAGAAGGAATAACATTTTATCCATACCTTTTATCAATCTGGGAACGTTAATTAGTTTAACTTCTGTTTGGTGGTTGCATTTCTGTCCAGAGACTTTCTTAAAACTCAACGTCTCTGTCTAATCCTCCTTCAACTAGGAGGAATGGTATAGTTACTTCCCGTGGTGGTCATACTTGCATTATATAAGGGTAACTTGTGCTGATAATTCCACAAGACATGATTCATGCTTTTATTCTCAAAAATCCTGCAAAACATGAAGTTTCTATGATCATGATACGTAATCCAATTGATCAAAGAACACTCAAACTTTGGATTAGAGTTGCAATGATAAAAAAACTTAGAAAAGTAGAAACCACATGTATACATCATTTATTAATGTTATCATATCTATTACAACTACAAATGCTTGTCACACAAAGGTGTGTGATTCAATGGGAAAGAATTTTGAAGCACACCATAAAAAATTATCTTTAGCAGCAATTAATTAACAACAATAGCTTAATTATAGCTAAATATATTTTTAGAGGAACTTAGTACTCTTTAAATGTTTGTAAATTTTTCTAAAGCCTAAAACGATATTTGATTCAATGAAAATTAATTAATGTTGGTGAAAACATTAACACTCTTTATTAATGTACATATTTATTACTGCTAAAAGTTGATTTTGTTATAATAAAGTAAAAGGATTTTTCTGCAACCGAATATCATTCCATCTGTTGAAATCAATTGTGCTAGAACAACAAGTGCTGGCCCATGTTTGCGTGGGCTAATTCTTATCTAGTTTATAAAATAATGTTAAATTATGCTCTATTTTTAGCAAATTTTATCTAAATTTCATAGTGATTCTTCACAATTACACTCTATCTCTACTCTTTTAAAAATTACCTGAAATCTCTTCTTTTTGGTAGAATCCGGATGCATCACGTACATCCTCGATTCACCGCATAGAGTGATGTATCCGACGTCCTGATACATCACGTAAATAATATATTTGACGAATATATCGCGTAAAGTGATGTATCTGACATTTGATACATCACATAAAGTGATGTATCCGATCGATGCATCACGTACAATGATTTATCAGAGAATAGGAAAGAGTAAGGATTTTAATTTTTTCAAATGGTGGAGAATGTTAGACAATATGGTAAAATAAGTTGTGTATTTAAGTAATTTTTTCATGCAAGACTAAAATCTAATTCTAAAACCTTCCAAACGATTACACTACTCATATATATATTATATATGTATGTATAAAATCATGCTAAGCGAAGTGTAAGAGAGAGAACCATAACCTTTTCTCAGAATAAAACGCACCCGTACCTTTATTCAGGATCTTTTCCCTTTTGAAGGGCCTTCGAATAATGTCACGCTATCAAATTAATAAAGAGAACATCAAAACAAGCCAAACGATACCAATATTACCAAGTTCTTTTAAGAAAGGCATGCTGAAATCGTGAAGGGTTGTTGTAACACTGAGTTATTTAACTCTGTGAATGTGGTGCCTAGGTCAGTAGACCCTCCGTGAATGTGGAGTCTTACCTGCGATCGTAAAGACCAAATGGCCAAACCAACGCGAACATGACCAAGGGCCTGCAAACACGGAAGACGACTCTTTGAACCTTTACGAAAATGGCACGACCTTCGAATGCAGAGAACACATCATGGTGCACCAGCATCAGCTACATCAGCCCAACTTTGAGTTGAGAAAATGCCCAGACGGGGTATCGAGATTCTTTCAGAACTCTACAAAAGTAAACATACTATGCTACCTAATTAAAATGGACATTCTAGACTCGAGGAATCGATGGAACAACCAATGAGGTCATCTCGATAGGATATTGAGCCTAGTCAACACTTACAAGGTGAACAAACAAGCAAAGGGCCAAACACCACAAAATCATGCCAAATACCTTAGGATATGAACCAAAGGTCATTCTAGACAAAACTCGGCAAGTTGGAGTTAACTGCGCAGAAGAATTTTTCATCTGAGCATGTTTTCCAAGAATGTTGACTGAAGTCAAACTTACCTAAACTTTTAAAACTAAAACATCAAACGACTCAAAGTCGCGCCGAAAGCCTCGGGACCCAAACCAACCATGCCACTAGCCCAAAATGAATCTTCCGGAGTTGATGGAACTGACAAAATTCTCATCCAATATTAGATTCTCTGGATGTTGGCCAAAATCAACTCTTTCAACTCAAAAGCTTCCAAAAAGATAAAATCTCACAAAAATCACCCCAACCACCTCGGAAAGCATGCCACCCATCCCAACACTTCACAAACACTACATGAGATCTACTGTAAGGGAAAAATAGTAATTTTCACAAAAAGCATGAAAATTACCACGAGGGTCATTACAACATCCACTACCAAAAGGACTTCCATTCTCGAAAGTTACAGAAAAAGAGATACTTGAAGGATAAAAATGGTGAGGATATTGGGTCTGCATGTCAAGCTTGGCCTCCCAGGTACTCTCCGCAACCGGATGATGCGTCCAATAAACCTTCACTAATGCCAAAGACTCATCAACCTGAACCGATTCTCACTAAAGCATGTGAAATTCATCTGGAATATACTGCCTCTACATAGAGACATGGAAAATAGGGTGAACACCTAAGAGCTGGAGGCAATGCTAACTCATAAGCCACACGTCCTATACGCCTCAAAATCTCAGAAGGACCAATGAACCTAGGCCTTAGCTTATCCTTTTTCCTAAACGTTATCACGCCCTTCATGGGCCACACTCGCAAAAAAAACATAGTCACCAACCTTGAACTCTAAGGGCTAAACCCTCCGATCCGCATAGCTCTTCTGCCTACTTTGGGTAGTACAGAGTCTCTACTGGATCACACGAACACTGTCCGTAGAATCACGCAACAGATCACTCCTCCATTGACTAACCTCAAAAGAATCAAACCAACTCACCAGAGATCAACACCTCCTACCATACAATGCCTCGAATGGAGCCATTTGAAAAATAAAATGATAGCTATTATTATACGCAAACTCAGCCAAAGCTAAGAACTAGTCTCACTAACCTCTGAAATCATTCACACAGGGCCAAAGCATATCCTCCAAGACTTGAATAGTCCTCTCAGACTAACCGTCAATTTATGGATGGAAAGGTGTGTTGAGCTCAACTCTAGTATCCAACTCCTACTGAATAGACTTCCACAAACACAAAGTTGACTGGGTACCATGATTTGAAATGATAGACACTGGCACACCATTCAATTAAAAAATCTCCTGAATATAGATCTGAGCCAACCTCTCTGAATTGTAAGAAATTTAAACCAATAGAAAGTGAGTAGACTTGGTCAATCAACCGATAATGACTCAAATAGCATAAAACCTCCAAAACATACGTTGAAAGCCTAACACAAAGTCCATTTCTATCCCTCCTTCTTCCATTCTAAACTAGGTAGTTGCAGAGTCAAACTATCTGGCCTCAGGTGCTCGTACTTCACCTGATAACCATTTAAGAACCTAGACATAATCACTGCAATGTCCCTATTCATCCTACACCACTAATAGTTCTAACTTAGATCACGATACATCTTCGCAGAATTGGAAGAATTGAGTACCTCGAATAATGGGACTTCTCTAGAATCAACCTAACCAAAACTTTAACTTTGGTAACACAAATACAACCCCTTGATCCTCAAAATACCATCTTGATCAAAGGATGCCTTCCTAGCCTCGCCCTAAGCACCATTTTGCAAATCACCCTCAACCTCAGGTCATCAAACTATTGTTCCTGAATTTGTTCCATCAAAGAAGATCTAGCCTCCACAAAAGCAAAAACCCTACCCGACTCAGAAATATCAAGTCAAACCATCCAGTTTGTTAAGGATGGGATATCCATAGCCAAAGGTTGCTCCTTCATGGCTATGAGAGCCAAACTCCCCATACTCACCACCTTTCAACTTAAGGCATTTGCTACCACATTTGCCTTGCCTGGGTGATAGAGGATCATCACATCATAATCCTTCAATAACTCCAACCACCTACATTGTCTCAGATTAAGGTCCTTCTGACTAAAAATATATTAAAGACTATGGTGATCGGTGAGCACATCACAATGAACTCTATACAATTAGTGAATCCATTCTTTAATATAAAGACTACTCGCCACTAACTCCAATTCATGAGTGGGGTACTTCTTTTCTTAAATCTTCATATGCCTTGAAGCATATGAAATGACTCTACTCTACTCTATCAACACACAACCAAATCCACACCAGAAGAATCACAGTACACGGTAAAACCATGGACCTTAATATGAATAGTCAAAATTAGAGCAGAAGTCAACAAGTCCTTGAGCTTCAGAAATTTTGCCTCACACTCATCATACCACTGGAAAGGGACATTCATCTGAGTCAATCAAGTCAAAGGTACTTTAATCAAAGCAAACTCCTTAACAAATTGCCTGTCGTATCTTGTAAAATCGACCAAACTATGAACCTCGATACTAAAAATAGGCCTAGCCCAATCATGAACTATGGGGATCTTCACTAGATCTACCATAATCCAATCTTTTCACACCACATGTCCCAAAAATTCCACAAACTCAAGCCAAAACTCACACTTAGTGAATTTGACATATAACTTTCGATATCACATTGTCTGGAGCACAATCCTTAGATGTTGTTCATTCTTCTCCCTATTCCTAGAGTAGAATAGAATGTCATCGATGAGCACTATCATGAAAGGGTATAAGTAGGTCCTTAACACAGGGTTCATTAACTCCATGAACATTGCAGGGGCATTAATCAAATCGGAAGACATGAGTAGGAACTCATAATGGTCGTATTGAGTTCTAAAAGAAGTCTTTGGAATGTCTGGATAACTCCAATCTAGAAAACCCCTACTATAGAACTGAGACACGCTAAAACCACCATGATGGTAGGGCCTCTTGTTGACACCTCTATAGGCCTTGCGACGTATCCTCTCAATGGTGCACACATGACCAACTATCTGAAGAAATGAACAACTCAATGCTAACATCTTCTACATAGCCAACTAAAGGGGAAAAGTCAACCCTCTGACAAATCTATACACCATCTCTTGCTCTGTCGCCATAAGAATAACCATATGCCTGGTTAGCTCGTGTAACAATGTATCATATTTCAAAACCAACATCGATTTATGTACTAGGTCAGTAAACTCATCCCGTAACCACTTCCTCAAACTTTGAGGTACTTACTTCTCCAAGAAAGCCTCACAGAACTGAGCCTATGCCGATGGAGGTGATGGGGATTGGCTACACTCAAGATAACATCTCCACTGTTGCTTTGCTTGCCCATCTATCTAGAAAGCAGTGTAATCAACCCGTGCGACTCCACCAACCCGAGGTTATGCAACCTCTCCTAGAAACTCATGGGCATCCTCGCCCACCATACCCAAGAACCTATAAGGACCTAACTTGATGAACAACACCAATATATTTTTCTCCTTAAAAGTAATAAGCGGCCTAACCTCCATATGCTGAGCAATTGTCGGGATTTAATGAATTATTAAGAAAGGGGATGCAGTAGCAGGCTGTGACCATGGTATTTGAACACCCTATGTCCCTTCCTAGGCTAGCCTCATCCCCAACTTGAAGGCTTACTGAAGTACTAGGAAAAGCCCCTGCCTGGGACATACCCTTTATGAAACTATGTATCCGTGCTAGAGTGTCCTGTAGAACTGGCATGGCAACAAATCCTGGTGGAGTCTAGGCTAACCCCATACTATTTGGCTGATGGTGATCCTTCTCAACCTCTATAACGGGCTAAGGTGATGGTGCCCTCTCCTACCCTAGATGGGGCTCTATCTATAGGTGTAGGAGGATCTCGCCCTCCTGTGGAAGATCTTGTCCTAGCCATCTAAGAAATAATGAAATGAAGAAACTTAGAAGTTGCTAAAGTCAAGAATGCATGATAATGAACAATCAAAGTAAATTACTTCTAAGAATGCCCTATAGCCTCTCAAATATAGGATACAGACATCATCGTACCGATATGTGAGACTCTACTAGGCACTTGCTGTTGAACTGGTAAGATCAGTGAACCTAAAGCTCTGATACTATGCTGACATGACTTGAAATCGGGCCATAATAGTGCCTACTATACTAGTTAGTAGGCAAGCCTAACCCAAAGCGGAAGACACAATATATTGAGAAATATAAAAGTAGAAGCATAAATAGAGATATATATAAAATAGGGTCTATAATATAAATATGCAGTACGATACAAATGTAGAAAATGGGCCCAAAAGTGATTGAGAAAAACAAACAAAACAAGGAATCCAACCCCGGACCTTGTGTCAATGGTACAAGAGCATCTAAATAAAGAAAGGCTATATACAACAGAACTAATTGTCCAAAATACAAAATACAAGTCAGTGCAAAAGAGAGAAGGAAAAAAGTCTCTGGACGCTAGGAGCTCACCGTAATATGGGTCTGCGGCGAGCATGTGAGATCCAACGCTCACTGAGGGTGGCTCGTACTAGGAGCTACATTAGAAAAAGGTGTAAAAGTGTAGTATGAGTACTAAAATATGGGGGTACTCAATAGGAATCATAAGTCATTCGAGATCAAAAATATCATATATATGAAAGAGAAGTGTGATAGTGCTAAAGCTACAACTAACCAATTAAAAATGATAACCAAACTAACCAATTAAAAATGATAACCAAACTCCAAAGGTAGTGGAACCTATACTATCCATCAAGCATGTAGCAACTGAAGAGAAGCAATCATAACCATAGATAAGCAAGATGATGCAATGAAACATGGTCAATGTATGAACAAGGTAAAAACTTTTGGAATTGCCTAGCTGATCGTCCCGTGGACTCTCTGGGACAACTATGGAACCCACCCCAGTTTAACTACATATGTAGTAATAGAAAAAAATTGGAATCTAGTCTATGTGCTTCCAAATTTTAGCAATATATGTAGAGTGCAAAAAAGGCAACTCGGGATTATTCCACGAACCCACAATATCAAGAAAAATAGTACTTTGTCTCATAAAAAGCCATATTTCCTGAAAAAAAATTATAACTCTATTAAAAAACAAGTTCCTCAAGTTAAAAATGATATCTTTCTCCCATGGAGCTCAACCCAGTGAAAAGCCTAAGTAAAACCATTTAAGTACCACAAATACAACATTTTCTCAGATTTTTCAAATATAAATGCAAATACCATGCTCACGTGTACATATCCAAGACAGTCAACTCAATCCCCAAAGATCAAATCACATAACAAATCGGGAAACACCCAACATAGTGTAGAGGTACCAACCTGGAAATCCAGCGAGTCCAAGTCCAAATTCTCAAGCCTAACACAATACAATCAATAAAACAATAATACTCAGAAATAACCAAAAAGTCACACAAACCGTCAATTTTAATCAACATGCATAAATCTAAGTTTCACACCACCTAATAGAACTTTTAAGGATTCTATAATGATAACCAAAGCTAAAGATCAACCTAAACTATGGCTCCTCAACCAAACACTAATCCAAATAACCTAATAATTGTCAAAAACATAGTGTTAGGATCATGCAAGCCTAAATTCTAATCCTAAAACATTCCCAACGATCACATTACTTAATGAATATAATCACACAAAGCCAAGTCTAAAGAGAGAACCATAACCTACCTCACGGTCAAAACCACACTCGAACCTCTATTTTGGAGCTTTCCCTTTTTTTAATTCTTTTTTTAATGACCCTTGAGGGAGTCAGGGGCTGAGCAACACCCCGAAGAATTTAACTTAAATATAAAAATACAAAAGTACAATGAGGGGGACATAAACCTTACCTCCGGCCTATGGTGTTTCATAAGTCATTCTTCCTACTAAGGATGGCCAACTCATCCCGAAACTATAAAAGAAATCTATAAGCTAAGTAGATAAAGAGAGAACTCCTCTCCAATACAAAGAATGTAGGAAATTCATAAATAAGGGAGAGTTTCCCCTTACAAAAGTAAGAAAAGAAAACTCTAAACTAAACTAACCCTATTGAAAGAAACTATAGCTTTAAACAAGAATAGCTAAATTGAAAAGGTAAATTAAAAGCAAAAGGATATAGAGACATTCTATATCACCAGTAAGGCAAGATATAAAGATGATCAAGGTGCTTTATTGATTCTCTTCAGCTGTTTTCTTCTTATGTTTGCCAATCCCAGTTTTTTTTATAGTAAATAGCTTCCTCTTGTTTATGTAGGTAGCTACTCCTTAGTGTAGAAATGGTGAGGGATGTCTGTTTTGTGACTCTTGTTGGACAGTAAATATGAAGTGCTGTTTGTTTCTCAATAAGCATATTGGCAATGGAAGAATTCTAACTGACTAATAAGTGCTTGAAGCTCCTTGATGTACTATTGGACCTTCCAAGGTGGTTTGGTGTTGGTATTGAGCTATTTAGTGAGTTATTCAGAGTCAACCTCTAGCACAATCTTTTGATAACCATGTTGTACACACTAATGAATTCCATAGGTGGCAGCTTGTATCTCTACTTGATTAGTGGTACCAATACCTAGTGGAATGGTAAATTCAAAAATGATATCACCCGGGTAGTCTCGTAGGATCCTTCCTCCTCCAATCTTTCCAAGATTCCCAAGTGCACTCCCATCTGTTTTGAGTTTATAGATGGTGATACGGGGTTTGGACCAACTCAGTGTAATGATCTTAATTTTATTCTTCAAACCTTCCATTATGATAACCAAGTCTCTCCAATTGATAGGCCATTTTAGATAGGGAAAAATAGTAGTGAGGAGGTGTGTTGTGTTCTTGAAGATAAAAATATCACGCCCCAAAAGGGTACCCTAGGCGTGGCCGGCACCAAGAGACCATTGCTTGCCCTAGGCGAACTACTTGGTCCAATCACTTGTTCAATCACATCAGCAGAAGACTTAATATAACTCAAAATAAATAGTATTTTAAATAACAATCTTATATAAGTAAATCTCATCTTATAAAAATATAGTTTTCAAAACAGACTCAAGTGAGACATCAACTCCAATCTACACAATCTAAGTCTATGAAGCCTCTATCAACTGTCAGGAAGGTGCCGAGACAAGCCCACGGCTACCTCAAAATAATCTATACATAAGTAATGACTTAAATAAATGCGATTCCTTAGAAAGTAAGGAGGTCTCACCACAATCGAGAAGGGAAGGATCCTCAACGAAGTGCCTGTTGATGTTCTCTACACTTGTATCTGCATCATGAAATGATAAAAGCCAAATGGCATCAGTAGATAAAATGTACGAGTATGTAAAATAGCTAGAAGCAGATGAGTTCAACAATGCTCAATCAACTCAACAATAAACTCAAAGGACTCAACTCAATAGGTATGAAAATTAGAAGTTTTACAATGTTTTTCAAAATGACTCAATCATCTACAATCTCAATCAATCCAACCATATCAAGCACGATCATATCCTATTCGGGAGTTTCTCTAACCGACAACCATCACCTATGAGCCGGTGATGTACAACAAAGTGGTGTCGTTGCCATACCCGTTCGATACTTTGACATGGTAAGGGACGAATCACTATCATTGGATCTACAATCAATCAAAGTACATTGTTTTGGGACTTAAGAGGTTTAATCCTGTTGACACCCAATTTTGACCAACCCATAACTACTTTTCAGATTGCTATCTTAATAGATACGCATTTTTAAAAATTATTTTTTTATTAAATAAATAATTTTATATTTAGATTAACCAATAAATCATATATTTTTACATTCATAATTTAAAATATTTTTGCTATTTATTAAGATTATTACTATTATCTTTATTATTATTATTATTATTATTAATAACAAGCTTTTTTACGTGTCTATTTAATATATATTATATATGTGTGTGTATTTTTCTTTATATAAAAAAAATATTACTTAACTAAGTTTATTTTGTAACTTACTTATTCATATCAATATGTACATATTACATATCTCTTTTAATACATCTTATACACATGTGCATATAAAAAGTTATTACTTAATTAAGTTTATTATATATTTTACTTAATTATATTAGTATATATATTATACATCTATTTTAGTGTGTATTATATACATACGTACGTTAAGTGTATATATATATATATATATATATATATATATATATATATATATATATATATATATTTACATAGTATATACATAAGTAGTTACTTTATATATAAAAATTATTACTTGAAAAAGTTTATAATTTTATTTATTCAATATATATATATATATATATATTATAATTATTAATTAGATAGTAATTTATTCCATTTTCTTCCATTTTATTTTAAGCATAATCATTTTTATCAATTTCTGATCAATCCACTTCCAATTCATTTCAATTCTAGCCTAATTGAATTCAATGTGGTCTAATTTTAAATTTCTTTCAATCACATCCGTTCATTTGTATTGATCAATGGACATAATTAATCATAATATTTTTTTTTCTATTTTCAATACACCAACACCCAAGCTCTAAGAAGACTTTCATTATTCATCTTCTCAAAACAAAAAGAGAAGAGGAGAGCCGATCTCTCTCTTCTCCAAAAGGAAAAACCGCCTAGTCAACCTGCGCCTCCTTCCTCTCTTCATCACTGTGCTACCATCGCACCTCACCATGAACACTGCTAGTTGCTCAATGCAGCAGCCATGGATGCACTCTTTCTCCTCCACCATCTCTACATTTGGCGAGGAGATAAATAGCATATGCACCTCACTCCCTCTATGCCTTTCTCGATCTGTACAACACCTCACACCACCATATCTCTCGTGGTCGAAAATCATTTGACAAACAGCAGCAGCATCCACACCAACCAACAGCTCCGCTGCAACGAGCAACACGACCAGCAACAGTAGCAGCAACCAACGCCGCCACCCCTTTCTTCACACCACTGTCCAGCGACCTCTACACGCTGCTAGACCATTTTCACCACCTGCAAGTAGCCCTCTCACGCACCTGAATCACCACGCAGCCTCCTCACCCGATCTCCCTCCTTCTTCATCTCATCCATCTTCCTCTCTTTATTATACTATACTACAAAATATATATTTTTTTCAAAA